>NC_092708.1:137487701-138115826 GCF_047496885.1 Scyliorhinus torazame | reverse complement strand
CTCCAGGCCGAGTTCGACCTGTTGACCACCAGGAAGGCGGAGGTGCAGTGGAGGAAGGCGCAAGGGGCGGTGTACGAGTACGGAGAGAAGGCTAGCCGGATGCTGGCACACCAGCTTCGGAAGCGGGAGGCAGCGAGGAGGATCGGGGGAGTTAGGGATGGAGGGGGAGCACGGTGCGAAGTGCGGTGGGTATTAATGGGGTCTTCAGGGACTTTTACGAGGGACTGTATCGGTCTGAGCCCCCATCGGAGGAGAGGGGGAATGGGTCGCTTTCTGGACCAGCTGAGGTTCCCGAGGGTAGAGGAGGGGCAGGTGGCAGGGCTGGGGGCGCCGGTTCGGTTGGAGGATCTGGTCAAGGGACTGGGGAATATGCAGGCGGGGAAGGCACCGGGGCCAGATGGGTTCCCGGTGGAATTCTATAGGAAGTACGTGGACCTGTTGGGTCCGCTGCTGGTAAGGACTTTCAGTGAGGCAAGGGAGGGGGTGGTCCTGCCACCGACGAAGTCTAGGGCGCTGATTTCTCTATTTCTGAAGCGGGACAAGGACCCTGTACAGTGCGGATCGTATAGGCCGATTTCACTCCTTAATGTGGATGCGAAACTGCTAGCAAAGGATTTGGCCATGAGGATTGAGGACTGTGTTCTGGGGGTCATACACGAGGATCAGACGGGTTTTGTGAAAGGGAGGCAGTTGAAGGCCTTTGATAGGGTGGAGTGGGGGTACCTGTGGGAGGTGTTGAGGAGGTTTGGGTTTGGGCAGGGGTTCGTCAGCTGGGTGAGATTGCTGTACGAGACCCCGGTGGCGAGTGTGGCCACGAACAGGAGGAGGTCGGAATATTTCCGGCTATACCGAGGGACGAGGCAGGGTTGTCCTCTTTCCCCCCTGCTCTTTGCGCTGGCGATTGAGCCCCTGGCCATGGCTTTGAGGGAGTCTAGGAACTGGAGGGGGTTGCTATGGGGGGGTTAGGAACACTGGGTATCGTTGTATGCGGACAATCTGCTATTGTATGTGGCGGACCCGGTGGGGGAATGCCAGAGGTGATGCGGATCCTTCGGGAGTTTAGGGATTTCTCCGGGTATAAGCTCAACATGAGGCAGCAGGTAACATAGGCTGAACTTGAGCAAAAGGTACCATGGGCTGGATTTGGGCAATAGGCTGCATTTGAGCAGGTACCAGAGGCTGCATTTGAGCAGCTGCAGTTTAAAGATTGCCTGATTGTGCAGACCACAATCTATCTGAATGCATCGGTCGACTATGTCCTGATATGTACCAGCTATGGCCCAAGCCGGTAAAACCAAATTCAAGGCAGCAGAAACTTCAGGTTTAAAACCGGCTTTAAAAGCCGTTTTAAATGGACTTAAAGTGCTTGAGTCCCACGTGTCAGTTTCATGTTTGAGTGTCATTCCTGAGTGTTCTATCCAAGTATGTAAAATTCTTTCTTCTAAATCCCGAATCATTATATTTTTGAATGCAAGATGTGATCTTAGACCAATCGGTTCTCGGGGGGTGAAATTTTAATGGCCAATTTTTGATCGCCAGCCAACCAGCTGCTAATGTTTGCAAATCCTCTCCGACGGCAATTTCTACCTCTATTCCAAGAGTTGCACTGGCACGAATGCCTACTACAATAGTCAGAATTTGTACTCCATCAAATGAGTGGAGATGGTAAATGGATTGTAATCTGTGAAGTTGATCCCATGTGGTCATACCACCCTTTTTCGGATGTTGAAGATCTTTGGACCAACTGTCAATTTTTTCAGGGTCTGCTGGTTCATGAATCCAATGGTGGTCAAATATGTTTTTAGTGACAGTTTCACCTTCCTCTTCTACTTTCTTGCTTCTAACTCTAATCCGTTTGCGTTTTAAAGGGGTTAGTCAAATTAATTTAGTATTTTGCATTGTAGGAAAACTTGTTGCATCACTATCTTCATCTGATTCAACTGGCAAATGAATTTTAGATTTTAATTTAGTCCTGACACTTGATCTCGGCTGTGCAATTGCCGATTGTGCCACTGGGGCTGTTTGGTGAATTTGAGCTCTTTGTTCAGCTGCTTGTCGAATCTGAGCTGTACTTTGGCTTAAATTATGAGTTGCAAGACTGTCTGTCAGGATTTTGCAGTGTCCTTTAAAATAGTTCATTTCTCCTTCTAAAACACGTTTCTTCGATTAGCCTGCAATTTTCAATTTCAATTTGCTCAGTTTTTGATTGCAACTGTTGGTATTTTGACTCCATTTCAAGAACTTCATGTTGCAATTCTTCAATTTGAAAAGATAACTGCTGGACTTTAAAGGTTTCGTTTTCCAACCCTGTTCTAATTTCATCATAATGCTCAAGTTTGGATTTTGCATCTCGTAATTCCTCAACAGCTGCAATTAGTTGATCTTTAGTGGACTTAAGCTCATGATCACTTTTATTTTTAATAGTTATTTCTTGCTGTCTGCGTATTTGTCCCATAATTGCCAGGGACCATTTTGCACTCTTCACCGTGCAATCGTGTGTATTTTCCCCATGCCCTCTTGATATTATCGAGGGACCACTGTCCTCTGGGGATATCATATTTTGATTCAATTTTTCTTGAGATTTCACATAGTCCAAATTGTCTACGAATGAAAGATCCAAAATCTCCCAATACATCTTCAATAGAGACATCCGATACAGCACTACCTCTCTTCGACATTGTGGGGAGTAGTTCTCTACCACTTTAAGGTCCTGAATCTATTTTAGGATTTGTTCCAGCCATAAATTCAACCTTTCACCTAATTTCTTTGGTCGCCGACTGTGTGTAATCTGTGTACACTACCGTGACTATTCTTTCAGCCCCGTTTTATTTTAGTCTCAACGACCAGCACCTGATTGATTTAACACAGTCTATAAAAATGTCCTTTCCAGGGGTCGAAGCACTGATTGATGCGGCTTTAAGACTTTTAATGGGTGAAAAAGATGTTTCTTGCCCTAGTCTAGCCGTTTGTCCTTGGATCCTCCGGTCCTCCTGGGCCTCCTCCGATTCTTCCCAAAGGTTCCCGAACCTCTCTGATTTTGTCCAATCTCGTCTCAGAGCTCCTCCCCTTTTGCTTGACTAACCCAGGTTGTTAGATCTACCATGCGGTTTTAGCAGCACTTTGCGATCAAGAGAGGCAATCTGTAGCCAATTCAGCGTTCAAACAATCACAGAAATGATTTTCTTGTTGAGGCAAACAGCTCGCAATAACTTCAAAAGTCAAAGTCAGAAAGTGAAATGTGAAAAACAGAGAGACAGTGAATAGTTAAGTCAAAGTATAGATTGATTCATGAAAGAGAGAGAGAGAGAGAAGAGAAGAGAGGAAAAGAGAGAGATGGCCGAAAATCCATCACGGTTATACCAAATCATATCAGACTTTAGCCATCTAGCTATACCCTGATGTAATCCTAATTGGTTTGGGTTAGAATCAAATAAGTTTGATTCGATGTTTAGTTGTCACTCATTAATAGGCAACATTAACCTAAAATGTATTCTTGTTTGAGCTATGGAATGCGATTCGGCTTCCTTATCGCAAGCTGCTTGAACTGGATTCTTGCTGAGGACAATAGCGCTTTTAGGTTACTGTGCCATTGCCATGGAGCCTTCCCTGTCCTTGGTCACTTTATCTTGCAAATGTATTTGTTAGCTGAATAAGAATGCTGTTTTAATCTATCTGTTTCTGTGTTCGGTTGGAGCTATGTTTTTAAATGCTGAATGTGTGTTTTGAAATGACCTGAGGTTATGAGTGAGTTTTAAAATGGTATTTAATAGACTAGGGGCTTAATGCTAAATAGCTATCGCTTACCTATAGAAAATAGCTGGCTTCTACACCTTGGCAGTACCAGGATGACAGTGCCAAGGTGCAGGGCTGGCAGTGCCAAGGTGCCCAGATGCCAGAGGGTGTGCCAGGGTGCACCCTTCCCTGTCCATGACCACCCAGGGGTCTCCAATGACCTGGGAAACCCACCCCTGGTGCCGTTACGCCTGGTCCATGTTCCTAGGTGAGACCATTAGTTTCCGGGCCTCAGGAATATTGGGTGCCAACAAATTTAAATGAGCCTTAAATATGTATAACTGGATTTGCCCAATGAGGGCGAGATCCAGATTGCAATGTCTCACGAGATCTCGTTAGATCTCACGAGGCGTTCTGAGTATTACAAATCCTTTGCGAGACTTAATGGCCTCATCATGTCACTGAGTCGGGTGCGACGAGACCATTCAATCTAAATGACCCTTCTAAAAACTGTTCAGTCGAAGGGTCATTTAGATCTGAAACATTGGGTGCAATCAAAGTACCTTGTTGCGCCTAACTCAGTGACATGACCAGGCCATCAAATCTCACGAGAGGCCTCTCGCGAGATTTCTGACACACGGAACGCCTCACAAGATTTTTCGAGACTCGCGAGACATCCTGGGCGTCATTCTCCGACCCGATGGCCGTTGAATAATAACAAACCAGTCAAAATGTCATTACTGATTATTCCCAAAATGCTTCAAGTTGGGTGGTTTAAAGTATTATAAAATCATTCAGAATAATTAAAGGAATCAGATTCATCCTAATATAAATATTCACACTCTTGAGAAAACTCAGTTGCATTTGTGGAGAAAAACAACCTAATCTTCTACATGTTTGTAAATGTGCAGAAATAATCCAGATTCGCAGAGTCAATAAACAGGTAAGTTTTAACTGTTTTGTGTACTATTGTAGCCATCTGGGATGGCCACGTCCTGATTACAAAATGGGCACTTGCAAAGAATGCAGGGAAAATTGGACAATACCGAAAAAGCAAGCAGGTGCAAGGTCTGTCTGTTGATTAGAGCTGTAGCTCTGAGACAGGACCAGTACTGCAGAACCATCTATATACTAATTCTCCGTCATTCTCCGACCCGATGGCCATTGGCCGCCGTGAATCCCGCCCCCGCCGGTTGCCGAAGTCTCCGGTACCGGAGATTGGGCGGGGGCGGGAATCGGGCCGCCCAATAGGATGGGATGGGCCGAAGTCCCGCCGGGAAATTGCCTGTCCCACCGGCGTAAATTAAAGTAGCTATTTACCGGCGGGACAAGGCGGCGTGGGGGGGGCTCCGGGGTCCTGGGGACGATCTGACCCCGGGGGGTGCCCCCACGGTGGCCTGGCCCGTGATCGGGGCCCACCGATCCGCGGGCGGGCCTGTGCCGTGGGGGCACTCTTTCTCTTCCGCCTCCGCAACGGCCTCCACCATGTCGGAGGCGGAAGAGACTCTCCCCACTGCGCATGCGCGGGAAACTGTCAGCAGCCGCTGACACTCCCACGCATGCGCCGCCCGGGGATGTCATTTCCGCGCCAGCTGGCGGGGCAACAAAGGCCATTTCCGCCAGCTGGCGGGGCGGAAATCCCTCCGGCGCCGGCCTAGCCCTTCAATGTCGGGGCTCGGCCCCCAAAGATGCGGAGCATTCCGCACCTTTGGGGCGGCGCGATGCCCGTCTGATTGGCGCCGTTTTGGGCGCCAGTCGGCGGACATCGCGCCGTTGGGGGAGAATTTCGCCCCATGATCTGGATCTGGCTGGGTGAGATCCAGATTTGCATATTTAACTTAGCATAGGCTCATTCAGTATGTTGCTGCCCATTCCGGAGACTTGGGAACGGGCGTCCATGTCAGGGAGACCTCGCCATGGTGCCATTTAGCACTGGTCTACACAAACATGGACCCTGGGCTAACGGCATCTGGAGGGGTCGCCAAGGCCATCGGAGACTCCCGGGTGGTTGGGCTCTGGGCAGGATCATACCCAAGCACTCCTGCTATCACCTGAGCACTACCAACCTGGCACCTTGGCACTGTCACCCAGGTACCCTGGCAGTAGCACCCTGGCACTGCCAGGATGGCTTGGTAGCACTGCCTAGGTGCCAGGCTGGCAGTGTCAAGGCCCCGGGTGCCAGTTTGCTCATGCTGGGGATTGAGTCTGGGGTGCTCTGTCCTTATGGTTGTGTGAGGGAGGGACTCGAGGATCCCTAACAGGTAAATTAGGGCATTGGGGGATCCAGAGGCCGTGGTGGGGAGTCCAATGGGGTTCGAGAGATCAGGCTGGCATTTAAAAATGGCGCCCGAACTCTTGCTGCACTGATGAGCTGAGCTGCAGGCGCCGAGAAACAATCCGCTAAACGTGCCCAAAATGGTACTATGTTTTTGTCCGTTAAATCGCGCCCATTAAATTTGTTTCTCTGCACAGCTGCTGGCAGACCAGCTGAGTATTTTCCAGCGTTTGCTGTTTTTATTTCAGATTTCCACCATCTGCAGTACTTTGCTTTTATTACATTAGTCCTATTTTATCAACCTGCTAATTTGAGCCTTGTAGATGGTTGGATGGCTGCAAGGCATCACATGTCACAGACTACCTGTTCCCTGGCCTGCTGTTGTAGATGCAGTGTTGATATGTTTGGTTCAGTTGATCTTGGAGTTAATGGTGATTCACAAAATGTTGGCGGTGCAGGACATGGCAATCATGGTGACCATTGAAAGTGAATGGAAGATGGTTGTGTTTTCTCTTCTTTGGAAGAGCCATCTTTTGGTATTTACACGGCAGAATGTTAACTGCCAAATGTCAGGTTATGTCTGATGTAATGTTGATCCTGTTGTAGGCTTGTTCTGAGTTGCTTCATTAAAAACAATTCCTGCCTTAAAGAGCCAGAATCTCAACCATATGTTGAAACCACATTCAGTATGGTACGTGCTCCAGCAAAGTTATTTTCTTGCCTCCACATCCCCATGTGGACCAACTTGTTGTCTTTCCTTATCACCAGCAGCAGTTGCAAGAAAAAAAACCGCCATATCATCATTGGAGCTGCAGTTTTAATTCAGCTGTTTCCACCAGTGATGCAAAATTAATCAAGTATTGGTGGCCAGGTTTCTGTTGGATTTGATTCATGAAGACTATTGAGGCTGATGAATAATAACAAACCAGTCAAAATGTCATTACTGATTATTCCCAAAGTGCTTCAAGTTGGGTGGTTTAAAGTATTATAAAATCATTCAGAATAATTAAAGGAATCAGATTCATCCTAATATAAATATTCACACTCTTGAGAAAACTCAGTTGCATTTGTGGAGAAAAACAACCTAATCTTCTACATGTTTGTAAATGTGCAGAAATAATCCAGATTCGCAGAGTCAATAAACAGGTAAGTTTTAATTGTTTTGTGTACTATTGTAGCCATCTGGGATGGCCACGTCCCGATTACAAAATGGGCATTTGCAAAGAATGCAGGGAAAATTGGACAATACCGAAAAAGCAAGCAGGTGCAAGGTCTGTCTGTTGATTAGAGCTGTAGCTCTGAGACAGGACCAGTACTGCAGAACCATCTATATACTAATGAGCCATCCCTGGGAACAAAAGGCAACATTTAGGTAAACAATGCGAAGACAGACACCCCGGCACCAGAGGAGACTAAAACAAAGCAGACCAACGGCCACCTAGAACACGCCCAGCAACCAGGGAATCCACCCCTCTATTGGAGGAAAATCGATAAGGACGATTGGGAAACGGCCCAATTAATTGGGGCCAAGTTCAAGGCCCGCCCAAAAGCGCGCAAAGCCCTTTTGTGTATAAAAAGGACTCCCCAAGAGAGAATCTCTCTCTTGGCCTTGGCTCTCAGCGAGGAGAGACCCGCCAAAGCTACTCCAGACCAAGTAAGTTCCAAGTCAATGCACGCTAGGAGATAGATGCTCCTAGTTGCTATCCTGTAAACAGCAGCCTCAGAACCGAGCAACGGCCATTGTTCCTCTGACTGAGTGGGCACACGAAGCTAAGTATAGGCTTTTAGTAATAGTGATAGTTTAGGTTGTAGAGTTTTATGCATGAGTAGATTTGACTGTGTGTAAATAAATGAGCATTGCTTTTGAACTTACTAACTGGTGCATCGAGTCTTTGACCAGTATTCGGTTTTGAACCTTGTGGTGGTATCGAAAGATACCTGGCGACTCTTGAGCAAACGTAATTAAATAGAGCCAAATTAAGAGAGAACAGCAAGTTAGCAACACTATGTACATACTGTGTATGTTCCCTTGGCCGCAGAAAAAACTTTTCACTGTACTTCGGTACACGTGATAATAAATCAAATCAAATCCATCAAATCAAATTTAAAATACTGTGAATTGTAAAGATACGTGATTTGAAATGTCATTATAATGTTAAATAATGATTAGCCACAAAATACTGAAAATATTATCCCGTGCACCGTACAGTCTTGTCAAAATATTGCCTTATTCTAATTCTAAAAGTTGCAATAAATTGTACTTGTGGTTAAGGAGCTAAGATCCAAATATTTCTAGCAGAGCACTCCCCCTGTTAGCTGCCGGATATGTGGGACAAAGGTCTCAATATGTACGGATCCTGTGCCTGGAATTTGCAAAATATATCTTCCAATCTCTCGCTGTAATTTCAGCGGAAACTCCCTCCTAAAACTTTTACAGCAACTTAGATAATGTTTTAGCTACAGGACTCAACCACAAATAGCTCGATAGTGATACAGGCAGTTGTGCATTCTTCCAAGTCCTGAGTTCTATGATCTAAGTCAGTATGATCTGTCCAAACATCATCCAGTTCTTTGGATAAGAGTGGATGCATGGCATTGCAGAGAAACCCACTTGCTGTTGGGCTCTTAAATGTTCTCAGCTAAGCGGCGCCCTAGTGAGTCTGAAGATCTGCAATTGTGGACATCCATGGGGGGAAGTAGCATTTTACTTCACAACAAATACCTTAAAATCTGCATCTTTAAACATTATTTGATTTATGTTTACTTATTTGGCCAAGGCACTCCTCTACAATAAATATATTCACTGCACTTCTTGGAATTGCTGCAGTATCTAATTGATGCTGCAATACATAAAATGGTGTGTGGCAGACAGTGAGGCAGCTGAGCAAGGGGGCCCTCTGCTGAAATATAGATCTGGATGTTGCGTTAGTAATAATGGTGAAATGGTCACAGCTTGGCATCATTATTCCTCTGAAACTGATAGCAATTTCTGGGGTCTGCAAATCTGCAGTTATAATTAAAAGCAATAAGTTGCTCTCAGTAATTCTATGCAACTCCATAGGCTGAATTGTAGAAGACCCCTTCTTACAATTAATTAGAAATTACTGAAATGGTGTGAATTGATGCTCTTATGCTATTCATCTCACTGTATACATTTTTGAAAATATTACAGCTTGTTGAATTTTGTGTGTAACTGTGCGATTAGTAGTATGCAAAGTTCATAATTACTGCTGACCCCAAAAAAACTAGGGCTGGATTCTCCATTATTGGGCATATGTTCCCACGCCAGCGTCAAAATGGTGGAGTTTTACTCCTGAAAATCCTGGATTAACGGGACATGAATTCACAGCCCTGCAGGGGGCTAGCAGGGACCCGGAGTATATCTTGTAGCTGCGGGTCAGAAGCCACGCCATGCTTCATGGCGGACCCGGACCGCGGAGGTAGACCCATAAAGGAGACCCCCCCCCCCGATCAGCTGCACGCCGATCCTTAACCCCAGCGCGAACATTCCCCGGACGCCTATAAGGCCCCCCCGGTCTCCGATCCGCCCGCCCCGATCAGGGCGGTGGCGGACTGAGTCCGCAGCCGCCACGCGAGTATCCCGACCGGCTGGACCAGGTTAGATCCACGCTGTCAGGACTTCGGCCGGTCGGAGGCGGAGAATGTCAGAGCGGGCCTCTGGCAGTGACATGGTGTAGTCCCCGGTGACGCCACTTTTCGGTGCCCGGAGAATTGCCGAACCAGTGCCTGTCTCAATTTCTGCGTCAAAGTGGATTCACTGCCCTGGCGCCGGCTACGATTTCGGCGTCGGGGTGCGGAGAATTTAGTACCTAGTTTTTCAAGTCTGTGGAATCGCAAATTTCCCCATTCCCACAATAGTTCTACATTTTAATTCAATTATCTTTAAATTATTATATTTCAGCTTCTAATTTAGTCTCATATCTGTGTCTCCATCATTCATTTTTCCCCCTGTATAATGGTATTAGAAATTAATGATAACCTGTGCATTTTACTCCTTGGTCTGCTCTTTGTAATTGGCTACTTATGCTGCTTGATGACATCACTGCTGCTGGATGCCTGGAGAATCCTTCGATTTGACACCAGATTCAAACTAAAATTGGGAAAGTGGAAATCAATGCCACGGAGTTGTTAGATCTTTGTGGCCAACTTTTTTCATGGTCAGTGGCAAATGCCATTGCTTCACTGCTCATTGCAAAATCCAAGCCATTGTTCCGCTTCTACTGAGAGTAAAATGGTAAGTCTGGATCTTTAACTGCAGTAAACCCCTGTGGAGGTCAGTTAATGTTAGATTAACTTGCTGTGCCATTTCTAAAGGAATTTCCACAGATGTTCTTCCAATCTCCTGCTGGAGCTTTGGTGGTAAGTGAATGGAAACCCTGGAAAAGTGCAAAACAACCATTTCTTCTAGTTGTGTTATGGTTGGACACAGGGGAAACCTTGGTGGGATCCTACTCCTCAATATTTATTGCGTGGTTGCTCTTTTCAATTTAGCAATACTTCATAAACACTTAAAATACACAGGCTGTTGTTCCTTTGCCAAGCCTATCACTTTGCAATTTACAGCAATGTGGAATTAGTTTAATTAGTAGCAGAGAGGCAGTTCTTTATTTAAGTGGGTTGCCATGCCAGTGCAGGCATGTAGATATTACAATAAGAAAATCCTTTCCAACTCCTGGTGAACTTTAAGATGGTTGCCAAGGGGTTACCTGACTTTTGGATTATAATGAACTAGGATCTCCCTTGATGGACATGCCTAAATAGCATTCTTCTGGGGAATTTCAGACTTGCTAATGGCAAGGCTTAGTCCAAAACACAGGGACAATAAACTCCCAAACTCTCTGACTCTGGGGCTGCCATGTAAAAGAAGACTATCAAGACTGAATGTTCAAAATGGAGTGCTTAACACTGCCATTCCCTTCCATTGTAATCAATGGCTTTTGACCATGGGACTGGAATTCCTCATTCACTATGCAAGACTATTATTTACCTTCCATTGTGTATCAAATGATATTCATCATGTGATCAAATCTGCCCTCTGACTTTGAATTCTTTTATCCAAAAAACGGAGACAAAGACTAAACAGTCTGTAGACTACCAGCAACAACATCACAGCTGCAAAGAAACAGTGGGCGGAATTTGTCAGGTCTTTCATGCTATCAGGATCTTACAGTCCCACCGACAGCGCACCCACCGCCATTGGCTTGCAGTGGTCAAGGGTGCATTCAATGGGAAACCCCGACGACAAGGGTGGATTGGATTTGTTTATTGTCACGTGTACCGAGGTACAGTGAAAAGTATTTTTCTGTGAGCAGCTCAACAGATCATTAAGTACATGAGAGGAAAAGGGAATAAAAGAAAATACATAATAGGGCAACACAACATATACAATGTAACTACAAAAGCACTGGCATTGGATGAAGCATACAGGGTGCAGTGTTAATGAAATCAGTCCATAAGAGGGTCATTTAGGAGTCTGGTGACAGTGGGGAAGAAGCTGTTTTTGAGTCTGTTCATGCGTGTTCTCAGACTTCTGTATCTCCTGCCCGATGGAAGAAGTTGGAAGAGTGAGTAAGCCGGGTGGGAGGGATCTTTGATTATACTGCCCGCTTTCCCCAGGCAGCGGGAGGTGTAGATGGAGTCAATGGATGGGAGGCAGGTTCGTGTGATGGACTGGGCTGTGTTCACGACTCTCTGAGGTTTCTTGCGGTCCTGGGCCGAGCAGTTGCCATGCCAGGCTGTGATGCAGCCCGATAGGATGCTTTCTATGGACCAGAAGATCCAACCGCCGGACATTGGCGAGCTGCCAATAGTTGCAGAACATGCACCGGAGGGGGTGGAAACTACCGTCCACTGTGCCCTCTTGCTTCTTCAATCTCTGTGAGGCTTAAAGTTTTACAAAACTTTTCGCCAACCTGTTTTGAACAGCTCTGAGTTTGCCTGTAAGAAGTTGGACCTGTGGTTAAAACCACCATCAGGAATTGTTTAAATGACCCACTGAGCAGTTCATACTTTGAAGGAACTTTGAAGTTAATCTGGGTTTGATCCCAACCATCTGAATTTACCTGACCTTCAGTTCCAGAATGGGAAAAGCTCCCTCCTTCACTGAACTCTCAGAGAGACATGTAATCTGCTAATTATTCTCTTTGGTTTTAATATTTGTAAAAGTGCACTGCTCTCTTTGTTTCTTTCCTGGGTGTGTGCTGTGTGATTGATATAGCGTTAGGCCTTTTGGGGTGAGTATATGAATAAATCGTACCCGTCTAAATCCATGTAAGTCTGCTGCTGGTTTTGCCACTAACAGGGTTTTGGGAAAACACATCAGCCTTATCAGAATTAAACTACACTGATTACAGTCAGAAAGTATAAGGAATTGGCGCTTTTGGTCTATCTCTCTTTCCTATCCATAACAGGTGGGAGATTCAAAATCATTTAGTCTGTTCACTTATAGGCAAAAGCCCTACCATGTTTGATGCATAAAAATATATTAAAGATTGATTTTCTCACATCATTATAATTTCTTGATTGGAACAAATTATCCTTCAGGCTAGTTTTTGGCCAGTGAATATCTGGAACTTTGGGTGGAATCTTTGGCTCCCAACAGCAGCGGAAATTGTGACGTGCAGGGACACTTAACTTGGCACAAGTAAAAAAAATCAGTTTCCTGATGGCGGGAAAATAGTTTGGAATCCCGGCTGACAAGGTGGGTTAATAAAGACTTTCCTGGTGAGCAATGTCGGGAACCCTATTTTCATTCATTAGCACCTCATGAATGTTCATTCAAAGGCTCACTCGCCAGAATCTCATTCCTCTCCAAAGTAAGGGCCAGCATTTAATTAAAATTGACTGTTTTATGACTTTTTGAAAGTGGTGTGCCCCTGGCGAGCTTCAAATCATTCAATACTTTGAGGTCAGTAAATGCTGCTTTCATCTCCTTTTAAGCTGTCACTGCTACATACCGGGTGCCTGCAGCACAGGCAGTACCAAGGCTGGAGATGGGAGGTCTGACCAGTGGGGATGGGTGAGACAAAGGCAGGACCATTGGGGGAGGGGGAAAGATGAGGCAGAGTCAGGACTTGGGGCGGGGGTGCGGTGTGGACAAGAGGGGAAGGGTGAAAGACTGTCTGGAGAATCCCAGTGAAATGCTCATGGCTGACAAGGCACAATTCTTGAATTCTTCACATTATAACATGGCTGCATTCTCTTTATAGTGCGTTGAGGCTCAGAGAAGCAGGTTGAAAGTTGGCTAATGAAAGGTCTCTGCACATGGCGGTAGTTACTCTGAACAAGGTGTTATGTATGCATGCACAATCAGTTATGAAGAGGAGGATCAGCCACCGGAGGTGCTCCAGGATGTGCTTCACCTTCAAGGGGTGGCCTGCAGATACCATGTGTAGACCGAGGCCAGGTCAAGGGCTTTGCACTGGAGATGGAGGGAAACCAGTCAATGGAATGTTTAAATAAATTCTCAAATGTATTCTTTGAGATTCAAATAAAAGTGGAGAATGCAGGTTGCAGGCTTGGTTATTGCTGTAATACCAATGAGGGGAAAAGGGCCTGTCACTGATTGGCACAAGCTTTGGATGTGTACTGGCATGAGCTGAAAGAGGGAGCAGGTACCAAGAGGTCTAACATGCTCTTGTAGAGTGGAAAATGCAATGAAGACCAGTGGCCTGACCACGGGTGTATCAAAGATACTGCTCATATATGGAGATAAGTGAAAGATGCGGCAGGACTCTCCAATATTCACCACAGAGATCCTGGATCATTGTTGGTTCTGTGCTCTGCATAACCTTGCACTGCAAAATGCGGTTGTGTTATCTGAGGGAGAGGTAGAAGATGAGAAGTCTCCATTGAATAGCAGATTGAAGGGGGTGGATCTGGCAAGGAGCAGGGTGTCGAAAAGTACATGTAGAGGCCATCACACGGGTATGACACGGCAGGCGGGCCCATGACAATCTGATAGCTACAAGATTTCAGGAGGAGTAAAGTGCAGACACATTCTCACAATTGTTGATTTCTCTCACCTTCGTTACCTGGAAGACCCCAGCATCTTTCTCGTTCGAGAAAATTTCTCTCAAAAGTTCAGTTCTTTCATAATGATTAAGGAAAATTTGTACTCACCGTCTACCCTGATATGGGGTTTGTTCCAGGTACGCTTTAAAGAACAGTCAAATGAGTGGCTTTGGTGATGTATGGCCACGGCAGAACCTGAATAGCATTCCTTTTTCCCATGACTATTTGGAACTTTACATCAAATAATACTTTCACCGATGCGATCATAAAATACTGTGTGTGGCAGCTTATAAACAGCTGGAATTCCTAATTACATAAGGATGCACTCACTTCACCTTGACACCTGCTCAGCAAGGGTGGCGAACCACACATCACTCTTTCAGGCATAACCAACTGTGAGTTCCTGCAGTGCATCTTGTAGATGGTACACACGGCTGCCACTGTGCATCGGTGGTGGAGTGAGTGACTGTTTGAGGATATTGTTGTGTGGGGTGCTCTGGATCTGTGGAACACATACAGGTCACCAACACTTGAAATAGTGCAACACTATTTTATTGAATCATTAACTGTTGTAACATACTCTGACTGTGGGTTAACACAATACTAGCTTTAACTAAAGACCTTTGCCTTGTCCTAACCAGTCGATGTGCTCAGCGCATGGTGAATGTCTGTGCTGCAGGCTGTGAGCTCTTGTCCTCCTAGCTAGCTGCAGCTCGAATAAGCGGGAACTCTGATGCCCCCTGTCTTTATAGTGTGTGTGCTCTAACTGGTGATTGGCTGCGGTGTTGTGTGTGTTGATTGGTCCCACTGTGTGTCCATCAGTGTGTGTCTGCACCATAATATACTGGTGTATATTATGACATCCCCCCTTTTATAAAAGAATGTACCTGTGTGGCAATAAATAGTGTATGGTGAGAATGTCCCTGACTACGTGTGTGCGAAATATTTACAGGACTATGTACATGAGAACTAAGCTGTTTACATGGGAAGGTGTCTGGTGCAGAAAAACAGTATGTCACAAGAATAACGAGATGAACACTATATACAAACCATGTAAACAATCAAACGGAAGAACAGAACAAATCAGAAAGTCCATAAGTCCACAAAGTTCACAAATTAAGTCTCTGAGGTGGGTGACAAATTCTGGTTGACCGTCAGGGTGGCACACCACTAATCGTCTGGATCGATGCTGTATACCGACAGCGGCTGGTGTCTTTGCTTCGGGGGCAGCCTGTTTTTTTGTCACAACACCGACTCGAAAAGGCGCCTTCAGGTCCTCGGTGTCACTGCTGTGTGGGAGGTCTGCATTGGACTCGGTGACCGTGGGTTGAATTGCCCAGACATTCCTGCGAGGCTGGCTGAAGCGATATGAATTGGCAGGCTGCGCTGCTCGGCAGAAGGCAGCATAGTGGCCAAGTCTGCCACATCTTAGGCATTGTCGAGAATTGGCAGGGCATTGTCGTTTTAAATGGGCGGAGCCACAGTTGCCGCACGTCGTAGCGTCAGCACGTTCGCTGCGCCACCGCGCATGTGCGGGGCGGTCATGCGTGGTGCGTGCCTGCTCATTACGTTCTTCGACATCGCTGTCCCCTCATTTGGTGCGCACAAGTCCGTGCAAAACGCGCAAAATGGCAGCCCTCATCCAGGCTGAGGCCCTGGAGTTGCTCAATCGCTTGGACCCATTCTGCCTCGTGGGGACCTTGCCACGCCATTTCAGCCGCTTGGATGTGGGAATACTGACTTGTGGCGTTTTCGTGTAAGACACAGGTCTCAATGGCGGTCGCTAGGGTGAGCTGTTTTACTTTGAGGAGCTGCTGTCATAGGGGGTCCGACTGTACGCCGAAAATGATCTGGTCGCGTATCATGGAGTCTGAGGTGGGCCCGTAGCTGCAAGACTGCGCAAGGATGCGGAAGTGCATGAGAAAGGATTGGAAAGGTTCATCTTTACCCTGCAAATGCTGTTGGAACACGTAGCGCTCCAAACTTTCATTCACCTCTACGCTGCAGTGAGTGTCAAACTTGAGGAGGACCGTCTTGAACTTTGTTTTATCTTCATCATCCGCAAAGGTGAGAGAATTGAAAATGTGGATGGCATGGTCAACGGCCGTGTAGAGGAGGAGAGCAATCTTCCTGGTATCCGAGGCGTCCTCCCTGTCTTTGGCCTCAAGGAAGAGCTGGAAGCGCTGTTTGAATATCTTCCAGTTGGCCCCTAGGTTGCCGACGATGCAGAGCGGCGGTGGCGGGCTGATGTTGTTCATGTTGCAGGATGACTGAATGCTGGCGGAAGGCAGATCACTTGCAGGTTGGTCTCAGAAGTGCTAATATCCCTCAACTCCTGGTGTCATGTTGTGTTGGGTGCTCTGAATCCGTGGAACATATACAGGCCACCAACACTTGAAATAGTGCAACATTATTTTATTGAATCATTAACTGTTGTAACATACTCTGACTGGGTTAACACGATACTAGCTTTAACTAAAGACCTTTGCCTTATCCTAACCAGTTGATGCACTCAACACATGGTGAATGTCTGTGCTGCAGGCTGTGAGCTCTGTCCTCCTAGCTAGCTGCAGCTCAAATGAGCGGGAACTCTGATGTCCCCTGTCTTTATAGTGCGTGTGCTCTAACTGGTGATTGGCTGCGGTGTTGTGTTTGTTGATTGGTCCCACTGTGTGTCCATCAGTGTGTGTCTGCACCATGGTATACTGGTGTATATTATGACAGATATAGGCCGCGAATTTCCCGACGCCGCTCTGACGCCAGATGACCGTAGAATCAGCGCCAATGAAGCCGGCGTGGCTGCCGTGGCGCCGGTCCCCCCCCCCCCCCCACCACCACGGCGATTCTCCGTGCTCGACGGGCCGAATGCCCGCCGAGTTCGGCCGAGTCCCGCTGGCGTCGTTCGCGTGTGGTCCTACCCGGCGGGACCTCGGCGTTCATGCTGCTGGGGAGAGGGAGGATCCGACTCTGGGAGGTCCTCCACAGTGGCCAGGCCCGCGATCAGGGCCTACCGATCGGCGTGCAGGCTAATCCGGAGGGAGGGGGCCTATGTTCCTCCGCGCCGGGCCCCCGGGGGCTGGCGCGGAGAAAGCAACTCATGCGCATGCGCGGTCTCGCGCCGGCCATGGCGCTCATGCGTGGACCCGCGGCGCCCGTGCTGGTGCCCGTATCGGCAGCTGGAGCTGCGTGAAGCGCTCAACTGCCGAGCTGGCTCCCTTTCCGGCGCAGGATCGCTGCTCCTAGGGGCCAGATGACGCCGTCTTAAAACGCTCCGGCGTTTACGACGGCATCAACACTTAGCCCCATTAGCGGAGAATCCCGCCCAGGGTGCAAGTCAAGCAGGCTGCTTTGTCCTGGATGGTGTCAAACTTCTTGATTGTTGTTGGAGCTGCACTCATCCAGGCAAGTGGAGAATATTCCGTCACTTTCCTGACTTGTGCCTTGTTGATGGTGGACAGGCTTTGGGGAGTCAGGAGGTGAGTTATTCACCGCAGGATTCCGAGCCTCTTACCTGCTCTTGTAGCCACAGTATTTATATGGCTAGTCCAGTTCAGTTTCTGGTCAATGGTAATGACTTGGATGTTGATAATGGATAATTCAGCGATGGTAATGTCATTGAACGTTAAGGGGTGGTGATTAGATCTTCACTTGTTGGTGATGGTCTTGGCCTGGCACTTGTGTGACATAAATTTTAGTTGCCACTTGTCAACTCAAGCATTGATATTGTCCAGGTATTGTTGCATTTGGATGTGTACTGCTTCAGTATTTGAGGAGTTGAGAATGGTGCTAAACATTATGCAATCATCAGCAAACATCCTCAGTTCTGACTTTAAGATGAAGGGCAGATCTTTGATAAAGCAAGCAAAGATGGTTTAGCCTAGGATACTACCCTGAGTATCACCTGCAGTGATATCCTGGAACAAAAAGATGATTGACTTCCAACAACCACAATCATCTTCCTTTGTGTTAGGTATAATTCCACCCAAGGGCGGTACTGTAGTACAGTTGGCGGCGGGGGGGGGGGGGGGGGGGGGGGGGCAGGGGGCAGCATGGTAGCACAGTGGTTAGCACTGTTGCTTCACAGCTCCAGGGCCCCAGGTTCAATTCCCCGCTTGCGTCACTGTCTGTGAGGAGTCTGCACGTTCTCCCCATGTCTGCATGGGTTTCCCGGATGCTCCGGTTTCCTTCCATCGTCCAAAGACGTGCAGGTTCGGTGGATTGGCCATGCTAAATTGCCCTTGGTGTCCAAAAAAAGGTTAGATGGGATTACTGGGTTACGGGGATAGGGTGGAGATGTGAGCTTAGGTAGGGGCCAGTGCAGACTCGATGGGCCAAATGGCCTCCTTCGGCACTGTAAATTCTAAGACCCTTTGGTCTGTGGGCTTAAGTAAGGCGCTCTTTCCAAGGGCTGGTGCAGACTCAATGGTCCGAATGGCCTCCTTCTGCACTGTAAATTCTATGATAAGTTTTCCCCTGATTCCCATTTACTCCAATTTTGTGAGAGCTCCTTGATGCCACACTCGGTCAAATGCTGCCTTGATGTCAAGAGCTGTCACTCTCACCTCTCGGTGGTGCCGTTTAAATATGACGGCAGGATTTTTGGCCTTATGAGGTTGGTGCAGTGTGGATGACTTCCTGCTTGTTGCCCCACCATGAGATTCGCTGAGCTCCTTGCAGAAGCATAATTTGAGCTGAACAGTAGAAGATTGTGCGTGTTCAGCCATTTTGCAGCCCAACGGGAATCAATCCAACTTTCCTACCCACCACTAGAACCCCTCCTAGATTTTGAAGTGGTTGTCACTTTGAAAATGGATGGTGAGTACTGGGTGAACAGAAAAGGTGAATACAATTTTCAGGTTCAGACAAGATATGTTCGTTGAAAAGAAAAATCAGAGTTAATAACGTATCCCGTTCTTGCACAAAAGGAAAACGGGGATGGAACAATAGACCAATTATCAATTAAAATTTAAAAAGTTGGCGGTGTCAGTTTCCTGACTCCCCCAAATCTCTTCCCAGTCAATTAGACACAAGTCAGGAGTAAATGGAATAATCTTCACTAGCTTGGGTATGTGCAGCTGAAATTGATGAAGAAGATCGGCATCACCCATAACAAAGCATCCCACAACTTGAAAGTGATTTTACCTCTTAGATTCTGAGATTGAGAATTGTCAGTGACACAATCTCACACTAAATCCATCACTTTTACTGCGATTTCAAACCATCAAGTTATCTTTCAGGTGCTTGATCTAAGATGACTGCATGCCATTTAGCAGTGACCTTTGTCTGTGGTCTTCCTGCTTGGTTCACCGGGACTCTTCCCTTAGATAGCTATCATTTGTCTTCTTTCCTGAACATTCCTGTGTGCGATTTTTCCAGCGTTTTTATACAGAATGCAGGTTGTAAAAGAGCTCATGCACAATCCTCTTTTCAATGCAGATCAGGTAGTTGGGTGCCTGGCGGCTGTTGGATGCAATACGATCCCAGACCAAATCCCAACAATGGCTAGGATACTGGACTGAAGCCCTAATATTTTAATTTATTTGTAAGACTGTGCAGGAAGAATGATTTGCTCCAGGAGTAATTGCATGAAGAAATAGGGCTTTGGTATTTTTAAAACAAAACTTTATTGTGAATACAATATTAACTTTTTAAAAATTCACACCCGAAAAGAACAGCTTACAATTATCCCTTACAGACTACTACTCAATTTCCCATTAAATAACGAGAAAAAACATACACCTCTCATTTCATCTTACTGTGGGTGAATTGTAGACTCAGCATCAGGCAGATCATAATTCAACTCCTCACTCCAAAACCTTCTCCAAAAAACTGCCTCTCTGAAGCTTTTCAAAATGTTTCTCTGCATTCCTTGGCCCCTCCCAGCAATGACTTCATCCCCTCAAGCTAAAAAACAAATTATCTTTGCAGACTGCAAAGCACATTAACTCTCCAGGGACTTTTCCAGTCAAACCACAGTCCATTGGTCCAGATTGAAAACCACATTCCTTTGTCAATTTGGGTTGGATTTGTTTATTGGCACGTGTACGGAGGTACAGTGAAAAGTATTGTTCTGCGTACAGTTCAGACAGATCATTCCATATAGGAAAAGAAAATACTTTGGGCAGACATAAAATACACAATATAAATGCATAGACACAGGCATCGGGGGAAGCATACAGGAGTGTAGTATTACTCAGTAGAGAAGATGTGTGAAGAGATCAGATCAGTCCATGAGAGGGTTGTTTAGGAGTCTGGTAACAACATGGAAGAGCCTGTTTTTGAATCTGTTAGTGCGTATTCTCAGATTTTTGTATACCTGCCTTATGGAAGAGTGAATAAGCTGGGTGGGAGGGGTCTTTGATTATGCTGCCTGCTTTCCCCAGGCAGCGGGAGATGTAGATGGAGTCAATGGATGGGAGGTGGGTTTGTGTGATGGACTAGGCTGTGTTCGCAACTCTCTGGAGTTTCTTATGGTCTTGGGCTGAGCAGTTGCCATAACAGGCTGTAATGCAGCCAGATTGAATGCTTTCTATGGTGCATCTGTAAAAGCTGTTAAGAGTCAATGTGGACATGCCGAATTTCCGAGGTTTCCTGAGAAATTATAGGCGCTGTTGTGCTTTCATGGTTGTAGCGTTGACGTGGGTGGATCAGGACAGATTGCTGGTGATGTACACAACCATCTTCACCTCGGCCCGGTTGATACAGACAGGGGTGTGTACGATACTTTGCTTCCTGAAGTCAATGGCCAGCTCTTTAGTTTTGCGGACATTGAGGGAGAGATTGGTGTATTTACACCACTCCACTAGGTTCTCTATCTCCCTCCTGTATTCTGACTCATCATTGTTCGAGATCCAACCCACTACCATCGTGTCATCAGCAAACTTGTAAATGGAGTTGGAGCTAAATCTTGCCATGCAGTCGTGTGTGGAGACGGAGTATAATAGGGGGCTAAGTATGCAGCCTTGCGGGGCCCGGTATTGAGGACTATCATGGAAGAGGTGTTGTTTATCCTTACTGATTGTGGTCTATGGGTCAGAAAGTCGAGGATCCAGTTGCAGAGTAAGGAGCCAAGTCGTAGGTTTTGGAACTTTGATATGAGCTGGGCTGGGATTATGGTGGAGCTGTAGTCAATAAATAGGAGTCTGATGTAGGAGTCCTTGTTGTTGAGATGCTCCAGGGATGAGTGTAGGGCCAAGGAGATGGCGTCTGCTCTAGACCAGTTGTGGCAGTATGCGAATTGCAGTGGATCTAGGCATTCTAGGAATATGGAGTTGATGTGCCCCATGACCAACGTCTCAAAGAACTTAATTACGATTACGTCAAGGCCACCGGACAATAGTCATTGAGGCACGTTGCCTGGTTCATCTTTGGCACCGATATAATCGTGGTCTTTTGAAGCAGGTGGGAACCTTGGAACGGAGGAGGGAAAGGTTGATGATGTCCACGAACACATCTGCCAGCTGCTCCACGCAGGATCTGAGTGCACGGCCAGGGACCCCGTCAGGACCTGTCGCCTACCGAAGGTTCACTTTCAGGAAGGCCGATCTGACTTCGGAAACTCTGACGGTGGGGATAGGTGTGTCCAGGACTACTGGGGCAGTTGACAGCGGATCATAGAACCGAACTGAGCATAGAATGCATTCAGTTCATCGGGGAGGGGTGCGCTGCTGCTAGAGATTCTGCATAGCTTCGCTTTGTGGCCCGTTATGTTGTTTACTCCTTGCCACAACCGACGATAGTCCTTGTCGTTAGTCTGTGACTCTAGCTTGGCCTGATATTGTCTCTGGGCATCCCTGATGACTTTGCGGAGATCGTACCTGGATTTCTTGTAAATGTCAGGGTCACCTGACTTGAAAGCCTCAGACCTGGCCTTCAGTAGGGCGTGAATCTCCCGATTAAGCCATGGTTTCCGGTTGGGGAACGTATGTACTACTTACTTGAGCACACAGCCATCTACACATTTTCTGATTTCACCTTCTGGCAGCTAAAAGCACTCAGGCTCTGCAAAACAGAAATCTTGTTTAAAAATAACATGACAACTGCAGTCAATCGCACTCGAATCCCAGCCTTTTACACCTTAAATTGCTCATTATTTAGAATCTCATATTCCTGAAGTCTTCCTGTCGTCACAGATGGTTAGCATTTCCCAGGTTGTCCTCGATTGGCCTAACCATATAAGGAACTCTTCCTGTCCTGCTGAAATTACCTATCCAGTTTTAATAAGCCTCTGCTAGTTTCAGCCTGTTTGTTCTGGTTAACATTGTATTCAATTCAAATTGTTCTAATCAATTCCGCTGTACCACAGCAATTAACAAGCATCAATGCAATCAGCAAGTATCGCATCCATCCCATTTCCACATTACCAACACTGCTCCAAACTTGTAGCCAGTCATTTAACCCTTTCCTTACCAAGATTTCTTTGCCAGCATTCCCAAACCAGCAACTTCCACCACTTAGAAGAGAATATAAGAACATAAGAACTAGGAGCAGGAGTAGGCCATCTGGCCCTTCGAGCCTGCTCCGCCATTCAATGAGATCATGGCTGACCTTTTATGGACTCAGCTCCACTTTCCGGCCTGAACACCATAACCCTTTATTCCCCAAAAAACTATCTATCTTTATCTTGAAAACATTTAATGAAGGAGCCTCAACTGCTTCACCGGGCAGACAATTCCATAGATTCACAACCCTTTAGGTGAAGAGGAACTCCTAAACTCAGTCCTAAATCTACTTCCCCTTATTTTGAGGCTATGTGCCCTAGTTCTGCTTTCACCCGGCAGTGGAAACAACCTGCCCGCATCTATCCTATCTATTCCCTTCATAATTTTATATGTTTCTATTAGATCCCCCTGCATCCGTCTAAATTCCAACGAATACAGTCCCAGTCTACTCAACCTCTCCTCGTAATCCAACCCCCTCAACTCTGGGATTAACCTAGTGGATCTCCTCTGCACACCCTCCAGCACCAGTACGTCCTTTCTCAGGTAAGGTGATTAAAACTGAACCCAATACTCCAGGTGTGGCCTCACTAACACCTTATACAATTGCAGCATACCTCCCTAGTCTTAAACTCCATCCCTCTAGCAATGAAGGACAAAACTCCATTCGCCTTCTTAATCACCTGTTGCACCTGTAAACCAACTTTTTGCGACTCATGCACTAGCACAACCAGGTCCCTCTGCACAGCAGCATGTTTTAATATTTTACCATTTAAATAATAATCCCTTTTTCTGTTATTCCTACCAAAATGGATAACCTCACGTTTGTCAACATTATATTCCATCTGCCAGACCCTAGCCCATTCACTTAATCTATCCAAATCCCTCTGCAGACTTCCAGTATCCTCTGCACTTTTTGCTTTACCACTCATCTTAGTGTCGTCCGCAAACTTGGACACAATGCACCTGGTCACCAACTCCAAATCATCTATGTCATAGATGAAGCGGATAGGAGCACCGCCATTGCCTGTTCCTCTCCACCAGCCTGACTTGGAAGTTTATTGCCACTGCTTCATCATCACTGGGTCAAATCATAGAACTCCTATCCCATAGCAATAGAGGTACCTTCACTGCACAGCCTGCAGTGGTTCAAGAAGGCAGTTCAACACTATCTTCTCAAGAGTAACTAGGGAAGAACTAGAAAAAGAAATGGACCCTTCATATAGCAGTGGCTTCATTACTGGACAATTGCTATCTGTTCCAGCAGTGCAATGCGTGAATGGAAAACACAACATTTATTTGAGAAACCACAGAAGTATCTTAATTACATTGAATGGAATAAAGCCCAAATGAAATGGGAACAATTTATTTTCAAACGTCTGTGTCATATGGGTAAATCTTCACATATTGATATCCATGTATCACTGAGGCATATTCGCCTGGAATTTCTTTGAATGTTCTCTTGATTGGTCGCTGTAACCTCTGTGGAAGATCAGCAGAAAGTCTGGTTTTGAGGATTATCTGGGTTTTTGTAAGATTTCTGCCATACTCAGTGCACAATTGGCAAAACCTGCTAAGAATTTAAGAGTCAAGTTTTTAATATGAAACAACATAAAGGCCTGTCACCATATAAATCCAGTCATACATTAATTTAGTCCTTTTAATGTGCTGATTAAAATCTTGGAAATCCTTCAAAGCATCACCAGGCTACATATTGCCTTCATGAGGAACATACCGGGCAGGGTGCAGATTTATATGAAATTGCAGAATATTTCTGAAGGCTCAAGGGGAACCAGTTACTAAATAGATAAGCTCCATTATTAGACAGCACTGATACAGATTTGCTTCATTTTTAAAAAAATATATATTTTATTGAAAATTTTTGGGCAAGCAACACAGTACATTGTGCATCCTTTACACAATATTATAACAACACAAATAACAATGACCTATTTTATAAACAGAAAATGAATAAATAATAAATAACAAAAATGAAAACTAACCCTAATTGGCAACTGCCTTATCACAAGTAACACCCTCCAAAAATATAATTTAACAGTCCAATATATAATTATCTGTAGCAACGACCTATACATATTATACAGTATATATTAACCCTGAGAGTCCTTCTGGTTCCTCCCCCCCCCCCCCCCACCCCCCCCCCCGATCCTGGGCTGCTGCTTCTGCCTTCTTTTTTCCATTCCCTCTATCTTTCTGTGAGGTATTCGATGAACGGTTGCCACCGCCTGGTGAACCCTTGAGCCGACCCCCTTAGGACGAACTTAATCCGCTCTAGCTTTATAAACCCTGCCATGTCATTTATCCAGGTCTCCACCCCTGGGGGCTTGGCTTCTTTCCACATTAGCAATATCCTACGCCGGGCTACTAGGGACGCAAAGGCCAAAACATCGGCCTCTCTCGCCTCCTGCACTCCCGGCTCTTGTGCAACCCCAAATATAGCCAACCCCCAGCTTGGTTCGACCCGGACCCCTACTACTTTTGAAAGCACCTTTGTCACCCCCATCCAAAACCCCTGTAGTGCCGGGCATGACCAAAACATATGGGTATGATTCGCTGGGCTTCTCGAGCACCTCGCACACCTATCCTCCACCCCAAAAAATTTACTGAGCCGTGCTCCAGTCATATGCACCCTGTGTAATACCTTAAACTGAATCAGGCTTAGCCTGGCACACGAGGACGACGAGTTTACCCTGCTTAAGGCATCTGCCCACAGCCCCTCCTCGATCTCCTCCCCCAGCTCTTCTTCCCATTTCCTTTTTAGTTCATCTACCATAGTCTCCCCTTCGTCCCTCATTTCCCTATATATATCTGACACCTTACCAACCCCCACCCATGTCTTTGAGATCACTCTGTCCTGCACCTCTTGTGTCGGGAGCTGCAGGAATTCCCTCACCTGTTGCCTCGCAAAAGCCCTCAGTTGCATATACCTGAATGCATTCCCTTGGGGCAACCCATATTTCTCGGTCAGCGGTCCCAGACTCGCGAACTTCTCATCCACAAACAGATCTTTCAGTTGCGTTATTCCTGCTCTTTGCCACATTCCATATCCCCCATCCATTCCCCCGGGGCAAACCTATGGTTGTTTCTTATCGGGGACGCCCCCAAGGCTCCAGTCTTTCCCCTCTGCCGTCTCCACTGTCCCCAAATCTTCAGTGTAGCCACCACCACCGGGCTTGTGGTGTAGTTCCTTGGTGAGAACGGCAATGGGGCTTTCACCATAGCCTGCAGGCTAGTCCCCCTACAGGACGCCCTCTCTAATCTCTTCCACGCCGCTCCCTCCTCCTCTCCCATCCACTTACTCACCATTGAAATATTAGCGGCCCAATAATACTCACTTAGGCTCGGTAGTGCCAGCCCCCCCTATCCCTGCTACGCTGTAAGAATCCCTTCCTCACTCTCGGGGTCTTCCCGGCCCACACAAAACCCATGATGCTCTTTTCGATCCTTTTAAAAAAAGCCTTCGTGATCACCACCGGGAGGCACTGAAACACAAAGAGGAATCTCAGGAGGACCACCATCTTAACCGCCTGCACCCTCCCTGCCAGTGACAGGGATACCATATCCCATCTCTTGAAATCCTCTTCCATTTGTTCCACCAACCGCGTTAAATTTAACCGATGCAATGTGCCCCAATTCTTGGCTATCTGGATCCGCAGGTAACGAAAGTCCCTTGTTACCTTCCTCAACGGTAGGTCCTCTATTTCTCTACTCTGCTCCCCTGGATGCACCACAAACAACTCACTTTTCCCCATGTTCAATTTATACCCTGAAAAATCCCCAAACTCCCCAAGTATCTGCATTATTTCTGGCATCCCCTCCGCCGGGTCTGCCACATATAGTAACAAATCGTCCGCATACAAAGATACCCGGTGTTCTTCTCCTCCTCTAAGTACTCCCCTCCACTTCTTGGAACCCCTCAACGCTATCGCCAGGGGCTCAATCGCCAGTGCAAACAATAATGGGGACAGAGGGCATCCCTGCCTTGTCCCTCTATGGAGCCGAAAATATGCAGATCCCCGTCCATTCGTGACCACGCTCGCCATCGGGGCCCTATACAACAGCTGCACCCATCTAACATACCCCTCTCCAAAACCAAATCTCCTCAACACCTCCCACAAATAATCCCACTCCACTCTATCAAATGCTTTCTCGGCATCCATTGCCACTACTATCTCCGTTTCCCCCTCTGGTGGGGGCATCATAATTACCCCTAACAGCCTCCGTATATTCGTGTTCAGCTGTCTCCCCTTCACAAACCCAGTTTGGTCCTCGTGGACCACCCCCGAGACACATTCCTCTATTCTCATTGCCATTACCTTGGCCAGGATCTTGGCATCTACATTTAGGAGGGAAATAGGTCTATAGGACCCGCATTGTAGCGGGTCCTTTTCCTTCTTTAAGAGAAGCGATATCGTTGCTTCAGACATAGTCGGGGGCAGTTGTCCCCTTTCCTTTGCCTCATTAAAGGTCCTCGTCAATACCGGGGCGAGCAAGTCCACATATTTTCTATAGAATTCGACTGGGAATCCATCCGGTCCCGGGGCCTTTCCCGCCTGCATGCTCCTAATTCCTTTCACCACTTCTTCTACCTCGATCTGTGCTCCCAGTCCCACCCTTTCCTGCTCTTCCACCTTGGGAAAATCCAGCCGATCCAAAAAGCCCATCATTCTCTCCCTCCCATTGAGGGAGAGAAGGTTGAGCTTCATATAATTTTTTATAAAATGTCTTGAACACTTCATTCACTCTCTCCGCTCCCCGCTCCATCTCTCCTTCCTCATCCCTCACTCCCCCTATTTCCCTCGCTGCTCCCCTTTTCCTCAATTGGTGTGCCAGCAACCTGCTCGCCTTCTCCCCATATTCGTACTGTACATCCTGTGCCTTCCTCCATTGTGCCTCTGCAGTGCCCGTAGTCAGCAAGTCAAATTCTACATGTAGCCTTTGCCTTTCCCTGTACAGTCCCTCCTCCGGTGCTTCCGCATATTGTCTGTCCACCCTCAAAAGTTCTTGCAGCAACCGCTCCCGTTCCTTACTCTCCTGCTTCCCTTTATGTACCCTTATTGATATCAGCTCCCCTCTAACCACCGCCTTGAGCGCCTCCCAGACCACTCCCACCTGGACCTCCCCATTATCATTGAGTTCCAAGTACTTTTCAATGCACCCCCTCACCCTTAGACACACCCCCTCATCTGCCATTAGTCCCATGTCCATTCTCCAGGGTGGGCGCCCTCCTGTTTCCTCCCCTATCTCCAAGTCTACCCAGTGTGGAGCGTGATCCGAAATGGCTATAGCCGTATACTCCGTTCCCCTCACCTTCGGGATCAACGCCCTTCCCAGCACAAAAAAGTCTATTTGCGAGTAGACTTTATGGACATAGGAGAAAAACGAGAACTCCTTACTCCTAGGTCTGCTAAATCTCCACGGGTCTACACCTCCCATCTGCTCCATAAAATCTTTAAGTACCTTGGCTGCTGCCAGCCTCCTTCCAGTCCTGGACTTCGACCTATCCAGCCCTGGTTCCAACACCGTATTAAAATCTCCCCCCATTATCAGCTTTCCCATCTCTAGGTCCGGAATGCGCCGAGCATCCGCCTCATAAAATTGGCATCATCCCAGTTCGGGGCATATACGTTTACCAAAACCACCGTCTCCCCCTATAGTTTGCCACTCACCATCACGTATCTGCCCCCGTTATCCGCCACTATAGTCTTTGCCTCGAACATTACCCGCTTCCCCACTAATATAGCCACCCCCCTGTTTTTCGCATCTAGCCCCGAATGGAACACCTGCCCCACCCATCCTTTGCGTAGCCTAACCTGGTCTATCAGTTTCAGGTGCGTTTCCTGTAACATAACCACATCTGCCTTAAGTTTCTTAAGGTGTGCGAGTACCCGTGCCCTCTTTATCGGCCCGTTCAGCCCTCTCACGTTCCACGTGATCAGCCGGGTTGGGGGGCTTCCTACCCCCCCCCTTGTCGATTAGCCATCCCCTTTTTCCAGCTCCTCACGCGGTTCCCACGCAGTTGTATCTCCCCCAGGCGGTGCCCCCCCGCCCATCCCCTCCCATACCAGCTCCCCCCTCTCCCCAGCAGCAGCAACCCAGTAATTCCCCCTCCCACCCCCCCCCCCCCCCCGCTAGACCCCCCGCTAGTGTAATTACTCCCCCATGTTGCTCCCAGAAGTCAGCAAACTCTGGCCGACCTCGGCTTCTCCCCGTGACCTCGGCTCGCACCTTGCAACGCCCCCTCCTTCCTGCTTCTCTATTCCCGCCATGATTATCATAGCGCGGGAACCAAGCCCGCGCTTCTCCCTTGGCCCCACCCCCAATGGCCAACGCCCCATCGCCTCCACCCCCCCTCCTCCCCGATCACCACCTGTGGGAGAGAGAAAAGTTACCACATCGCAGGATTAGTACATAAAACTCCTCTTTCCCCCCTTTTTAACCCCCCTCTTTGCCCCCCACATTCGCCCCACCACTTTGTTCAAACGTTCTTTTTAATAACCCGCTCATTCCAGTTTTTCTTCCACAATAAAAGTCCACGCTTCATCCGCCGTCTCAAAGTAGCGGTGCCTTCCTCGATATGTGACCCACAGTCTTGCCGGTTGCAGCATTCCAAATTTTATCTTCTTTTTGTGAAGCACCGCCTTGGCCCGATTAAAGATCGCCCTTCTTCTCGCCACCTCCGCACTCCAGTCTTGATAAACGCGGATCACCGCGTTCTCCCATTTACTGCTCCGAGTTTTCTTTGCCCATCTAAGGACCATTTCTTTATCCTTAAAACGGAGGAATCTCACCATTATGGCTCTGGGAATTTCTCCTGCTCTCGGTCCTCGCGCCATCACTTGGTATACTCCCTCCACCTCCAATGGACCCGCCGGGGTCTCCGCTCCCATTAACGAGTGCAGCATCGTGCTCACATATGCCCCGACGTCCGCTCCCTCCACACCTTCAGGAAGACCAAGAATCCTCAGGTTGTTACTCCTTGCATTGTTCTCCAGTGCCTCCAACCTTTCCACACATCGTTTCTGATGTGCCTCATGCATCTCCGTCTTCACCACCAGGCCCTGTATGTCGTCCTCATTCTCGGCTGCCTTTGCCTTCACGACCCGAAGCTCCCGCTCCTGGGTCTTTTGTTCCTCCTTTAGCCCTTCGATCGCCTGTAGTATCGGGGCCAACAGCTCTTTCTTCATTTCCTTTTTGAGCTCTTCCACACAGCAATTCAAGAACTCTTGTTGTTCAGGGCCCCATGTTAAACTGCCACCTTCCGACGCCATCTTGGTTTTTGCTTGCCTTTCTTGCCGCTGTTCTAAAGGATCCACTGCAATCCGGCCACTTTCTCCTCCTTTTTTGAATTCTTTGAGGAGGTGACCAAGCATGTGGATGAAGGTAAAGCAGTGGATGTAGTGTACATGGATTTTAGTAAGGCATTTGATAAAGTTCCCCATGGTAGGCTTATGCAGAAAGTAAGGAGGCATGGGATAGTGGGAAATTTGGCCAGTTGGATAACGAACTGGCTAACCGATAGAAGTCAGAGAGTGGTGGTGGATGGCAAATACTCAGCCTGGATCCCAGTTACCAGTGGCGTACCGCAGGGATCAGTTCTGGGTCCTCTGCTGTTTGTGATTTTCATTAATGACTTGGATGAGGGAGTTGAAGGGTGGGTCAGTAAATTTGCAGACGATACGAAGATTGGTGGAGTTGTGGATAGTAAGGAGGGCTGTTGTCAGCTGCAAAGAGACATAGATAGGATGCAGAGCTGGGCTGAGAAGTGGCAGATGGAGTTTAACCCTGAAAAGTGTGAGGTTGTCCATTTTGGAAGGACAAATATGAATGCGGAATATAGGGTTAACGGTAGAGTTCTTGGCAATGTGGAGGAGCAGAGAAATCTTGGGGTCTATGTTCATACATCTTTGAAAGTTGCCACTCAAGTGGATAGAGCTGTGAAGAAGGCCTATGGTGTGCTCGCGTTCATTAACAGAGGGATTGAATTTAAGAGCCGTGAGGTGATGATGCAGCTGTACAAAACTTTGGTAAGGCCACATTTGGAGTACTGTGTACAGTTCTGGTCGCCTCATTTTAGGAAGGATGTGGAAGCTCTGGAAAAGGTGCAAAGAAGATTTACCAGGATGTTGCCTGGAATGGAGAGTAGGTCTTACGAGGAAAGGTTGAGGGTGCTAGGCCTTTTCTCATTAGAGCGGAGAAGGATGAGGGGCGACTTGATAGAGGTTTATAAGATGATCAGGGGAATAGATAGAGTAGACAGTCAGAGACTTTTTCCCCGGATGGAACACACCATTACAAGGGGACATAAATTTAAGGTGAAAGGTGGAAGATATAGGAGGGATATCAGAGGTAGGTTCTTTACCCAGAGAGTAGTGGGGGCATGGAATGCACTGCCTGTGGAAGTAGTTGAGTCGGAAGCATTAGGGACCTTCAAGCAGCTATTGGATAGGTACATGGATGACGGTAAAATTATATAGTGTAGATTTATTTGTTCTTAAGGGCAGCACGGTAGCATTGTGGATAGCGCAATTGCTTCACAGCTCCATGGTCCCAGGTTCGATTCCGGCTTGGGTCATTGTCTGTGCGGAGTCTGCACGTCCTCCCCGTGTCTGCGTGGGTTTCCTCCGGGTGCTCCGGTTTCCTCCCACAGTCCAAAGATGTGCGGGTTAGGTGAATTGGCCATGATAAATTGCCCTTAATGTCCAAATTGCCCTTGGTGTTGGGTGGAGGTGTTGAGTTTGGGTATGGTGCTCTTTCCAAGAGCCGGTGCAGACTCAAAGGGCCGAATGGCCTCCTTCTGCACTGTAAATTCAATGATAATCTATGATTAATCTAGGACAAAGGTTCGGCACAACATTGTGGGCCGAAGGGCCTGTTCTGTGCTGTATTTTCTATGTTCTATGTTCTATGTTTTCATCCGTATCCAGGGGGGATTCCCTTCTGGTTTACCGCACAGTGTTTTTAACCGTCAAAATTGCCGTTGGGGCTCCTATCAAGAGCCCAAAAGTCCGTTTCACCGGGAGCTGCCGAAACGTGCGACTCAGCTGGTCATCGCCGCACCCGGAAGTCCAGATTTGCTTCATGTCGATAAAAACAAATTACTGCAGGTGCTGGAATCTGAAACTAAAACAGAAAATGCTGGACAATTTCATCAGATCTGACAGCATTTGTGGTGAGAGAAGGGAGCTAATGTTTTGAGTCTGGTGACTCTTTGTCTAGGCTGGAGAGAACTGGGAATAGGGTCAGATTTATACTGTTGTCGGGGGGGGGGGTGCATGCAGCGATGGGGCTGGATGGGTGGGGGCCAACGATAGGTGGAGACTGACACAGATGTTATGGATAGAAAGAAAAAGAGAATGTAAATGGAGGTGATCAAGGCTGAGAAGGGTGATGATATGTTTAGATTTAGATTTATTGTCAGGTGTACCAAGGTACAGTAAAAAGTATTGTTCTGCGTACAGTACAGTCAGATTGTATCATACATGAAAAACATAGGACATACGATCGATACACAATGTAAATACATGCAGGTGAAGCATATGGAGTGCAGTGCTACACAGTACAGAAGAAGCGTGGAGAGGTTAGTTCAGTCCATGAAATAGCCATTCAGGAGTCTGATAGCGACGGGGAAGAAGCTGGTTTTGAATCTGTTAGTGCGTGCTCTCAGACTTTTGTATTCTCTGCCTGATGGGAGAGATTGAAAGAGAAAATATCCCAGATGGGAGGGGTCTTTGAGTTAGGCGAAGTGCCTTGGCTGCTCCGCTGAGGTTGTCCAGAATACTGCAGCAATGCCATTCCAACAGGTGTTGAACTTGACTAGAGGAGTAGCTATGAAATGTGTTAATTCGCATCATTTCCCCCATCAACTGGCTTCCATGCTGAATTGTGATGAGATGGATCCCTGCAATGTCCCAGTACTTTAACCCTTGAGGGAGAGATGTACTTCACAAAATAATTTTGCAAATACGAGACTAAACACTGCAGGAAGTATCAAGGGGGACATGGAGCAGTGCCTGATGTAATCAGGGAGGTGATGCATGCATGCATGCCACCTGTCAGTGTTTGGCTGCTGTTCTGGGTAAGGTGGGTGGGGCGATGCCAAGGAATGGAAATTGTCTTGAAGAGTAGTGCCAGGAATCAGTGAGTCACTTTAAAGCTGTCTCTGGTGAATAGTGTTTCAGGTATGCATGCCTTTTTGCCCCAAAAGGTAAGCCTGGTTTCTAAACACAAAAAGGAGATCCCAGTAAGTACAGAAACTACTGAGAAGTGCCACTGATGTCAGTAGTCTTCAAAGTGGTCCTTTGCCTTGTCACGGCTGGATGGATATTGGATTCCTCAGATGGCCACAGAGTAATCAAGATAAAACAGGTTAGGTGTTGCTTTCCTGCAGCGTTTGTGAAGAAGCTGGCACCTATGACAGTATGATCTTCAACTGTAACTAGGATATTATAACAGCTCAAAAATCCATATAAGATAGTTATTGGAAGACTCACCGAACCAATCTTGTGCAAGAGACTGTCTACTTCTATCCATCACAAATAATTGTCAATTATTATTTGGATAAAGATTGTAAGGGATGGCCTTGAGCTGTATTTGTAAGATCAGCAAACCTGGCGTGTATTTTAGGTATTGAACTCCACTGTTGGAGTATGTAGAATCAAGCAAGGTCACCTGATTTGAATACTTTCGGTATTTTGGTATAATTCTTTAGGTTGCTGAACCAATACAGCAAGTTACAGATTACAGTGCAGGTGCCTGGACTGTTGGATGGATAGGTTCAAAGGAATATAGGAGTAGGAGAAGGTCATTTGGCCCCTTTAGCCTGCTCCACCAATCAACTAGATCATGGCTGATCTTCTATCTCAATGCCATTTTCCCACATTATCCCCATATGCCTTGATATGTTTAATAACTAGAAATCCATCGATCTTTGTCTTAAACCTACTCAATGACTGAGCCGCGACAACTCCCTGGGGTGGAGAATTCCAAAGATTCATCATACTCTGACTGGAGAAATTCCTCCGGATTTCAGTCCTAAATAGCCCACCTTTTATTCTGAGACTGTGTCCCCTGGTTCTAGACCTCCCCACCCCCAGCCGGGGGACATGCTTCCTGCATCTATCCTGTCGGGCCCTGTGATAATTTTGTATGCTTTACTTAGATCACCTCTCATTCTTAAAAACGGCGGTGAATATATATCCAGTTTCCTCAATCTCTTCTCATAGGACAATCCCACCATACCAGGAATCAGTCTGGTAAACCTTCATTGCATTACTTTCTATGGCAAGTGTACCTTTCCTTGGGTAAGGAGACCAAAACTGTACACAGTGCTCCAGGTGTGGTTTCACTAAGGTTCTATACAATTGCAGCAAGACTTATTTATCCCTGTACTTAAATCCTTTTGCAATAAAGGTCCACATATCATTCACTTCCTCGGTGCTTGCTGCACTTGCATGTTAGCTTCCAGTGACAGGTAGACAGATCTCTTTGGACATTAATACTTTTCAATCTATCACCATTTAAGAAACACTCTGCGTTTTTGTTAATCCTACCAAAGTGGATGGGGTCAAGGGGATGAGTGGCATGGGGGTGAAAGCTCCAGATAAATTAGGCCCCTTGGCGATGGACCGGTACTGACAGTTCATTCTGTCCATCTTTGAGGACAGAAGTTGAAATTGAAGCTTGAATTTGCAGATAGGTTTCACTGGCAGCATTGGATCAATGGTACACCAAGCCTTATCAAATGGCAACTCTAGGTTCGATCCTTTTGAATCCTCCACATCATGGATCCTTTTGAGAACTGAGGTTGAGGGACCTACTGACCTATAGAGCCTATCTCACACCCTTCTCCAACATTTATAGCTATGTTGTGAGGGTGGGATGCAGATGGCGGAGGGAAAGGAGAACAAATACTCTGGCCACACTATCACATATTGACATTGCGTAAATTAGTAATTGCTCTGTAATACAGCAATGGAATATCGGCAATGCCTATAGCTTAAGTTACAGCAAGCTCATGTCTCACTGTGGTTCCATTGTAACCACTTGCTTTTCATGCCATCAGACCTTTTTTCTGCACGGATAGCAAATTGAATTGCAAATGGTAGTCCCAGTAAAACCCTGGGTGCGATTTTACCGCTGCGATGTGCGCGGCGCGGATCTGGGCACGCTGGGTAAATAGTCGGCGAGGCCAAATGGGCACGAACCAGTTTGCCACTTATCCAACCTGCTCCCGATGGCGAGTTCCGGATCTCGCCTAGAAATCATTAATCCTCATTTGCATTAATTTCAATCTCATTTGTGAGATTGATGTCAAATGCAGCGGCCTCCTGGGAATTAACTGACTCCCCAGCGAGAAACTATGAAGGCAGCGTTTAGTGTTCCTTATAAAAATGTGAAGCTGGAGCAATGGCTTTTGAGGGGAAGTAAGGAGGTGAATATTGTGGAGACGCATAACAAGCGCAACCACAGCTGCTGCCTGGCTGTTCTACCAAACACTTCCAGGACAGAAGCCTGCTCTTGGTTCTATGCTGAAAGTCCCTTTGACTGTGAACAGCTGAAGGCTATTGCAAATAAGGAATTAGCCTTGTTAGTTGTGAGAGTACTTCACAGCTGCAGGTTGTGTTTGGTGCTTGCTTCTGCTGGTGGCTTTAGATATCTGGAGGCTGCTGTTGCTGCTTCCTTCCTATTCTGTAGCCAGAAAGAAGGACAACTTTTTCTAAGATATCTGGGTCCTGGAATATTGGGTCAGGAGGGTGCAGGAGTCCAGAAGGCAATCCGGTTTGAGGCAACAAGACACTGTGGTCCCTGGGGAGGGCCTGGACATCTGTAGCCCCTGAACGGAGAATGGCACTGATGCGTGGAACAAGTAACACATTGATGAACAGACCATTTCTATGATAAAGTTCTGGACATGATAACACATTCTCAGGCTTATCCTCCATTTCTGTTGAGGGACCTGCGAGGGGCGATGCCGTAAGGCTTTTTTTGTGAAAATGAGCTGATATAGCTTTGTATATAGCTTTGTATATAGCTTTATTGTTTGGAGACTTGGACAGAGAGATGGCAGATGGAGTTTAATCCGGACAAATGTGAGGTAATGCATTTTGGAAGATCTAATGCAGGCAGGGAATATACAGTGAATGGTAGAACCCTCAAGAGTATTGAAAGTCAAAGAGATCTAGGAGTACAGGTCCACAGGTCATTGAAAGGGGCAACACAGGTGGAGAAGTTAATCAAGAAGGCATACGGCTTGCTTGCCTTCATTGGCCGGGGCATTGAGTATAAGAATTGGCAAGTCATGTTGCAGCTGTATAGAACCTTAGTTAGGCCACACTTGGAGTATAGTGTTCAATTCTGGTCGCCACACTACCAGAAGGATGTGGAGGCTTTAGAGAGGGTGCAGAAGAGATTTACCAGAATGTTGCCTGGTATGGAGGGCATTAGCTATGAGGAGCGGTTGAATAAACTCGGTTTGTTCTCACTGGAACGAAGGAGGTTGAGGGGAGACCTGATAGAGGTATACAAAATTATGAGGGGCATAGACAGAGTGGATAGTCAGAGGCTTTTTCCCAGGGTAGAGGGGTCAATTACTAGGGGGCATAGGTTTAAGGTGAGAGGGGCAAGGTTTAGAGTAGATGTACGAGGCAAGTTTTTTACGCAGAGGGTAGTGGGTGCCTGGAACTCGCTACCGGAGGAGGTGGTGGAAGCAGGGACGATAGTGACATTTAAGGGGCATCTTGACAAATACATGAATAGGATGGGAATAGAGGGATACGGACCCAGGAAGTGTAGAAGATTGTAGTTTAGTCGGGCAGCATGGTCGGCACGGGCTTGGAGGGCCGAAGGGCCTGTTCCTGTGCTGTACATTTCTTTGTTCTTTGTTCTTTGTTCTTATTGATACCAATGTGGGTGGAGCCAGAGAACATTGGTAGGGTGTTAAATGAATATCTCACATCTGTCTTCACCCAAGAGAATGAGGCAGATATGGAACTCTGGGAGAGAGACTGTGAGGTTATTGAGCAAGTTATGGCAGGGAGGGACAAGGAGGTGTTGGCAGGTTTAAAAGTGGACAAATCTCCAGGGCTGGACGAATTGTGTCCCAGGTTGCTGTGGGAAGTGAGCGGGGAGATTGCAGGGGCCATGATCCAAATTTTAAATTCCTCTCTGGCCACGGGATAGGTGCCAGAGGAATGGAGAACTGCAAATGTGATCCCACTATTTAAGAAAGGCTGTCGGGATAAGCCAGGGAACTACAAGCCAGTGAGTCTCACGTCAGTGATGGGGAAACAAATGGCGAAAATTCTGAAGGAGAGCATCTGTCTCCACTTGAAGAGGCAAGGTTTGATCAGGAATAGTCAGCATGGCTTTGTCAGAGGTAGGTCATGCCTAACAAACTTGATTACATTTTTTGAGTACGTGACTAAGTGTGTAGATGAGGGTAATGCGGTTGATGTAGTTTACATGGATTTCAGCAAAGCATTTTACAAGGTCCCACATGGGAGACTTACAAAGAAGGCAAATGCACATGGGATACAGGGGAACTTGATAAAGTGGTTTCAAAGCTGATTGAACTGTCGGAAAAAGAGGGTGATGGCAGAAAGCTGCTTTAGTGACTGGAAGCCCGTGTCCAGTGGTGTGCCACAGGGATCTGTGCTGGGTCCCTATTATTCAGCATTTGTATAAATGACTTAGATGACTATGTGGGGGGTAGGATCAGTAGGTTTGCGGATGACACAAAGATAGACCGGGTGTTTAATTGTGAGGTTGAGTGTCTTGGGTTACAGGAAGATATAGACGGGATGGTCAAATGGGCAGAAAAATGGCAGATGGAATTTAATCCTGAAAACTATGAGATGTTACACTTTGGAAGAAGCAATTTGACAAGAAAATATTCAAGGAATGGCACCACACTAAAAAACGACACGGCAGCACAGTGGTTAGCACTGTTGCTTCCCAGAGCCAGGGTCCCAGGTCTGTGCTGAGTCTGCACCTTTTCCCTGTGTCTGCATGGGTTTCCTCCAGGTGCTCTGGTTTCCTCCCACTAGTCCCGAAAGACGTGCTGTTAGGCAATTTGGATATTATGAATTCTCCCTCTGTGTACCCGAACAGGAGCTGGAATATGGCGACTAGTAACTTTTCACAGTAACTTCATTGCAGTGTTGATGTGAGCCTACTTGTGAGAATAAAGATCATTATTATACACTGGGAAGTCCTGAGGAACTTTGTAAATAGTTTGTAAATAGATCTCTGAAGGCAGAAGAGCAGGTTAACAGGGTGGTGAATAAGACATAGGGTACACTTGCCTTTATCAATCGTGGCAAAGATTACAAAAGCACGGAAGTCATGTTGGAGCTACATAGAACTTTGGTGTGGCCACAGCTGGAACACTGTGTGCACTTCTAGTCACCACATTATAGGAAGGATGTGATTGCACTGGAGGGGGTGCAGAGGTGATTCACCAGGATGTTGCCTGGGATGGAACATTTTGATTTTGAAGGGAGGTTGGATAGGCTTGGGTTGTTTTTACTGGAGCAGAGAATACTGAGAGGCAACCTGATCGAGGTGTACAAGGTTATGAGGGACATGGACAGGGTGGATAGGGAAAAGCTGTTCCCCTTAGTTGAAGGGTTGGTTACGAGTGGCGGGAGGTTTGAGGAAAAACCTTTTTACCCAGAGGGTGGTGATGGTCTGGAATGCAGTGCCTGGGAGGGTGGTAGAAATGGGTTTCCTCACATCCTTTAACAAGTACCTGGATGAGCACTTGGCACGTCTTAACATTCGAGGCTATGGGCCAGTTGATGGCAAATGGGATTAGGATTGGCAGATCAGGTGCCTTTCATGCGGGGGTGCAGACTCGATGGGCCAAAAGGCCTTTTCCATACTGTATTTTTCTGTGATTCTGTGAATGTGGAATTCTGACATTTCCTTGTAGTTTAATGGTTAGTGTGATATGTGGACTGTTGTGTAGTTGATTTTCAAATCTTTTCTACTGTTGACCGTTTAATAAACAAAATAATCTCAATTCTCAAGTGGCTTCTCAAGGGTACATGTGCCATGTCTCAGAGGATGATTAGTGCACTGCATGCCCTATGATGTTTGAACCATGTACCTGAACTCTAGAAGCGTCAGCACCATAGAGACAGCTGGCAACAATCAAACACTAATGAGCTGGGCTTCGGCACTGAGGATCCTTTTGTGACCATAGGTAAGTGCGCGAATCAGGTGAGGGCATCTGAGTATGCCCTCCCTAATGTCTTGAGGTCTAGGGGCTCCTGATGTGGCCGGGAGTGACTGTGCAGAGCAGTGTTTGCCAACACAACTAGTTCGCTGGATGGCACTCTGAGAAAAGGCGGGAGAAGTCAGGATGGGGAGGCTTTGGGGATTTGCGGGTCCCAGAATGGAAGCCCTAACTGATCGTTGGTCCATCTCTTTCTCCAATTCCTTTCAAATACTAAAATGTATCGTGGTCCAGACGCCGGAAAAGATGACAGCAACAGCGATGCAGACTAGAGGCGGCACCCCATGAGCAATGCGCCGCCGTGCATCCTGAAGACCCGGCCGCCTATGAAGCCGAGGTGTAACCCAGAGGGAGAAGCCAGCGTCAGCCCCAGGTGTACAGACGTCGCTGGTCTTTTGATGAGATGATGGACAGCATGTGCCACAGGAGACTCCGTCTCACCAGAGAGTCAGTGCAGCACCTATGCATGTCCTCATTGTCTTGGCACCCCATGGAGAAGGACACCCGCTCCCGATGGCCGTGAAGGTCACAGCAGCCCTCAACCTTGATGTGACTGGGTCATTTCAGGGCTTGAGCAGGGACCTAAGTGGCCCGCTGGTGGTCTCCTCAGAGCACACCTTCAAGTTGGTCTCTTGGGTGGCTGGCAGGGGTACGACTCCAGATAGTCCGGCCTCTTCAGATGGGGTTGTTCCTGTGGGTGTCAGCGGCTTCTGAGGAACAAATGTGAGGATTGGATGTGGGGAGGGTGCAAGGTGTCAGCCACTGATTTGTCGGGGGGGCGGGTGCATGGTTTGGGAATTTGAAGGGTGGCAAGCAGAACTGATGCCAGGAGAGAGGTGGTACCTTACCCTTGCAGCTCTGGGGAGGTCCTTGGTCTCATTCCGACATTGGACGGTGGTCCTCCTGGTCATGCTGCCGCACTGCCAGCCAGGCGGCATTGCTGATCCTGCTGCTAGTCTTCCGACCCCCTCAGGGGAACAGGATGCCTCGCCACTCATTCACAGCGTCACGAAGGCTGGCCAGGTCAGCAGCGTCACGAAGGCTGGCCAGGTCGGCATCGTCAAAGCAAGGAACAGTTCTGTGGAGTGCTGTGCTCTTGTGTTCCCTGGGAGTGAGTGGTGAGGGAACAATTAAAAGCAGCTCCCCCTTGTTAGCAGCAAGAAGCTGAGGCACGAGCCCGGAAAATCAGACGGCGAGACAGCCAGTAATGTCCAGAAATGCATGGGGACTCATTTTCGGCACAAATGCCATTAAATACCCGGCCAATCGCACCCAAAATGACACTTCGAAATGTTTCTGTTAAATTGCGCCCCCCTGTGTAATAATAAAGGAATTTAATTTACTCAGTCACCTAAAACAACGGTCTAGGTCAGAAGCTTATGCCTTTGAATTGCAGGTTATTTTCTGTGCTGCAGGTTTTTTTGACGATGTTTCAAGTTTTTTTCAAAGCCAACTACTTTCGAAATATATATTTTATATTTCATGATTTTTCTGTTTTGTCCTGAATAGGAAAGAGAATGGGATTAATCGACAGTTTAGATTGGAGTCTGGATGGGAAGAGGATTTTTCAGACATTCATTTAATTCTGCTAATTAAGCTCTTGTGCAAGTAGTAAACAAAACTTCAGCAGAACAATACCTCCAAAGATTGTTCCTCTCGTTTGGCTTGTTTGCCTTGGCCTAGCAATGCTGGATTCTGAAGTTTCCCTTTTACTTAGCTCTGAGTTATCTGGAATAGAGAACATCAAAATCATGCTTGCCACAAACCTAACCTGTCCCTTTAATGCCACTGCTCAGCCATTTCCTCTGGAGAAGTGGTCTAAATTGATTGTTAGGCCAATTATAGCCTCTACTAGATGTTTCTCTATCTTGGGTACCCTCCTTGTTTCCTCAATCTTTGCACCAGGTTATCACTAGATCAGAAAGAAAGGAGGTAATAACTCCTTTGAGTGTTTAAAAAAAGATGATTTAACTAACTAACAGCGATGCCACAAATGCGAACCACGATTGGGCGGAGAATGGGGCTTCCAGCCTAAATCGAGGTCCACGCCTGGCGCTGACCCAGGCACCATGCTCTGGTCCCTCACTGGTGACAATAACAAGGTTTGCACCCCGCGCCCCAGGCAGCATGCAAAACCAACATGTTCATTAAATCTTATCAGCGGGTTGAACACGGTATGCTCCACCATTCCGTGATGCTCCGTTCCTGTTTGGCAGAAGTCTTGAAAGCGTGAATTACTACAAGTATTTACAAACGGGGAATGGGCGCCATGGCTGTGAAGAGGGAGCGGGAGACTAAAATAACTGTCGGGCATACTGGGTGGTGGCTTCCTGGGCTGGGAGCAGTAGCAGGTAGTGACTTGGTGCCAAGTATGTGGACTTGGGGGTACATCTCTTGGGATCGGGGTGCCTGGCTCAGACCACCATTGTTGTAGACTGTCTTTTGATTGCACCTCTTTGGTGTGTGCTGATTGTGTCCATTAAATGCTCAGAAGGCCTCTGGTCATCTGGGAGCACACCTAGGCCAACCCACTGGACACCCTCATACCCCAGCTGTATCATCAAGGAGATGGACGTGGCCAAGCTCAATCAGGGGCCCACCAGGTGTTTGCACTCCACAGTGGTGCTGCCCGACTGCAGAGGAAGCAGGGAAACACCCTAACCAGAGGACACCTGCATCGCAGCCTTTGGAACTTTCCCTGGTTCTCTGCCCATCTCAGGGCAGAGGACTCACCAGTGACTCCAATCACTCTGGATCACCAGCTGTCTCCTCCTGGTGAGACTGGCAGCGCTGGCAACCTGCCACCACCTCTCAGGCAGGGTTCAGGAGGGCAGGCTTGAGTCTGCGGCCCACGCTGAGGAAGAGGGTGTCCCTCTGCTCCTCACTGGCATGGAGCTGTGGGTCCACCTTGGATTCCTGACCTCAGGGGGCAGGTTTTCTCTGAGCCATCTTAGTGGCTGCACTGAGTTTGTGGGAAGTGGAGTGCTTGAAAACAGCTCCAGCGGTCAGGCTCTTTGGCACTAACTCCAGCGCCCGTGGTTCGAACGCTCGCTGAGCCAGGAATTGCTTGGAATTCGTAGCACCAGAGTGTTGGCCCATTAACATGTCCTGAATTGCTCCAGAAATAGGGCCCTAAATGGGAATCCGAACCACACTCAATTCAATCCCGGCATCAACACCTTTGGGTGAAATTCTCTCCCAAATGGAGAATTTCGCCCATTGTTGGATATTTCTTTGAAGCTTTGTGGCAAATATACACACTCTAATTCTTCTTGTTAGCTGAGATTTCACAATCAGTGTTGAAGCAATGGCACTTACCCCTGACCTCAAAGAAAACTGACCACAAAGATTTAGCAATCTCTGTTGCGTGAATTTCTCCTTCCAAAATGTCTACTTGGATCTAATGCCAAGTCAGGTTTTCAGTTATACTGATGTCATCAAGCAGATCATATTAAAGTATTTCCTCAGACAGCAAACCAACAACAAAAACAACTTTTATTGACATTGTTAACACAATAAAACATTTCAAAGCACTTCACAGGAGCATTCAAAGCAAATTTTGACACTGAACTGTGTAAGGAGATGTTAGCTTATATGTCCAGCAGCTTGAACAAAGAGATAGGTTTAAGGAATGCCTTTTAAGAGGAAAATGAGTTTGATGGAGGTGGTTCCAGAGAATCCAGCTTTGCCAGCTGAGGCACGGCCACTGATAGTGGACCAATTACAGTTGCCGATGCTCAAGAGACCAGAATTAAAGGAACACAGATAGCATTAAGTGTTGTGGCACTGGAGGAGATTACCGAGGTTGGGAATGAAAATGAAAACAAGGATGAGAGTTTTAAGAGTGAGATGTTGCGTTTACCAGGAATCAATCTCGGTCAGCAAACACAGGGATGATGAGTGAATGGGACTTGACACATGGGACGCTGGTCAGACTGGAACAATCAAATCTGGAGATAACTGAGGCATGGATGAGAGTTTCAGCAGGCAAGGAGGTGAGGCGGAGGCAAAGCTGGGCAATGATGCCACAGAGGTGAAAATGAGAAGTCATACTGATCGCGAAGATAAGTGATCAGAAGTTTATCTCGTGATCAAATATGGCATCAAGTTTGCAGACAGTCTGTTTCAACCTCATAAAGTTGACAGAGTTGGCTGGAGTTGATGACTGGGGAACAGAGTTTGTATCAGGAGCAAAAGACAATAGCTGTGGTCTTCTAAATGTTTAATTGGTGGAAATATCTGCCCGCCCAGTGCTAGAAGCTGCATTTTCAGGGTCTGATTGGGACCAAATGGATCTGGAACTGGAATAAAATGGCCCCCAAACAGCACGTCTGGAGGTCCCACCTCTGTTCCCACCCAGTCCACAAGGAGGTGAGAGGGAATGGTGTTTCTCTTATGAAAATAAACATTTTACAAAAAAGGCTCCTGTCGTGGTCACCCTAATTTGAAGGTAGTTTGTGGAGGAGCTGTTGGCAAGTGACACTTAAACCCGAAACACTTCTTCAGTGTTTCCCTCCCTACCCCCTCCTCTAACCAAAAAAAAAACAACCGCTGTAAAGATCAAGAGGAAGGCTCGAGGTCAGGAAGAAGTTGAACCGTGATGCCACAGCCTGCAGGTAAGGGATTGGCTGGTGGCTGGTAAGTAGTTTTTCTTTTATATTTCCTCCGGTGTTATTGTGCGGGGCGCAGAGGTTGCTGAGTGAGTGCTTGCTGAGAAGGGGAGTGAATAACAGGTAAGCTCTTTCTTTCTTTTTCTTTTTTTATCGAGGGGGATGGCAGGGAAGGTAGTGCAATGTGCCTCCTGCAGAATGTTTGAGGTGAGGGACGCCGACAGTGTCCCTGCTGATTTCATCTGTGGGAAGTGCACCCATCTCCAGCTCCTCAGAAACCGCGTTAGGGAACTGGAGCTGGAGCTGGATGAACTTCGGATCATTCGGGCGGCAGAGGTGGACATGCTGCAGGGATGTAGTTACTCTGAAGAATAAAGATAGATGGGTGACGGTGAGAGGGGCTGGGAGGAAGCAGTCAGTACAGGGATTCCCTGTGGTCGTTCCCCTTAGTAACAAGTATACCACTTTGGATGCTATTGGGGGGGATGACTTACCAGGGGTAAGCCATGGGGTGCAGGTCTCTGGCACAGAGTCTGTCCCTGTTGCTCAGAAGGGAAGGGGGGAGAGGAGTAGAGCATTAGTCATTGGAGACTCCATAGTTAGGGGGATAGATAGGAGATTCTGTGGGAACGAGAGAGACTTGCAGTTGGTGTGTTGCCTCCCAGGTGCCAGGGTGCGTGATGTCTCGGATCGTGTTTTCGGGATCCTTAAGGGGGAGGGGGAGCAGCCCCAAGTCGTGGTCCACATAGGTACCAACGACATAGGTAGGAAAAGGGATACGGATGTAAGGCAGGAATTCAGGGAGCTAGGGTGGAAACTTAGATCTAGGACAAACAGAGTTATTATCTCTGGGTTGTTACCCGTGCCATGTGATAGCGAGATGAGGAATAGGGAAAGAGAGGAGTTGAACACGTGGCTACAGGGATGGTGCAGGAGGGAGGGTTTCAGATTTCTGGATAACTGGGGCTCATTCTGGGGTCGGTGGGATCTCTACAAACGGGATGGTCTACACCTGGTCCAGAGGGGTACCAATATCCTGGAGGGGAAATTTGCTAATGCTCTTCGGGAGGGTTTAAACTAGTTCAGCAGGGGCTTGGGAACCTGAATTGTAGCTCCAGTATACAGGAGGTTGAGAGTAGTGAGGTCATGAGTAAGGTTTTAAAGTTGCAGGAGTGTACCGGCAGGCAGGAAGGTGGTTTAAAATGTGTCTTCTTCAATGCCAGGAGCATCCGGAATAAGGTGGGTGAACTTGCGGCATGGGTTGGTACCTGGGACTTCGATGTTGTGGCCATTTCGGAGACATGGATAGAGCAGGGACAAAGAACAAAGAACAAAGAACAAAGAAATGTACAGCACAGGAACAGGCCCTTCGGCCCTCCAAGCCCGTGCCGACCATACTGCCCAACTAAACTACAATCTTCTACACTTCCTGGGTCCGTATCCTTCTATTCCCATCCTATTCATATATTTGTCAAGATGCCCCTTAAATGTCCCTATCGTCCCTGCCTCCACTACCTCCTCCGGTAGTGAGTTCCAGGCACCCACTACCCTCTGCGTAAAAAATTTGCCTCGTACATCTACTCTAAACTTTGCCCCTCTCACCTTAAACCTATGCCCCCTAGTAATTGACCCTTCTACCCTGGGGAAAAGCCTCTGACTATCCACTCTGTCTATGCCCCTCATAATTTTGTATACCTCTATCAGGTCGCCCCTCAACCTCCTTCGTTCCAGTGAGAACAAACCGAGTTTATTCAATCGCTCCTCATAGCTTATGCCCTCCATACCAGGCAACATTCTGGTAAATCTCTTCTGCACCCTCTCTAAAGCCTCCACATCCTTCTGGTAGTGTGGCGACCAGAATTGAACACTATACTCCAAGTGTGGCCTAACTAAGGTTCTATACAGCTGCAACATGACTTGCCAATTCTTATACTCAATGCCCCGGCCAATGAAGGCAAGCATGCCGTATGCCTTCTTGACTACCTTCTCCACCTGTGTAGCCCCTTTCAGTGATCTGTGGACCTGTACTCCTAGATCTCTTTGACTTTCAATACTCTTGAGGGTTCTACCATTCACTGTATATTCCCTACCTGCATTAGCCCTTCCAAAATGCATTACCTCACATTTGTCCAGGTTAAACTCCATCTGCCATCTCTCCGCCCAAGTCTCCAGACAATCTAAATCCTGCTGTATCCTCAGACAGTCCTCATCGCTATCCGCAATTCCACCAACCTTTGTGTCGTCTGCAAACTTACTAATCAGACCAGTTACATTTTCCTCCAAATCATTTATATATACTACAAAGAGCAAAGGTCCCAGCACTGATCCCTGTGGAACACCACTGGTCACAGCCCTCCAATTAGAAAAGCATCCCTCCATTGCTACCCTCTGCCTTCTATGGCCTAGCCAGTTCTGTATCCACCTTGCCAGTTCACCCCTGATCCCGTGTGACTTCACCTTTTGTACTAGTCTACCATGAGGGACCTTGTCAAAGGCCTTACTGAAGTCCATATAGACAACATCTACTGCCCTACCTGCATCAATCATCTTAGTGACCTCCTCGAAAAACTCTATCAAGTTAGTGAGACACGACCTCCCCTTCACAAAACCGTGCTGCCTCTCACTAATACGTCCATTTGCTTCCAAATGGGAGTAGATCCTGTCTCGAAGAATTCTCTCCAGTAATTTCCCTACCACTGAAGTAAGGCTCACCGGCCTGTAGTTCCCGGGATTATCCCTGCCACCCTTCTTAAACAGAGGAACAACATTGGCTATTCTCCAGTCCTCCGGGACATCCCCTGAAGACAGCGAGGATCCAAAGATTTCTGTCAAGGCCTCAGCAATTTCCTCTCCAGCCTCCTTCAGTATTCTGGGGTAGATCCCATCCGGCCCTGGGGACTTATCTACCTTAATATTTTTTAAGACACCCAACACCTCGTCTTTTTGGATCACAATGTGACCCAGGCTATCTACACCCCCTTCTCCAGACTCAACATCTACCAATTCCTTCTCTTTGGTGAATACTGATGCAAAGTATTCATTTAGTACCTCGCCCATTTCCTCTGGCTCCACACATAGATTCCCTTGCCTATCCTTCAGTGGGCCAACCCTTTCCCTGGCTACCCTCTTGCTTTTTATGTAAGTGTAAAAAGCCTTGGGATTTTCCTTAACCCTATTTGCCAATGACTTTTCATGACCCCTTCTAGCCCTCCTGACTCCTTGCTTAAGTTCCTTCCTACTTTCCTTATATGCCACACAGGCTTCGTCTGTTCCCAGCCTTTTAGCCCTGACAAATGCCTCCTTTTTCTTTTTGACGAGGCCTACAATATCACTCGTCATCCAAGGTTCCCGAAAATTGCCGTATTTATCTTTCTTCCTCACAGGAACATGCCTGTCCTGTATTCCTTTCAACTGCCACTTGAAAGCCCCCCACATGTCAGATGTTGATTTGCCCTCAAACATCCGCCCCCAATCTATGTTCTTCAGTTCCCGCCTAATATTGTTATAATTAGCCTTCCCCCAATTTAGCACATTCATCCTCGGACCACTCTTATCCTTGTCCACCAGTACTTTAAAACTTACTGAATGGTAAGTTACAACTTACAGGAATGGTTGTTGCAGGTGCCGGGGTTTAGATATTTCAGTAAGCTCAGGGAAGGTGGTAAAAGAGGGGGAGGCGTGGCATTGTTAGTCAAGGACAGTATTACGGTGGCAGAAAGGACGTTTGATGAGGACTCGTCAATTGAGGTAGTATGGGCTGAGGTTAGAAACAGGAAAGGAGAGGTCACCCTGTTAGGGGTTTTCTATAGGCCTCCGAAAAGTTCCAGAGATGTAGAGGAAAGGATTGCAAAGATGATTCTGGATAGGAGCGAAAGCAACAGGGTAGTTGTTATGGGGGACTTTAACTTTCCAAATATTGACTGGAAACGCTATAGTTCGAGTAATTTAGATGGGTCCGTTTTTGTCCAATGTGTGCAGAAGGATTTCCTGACACAGTATGTAGATAGGCCAACGAGAGGCGAGGCCATATTGGATTTGGTACTGGGTAATGAACCAGGACAGGTGTTAGATTTGGAGGTAGGTGAGCACTTTGGTGATAGTGACCATAATTCGATTACGTTTACTTTAGTGATGGAAAGGGATAGGTATATACCGCAGGGCAAGAGTTATATCTGGGGGAAAGACAATTATGATACGATGAGGCAAGACTTAGGATGCATCGGATGGAGAGGAAAACTGCAGGGGATGGGCACAATGGAAATGTGGAGCTTTTTCAAGGAACAGCTACTGCGTGTCCTTGATAAATATGTGCCTGTCAGGCAGGGAGGAAGTGGTCGAGCAAGGGAACCGTGGTTTACTAAGGCAGTCAAAACACTTGTCAAGAGGAAGAAGGAGGCTTATCTAATGATGAGACATGAAGGTTCAGTAAGGGCGCTCGAGAGTTACAAGTTAGCTTGGAAGGACCTAAAGAGAGAGCTAAGAAGAGCCAGGAGGGGACATGAGAAGTCTTTGGCAGGTAGGATCAAGGATAACCCTAAAGCTTTCTATAGATATGTCTGGAATAAAAGAATGACTAGGGTAACAGTAGGGCCAGTCAAGGACAGTAGTGGGAAGTTGTGCTTGGAGTCCGAGGAGATAGGAGAGGTGCTAAATGAAGATTTTTCGTCAGTATTCACACAGGAAAACGACAATGTTGTCGAGGAGAATACTGAGATTCAGGCTACTAGACTAGAAGGGCTTGAGGTTCATAAGGAGGAGGTGTTAACAATTCTGGTAAGGATGAAAATAGATAAGTCCCCTGGGCCGGATGGGATTTATCCTAGGATTCGTTGGGAAGCTAGGGAGGAGATTGCTGAGCCTTTGGCTTTGATCTTTAAGTCATCTTTGTCAACAGGAATAGTGCCAGAAGACTGGAGGATAGCAAATGTTGTCCCCTTGTTCAAGAAGGGGAGTAGAGACAACCCCGGTAACTAGAGACCAGTGAGCCTTACTTTTGTTGTGTGCGAAATCTTGGAAAGGTTTATAAGAGATAGGATGTATAATCATCTGGAAAGGAATAATTTGCTTAGACATAGTCAACACGGTTTCGTGAAGGGTAGGTCGTGCCTCACGAACCTTATTGAGTTTTTTGAGAAGGTGACCAAACAGGTGGATGAGGGTAAAGCAGTTGATGTGGTGTATATGGATTTCAGTAAAGCGTTTGATAAGGTTCCCCACGGTAGGCTACTGCAGAAAATACAGAAGCATGGGATTCAGGGAGATTTAGCAGTTTGGATCAGAAATTGGCTCGCTGGAAGAAGACAAAGGGTGGTGGTTGATGGGAAGTGTTCAGACTGGAGTCCAGTTACTAGTGGTGTACCACAAGGATCTGTTTTGGGGCCACTGCTGTTTGTCATTTTTATAAATGACCTGGAGGAGGGCGTAGAAGGATGGGTGAGTAAATTTGCAGATGACACTAAAGTCGGTGGAGTTGTGGACAGTGCGGAAGGATGTTACAAGTTACAGAGGGACATAGATAAGCTGCAGCGCTGGGCTGAGAGGTGGCAAATAGAGTTTAATGCAGAAAAGTGTGAGGTGATTCATTTTGGAAGGAATAACAGGAAGACAGAGTACTGGGCTAATGGTAAGATTCTTGGCAGTGTGGATGAGCAGAGAGATCTCGGTGTCCATGTACATAGATCCCTGAAAGTTGCCACTCAGGTTGAGAGGGTTGTTAAGGAGGCGTACGGTGTGTTAGCTTTTATTGGTAGAGGGATTGAATTTCGGAGCCATGAGGTCATGTTGCAGCTGTACAAAGCTCTGGTGCGGCCGCATTTAGAGTATTGCGCGCATTTCTGGTCACCGCATTATAGGAAGGATGTGGAAGCATTGGAAAGGGTGCAGAGTAGATTTACCAGAATGATGCCTGGTATGGAGGGAAGATCTTTTGAGGAAAGGCTGAGGGACTTGAGGCTGTTTTCGTTAGAGAGAAGAAGGTTAAGAGGTGAGTTAATTGAGGCATACAAGATGATCAGAGGATTGGATAGGGTAGACAGTAAGAGCCTTTTCCCTCGGATGGTGATGTCTAGCACGAGGGGACATAGCTTTACATTGAGGGGAGATAGATATAAGACAGACGTCAGAGGTAGGTTCTTTACTCAGAGAGTAGTAAGGGTGTGGAATGCCCTGCCTGCAACAGTAGTGGACTCGCCAACACTAAGGGTATTCAAGTGGTCATTGGATAGACATATGGACGATAAGGGAATAGTGTAAATGGGCTTTACAGTGGTTTCACAGGTCGGCGCAACATCGAGGGCTGAAGGGCCTGTACTGCGCTGTAATGTTCTATGTTCTATGTGAAATTAACTAAATTATATCTTTATTAGTTTTTAAACTGCACTGAAAAGTATGCATCACTTGTTATTAGTTTTTTTTATACCTTTAAAAAAAACTGTCATGTTTATTTATTGCTTTCATTATTAGACTCAAATTTATACAAGGATCAAATAAATATGATCCAAAACAGTTATGTAACTATATTATCCTGATGCTTTTTAAAATGTTTGCAGATGTTCCATTGATCCATGTGGTATTTGTTATGTTTGAAAATATGTACACATCCATATGGTAAACTAATGATAATCCTACACCAATCAAAATGTATGGGAGCAGATCTTTTTACCCAGTGGGACCAAAGATATAAGTAAAAAGATACTAAAAATATTCCACAATTATAGAAAAGTTATTGATAACCTGTGAGAATATTTCTGTTTATTGTGAGCTATCAACCACAAATTAATATTAAGATGAATATATTTTTTGAGTGTTATAGGCACCAATTGAGAATAACAATGTGAATTGATCTAGGGCAGACTTAGAGGAAATATTTCCACTTCCAGAGAGTCACAAACTAGAGGTCATAACTATAACACAGTCACCAATAAATTCAACAGGGAATTCAGGAGAAACTCCATTACCCAAAGAATGTGGAAATCAGGGCGGGGAATAGCATTGATGCATTTGATTTGATTTGATTTAGATTTATTGTCATGTGTTCCGAGATACAGTGAAAAGATTGTTATGCGTACAGTCCAGACTGATCATTACATACTTGAAAAAAATAGGACATACAATAACTACATAATGTAAATACATCGGCATAGACATCGGGTGAAGCAGACAGAGTTTAGTGCTGCACAGTAGAGAAGATGCATGGAGAGATCAGTTCAGTCCATAAGAGGGTCATTGAGGAGTCTGGTAACAGCAGGGAAGAAGCTGTTTTTGAATCTATTACTGCATGTTCTCAGACTTTGGTGTCACCTGCGGATGGAAGAGGTTGGAAGAGAGAAGAACCCAGGATTTTTGATTATGCTGTCTGCTTTCCCGAGGCATTGGGAGGTGTAGACAATCAATCGATGGGAGGCGGGTTCGCGTGATGGACTGGGCTGTGTTCACGACTCTCTGTAGTTTCTTACGGTCTTCGGCCGAACAGTTGCCATACCAAGCTGTGATGCAGCCAGATAGGATGCTTTCTATGATGCATCTGTAAAAATCGGTAAGAGTCAAAGTGGGCATGCCGATTTTCCTTAGTTTCCTGCTTTCTTGGTCTTGGCTAGAGGGACAACTTTGAGGGACAGCTAGAAGAACACATAAGGGAGGAAGGGTTAGAAGGGTATGCGGATATGGCTGGACGAAGTAGGGTGGGAAGAGGCTCATGTGGGCCATCAACCAGTTGGACTGAAAGGCCAATTACTATGTTGTAAATTTAAAGTAAAGATAATAGCACACGGAGAAGCCACTGGATCATTTATAGGCAACCCAAAGCTAATCCCACTCTCCCAATCTTTCCCATTGCTTTGTACCTTTTAATGCTTCAAATATTTATCTCAATTTTATCTTAAAAAGCACTATGGTTTTTGCTGATGCTGCTTCTTATAATAAAGCATTTCCTTCTTTTAGAGATTTATTCTAATCTCTTTCCTAACTCTCTCCATGATCATTTTAAATTATGGACCCCCTCATCAGCTTGCAAACCAGAGGAGATATTACTTACTTATTCATTCTGTTAAAGCCCTTCATAATCTTAAAAACCTTTAATAAATCTTAGCCATCTGTTGCGATAGAAATAGTCCCAGTGTCTCAAGTCTTCTCTTATACTTTTCAATCGCTGTCAAATTTACGTTGAACATTCTCTTTCATTTCTTGATATTTTCATAATGGGGGGTTTAAAAGTCCACTGTTTTTATAAGTTGATAATTGCACCTCTACTCCTGCATTTTCTGGCCTAAAATGGGCACCAGGGCTCTAGTAATTCATAAGCTTGTTATTCTGGTCCAAGCCAGCACATGAAAGTATTACTGGGGCCTCATTTTAATATGACAGGCATGTAGCCAAGCTTATCCAAATTATTCATTGAGTGTATACCTGTTTGAGGATCCTGGATCACACTTGACTGACGCAAAGTAAAGGCAGCCATCACCTCTTAAAGGGTGCATTCAGACTGCAGACAAGAAAAAACAACACCATAAACCTGTGCCTGGAAGAATGACTGGCCGATTATTCCGCTTGTGTAATGTCGCCTTTTGAGGCCCTGAAATAGGGAGCCATCACAGTACACAGAAAGGCCTGTAGACAATCTCTGCATGAGCATTAGGAAGAGTTGGTTGAGCTATTGAATGCCAATTTAGCGCATCAGACATGGCTGCAGTACTGAAAGGGGTTTCATGATCTCAGCAGAGTTGCCAAGGAAAGAATCTTGTGTCTCACCACAGCTACTCTCTCCTCATGCCTATAACATCTCCAATTTCACTACTCCTTAAACTCATTTTTTCATTTTTGTGCAATTATTTTAATAGGCTCCATGTCACTTTCCTTTTTAATCACAAGCTGTCACCACTTACGCACACCTCACACTTATCACTGCAGTGAGTTATTGAATTGAAACATTGAATTGAATTTTAATTGAATTTGATTGATTGTCACCTATATTGGGGTACAGTGAAAAGTATTGTCCTGCACACAGTCTAGACAGGTCGTTCCATTCATGAAAAAACATAGAACATAACAGAGAAGATCAAGGACAGACCTGAAATTTGTACCGCTGGGATTAGGATTTGTATGTGAAATTAATCACTCTTATTCCTCACAATTATGTATTATTTTCTGGGAATTTATATATTTGATATTACCTCAGATCAGTGCAGACGTTCTCATGTGGTCTGTTGGAGGGACTCAATTTTCCTGACATGTTGCTTCAAGAGCACCCATTCCCAGTGTAAGGGCAGGAAAGAGACTCAATGCACTTGAGTTACCCTCCACTTTAAATGATCCCAGAATATGAGTTTCTCCAAAGAAACTGTACGCAGGTTCACTCCTTAGATTAAGTGGCATACCTAGGAGGTGCTGATGACCTTAAGATCAGTGATTAGAGATGGAGTTAAGCCTTTTCGAGCACACAGGATACATTATATATGCTGCTCCAATCCAATACCAAGGTAAAAGCATGAAAAGCAAAGAGAGAGATTTGGGGTCCGATTTAACCGGAAAAAAAAACTTTGACTGGTTTCGGGCGCGTTTAGCGGGGTGTTTGTCTGCGGCAGCAGCGCCGAGAAGCATCTCGCTACCTAACGATACTTTCCTTTTTTCTGGGGTGGCAAGGTAGCACAGTGGTTGGCACAGTTGTCTCACAGCGCCAGGGTCCCAGGTTCGATTCCCAGCTTGGGTCACTGTCTGTGCGGAGTCTGCACATTCTGCCTGTGTCTGCGTGGGTTTCCTCCGGGTGCTCCGGTTTCCTCCCACAAGTCCCGAAAGACGTTCTGTTAGGTAATTTGGACATTCTGAATTCTCCCTCTGTGTACCCGAAGAGGCGCCGGAGTTCTGACTGCCGAGCTATTCAGATAGCTCTTTCCAGGGTTGGATCTTGCTGGAGGTCAGACAGTGCATCGTCAGCTACTCCTACCACTATTTTCTCTCTGATGAGTTCAGATTTGAAGTCTCCATATCTGCAACTTAAGGCCAACCTGTACAGATTATTGACGAATGGATGGACATGTTCACCTGGCTGCTGGACCCGCTTGTTAAATTTAGATCTTTCCAGTATTTTATTACTTCTTGGATTAAAATAAACTTCAAATGATTAGAATACATCTTCAAATTTAACAGATGATTCATTGCTTCCCTGCCTTGAAATAATGTTGTGGTAGTTGAGCCTATCGAGTAAAGCAGATTGTTAAACTGCTCTGCTGCTGACATTTTTGTTTAAACCTGAAGCAGTGCTGTGATTTAGGGATCTTTTACTCCAATGTCCCCAATGATGTGATTAATTTGGGCCTTGGATAGGTCTGAATTGATCTGGAAGAATGGATTTCTGATCCAGGGTTACGTTTTTAAAAGTGCAGGTTCAGCTTGAAGAAGATGCTGAAATTCAAGATGGCGCCACCATTCATTTGAAGACAAAGGGTGGAATTTTCTCATTCTTTTCAGAGTGTCAACTTGCGTGGGAAAAGCCATTGTCATGATATTCAGGTAAACATCATAGCACAAACATACATACATACTGAAGGACAGATCAACGGACCAATCAACACACACACAACACCACAGCCAATCACAGGCAAGAGCATACACAGTACAAAACAGGGAACACGACACTTCCCGGGCATTTCAGCAGGAGACAGCTCAGGGCACAGAGCTCATAGAAGCCACTCAGACATCCACCATGTGCTGAGTGCCACTACAAGATAGTATTAGGAATAGGTCCACAGATTCTAGGGTTATGATCGAACCTCAGTAACCAGTTTACCACTGTAAATAAATGTTAGTACTAAAACTGAGTTGTACCATTCGTAACCGTGTTGCTTCGTCTGTGTAGCAGAGTATCCAACACATCATAGTACCAGGAGTACCTGTGGGACCTACCTACAAATCCTCCGGAATCTGCCATCCTGCGCCATGGACACCGTCAGCACACCGCAGCCGCTACAAGTCGCTGGAAACCTCAGTGTTAATTGGAAGCTGTTCAAACAGCGCTTTCAGCTCTTCCTGGAAGCCAACGAAAAGGAGAGCGCTTCGGACACCAGAAAGATCGCCACCCTGCTCTCCACAGCAGGTCAACACGCCATCCATGTCTACAACTCCCTGGTGTTCGCGGAAGGTGAGGACAAGACCAAGTACAAGATGGTCCTTCTCAAACTCGACCAACGCTTCAAGGTCGAGGTCAACGAGAGTTTCGAGAGGTATCTCTTCCAGCAGCGCCTGCAGGGTAAGGATGAGCCCTTTCAATCCTTCCTTACGCATCTCCGTATCCTCGCGCAGTCCTGCGGTTACGTCACCACCTCCGATTCCATGATTCGGGACCAGATCGTTTTTGGGGTCAGCTTGGGCACCCTACGCCAGCAGCCCTTAAAAATTAAAGGCCTCACCCTAGCCTCCGCAATTGAAGCCTGTGTCCTGCATGAAAACGCGACTAGCCGCTACTCCCAATTTCAGGCGGCCGAATTGGCGCGGCAGGGGTCCTACGCGGCCGGATCGGCGAGGTAGGCATCCTTCAAGGCCAAACGGCCATTTTGTGCACTTTTCGAGGTCTCCCGCGTTTGTGCGTGCCAAAAACGACGTTGACACTGAAGGACGTGATGCGCAGGTGCGCTCGACGCACAACCGAACTGCGGAGCCTCACATTTAAAGCGGCAATGTCCCGCAAGAAACCGACAATGCCTCCGCTGTGGCAAAATGGACTACTATGCTGCCTGCTGTCGAGCAGCTCAACCTGCCAATGCTCCCCAATTCCGACAACCTCGCAGGGACGTGCGGACCATTCAGCCTCCTTACTACGAGTCGTGCCCCGACGATATCCAGACCAGTGACACAGACGACCGGGACGCCTTCCGTGTTGCGGTCATTGATGGGAACCGGATGTCTCCAGCCAGGACCCACCAGCCGTTGCAAGTGAACACTGTCAATCCGGGTGATGAATGGTGTGCCACCCTAATGGTCAACCGATCACCGATAACATTCCGTCTGGACACTGGCGCCTCCGCCAACCCCATAGCATGGTCTGCCTTCTACGCCATGAAGTTCAGACCACCAATTCGGCCATCCCGTTGCAAGATGGTCGACTACAATGGGAACGTTACCCCGGCTATGGGATCCTGCCAGCTCCAGGTGACACACAACACACACACGGCCACACTCTCATTCGAAATAGTCGGATCATCAAAGGACTCCCTGCTAGGCGCACAGGCATGCAAGATTCTCCACCTCGTGCAACGAGTCCACTCTCTGTCTCCAGAAGGCACATCTGACTTCCCGGATGCAGAATTCAGGGCACAGCTCCAATCGCTGCTCGCCCACAACCAGGAGGCATTCGAGGGCATGGGAACACTGCCCTACACCTACAGAATACGACTCAAACCGGATGCCACCCCGGTCATTCACGCACCTCGCAGGGTCCCAGTGCCACTCAAAGACCGCCTCAAGCAGCAGCTGCAGGATCTCCAGGACCAAGGGGTGCTATCCCGGGTCACAGAGCCCACGCCATGGGTCAGCTCCATCGTGTGTGTTCAGAAGCCCTCCGGCGAGCCCCGGATCTGCATTGATCCAAAAGACCTCAACAACAACATAATGAGGGAACACTACCCCAGACCCAAACGGGAAGAGATCACGAGCGAAATGGCCCGGGCTCAAATCTTCACAAAACTGGATGCCTCGAAGGGGTTTTGGCAGATCCAACTGGATCCGTCCAGCCGAAAGCTGTGCACCTTCAACACCCCTTTCGGCAGGTTCTGCTATAACAGAATGCCATTTGGCATCATCTCGGCATCCGAGGTCTTTCACAGGATCATGCAGCAGAATGATGGAGGGCATCGAAGTGGTGCGTGTCTACCTGGACGACGTCATCATCTGGTCCACCACACCACAGGAGCACATCAATCGTCTCCAGCACGTCTTTGCGCGCATATGGGAAAACGACCTGCGCCTCAACCGAGCCAAGTGTTCTTTCGGCCAAACCGAGCTGAAGTTCCTGGGGAACCACATATCCCGGTCAGGGGTCCGTCCGGATGCAGACAAGGTGAGCGCCATTACAGCCATGCCGCAGCCGGCAGGCAAGAAAGCAGTGCTACGCTTCCTAGGCATGGTCAACTTCCTGGGGAAGTTCATTCCCAACCTTGCCTCCCACACGATGGCTCTGCGCCACCTCGTCAAGAAGTCCACGGAGTTCCAGTGGCTGCCCACACACCAGAAGGAAAGGGAGGAGCTCAAAATTAAGCTCACCACAGCCCCGGTGTTGGCGTTTCTCGACACATCTCGTGACACTAAAATTTCGACTGATGCCAGCCAGTCCGGCATTGGGGCGGTACTCCTACAGCGGGATGACACTGCGTCATGGGCCCCAGTCGCCTATGCCTCGTGGGCCATGACCCCCACAGAACAGCGCTCAGCGCAGATCGAAAAGGAGTGCCTGGGTTTGCTAATCGGAATAGACAAGTTCCATGACTACATGTATGGTCTCCCGCAGTTTACCGTTGAGACTGACCATCGCCCCCTTGTCAGCATCATAAATAAGGACCTGAACAAGATGGCCCCTCGCCTCCAGCGCATCCTACTTAAACTCAGGAGGTATGACTTCCAACTGGTCTACACCCCGCGAAAGGACCTTATCATTGCGGATGCCCTATATAGAGCAGTGAGCACATCGCCCGATTCGGAGGGGTTCGTCTGTCAGGTCGAAGCGCAGCTGGCCTTCACGTCGGCAAATCTGCCAGCTGGTGACTCCAATCTGGCCCGTATTCGCCGGGCTGACCCCCTTCTACAACGGGTGATGCGCCACATGACGGGAGGGTGGCTCAAAGGGCAGTGCCCGCAGTTCTACAATGTCCGAGACGACTTGGCCGTCATTGATGGTGTCCTTCTAAAGCTGGACCGGATTGTGATTCCGCACAGCATGCACAAGCTGGTCCTCGACCAACTACCTGGGGGTCGAGAAGTGCAGACGGAGAGCCCGCGAGGCGGTATGCTGGCCGGGCATCAGTGATGACATTGCCAATATGGTGCTCAACTGCCCCATCTGCCAAAGGTTTCAACCGGCGCAACCTCCTGAGACGCTTCAGCCCCATGAGCTGGTGACGTCCCCCTGGGCGAAGGTGGGTGTGGACCTTTTTCACGCGCTTGGCAGGGACTATGTAATCGTCATTGATTACTTTTCCAACTATCCTGAAGTCATACGCCTGCATGATTTGACATCGTCCGCTGTCATAAGGGCCTGCAAAGACACCTTCGCTCGCCACGGCATTCCGATTACTGTCATGTCGGACAATGGGCCCTGTTTTGCCAGCCAGAAATGGTTGTCCTTTGCTACTTCGTATGGCTTCACACACGTGACGTCCAGCCCTCTGCATCCCCAGTCCAATGGAAAGGCGGAGAAGGGTGTTCACATTGTCAAGCGGCTCCTCTGCAAGGCTGCTGCTGCCGGATCGGATTTCTGCCTAGCCCTGCTGGCCTATCGCTCGGCCCCACTAGCCACTGGCCTCTCACCAGCCCAGCTGTTGATGGGTCGCGCCCTCAGGACCACTGTGCCATCCATTCTGGTCCCCACAACCAACCATGCTCCGGTACTACACAGAATGCAACAGCAGCGCGTTCACCAGATGAGGGCATGTGACACACGGGCAACTGATCTTCCCGCCCTGGTGCCTGGAGACGACGTCCGCATCCACCTACCAGATGCTGGCTGGTCAGCACCTGCCAAAGTTCTCCGACGCGTGGCTCCCCGCTCGTTCCTGGTTCGCATGCCTGATGGATCCATTCGTAGGGGCAATCGGCGGGCTCTTCGCCTACTTCCACGCTCACTACGGGAACTTACACCGCACCCTCCTGTTGTTCCTGATATTGACTTTGTGGAGCTTCCTGCCACCATGCCCCTTCCATCGTCGCCCGTGGCCAGGCCCATTCCTCAGCCCGTGGATCCAGACCCACCCTTGAGGCGGTCAACCCAAATTTGTCGCCCACCTACTAGACTGGACTTATGAGCCTGTTTGTACATTGAACTCATAATACCACTGTGTTAATATGTTTCTGTTCTTCCTTGTCGTTACAGGAGTTCGTTTTGTCGTTCAACATTTCCCCGTTCTTTGTTTATGGTACAACCTCGTTGTTGTCGCACCCGACATCACCCCATGTACATGCTGTAGATATTGCACACACACACATTTAGCTGCACTCAGTACACATCTCTATTTATAACCACATAGGCACACGTTCTTGTAAAAAAGGGGCGATGTCATGATATTCAGGTAAACATCATAGCACAAACATACATACATACTGATGGACCAATCAACACACACACAACACCACAGCCAATCACAGGCAAGAGCATACACAGTACAAAACAGGGAACTTCCCGGGCATTTCAGCAGGAGACAGCTCAGGGCACAGAGCTCATAGAAGCCACTCAGACATCCACCATGTGCTGAGTGCCACTACAAGATAGTATTAGGAATAGGTCCACAGATTCTAGGGTTATGATTGAACCTCAGTAACCAGTTTACCACTGTAAATAAATGTTAGTAATAAAACTGAGTTGTACCATTCGCAACCGTGTTGGTTCGTCTGTATAGCAGAGTACCCAACACATCAGCCGTGTGTAGCCTGCAGGCTGTAGTGCCAGTTATTCCTGCTGAATTTTTAAACACTCTGGAAAATAAAATCATGGAGGCGGGTCCCACGATGCCATGTTGAATGAGCCTGCCCCATCAGCAATGTTGATTTCTGCTAGCCGTTTTTAAAGGTTTCCTCAATCTGAAATAAGGGAAAAAAGAACTGCCCTTTGGACACGGAACTGCATCACCCCTACCAACGGATATGGGATCATCAGGACCTTTTCTGGTCTTTAAAACTGATCCTTTAGTCGTGATTCTTCCAAATGAATGAATTAATGTCGTTTCCTTTTCGGAGCGAGCAGGCACTGACTCGAGAATCGGCTGACACCAGTGCTTTCAGAAATGGGCTGCTCTGACCTTTAACGGACTGAAAATGTTTTTCAACACATTGTGGCCAATAACTTAATAGCTTAGCTCACTTCTGTTCTGTCCTTTGAGTTTTAATCTGTGGATATCCGAAGTGAATGTTCACGTGATCACTGAAGTCCTCAGCTGCACGGCAGTTTTTTTCATCTGCTCTCTTCTTCCAATTCTGCTCCAGATCTTCTCTCTGGCTATCGCTCTCGGTGTCTTCACTTCAGGTGCTTTGTCAGGTCTGAATGGTGCTCTTTTAATTTCCAACATTTTAGTTTTTGTTGCCTTTTCTAGGTGGTTTTAATTTTTTTCACAAGCCACCATCATGTAGTAGGTTGTTGGTCATAGTTTGATAGGTCTGAAGAATTCTTCGTAGTCAAACGTAAGTATTTATTGAATATTAGATCTATTTACAAATATACAGCAAATTTATAAGCTAGGAGCTGTTTCAATGCTTGATGGTGCACATGGCTCTGTGCAACGCTTGACTGAGACTGGGAGCAGGTCATATGCTTACCCCTCTCCCCTAATACCCTCCCTGACCATCCGACCTTCCCCAACCATCTTGATACCCTTCCCTGACCAAAGAATACCCCCCCCCCCCCGCCCAATCACTCTACTACCTCATCCATTTACCTTACACACTCAGCTTCTCCCTGGCCTCTCCAAATGGCTGGCACCTTTCAACCCACCTGACTTATGTCAGCTAGTGCTGCCCTGCACTGCTGCTCTGCAGTGGAAGGATTTGGGAGTCGGGGTATCTGCACATTTCTCACCAGGCCCGGGTCAGAGGTCCTGATTGTGTCCTGATGATTGTGAGGGGTTTCCAGGATGGAAGGCGTAGTGATACACAAAGCTCTTTTGAACAACTAAACTAATTTTATTAACACTACTAAATTTGAGTTTGACACTTATCCTGAATAGAAAACAGTCATGTAAGAATTAAATTACACTCACGAACACTATCTCTATCTACTAATTATAACTATTATATCTTAACTAACTCTGCAAATCACTATGAATCTTTTCTTCAGCTCCAGTCTAATCTCCTCCCCTTAGCTTAAGAGCCAGTGCAATTTACAGTACTGTCTATTAGCTCCCTCTAGTGGCGAGGCTTAATATAACATTAACTCTTCACGTGCTGTACATTTGTATAATATCACACGGATGAGAAATGGGCAGTTCTAGACTAAGGTACGTGGAGGGGATTGGCAATGCGAACGTGATTGCCAATGCACCAAAGCTCCAGCCCAAAATGCCCCACAAACCAGACTGACAGGCCAAAGAGGAGAAACGTTCCAGGTTTTAAGCAGATACTCTAGACTGGCCAGTCTAGTGGCTGTGGCCGACGTCTGTGTACACTCAAGCTGAAAACAGCATGCTTTACACACAAACAGAAGCATTATATATTTATTTCCGATGTTTGAAGTTCAGGGGACGCGATTCTCCGCTCCCGCGACTAAGTGCCCACGCCGTCGTGAACGCTATCACGATTCATGACGGCGTGCAACGGCCCCAATCTCGACCGATTCAGGGCCCGAAAATGGGCTAAGATCGGGGCCGCGAGAAACTCGGGGGACGAGTCACGAAAGCAGCATCGTCAGCGCGCGCCGGGCATTGGCGCCGTGTAAAAGGCGTAACTGGCATCACCCGCGCATGCGTGGTTGCCCTCCTCCCCGAGGTCGCCCCGCAAGAAGATGTCGGATGGATCTTGCGGGGCGCGGAGGAAAGGAGATGCTCTTTCAGAGAGGCCGGCCTGCCGATCGGTGGGCACCGATCGCAGGCCAGACCCCTTTTGAGTCCTACCCCGGTGAAAGATCCCCCCTCGCCCCCCCACAGGCCGCCCCCCCCCCAGCGTTCCCGCGCTGTTCCCGCCGGCAGCGACCAGGTGTGGATGGCGCCGGCGGGACGCCGTCGTTTTGGGCAGGCCGCTCGGCCCATCCGGGCTGGAGAATAGTGGGTGTAGCTGAGAATCGCCATTTTGGGTGTCCCAGGCGATTCTCTGGCCTGCGCCGCGCAGAACTCGACAGGGCTGTTCTCGCCGCTTGGGTGAATCGTGGGAGGGCATCGGACCGGCGTCGCGGGGAAAAATGGCGCGCCAGGCGATTCTCCCAACCGGCGCGGGAGCGGAGAATTGCGCCCAGGGTCTTGTAAAAAGCTGCACAATTTTGAACTACTTGGTTTTAATAACCTTTCCTGGATGTTTATTTTATACTCGATTTGGTACATGTTTACAGCAAGTTCCAGAAAATGCTGTAGTTTTCCTTGCTTTATAATGTATCTTTTACCCTGCCTCGTGGGGAAACCAAGCTGAAGCCATTAAAATCAAATTGTACGTTTTTCCACTCTTTGATGTGGGAACTAAGCATTAAAGGCAAACATGCCAGCCACTTATTAATGATCACTGAAAATTCTTGTTCACTTCACATTTATGACTGACCAGAAAATTATGATGAAAGTTTTTACATAAAGCAAAGTATTATGGTATGTATTTTGTGGTTTGCAACCATGGCTGTTTGTCTCTTTACGAAGAAGAATGACACGGATCTAGTCAGTGAGTTACATTTGGTTTGTAGGTTGTTTAGGAGATGTTTCTTTCTTTATGTAATAATTGCTGAAATGATTGCTGGGCCATAAGTGAATTGATAATTACTGTAACAGCTACTGAATGTACCAGAGACAGAATTTAGAAATGGAATCGTGCATGGTGGGGAGGCTCAGAAGGATCAGGAGCCAAATAGTTAGTGAAGCAGGTTTTGCTGTGGCGTTTTAACTTAACCACAGCATTAACATCCTGCTTCCAGGTTCCCTGACTGATCGGAATGGGAAGACATGATGATGTCTGGCACCTGGCTGTTAAAGCCACACTATTTAAAAGGAACCCTGGGAGGGGTTCAGAATGGATGCAAGCTATAATTGTCTAAATACAGACAACAACTGCGATAATGGAGTCTCTGTGGAGAGGCTATCACCAACCACTCCCCTCCACCACCAGCACCACCAACACACCACCCCTGAGTTCTCCGAGCAACCCTGGAGGTTATGCTGCAGGCTGTGAGGAACGGAGAGAAATATTATTTTCGCCGCATGGGAGAAAGCAGTCAGACTCTGAAACAAAGTTGGGGGCTGAAAGTGGCTCAAGAGGTGAACTACATGAGTGTAGTCCCTCAGTCATGTTGTACCGTGCTGAAATAAGTTCAATAACCTCATGTGGATAGGAAAGGTAAGTGACATGCTAAGTGCCAATTCACCGACTTCGACTTCACCAGCCTTCTCCTGCACCGCACTCCTCAGATTAAAAGAACCTGCTGCTTCAGTCATTCCTGCTTCTTGAAGCATCTTGTTACCTCCCTCTTTTGTCATCCCTCCCGGTCATCCTCCACAATTATTGTCATTCCCTCCTCCCCACAGAATTTATTTCTCACACTCAGAACTCTCTGCTTCCTCTCCTTGCAGGGGAAAAGTACTCAGAATGACAGGGAGAGACAGAAGGCCGGAGGGAACCCTCCAATAATAACCATGCTGACTGCTGTGAAAGACGAAAGGTTAGCAAACTGTTGGAGTACATGGCCATTGGTGATGGAGAAATGAGGATCTCCCAGATGCAACACAATTAGATACCACACAGTCAAATAGTACATAACAATCAGTCATACGTCTCACTGAAATATGAACATCTGCACAATGATGAATTTGAACTCTTGCCCCTTGTCAGTTCTAATTGTTTTCATCTCCTCCAATCCTTCAAGCATGAAACAAGACCTAGTGCAGGACCATGCTAAGGAGTCCTCAGATTAGGTTACGCACTCACAGCAAGCTCCATCACATAACTCATGCATACCCTCCACCAGCTCACATACACATACCTCAGTGTGGCTCCAAGGCAGGTAGCTAGGGTGTTACAGGGTTAGTCATATATCAGAATTGAGCAGGTCTTGGAGTCAGGAACAGCAGTGGAGAGTCCCTTTCACAGAACACGGGACTCCCCAAGTTCTGCTTAGCCGGACACGGATATTAGGCTTCAGGGGCCATCACCAAAGAGATGCAGCAGAAAACATGTGTTGTTATGCCAGCATGCCCATGTAGAGATGTTGGGGAAGTCCATCTCTAACATGAGTCCATTGATGTCTCAGGCATTTGCATTGATGTGCTATGCAGCATCAGACACAGAAGGCACCAGGTGCTTGCTTGGCCTCACCAATGTCGCCCCCACTCAGCCAGCCACTTTAAACAGAGTGGAGAAATGTCTTGAATTGGCTGTTCAAGTCGTACTGAAGTTCAGCAAAGTTCTCCCTAGCTTTTCACGAACAGGAAAGTATGGGTGGCCTGTTGTAGGGAAAAATCCCTTGCACCAGTGCAGTCAAGAGGCCGAGTCTCAAGGCAAGGTTCAAAGCGTTGTTCTTTATTGTACAATTACTGAAGCCTTCAGGGAGACCCACGCAGCCAGCTCAAACAGTGGCTTGGCCCACGTTGATCTCAACACTTACACATTCGCTCTGGATTTTTATATGAATCCAAATTCGAGCAGGAACATTTGCTCATACATAACAGTTAAAGGGTAGTTTTGATTTAGATCTCTCAGACAGGTTTAAACTGAGAATATGCATCTTTGTCAATTTGCATCTGTATGGTGTGTGTCCGTGTTGATGAGATTATCTGTGCTTGCTCCGAGTGTCCCTCCCTTGTCAATTTGCATCTGTATGGTGTGTGTTTGTGTTGATGAGATTATCTGTGCTTGCTCCGAGTGTCCTTCCCCTCTTTAATGTGTTTCCCATTATCCCCCTGATGTGTCTCCTTAACTAAATCGACCTCTGATGTCTGTGGCTGTGCTATGCGTTTATTTCTGTGTTTGCTAGATGAGGTGTTAATGTCATCTTTGTCCTGCTGTGTGTGTGGGGGACGCTAATCTAATTTATACATTTCTTTTATTCCTCCTATTCTGGTTTCTTTGCCTGCCTTGGCCATTTTATTAATATATTATTTCATTCTTTCATAAATCTTTGCAATGCAGTTGTGCCATATATCCCACTGCCGGGGTCTTGACTCGCAGATATCCCGATCTCCTGGCCAGGGGGCCATTTTAAGATGCAGCCTCGTGCTGTTGCTGGGCAGAACAAGGGTCTTCCATCAATTTCGAATTAAAGGTCTCTCAGCTGTGCAGAAGGGGATTTAAACGAATGTCCATCCGGGTGTCCCCTTCTGCATTGTGGGCACATTATAAACGGTGCCAATCGGTCCAATAAAATAGTCCAATGAATGAAGAATGTTTGATGAGATGTGATAAAAATATGATCTTGGAAAATGGCCTACTTCAGGCCCATGAGAGGGGAGATGGAGAAAGTGCACCTGGAAGTGGGAATTCTACCACAAGTGGATCCTTGGAAGGAGCCGAGGCAAAGCAATCAAAGCTGTATTAACCATGACTGCTATTGGCAATGCGAGCCCACCTGGTCTTCTAGGCAGGAGGTTTTGTTTCAGGAAAGCTGCAGATAGCATTCGAGTTAACCCTTTGCTCCCCAACAACAATCGAACATGTGCTGAGGAAGTCTGAACATCCGCCATGTCTAAGAAGCTGATTGTCTCTCGGAATACCCTGCATTAGTCTTACTATTGCCTCCTACGGGTTCAATTCCTCTAGCCTGTGGAGAGGCAAGAGGACGGCAAAAAAAAAGGGGTCTTCTGGTGAGTTTGTACATTCGCAGGAAGCACCGCTGCTGTTGTTGCTGAAATAGAGCCAGTAAGAAGTCTTACGACACCAGGTTAAAGTCCAACAGATTTGCTTCGAATCACTAGCTTTCGGAGCGCAGCTCCTTCCTCAGTTGAATAGATCCAAGTAGCAAAAACGACCTCTATAGTCTTGGAAATCACCTCTAAAACAAAGAAATCACACTATCAGAACACGTGTTCTGAGAAAAAACCTTTTAAAGAAAGGCAATGAATTAGCTGTCTTTGTTCTGTATTTAAAGGCATTTGGACCTGTCAATTTCACAATACTGTCAATCTTTGCTGTGCTTTCACCTTGTTGATCGTGTGGAGTTTCAGACAGTTTAGGGAATGTAAGTTCTGGAAATTAAAGTCAGAATCCAGGTTTAAAATCCTCAGTCAATCGCCTTTCCAAATATTTAAATGACTGACCTGTTTGTACTGTGAGGTTCACCCCACACCTCAAAATCCACATCAGTTAAATGGACAAATCGCTGTGTTCATGTGAAGTTCCAGCCACCTGACCTTTGTCCCTTACTGTCTGCATGCACCTACATCTACAATCCCCTGAGGTTAAAATTCCCCACTGGCTGTTTACTTTAACTTTCTCTTTTAATCCTTGCAAATGCTGGTGCAATGCTTTCAAACTCCTGTAGTGATGTTATAAGCCTAATTCAGGAAAGAAAATCACAGCTGTTGGCTTTAATGTAAATGGCTGATCGTAACATAAGCAATGAATAAACTTGTTGTGATTGAATCATTAGTAACTTTCCTTTGTTGAAGTTTTACCTCAGTGACATGCAGTGGGATGGATTTTCCCATCCAGAATCAGAATGGAACGGAGACAGGAGAGAAGCAAAACTGGCTATGACGGTTGGAAGTCCTGCCTCCACCATTTTTCTGAGGGAGGGACAAGGAGCTGGCCTTAGAACTCATCTGCCCAAACTTGAGGCAATTTAGATAGTTGTTGTAGAGTAAAGTGTTCTGCCCATAATTGAGGCAATTTGAATAGTTCATGGCGTCATCAGGCAAAGCAAAGGGTGGAGGGGTTTGCCTCCTCATCAACTCCTCCTGGTGCTCGGATGTGGCGGCCCTGGCGAACTACTGCTCCCTGGACCTGGAATACCCGACTGTGAAGTGCAACCCGTACTACCTTCCACGGGAGTTCACTTCAGACATTATCACAACGATCTACATCCCATCCCAGGCGGAAGTGAAGAAGGCACTTGACGAATTGTACGCCACTATAAATAACAATGAAAGAGAACACCCGGACGCCTTGTTCATAGTGGCCGAGGACTTCAACCAGGCCAACGTCAAAGAATGCACTGCCTAAATTCCACCAACCTCTCCTGTCCCACCAGTGGCGCCAACATTCTCAACCACTGCTACACAAACATCAAGGGTGCCTATGAATCCATCCTCCAACCACACTTCAGATCATATGATCATATCAGCTCCTTCTCCCCGCATACAAGCAGAAACTTAATCAGAAGAATCCAGTTAAGAAGGCCGTGTAGTGCTGGTCAGAGGCAACAGAAGAGCTCCTACGTGACTGCTTGGAGTCAGTGGACTTCCATATTTAAGAACTCAGCGACCAACCTAAACAGGTATGCCACCACCGACGTAGACTTTATCAGCAGTGTAGACGACTGCGTGCCAAAGAAGATAGTATGTGTGTTCCCCAACTGAAAAACATGGCTTAATCAGGAGATTGACTCCCTACTGAAGGCCAGGTGTGAGGCATTCAAGACAGGTGACCCTGATCTCTACAAGAAATCCAGGTACGATCTCCACAAAATCATCAGGGATGCCAAGAGACAATATCAGACTAAGCTAGAGTCACAGTCTCTTGTCGGTTGTGGCAAGGCTTAAACAACATAACGGGCTACAAAGCAAAGCTGAGTAGAATTTCCTGCAGCAACGCACCCCTCCCTATGAACTCAATGCTTTCTATGCTCAGGTCAAGCAGGAAACTATCAAACCGTTGGCAACTGCCCAGCAGCCTTGGACACACCCATACCTACCGTCAAAGCTTCCAAAGTCAGATCGGCCTTCTTGAAAGCAAACCCTCGGAAAGCGACAGGTCCTGACGGTATTCCTGGTCATGCACTCAGATCCTACATGAACCAGCTGGCAGATTTGAACCAGCTGGCAGATCCTGCGTGGAGCAGTTGGCAGATGTGTACGTGGACATATTCAACCTCCCTACTCCGTTCCGAGGTTCCCATATGCTTCAAGAAGACCACCAACATACCGGTGCCAAAGAAGAACCAGACAATGTGCCTGAATGACTCCCATCCGGTGGCCTTGACATCGATCAAGTGCTTCGTAATGATCAATTGACACATCAACTCCATAGTCCGAGAATGCATTGATCTACTGCAATTCGCATACTGCCACAAATGGTCCACAGCAGTTGCCATTTCCCTGGCCCTAGACTCATCCCTGGAGCATCTCGACAACAAGGACTCCTACATCAGACTCCTATTCATTGACTAAGCTACGCCTTCAACACCATAATCCCAGCCAAACTCATATCAAAGCTCCAAAACCTAGGACTTAGCTCCTCCATCTGCAACTGAAGCCTCGACTTCCTGCCCCTTGGACACAAGAAAGGATAAACAACAACACTTCCTCCACGATAGTCCTCAATACTGGGGCCCCATAAGGCTGCGTACTTACCCCCCTACTATACTCCTTATACACATACGATTGTATGGCAGAATTTGGCTCCAACTTCATCGACAAGTTTACTGACGCCACGACCCTAGTGGGTTAAATCTCAAACAACGATGAGTCAGAGAACATGAGGGAGATAGGGAACCTAATGGAGTGGTGTGACAACAACGATCTCTCCCTCAATGTCAGCAAAACTAAAGAGCTGGCCATTGACTTCAAGAAACAAAGTATCGACACACCCCTGTCTGCATCAATGGTGCTGAGGTGGAGATTGTTGACAGCTTCAAATTCCGAGGTGTACATCACCAACAATCTGTCCTGGTCCACTCATGTCGATGGTACGACCAAGAAAGCACAACAATGCCTATACTTTCTCAGCAAATTAAGGAAATTAGGCATGTTCACATTGATTCTTACCATCTTTTACAGATGCACCATAGAAAGCATCCTATCAAGCTGCATCACAGCCTGGTATGGCAACTGCTCGTCCCAGGACCGCAAGAAACTTCAGAAAGTCGTGAGCACAGCTCAGTCCATCACACAAACCCACCTCCCATCCATTGACTCTGTCTACCCCTCCTGCTGCCTTGGAAAGCGGGCAGCATAATCAAAGACACCTCCCACCCGGCTTATTCACTCTTCCAACTTCTTCCATAGGGCAGGAGATACAAAAGTCTGAGAACACGCATGAACAGATTCAAAAATAGCTTCTTCTCCGCTGTTACTATACTCCTAAATGACCCTCTTATGGACTGACCTGATCTCTTCACACATCTTCTCTACTGAGTAGTACTACACTCCATATGCGTCATCCAATGCCTGTGTCTATGTATTTACTTTGTGTATTTATGTCTGCCCTATGTTTTTTTTTCAAGTATGGAATGATCTGTCTGGACTGTGCAACTGACCAGACAGACCTAAGAGCAATAGCAGAAGAAAGCTCTTTTTTAGGGATGCTAGGGAAATTACCCTCGAACAGGATGGCGACGTTCTTCATTTTGTGAGTTGTAAGACCAAAAATATGGCAAGGCAGCAACCAAGGAAGTGCCCTGATAAAACAATAACTGCCATTTTCCTATGTGCTGTTTGAAGGTCCACAGGGGGTACGAATGTCTTGCCCAAATTTCATAGTGCCATGTCTGTGGCAAGTTAGTCCAGTCTGTGAAAGGAACTTGTGCTCAAAAAATTCAGGACTTTGACAGCCAGGAAATCATTCTCCTCGGAGAAATAGAGGAAAGTGAAAACCAGGATTGGAATGCTGACATTGGTATGTATATGTGCACCTGACCAAACTCAAGCTAGACTGGTGTCTCAGTGTTATCTGGCAAAGTTTCATGGCTGAATAAATGAATACTGGGATGTCCCCTCTTCAACTCCAAGGATACTAGGAGGATCTTTCACTTCTCTTTGGGGACAGGCTAAGTGAAGCGGTAAAACAGGATGCACTAAGAATGATGGTCACCACCCACGAGATGATATTTGAGACCTTAATTTTCTCTACCAGGAAGGAGTGCAAGAGAATGAAGTCGCCACAGAGGAACGTAGGCCCGAATCTTCCTGCAGGATTCGTGATTCTTTAAGTCACTGGTACGCCGCGAAGACCCGGAAATGAAAGCTTTCAGGCATGCCCGCTAAAAGCGCGCGGTGTTTAAACTCCTGGCCGTTTTTTGTTTTGTCTGATTGAAGCCCTGTGCTGCTGAATGAAAATTCCAGCTGCAGCGCTAACTTGGGCCACTTAACCAGATATTTGATGAGTTTTTGCACCTTTTTATTTGCACAGACATTTTTTAGTCTAGCAGAGGCAGGAGACACAGGAAACATTTTTTGGGAGGTTAAAGTTTTCTATTATTAGTGCTTAGTTTATAAATATGTGTAAAATGCAAATAAAATAAAATGATGATATTTTTATTTTTTTTAAACTTTGGTTTGTCATGAGGCTGTTAATTCCATGAAAAGGATACTTTACTGTATAAAGTGAGTTTGAAGTCACAGAAGGTGAAATAATTATTTTTTTATAATTTTGGTTTGTCATGAGGATGTTAATTCCATTAAAGGAACTAAAATGGATAGAATGCGGTGATCAGTCGCTAACGGGTATGAGTGTCCACTTAAGATATTCCACGTTACAGGCCATGGGTTCTGTGGATCCTTGCATGGCAGATAAGCCCGATCCAAGAGTCACATCTTCAATCACTCACTTGGCAGGAATTTCCAAAAGGTTGGATCAGTTCTTGGACGTTAAGCTGTGGGTATTCCTTTCTCAGGTTCCTTTTCTGGGCCTCCTCTTGCCATCGGGTGTTCTCAATGAAATGTGACCCTTTAGTCAGGAGGTTCCTCCAAGTAGGTCTCTTCTGAGCAAACGTCTCCCAGGCTATTTCTTGAGATAAGCCTACAAGGTGTCTTTGAAGAGCTTCCTTTTGTCCTCCTCTTGTTTGGGATTCTTGCTTGAGCAGGGTGAAGAAGATTTGCTTGGCAGTTGGGACTCTAACATCCTAAGCATATGGGTGGCCCAGCGTAGTTGGTTCTGGATGCTGGTGCTATTGACTCCTCCAACGTCACTAGTGTCAGCATGTCTATCCTCCCAGCTGATTCAGAGCTAAAGTACATTTGGATTTTGCAATGTATTTTAAGTTGAGTTGTTTATGAGTCTCCCTGATGTAATATTCACCCTTAGAAGCCTCAGTAATTACTTCAAATGCTTTAACAAAATGTAATGCCTTAGTTGATATCTATGCAAGCCTCCTGTAAGCTGTTGTGAATTACCTGTCTGATAGGTATTGCAGCAAATCAATTCCCCACCCCTAAGAGTGTACTGCCAAAGGACATCCCAAAATGATATCAGAGGAGATGTGTGCCAGGACACTGTGCTTCAGCAGCTGCTGCTTTTGGACATTGAGCGTGTCAGTTAACAATTGTCAAAACCCTCCCCTTCCCTCCCCTGTGTTTAAGTGAGAAAATATACTTTATTGCAAGAAATTTGTGAAAGTTGAGGCAGTTTTATGTCATTGTTCAGCTGATAAAGTTAGTAATAATAATCTTTATTAGTGCCTCAAGTAGGCTTACATTAACACTGCAATGACGTTACTGTGAAAATCCCCTAGTTGCACACTACGGCGGCTGTTCAGGTACACTGAGGGAGAAGTCAGAATGTTCAAATCACCTAACAAGATTGTCTTTCAGGACTTGTGGGAGGAAACCGGAGTACCGGGAGGAAACCCCCGCAGACACGGGGAACATGTGCAGATTTTGCAAAGACAGTGACCCAGGGCAGCACGATGGAGCAGTGGTTAGCACTACTGCCTCACGGCGCCAAGGTCTCAGGTTCAATCACGGCTCTGGGTTACTGTCCGTGTGGAGTTTGCACATTCTCCCTGTGTTTGCATGGGTTTCACCCCTACAACCCAAAGATGTGCAGAGTAGGTGGATTGGCCACGCTAAATTGCCCTTTAATTGGAAAAATGAATTGGGTACTTTAAATTTATAAAACAAATACAAAAAAATAAAGACAGTGAGCCAAGCCGGGAATCAAACCCGGGTCCCTGGCGCTGTGAAATAACAGTGCTAACAACTGTACTACCAAGTTAAATGTTAAGTGAAACGTTAACTGGTTTCAGATGATTGTGAAGTCGCTGTTGTCTCTTTTGAGGAGGATTACCCTTTTGTTGAAGAAGTCAACTAAGAGGTGATTTATGAAAGCTTATTCCAATGTGCCCACCGACAACAAGAAACAACAATTGCAAGCAGCAGGGCGAATGAAATGCTTAACTCCAAATTGGATCAAACCAATAGTGAAAGTCCAGAGGTTAATTGTCTTTTGGTAAACCTTCCATAGCTGAAGAGTATCTTAGAAAAACTTAAAATCGAGCATCAAATGAAAATAATAAAATTGAGCACAGTTGGAAAAGTCTAACTACCTGAAGGAGAAAGCTAAACTATTAATCTAACCATAAGTAGTCACACAGCATTACCATGCCTCAGAGAGGGATTTGCACACTACAAATGATGCAACAAAAGTGATCTCATTGCAGTACAGAAGAGTATAAATGCTGTACCGCATCTAAGCAAATGGCCACAGCTTCAGACAAAAGAGTTGACAGAGCAACGAGCTGAAGAAGTACTGATACCGGCTGTTTTCCTCATAATACTGAGACTCTCTCATTACAAATGCGGCTGCTCATGTTGAACACTCAAGGAATTCTGCAGACCAGAGTACAATGCGGGAACTTCCTATAGATCCCAGTCCTGAAGTTTATTGCATTGTTGATGACGGCACAATCCTACTTTCTGTAGCTGACCATGAGACATCACTGTTTACAGCAGAGAAACCTCAGTGCTGACGCAAGTGTGGAAATGGCATCCAGTCTATATTCCCGTCCCTCATTCCCCAGTCCCTATTTCGGGCAGCAGACCTGTCCCTTGGGTCATTAAGGTCCTGATTCCTGGAAAATCCTACTTGGCTGGCGCTGACGACAAGGGGACATTTCATGACCCTGAATTGAACGTGCCTCCTGACTTTTGCTTCCAGGGAACAATCTGGTCCCTAATGCCTGTCATAATATACACACAAGTATATGATGGTGCACAGACAGACAGTGAGTGACACAAAGGATGACCAATGAACATACAGAACACAGCAGCCAATCACCAGACAGGACATGGCCACTATATAACCAGGGGCACTAGTTTTCCCTGCCCTCTCTTGGGGTGCAGCCTCTGAGACAGTCAGAGCCTCTGAGCAACAATTAGAACATCCACCATGTGGTACTAAGATAATCTGGTCAGGTTAGCCTCAGGTCTCCAGTCAACTCAGCATAGTGTCAACCCACAGTTCAAGCATGTTTAGTAGTTAAGAGTTTAATAAAATAGAGTTGCATTTTCTCAAGTATTGGAAGCCTGTCTCTCTCTCTGCTACAGTAAACGCAGTCCTCGCAGACCCAGCTTACTCAACACATCATGGTACCAGTGAGTTATGTTTGAGTTTGACGGACCCACCTTGAGATAGCCTGCCTTTGACCAGCGATCAGCCATCCGGTAACATGGACAGTGTACGCCCTCCCCAGTCGCTCCGCATCGCCGGCAACCTTGGTGCGAACTGGAAGGTTTTTAAGCAGAAGTTTCAGCTTTATCTTGAAGCCATCAACCTTGAGGCCGCATCGGATAGCAGAAAGATTGTCCTCTTCCTCTCTACAGCCGGGGACCACGCTATCCACATGTTTAACTCCCTCATCTTTGCTGAAGGTGAGGACAAGACAAAGTTCAAAACAGTCCTGCTGAAGTTCGACAGCCACTGTGACATCGAAGTCAACGAGAACTTTGAACGCTATGTGTTCCAGCAGAGTCTTCAGGGTAAGGATGAACCTTTTCAGTCCTTCTTAACCCATCTCCGTATCCTCGCGCAATCCTGCAACTACGACTCCATGATCCATGACCAGATCGTTTTCGGGGTCCATTCCAATCCCCTTCGCCAGATATTCCTCAATGTTAAGCAGCTCACCCTCACCATCGCCATCATAACCTGCGTCCTACATGAGCACGCTAATGACCGGTACTCCCATATCAAGGCGGCAGAGGCGGCGCGGCAAGGCCCCCACAATGCGGAGTGGGTGAAGGCCGTAAAACAGCTCCAGGGTCTGAGTCAGGATGAGGGCAGCCATTTTGCGCGTTTTTCCCAGGCTCCTGCACATGTGCACAACGACCGAGGGGACGTCGAGGCCGAGGATCGAACTGCGCATGTGTGCACATCTTTCGACCGCACCGCGGAGGCGCGGTGGCACACGGAACGTCCTGACGTCGGCGTCATGACGTGCAACAACTGTGGCTCCGCCCACGTAAAGCGGTAATGTCCCGCGAAATCTCAACGCTGTCTCCAGTGTGGCAAGCTTGACCAGATCTGCTCAACTGCCCACCACACAGCGATCCCCGTCACAGCGCAGGAACGTCCGTTCAGTGCAGCAACCCGTTGCAGACTCCGACTCCGACATGGTTCCAGATCCCGACACCGAGGATCTCACATCCCCATTCCGGGTGGGCATCATCACCAAGCATACGATGCTTTCCAAAAAAATCGGCTAACCCACTCCCAGTGCTGAGCATTGATCTGGACGACCAGTGGTGTGCCACCCTTACGGTCAACGAATCTCGCATACGCTCAGGCTGGACACCGGCGCTTCAGCGAACCTAATTTTGAAGTCTGACCTGGATACCATTCACGCCAAGCCGTGCATTCTTCCATCGGCCTGCCAGCTCATCGCCTACAATGGCAATGCCATTGCTGCCAGTGGCTCATGCCAGCTTGTGGTTTCTCATCGTTCCTCAAGAGCCACCCTGCATTTCGGAATAGTAGCGTCCAACAAAGCTTCCTTGCTCGGTGCTCAGCCCTGTACAATCCTGAATCTTGTGCAGCGGGGTCACTCCATGTCGCCCGCTGAGGCGTCAGCCTCACCAGTTGCCAGCTTTCAAACCCAATTAGATGACATCATAGCACGATACCACAGTGTCTTCGAGGGTATGGGCACACTCCCCTACACATACAAGATACTTCTGAAACCGAATGCCACACCCGTGGTTCATGCACTGCGTCGGGTGCCGGCACCCCTTAAGGACCACCTCAAGCAGCAGCTGCAAGACTTCCAGGACCAGAGTGTCATTTCTAAGGTCATGGAACCCACGGACTGGGTTAGCTCCATGGTTTGTGTCAAAAAATCGTCAGGGGAACTGCGCCTTTGTCTCGACCCCAAAGATTTGAATCGTAACATCATGAGGAAACACTAACCCATCCCTAAGCGAGAAGAGCTCACGAGCGAAATGGCTTCCGCCAAGTTATTTACGAAGCTAGATGCCTCCAAGAGGTTTTGGCAGATACAGCCAGACGCATCCAGTCGAAAGCTCTGCACTTTTAACACCCCATTTGGTTGTCACTGTTACAATCGGATGCCATTTGGCATCATCTCCACCTCGGAGGTGTTCCACCGAATAATGGAGCAAATGATGGAGGGCATTGAGGGGGTGCGAGTGTACGTCGATGACATCATTGTCTGGTCCACAACTCCTCAGGAACACATCGATCGCCTCAAGCGAGTGTCCATAGGATCCACGAGCATGGCCTCCGACTCAACAGAGCCAAGTGCTTGTTAGGTCAAGCAGAAATAAAGTTCCTCGGCGCCCATATTTCGCAGTTCGGTGTGCAGCCAGGCGCAGATAAGGTGTCGGCGATCAATGCTATGAAGACACCGGAGGACAAGAAGGTGGTCTTCCGCTTCCTAGTGATGGTCAACTTCCCTGGGAAGTTTATCCCCAACCTCGCATCTCACACCACAACTCTCCGCAATCTTGTAAAAAAAAAACACCGACATCAAGTGGCTCCCCGCTCATGAGCGAGAGTGGCGTGAGCTCAGGGCGAAACTCAACAAGGCCCCGGTCCTGGCGTTTTTCGACCCTGCCAAGGAGACAAAGATCTCCACGGAATCGAGCCAGGGTGGCATTGGGGCAGTACTCCTCCAGTGCGACAAATCCTCCTTCTGGGCCCCAGTCGCATATGCATCTAGAGCCATGACCCCTACTGAGCTGCGATATGCTCAAATCGAGAAAGCGTGCCTGGGCCTCCTCACGGGGATTGACAAATTCCACGATTACGTGTATGGACTCCTCAAGTTTACGGTTGAAACGGACCACAGGCCACTGGTTCACATCATACAGAAGGACCTCAACGATATGACGCCACGCCTACAGCGTATGCTTTTCAAACTCCGACGCTACACCCCGGGCAAGGAGCTCATTGTGGCCGATGCACTCTCTCGCTCCATCACCACGCCATGCGAGCAGTCGGACTTCGTCTGCCAGATCGATGCCCATGTTGAGTTCTGTGCATCCAACATTCCGGCCACTGACGAAAGGGTCGAGCAGATTCGTCAAGAGATGGCCAGGGTTCCTTTATTCCAATGGGTCATGCGCCATCTCACAGATGGTTGGCAGAAGGGCCAGTGCCCACAGTTCTACAATATAAAAGACGACCTGGCAGTGGTCGATGGCATACTAATGAAACTGGACAGGATAGTAATACCACAGAGTATGCGAGAGCTCGTCCTCGGCCAACTCCACGAGGGATGGAAAAGTGTCGCCGGTGAGCCCGAGAGGCATTATATTAGCCTGGCATCAATGACGACATCACCAACACTGTCCTAAATTGCCCAATGTGCCAACGGTTCCAGCCGGCTCAGCCGAAAGAGACTTTGCAGCCGCATGAACTGGTGTCGTCCCCATGGGCCAAGGTTGGCATTGATCTCTTCCACGCAAAAGGCTGGGACTACGTCCTCCTCGTGAACTATTTTTCAAATTACGCCGAAGTGGTCAGACTGCATGACCTCACATCAGCAACAGTCATCAGGGTGTGCAAAGAGACCTTTGCCCATCATGGCATTCCACTTACGGTCATGACAGATAATGGCCCGTGCTTCTTCAGTCAGGAGTGGACGGATTTTGCCTGACAGTACACTTTCAGCAACGTTACTTCAAGCCCCCACTACCCCAGTCAAATGGGAAAGCAGAAAAGGGGGTACACATTGTAAAACGACTGTTGTGTAAAGCTGCTGATTCAGATTCAGATTTTCACCTGGCACTGCTAGCCTACAGGGCGACTCCTTTGTCTGCTGGCCTGTCCCCAGCACAGCTGCTAATGAACCGCACATTACGGACGACGGTGCCAGCTATCCACGTCCCGGACCTTGACAATTTTCCGGTCCTGCAAAGAATGCAACTGCCTCGGGCCCAATGCAAGTCGGCGTATGATGCCCACACCACAGATCTCCCTGCTCTGGTCCCTGCTGACTGAGTTTGTGTTCAGCTACCTGATGGTGGCTGGTCTGCCACAGCTGTGGTGGTCAAGCAAGTGGCCCCCAGATCATTTCTCGTTCGCATGCATGATGGCTCTTTTCTACGCCGTAATAGGCGGGCACTGCGGCTGCTTCCACGCTCGCCACCTGAACGTGATGTCCCGCCTCGCCTGCTGATTCCTCAGGACACACCCTTCCAAGAGATCACCGATCTGCTGTTTCTTGTGCTACCGTCTACGTTGGGCGCAGCTCCGCCCATTCCAGTGCAGGCGGCCCTTGACCCACCCTTGAGGCGGTCAACCAGAATTCGTCACCCGCCACTGAGACTGAACTTATAGACTGAATGTTGCATTACCTCGTGCTTCGTTTACACATCTGCACATATTGTTTCTTCCTAATCTGTTGTATGCACTCTGTCTGCACTAGACACCTTCCCATGTAAATACGTTCACGCATTTTGTATATAGTTCAGCTCCTACTCATGCAAATATGCTCACATACTTTGTACATAGTCAGGCTCATACACACAACCACTATTTATTGACACTTACACACATTTTTTGAAAGGGGGAAGATGTCATAATATACACACAAGTATATGATGGTGCACAGACAGACAGTGAGTGACACAAAGGATGACCAATGAACATACAGAACACAGCAGCCAATCACCAGACAGGACACGGCCACTATATAACCAGAGGGCACTAGTTTTCCTGCTCTCTCTTGGGATGCTGCCTCTGAGACAGTCAGAGCCTGTGAGCAACAACTAGAACATCCACCATGTGGTAGTAAGATAGTCTGGTCAGGTTAGCCTCAGTCGCCAGTCAACTCAGCATAGTGTCGACCCACAGTTTAAGCATGTTTAGTAGTTAAGAGTTTAATAACATAGAGTTGCTTTTTCTCAAGTGTTGGAAGCCTGTCTCTCTCTGCTACAGTAAACGCAGTCCTCGCAGACCCAGCTTACCCAACACATCAATGGCTACAGTGGAAACCTCTGTTGAAAAAGGGAAACACAAACTGAATAAAATTAGACTTATGAACTTCGATGGCTGAGATTCTCCTGCCGTTCCTGCTGATGCCAGCAGCTCCCCCCCACTGTGAGTTCCCGAGCAGCAATGGGTGCGAACAATGGAAAAGATTTTCACCGTATCTTCATTGCAGTGTTAATGTAATCCTACTTGTGACACTAATAAAGATGTTTGTTATTATAAACCTGTTGACAATGGCGGCACTGGAAGAACCTGCTGCCAGCTAATGTTGGGCCATCTCTGCCACCACGAAACACGCTGTCATATATATATATATATATATATATATTGCTGCCCCCCCCCCCCCCGTACACCTCGCACACCTGTCCTCTACCCCAAAACTGTCATGTGTGCCCGGTGCACTACCTTAAATTGTATCAATCTAAGCCTGGCACATGATGAGGATGTGTTAGCTCTGCTCAAAGCATCCGCCCACAGACCCGCCTCTATCTCTCGCCCTCGCTCATCTTCCCACTTGCCCTTTAGCTCCTCCATCTGAGTTCCCTCCGACTCCATGAGCTCTTTGTAGATGTTCGATACCTTCCCCTCTCCCAACCCCGTTCTATCCAGAGCACCCAACACAACAAGTACCACCGGGCTTGTGGAGTACCGGGCCAGCGAGAATGGCAGAGGTGTCATTATCAATGCCCTCAGACTTGTGTCCTGGCATGATGCCGCCTCCACACGCTCCCACACCAACCCCCCCCCCCCCAACTACCCACTTCCTAATCATGGCTATATTTGACCACCCAGTAATAGTTGCTAAAGTTCGGCAGTGTCAACCCACCCTCCCCACGTCTACGATCCAGCAACACTTTCTTCACTCATGGGGTTTTACCCAACCACACAAAGCCCAAAATCACCTTGTTTAACCGTTTTTAAAAAATGCCCTTGGGATAAAGATGGAGAGGCGCTTAAAAATGAAGAGAAATCTGGGGAGGACCGTTATTTTCACGGTGTGTATCCTCCCCGCCAGTGACAGCGGGAGCATGTCCCACCTTTGGAAGTCCTCTTTCGTTTGCTCTAGTAGACGGGTCTGATTTAACTTATGTAGTGTCTCCCATTCCCGTGCCACTTGGAGTCCCAGTTAGCGGAAGCTCCCTTCCACCATTCTAAATGGCAGCTCTCCCAGTCTCCTCTCCTGCCCCCTCGTCTGCATCGCGAACATCTCACTTTTCTCCATATTCAATTTATACCCCGAAAACCGGCCAAATTCTCCTAAGATCCGCATAATCTCCCCCATCCCCCCAATGGGTCAGAAATATACAGGAGCAGGTCGTCGGCGTAAAGCAAGACCCTGTGTTCCACCCCTCCGGATCTACCCCTTCCAGTCCCTAGATACTCTTAACGCCATCGCCAATGGCTCTATGGCCAGAGCAAACAACACCAGGGAGAGGGGACACCCTTGCCTTGTCCCTCGGTGCAGCTTAAAATAGCCCAATGTCAGATATGTTTGTGCAACAACCGAACCCAATCAATGAAGCCCTGCCCAAACCCGAACCACCCTAACACCTCCCACAAATAGTTCCACTCCACCCAGTCAAGGGCCTTTTCTGCGTCCATCGCAACCACCACCTCCATCTGTCTCCCCCCCCCCCCCCCCCCCCCCCCCCGAGGGCATAATAACATTTAAGAGCCTTCCAACACTGGCCGTCAGCTGCCTGCCCTTAACAAACTCCGTCTGGTCTTCCCCTATCACTCTATCCTTGAGGCCAATATTTTCACCAACAGTTTTGCATCCACATTCAATAGGGAGATTGGCCTATATGATCCACATAACTCTGGGTCCTTCTCCCACTTTAGGATCAGTGAGATCGAGGACTGTGACATTGTTCGGGGAAGGACATCCCGCTCCCTTGCCTCACTAAATGCCCTCACCAGCAGTGGACCCAGCATCTCCGAGAACTTCTTGTAGAATTCCACTGGGTAGCCGTCTGGTCCGGGGCCTTACCCGACTGCATGGCCTCCAGCCCCCCTACTATTTCTTCAATTCCAAACGGGGCTCCCAATCCCTCCACCAACCCTTCCTCCACCTTCGGAAACTTCAAATCACCCAGCACTGCCTCATCCCCTCTACCCCAGCTGAGGGTTCCGACTCATATAGCCTGCTATAAAACTCCTTAAACACACCGTTCACCCCTGCTGAGTCCAAGACCATGTTCCCACTTCTGTCCTTCACTCTTCCTATCTCCCTGGCCGCCTCCCTTTTCCTTAGCCCTGTGTTCCACATAATTTCCACATCGTCCCAATTTGGTGCATATATATTCACAAGTACCACCCGCGTCCCCTCAAGCTTCCCGCTCACAAATGATGTACCTGCCCCCCCACGTCCGCCACTATTCTTCCTGCCTCAAATGCCACCCGTTTGTTGACCAGGATCGCGACCTCCCTAGTCTTAGAATCCAACCCTGAATGAAATACTTGGCCGACCCACCTGTTCCTCAATCTGGTCTGATCTATTACCCTCAGGTGTGTCTCCTGTAGCATTGCCACGTCCGCCTTCAAGCCCCTCAGATGCGCGACCACACGCGTCGACTTAACTGGCCCATTCAGCCCTCTAACGTTCCACGTGATCAGCCTAGTCGGGAGGCTTCCTCTCCCCCACCGATCAGCCATCACCCTTCTTAGGCCAACCTCCAGCTCGCGTCTCTTGCCTCCGTGGACCCACCCTTGGGCACTCCCCGTCCTCGACCTCCCAAGTCTCCCAGCAGCAGTTCCTCCCCTGTCAGCAGAGCAGCTCCCCCCACCCCTCCCCTATCAACAGCACTACAATCCCCGCCCCCCCCCCCTTAACAAACTTACCACCTGCTCGACCCCAGTGCGCTTCTGTGAGCTAGCCTGCCCAGCTAGCCTGGTAACACCCGCCAATGGTACCAGATATCCTATCGCCTATTGTTCTCCCTCCCCCCACCCACCCCACGCTCGAACATACATATTCAAAACATCACAATCCCCAATAAACACACAGTAGAAAAAATCCCTCCACACTCCACCCACTGAAACAAAGTTTACATACAGATCTGAGCAACGGCCCAAAAACATGTTGCAAAGGGCACTGCATGTACAGTTCAAAACTAAAATAACTTCAACAGAATCGATACCTCAATACCTTCCCCCAAGTTTCAATGCCCTCAAACCTCTGCCAGTCTTTTGTCTTTGATAACGTCCATCGCTTCATCCGGCGATTCAGAGTAAAGTTCTTGGCCCTCATAAGTGACCTACAGACGCGCTGGGTATAACATTCCAAACTTCACCCCCTTCTTGAAGAGGGCCGATTTTACCCTATTGAATCCGGCATGTCTTTTTGGCCAGTTCCGTGCCCAGGTCCTGGTAGATGCGCAACTCACAGTTCTCCCACACGCAGCTCCTCCGTGTCTGCTTGGCCCACCGCAAAATCTGTTCCTTGTCCAGGATCCGGTGCATTCACATCACCATCACCCTCGGCGGTTCATTCACTCGCGGCTTCCTCGCAAGCGCTCTATGTGCTCTGTCCGCTTCCAAGGGTCATGTAAATGCCCCATCTCCCATCAACCTTTCCAGCATACTTGCCACATATGCCCTTGTGTCCGATCTCTCACTGCCCTCCGGGAGGCTGACGAACCTCAGGTTCTGTCTCTGCGACCTGTTCTCCAGGTCCTTCACCTTCTCCTGCAGCCTTTTCTGGTGATCCCTCATCAACCCCACCACCGCCTCCAACATGGTTAAATGGTCCTCTTGCTCAGACACCTTCTCCATCTTCTGATTCGCCTGTCCGTGGGCTTCCAGCCCCTGTTCCACCTGATCAATAGTTGCCTTAATCGGGCTAACCCATGCTTCCTTTGCTTGGCGAAGCTCTCCTGAATGAACTCCACCAGCTGTACCGTTGACCACTGTGCCACCAAACCGGGATCCTGCACCTCCGCCATGCTTTCCCGTGCTTCAGGTTCTACAGTCGCCTTCGTTACTCGACAAATTCTTCTTATACGACCACTTCTGGTCCACGGCTCCATATACTGGTGGGGATTTTTCCTCACTGCCTCACTCTCCACCGATTTTTCTCATAAAATTCCGAAAAAAATCGGGAGAAATGGTCCAAATGGTGATCACGAGCGGGAGCTACCAAATGCGTGACCTCCTACTCCATGGCCACCACTGGAAGTCCTATTTTAAAATATTTTTATTCAAGTCATTTTCATTTCTCTACAAAACACAAAATACAACCATCTTTATTCAACTATGAAAGAAAAGACCTCCACACAACCCACAAGCCCCATTTTTATAGCTGTAAAGTAAAATAATAATAACTATACCACAAAACAAAAAACAAAAATGACTCTTCCCTGCCACCCACCCTCCCGCTGATGTTTACAGATCCTTAAAGAAGGACCTCGAGAGGAACCCCTCCACTACGTTAAGTAATGGGTTAAGAGACATTGCAATTAGTTGTCTCATTTATGTTAAGTATCCATTAATTGACACTGATATGTAAAGGGACTTCAGAGGATATCTCCATGGAAGACTATATAATGGAATTTAGCAGACTATATAAAAGGCTGCAGAAACACAATCTGGAATTTCCACAGTCTGTGTTGGCCTTTAAATTACTTGACTGTGCTAGAGTGAGCAACATGGATAGGTTCCTGGTTTTGACAGGAGTTCAGTTTACTGATAAGGATACCTTATTCGAACAGATGACAAAAACTTTACAAAGGTTTCTGGGGAAACATTTGATTCCGATGGCTCTGATGACCCAAATAGGTCAGCCTGCAATAAGGCAGAATATGGAAGATACACTAGTAACAGGATGGCGAAATCGTATGGCTACAAACAGGGCTCAAGACTATAGCAGGAGACCGAGACAAGGAAATTATGAAGGCAGAAACCCAGTTAGAACCTACAATAGGAAGATGAACCCCAGAAATGCACGGGGCATGATAAATCGGTGTTTTCGATGTGACTCTCAATACCATTATGCTTTCAACTGTCCAACTCGTTATGATAGTGTTTGAAGTGACACATGACACAGAAGAGTCAGAAGAGGAAAAAGATAGTGACCAGAAAGAAGGCATTGTCCTATTGACAAGCAGTTTTACGCCGGTAATGAGGGTGTTGGTTGCAGAATCCTTCAATTGTGCTGTATTGGACAGTGGCTGCACATCTACTGTGTGTCAGGTGGCCTCTGTCAGGTGGTGTGTTGTTAAGAGTTTTGTGCAGAGGCTGTGGAAGTGAAATAAATGGTGTTTGGTGAAAAGGAACAAGAACTTTATACTCTTCATATCACAGCAACTAAAACGGCTAACAAATGGTACAGAGGATGGTTGCTGTGTAAATGTGAAGGGTTGAAAGATACAACTTTTCCAGATCAAACTAAGGAGTGAGTGAGAAAATAAAATAAAAAAGGGATATATGGCTGAACCGAGGATAAAGATGTCTGGATATGACTATCCTCCCTTATTTTCTGAAAGGGAATCGTACGACCAATGGAGAAGTGCAGTAGTTATGTGGACTAAGGTAACTGCTTTGGGAAAGAGAAAACAAGGTATGGCATTGGCTCTTTCTCTACCATATGGCAGTAAAATCCGAAACAAAGTACTTTCTGAGCTGGTATTGGAAGAGTTAGACTCAGAAGAAGGTCTGGAGACTTTATTAGATTATATGGATAAGATTTATAAGAAAGATGATTTGTTAAGTGTGCATGAAGCATGGTTGGATTTTGATAAGTTCCGGAAAATGGTGGAATTGACTGGTTAAAATGTTACCTGGACTCTTTGAATGCTGAAAATCGTAACAAGGTTAAGGAATTTGAAAGTTCCACAAGTTTTAGGTTTGCGGATGATAATACTCTGAAGTCGCTGAAAAGAGTGCTGATCCCTTGCAATATTGCCAGAGTGAATCATTTCATTAGCACGGATGTTGTATCAAGTGAGATACCTTTGCTTCTGAGCAGACCGTCGATGAAGAAAGCACACATGAAACTGGATATGGAACACGATAAGGCAACAGTTTTTGGAAAGACGGTGGACTTACAATTTACACAGTCGGGACACTATTGAATTCCATTACTGACAAATAATTTTTCAAGTTTACATATCAGTGTCAATGGCAGTTGAAAATGGGACTTTAGCTGATAAAAAGCTTGTGGTATTAAAACTGCATAGGCAATTTGCACAACCGTCTCCTCGGAGGCTGACATTTTTTATTAAAGGATGCAGGGCTAAGGGATGACGACTATACTAAACTGATAGAACAGGTTAGTGGCCGCTGTGAAGTTTGTAGGAAGTACAGAAGGACACCAGCACGACCGATAGTAACCCTACCTTTGGCCAGGGATTTTAACGACATTGTGGCCATGGACCTTAAGATCTGGGATAAAGCAAATAATATATTTATTTGTAGATTTAGCAACCAGATTTAGTCAATCAACAATTGTACGAAGTAAAGAGAGTAATTCTGGATCAAATCGTGGAAAAATAGATAGGGACAGGAATGGGTCCACCGGCAAAATTCCTTACGGACAATGGGGGAGAATTTGCTCATGATGAGTTTAGGGATATGTGTGAAAACATGAATACCAGAGTTATGAATACGGCTGCAGAAAGTCCATTTAGTAATGGTGTCTGTGAAAGAAATTGTGCTTTCATCGATATCATGCTTCGGAAAACTTTGGCAGATCGACCAAATTGCAGGCTAAATTCAGTTTTAGCATGGGCAGTACATGCAAATAATTCATTGCAGATGGTTGAGGGCTATAGTCCTTATCAATTAGTGTTTGGTAGAAATCCTAAAATTCCATCCATTTTGGATGACCAGCATCCAGCTTGGGAGGAGACTACAATTAGCTCTGGTTTTGCTGAACATTTAAATGCATTACATAGCAGTAGAAAAGCTTTTTTGGAAGCAGAAGTCTCTGAAAGAATTCGCAGAGCTTTAAGAGATAACGTACGGCAATCAGATGCCATTTTTCAGCAAGGAGGCATGGTATACTATAAGAGAGACAATTCTAATGAATGGAAAGGCCCAGGGAAGATCATAGGCATAGATGGCAAAACAATTATTTTGCAACATGGTAATCAAACTGTTAGGGTACATTCATCAAGGATAATAGGTACAGATTACAAATTTTCAAATTTAGACAGAGCAGACAGACATGATGAGGAACCAGAGTCATCTGGTACGCATGTGTTACAGAACGATGAGGACCAATTAACTGATATAGACAGGGTTTCTGTGGAGGAACACAACACTTCTGGTGAATTAGAACAGGCTATTTTTCAGAAAGGGCAACTGCCAAAAGTTGGTACAAAAGTGACATACTTGCCTGAAGGGTCTAGTCAATGGAAGGATGCAACTGTTATTAGTAGAGCAGGGAAGGCCACTGAAAAGTATAAACATTGGTTGAATGTACAGCATTCAGGGGAAGGAGTCAAGACAATGGATTGGGAAAACGAAGTTCAAAAATGGAGGGCACAGAAACACAGTGACAGTTCAGATAGTACATCAGATAGTGAACAAGACCGCAGGAAAAGGTCGAGAACTATTGAAAGGACATAACACAGCAGAAGGGAAAGATCAAGTAGTAGCAGTACAGAACGAGATACCAGGAGGGAGATGGGACGTAGTTTGTCAATATCTCAGAACATGAGTAAGACTACGAATACTAATAGGAGTAGAAGCCCACATGCATGTGAGATTTTGGTGGCTTCAAATAAATTAGATGAAAAAGTTATTATAGAAGCTAAACAGCAAGAATTGCATAGTTGGAGTGAATTTGGGGTATACACGGAAGTACTGGATAGGGGACAAAGAGCTCTATCCCACAGATGGATTTACACGGAAAAGGTTCTTCCGGATGGAACTTATAAGGCAAAGGCCAGGCTTGTGGCAAGGGGATTTGAAGAAAACTTAGAAGATCAGGATTTAAGGGTAGATTCACCTACAGCAGGAAAGTTATTTTAAAGATCTTCTTGGCTCGATTAGCCACAAAGGCATGGGAATGCAAATCTATCGATTTAAAAGCTGCCTTTTTGCAGGGGCATCAGCTCCAGAGAGCCATTTTTCTCCGTCCTCTTAAAGAAGCAGCTAACACAGAAGGGGTACTCTGGAAGTTGAACAAATGTGTATATGGATTAAGTGATGCATCTAGAGTCTGGTATTTTTCGGTAAGGTCAGTTTTGTTAACGTTAGGCTGTTGCCAGTTGAAAGCAGATCCTGCAATGTTTTACTGGCACTATAAAGGAAATCTTTCTGACATTTTTATGATGATTTTTTGTGGGGTGAGACTAGTGATTTTGAAGCTATTGTAATCTCTGGTTTGAGGAAAGAATTCAGGGTTGGAAGTCAGTCTTCCGGTGCATTTAAATATATTGGACTGGAAATTGGACAGACTAAGTTAGGGGAAACTTTACGTCAGCAATCTTATTTGGAAAGCATCAGCCCAACAGCAATTAGTCGTGGCTGAGTTTCACAAAAAGACGCAATGGTTTCAAAGATAGAAAAAGAGCAACTGCGAAGTTTAATTGGGCAACTGAACTGGTTAGGTAGAAAGACTAGGCCGGACGTGGGTTTTGATGTCTTAGTACAAAAATGAATGATCCCAAAGTGGAAGACATAATAAGAGCAAATAAAGCATTGGCCAAACTAAAAATGCAGGAGTGTGTTTTGAAGTTCCCGGTTTTAGGTGACCTTAAGCACTTGAAACTCATAGTTTATAGTGATGCGTCCTACGCAAATTTATGTGATGGGGTTTCAAGCGCAGGAGGTTTTATAATTTTTCTTTTGGGAAACAATGGTAAATGTTGCCCGCTTGTGTGGGAAACAATGAAAATAAGGAGAGTGGTAAAAAGCACTTTGGTTGCTGAGACGTTAAGCCTTGTAGAGGTGGTGGATATGGCCTTTTATATAAGTATGATATTGACAGAAATTTTGGGATTAGGGGATTTGGGTAATATACCTTTTGTGATGGCCACGAAGAATCCAGCACGAGTTTTAAGGATACAAAGTAATAACATTTATTCACAATAACATATATATATAACAGCAGCAGCAACTTCCCTTGCTGCACACTCCTTCCTGCTGTTTCCAAATTGGCCAGCTTTATTTATATTTGGAGTTTACTAATGGTTTCTCCGCCCCCCCTCATTGGGGAAGCTCATACTCCCACAGGATTGTGGGATTGTCATTAGTCCCCAGCCAATGGTAAGTAGGCAGGTTATAACATCCCTCCCCTCCAAAGTCCAAGGAATCCACCAAAGACCCTGGCGAAGGAGGGAGTCGGACTCGTTTTGCCACAGGCCGGACACCATTTGCACGCGGCGCTGGATCAGGTGGCGTGTAACGAGACGGAGACTGGCGCTTCCGTGATGAACGGCGCAATGGTTGTACATCCACAGCCCGTGGACCCGAGGATTCCCCCTCTGATGCATCCTGTGACTCCATCTCGGAGTCAGAGTCTGCTGCCTCCGTCATGCCAGCGTCTCTATCTCCATTCGGTTCTGTAACGACCTGAGCAGGCTTCGAGTGAGGCACCAGTGGAAGATTGTGAGGACTACCTTCCCTTGGCTCTGGCCTCTGCGGCTGTAGAAATGAGCTCCGGGGGCGGGGTATCTTTTGAGGGGATAGTCTTCTGGACCGAACGTGGTCTACATGTTTGCGCTGGAGGCGACCCTGGGCTTGCACCTGGTAAGATATAGGGCCCGTTTGGCAAACGATTACACCAGAAACCCATTGGGCACCACCAGCAAAATTCCGAACGAACACTGGGTCACCGGGCGCAAACTGCCGAATCGGCCGATGCCGAGAAAATCCCTGTCCCTGCCGTTCTTGTGTGCGGCGTACTTTGGCGCCAATGTCCGGGAAAACCATACTAAGGCGGGTGCGAAGTCTCCGGCCCATTAGGAGTTCTGCGGGAGCTACCCCAGTCACCGCATGGGGGTTGGTCCTATACATAAACAAAAAGCGAGCCAGTCTCGTGTCCATTGATCCGGAAGACTACTTCTTTAGGCCTCTTTTGAAGGTCTGCACTGCGCGCTCTGCCAACCCATTTGAAGCCGGGTGGTAAGGGGCAGTGCGGATATGGCGTATGCCGTTCATCTTCGTGAACCTAGCAAACTCCTCACTTGTGAATGGAGTGCCGTTATCCGTGACCAGCACCTCAGGGAGGCCATGCGTACTAAACGACAAACGCATCTTTTCAATTGTTGCGCAGGACGTTGTCCCCTGCATCTTATGCACCTCTAGCCATTTAGACTGGGTGTCAATTAGTAGAAGGAACATGGATCCTTGAAAAGGGCCGGCGAAATCTGCATGCAAGCGTGCCCAAGGCCGACCTGGCCATTCCCAGTGATGTAGGGGCGCGGCCGGCGGAAGCATCTGATGCTCCTGGCAAATGGAGCAGTTTTGGGCCACCTTCTCAATGTCGGTGTCGAGGCCTGGCCACCAGACATAACTCCGGGCCAACACTTTCATTTTAGTCACACCTGGATGCCCATTGTGCAAGTCTGTTAGTATTAGCTCCTGGCCTTTTTCCGGGACAATCACGCGCGTCCCCCACAAGAGGATGCCGTCTTCCACGCTGAATTCTGACAGCTTGGAGGAAAATGCCTGCAACTCGCCTGGGAGCTGTCTATGCTGCCCACCATACAGGACTATGTGTCGAACCTTTGACAGGACTGGCTCCGTCTGGGTCCACTCACGGATCTGTGATGCCGTGACAGGCAAGGTGTCCATAAAATTTAGAGTTGCAACCACCTCACCGGTCGTGGGGGTCGACATGGGGCCGGTCGATAAAGGCAATCGGCTCAGTGCGTCGGCATTTGCTACCTGCGTACCTGGTTTGTGCTCCAGAGAATACTCGTGTGCAGCAAGCAACAAAGCCCAGCGCTGGATCCGTGCGGAAGCAATGGGTGGTATTGGCTTAATCTCGGAAAAGTCCCAGCAGAGGCTTATGATCAGTCACGATAGTGAAATGGCGGCCAGACACGTACTGGTGGAAGCGTTTCACCGCAAAAACCACTGCCAGGCCATCCTTTTCGATCTGCGCGTACTTTTTCTCCGCTACAGTCAATGTGCGGGAGGCGAAAGCTATCGGTCGCTCGGCCCCGTTCTCCATCTTGTGGGACAGGACGGCCCCAATACCATACGGGGATGCATCACATGTGACGAGCAAAGGCTTTCCAGGATCATAGTGGGTTAGTAACCCAGACGACGACAATTGTTGCTTTACCCGCCGGAAAGCGGTTTCTTGCGGCTGACCCCAAACCCAGGTGTGATTTTTCTTTAGCAGAAGGTGCAAAGGGGCCAGCGTAGTTGCCAGATTGGGGAGGAACTTCCCGTAATAGTTTACGAGACCGAGAAAAGAACGAAGATGCGAAGTGTCAGTCGGGGCGGGGGCCTGTTGAATTGCACGCACCTTCTCTGCGACGGGGTGAAACCTTCGCGGTCCACCCGATAACCTAGGTAGACTACTTCCTTTGTCTGAAATACGCACTTTGTGCGACGTAAACGGACTCCAGCCTCCGAAAAGCGTCTAAGGACAGCCTCCAGATTTTCCAAATGTTCCTGCTCCGACGTCCCTGTAATCAAAACGTCCTCTAAGTAGACAGCAACACGTGGTAAACCTCTCAAAATGCCCTCCTTACACGTTGAAAAATTGTGCAGGCAGAGGATACTCCAAAGGGCAACCGTGTATATTCATACAGTCCCCGGTGTGTATTAATCGTTACATATGGTCAGGAGGCAGGGTCCAGCTCCAACTGCAGGTAGGCGTGACTCATATCTAATTTTGTGAATGAGAGTCCACCTGCAAGCTTCGCGTAGAGATCCTCTATGCGAGGCATTGGATATCGGTCGAGTCGGGAAGCCGTATTCACTGTAAGTTTATAGTCGCCACACAAGCGAACTGTGGCATCTGGCTTCATTACAGGTACAATTGGTGCTGCCCAGTCAGCAAAACGGACGGGCCTGATAATACCCAAACTCTCCAAACGAGCGAGCTCCCCTTCTACCTTCTCGAGCAAGGCGTAAGGCACCGGGCACGCCCGGAAACAGCGCGGTGTGGCTCCTGGTTCGACTTGGATACGGGCTTATTTTTCCCAAACCAGGCTGGAATACATCTGGGTATCGTCCTAGCACCTCAGTCAACCGTTCAGAAACTGTTTGGAGGATGTGCTGCCATTGCAACCGCAAATGGCACAACCAGTCCCAACCCAACAGGCTGGGCCCATGGCCGTGCACCATGATAAGTGGGAAACGCCCCTCCTGGTGTCCATAAACAACAGGGGTCATTGTAGTTCCTGCAATGTCCAGTGGTTCCCCCGTGTAGGTGGCCAACCTGGCCTGTGAGTCGGTTAATGTAAGGGTCTGTATACCCTGCTTGATGCGGTCGAATGTCCTCTGGGTGATCACGGAGACCGCTGCGCCATTGTCCAACTCCATCTCAAGCAGGTGGCCCGTACTGTCACCTTAATGGGGGCCACACGGGGAGCTGCCACACAATGCAGCTGCAGGCAGTCGTCCTCCGTCTCCACGTCCTCAGGAGTAGTCGCCGCAGGTTCATCCACATGGAAGGTACGGCCCCTGAGCTGGTCCCAGTTACGGCCCCTGGGCTGGTCCCAGTTTCGGTCGGAACGACGGCACCTCTGGCGCCCCCAGGACCGCCGTACGCAACGGGGTCGGCACCTACAAGTCTGACATGGACATGGATCCTCATCCATTGGTTCTGGAGAAGGCTCCCTTCGGGGAGGAATGTCCGACGGCCACTGGCGTCGGTCCGGATGTTGCCTCGCCCAAGGTACCGCAGGAGTGCGGGGGGACGTTTTCGGACGGAAGGGGTTGCGCCCCAAGGCATGCACTTCCATTCCCTGTAGCTCCTGCACTCCTCGTTCTGCGCTCTCTTGGGACAATACTATTTGAATGGCCTGTTGAAAAGTCAATGTTGGCTCAGCTAACAACTTTCTCTGGGTGGCCGCAGTGTTAATACCGCAAACCAAACGGTCGCGTAACATTTCTGACAAGGTCTCACCATAGTCACAGTACTCCGCAATCCTGCGTAGCCTGGATAGAAAATCGGCAAGGGATTCTCCAGGGGTCCTCTCAACGGTATTAAACCGGTAACGCTGGACTATCGTGGACGGGGTTGGGTTAAAATGTTGCCCCACTATATTCACAAGTTCATCAAACGTTTTGGTGTCCGGTGCAGCTGGGTACGTAAGGCTCCTAATCACCCCAAACGTATGCGGGCCGCAGGCGGTGAGCAATATGACCACCTGGCACTCGTTTTCGGTGATATTGTTTGCCCGGAAATAGTAACGCATCCGTTGTGTGTACTGGATCCAGCTTTCCAGCGCAGCATCAAAAACATCCAAACGTCCGTACAGAGGCATGGTATAATAGAAAACAACTTCCAACCTGTATCCAACAAAAATCCAGGGAGGTGGCTTCAGCAGTGTAGACAGCTATTCACTTTAACCTTCGTCGCCAGTTTTGTGAGGGCCACGAAGAATCCAGCACGAGTTTTAAGGATACAAAGTAATAACATTTATTCACAATAACATATATATATATATATATATATATATATATATATATATATATAACAGCAGCAGCAACTTCCCTTGCTGTACACTCCTTCCTGTTGTTTCCAAATTGGCCAGCTGTGTTTATACTTGGAGTTTACTAATGGTTTCTCCGCCCCCCTCATTGGGGAAGCTCATACTCCCACAGGATTGTGGGATTGTCATTAGTCCCCAGCCAATGGTAAGTAGGCAGGTTATAACAATACCTATTGACTGTCACATTGACAATAAATCCCTGTGGGAAAATGTGCACTCTACAAAAAGTGTCAATGAAAAGAGGTTACGGATAGACATCGCAAGTTTGAAGCGGATATTGGACAGAGGGGAAATAACAAAAATTAAATGGGTCGACAGGAGCTATCAACTGTCAGACTGTTTTACGAAAAGAGGAGCGAGTTCTCAGAAACTTTTGGATATTGTTAATGAAGGGCGCTTGTTTCTGTGACTTTTTTTTTCTTTCTCATCCAAACAAAAAAAAAAATCGGGGGGAAATCATGTGTGTGTTTTTGAGTTTCTTGAAATTTTGTTTTCACCTAATTATTTTTGTTCTCCAAGGAAGGGGAGACTGTTAAATAATGGGTTAAGAGACATTGCAATTAGTTGTCTCATTTATGTTAAGTATCCATTAATTGACACTGATATGTAAAGGGACTTCAGGTGGCCTCTGTCAGGTGGTGTGTTGTTAAGAGTTTTGTTAAGAGGCTGTGGAAGTGAAATAAATGGTGTTTGGTGAAAAGGAACAAGAACTTTATACTCTTCATATCACAGCAACCAAAACGGCTAACACACTAATCTCCGAATGGCAAAATTTATCTTCTCCAGATGCAGGTATTTTGCCAAGTCACTCACGCACCCTGCTGCTTTGGATGGCTCCGCAAGCAAATCGTTTCTTGTTTGTGATGCAATTGGCAATTCTGTACCAACTGCACATGTTTTTTTGGGAAAAGCCTTAATGGTAATGTTCAAACTTTAGCAAGTTGTCATTGAGTGGAAAAGTGCATTCGTTCTGAAAAGTGTTACTTTTCCGCTCACAAATTTCAGCTTAGACCCATTTGCATATTACTGAATGCAAAACCTGCCGTGATCTAGTGCAATTGGGCAACAATACTTTTAAATAAAATGTGGCTACATAAACCCTTAATATATTTCAATTGCAACTTGCTAAAGTTTGAACATTACAAATAAGGCTTTTTCCCCCAAAACATGTGCATTTTAAATGAGATTGTCAATCCAGCACCTGTGAATAATGCGGCTTTAAATTACTGGAAGTTCATTAAAATAAATGCAAAGCTATTTCCAATTTGATTGGCCTACAGTAGTAAGTTCCTTGTAACTTTCAAAATAAAAATTTGTGTCACTGTGTCCAAAGTTCCAGTTTAATTTTTGGAGTCTCTTTGAAGGCGTGCAAACAAGTGCAATTAGCTTTTTCTAAAGTTAAGTTACAGGTTCCTAGAGATACCAGTACTGAAGTGGCAATGATGAGCTCTTGAATTCCTCACATCTATCAGTATAATTGGTAATGCTAATTGTTAAAGGAGAATTTAGAGTGACTGCAAGGAGCTGGAAGCATGCTGGTTGGAATTAGGACTCTGGTAAAGGACTTTTATCCAAATATAATTTTCATTTCCTCCATTGTTGATGGCTGCGCCCTCAGCTATCTAGGTCCTAAACTCTGGAATTCCAACCTGTACCTCATTGCCACTTTACCTTCCCCTCCTCTTCTAAGATTCATCTTAAAAATCCCACCTCTTTCTGATCAAGCTTTCAGCCATCCGTTCTAATACCTCCTTATGTGGCTCAACGTCAAATCTCTCCCAAGATGCAGTTTGTACATTTTACCACATTAAAAGGTATGAAACAAATGCAAGTAGTTTTTGATTTATTTTGGTGTTACACCCTTCATAACTCACTTAACAAAATATTTTTCTCTTTTCTGCCCGTTGTAATTCACTGAATGAAATATAAAGTTTTAAAAAAGACATAACAGATCAAAACAAGCACATTAGGATATCTATAATCTTTCATTAGTGTGTTTCAAATCATTTGTCTCGTGAGTTTTCGTCGGCCAACTTATTGTGGACCTGCTTTTAATTTGGCGAGTTCCATCTACAGATCATCAATGATGAATAGAAGCCAGATTATAAAATAAATGCATTTCCAACACTATTTCTTATTGGGATGTCAGCCAGACTACAGCACAAATTCTTCATCTTCATCAGTCTGTGTACAGTACTTGCTTTTTACAAGATAAACATCCTTTCAGACACCCCCGTGGAAATATTAAAACACCCATTAAGTGTCATTTAAGAAAGAGAAGTTATCCAGAGCAGTTCTGCAAGTTTTACTGCCTTTGTCCTTTTTACGATTTAGGGATTATTTTCTGTGCTATTGTTTGGCAAAGACAAGCATGGAGTATTTGCATGGTTACAGTAATCTGTTACATTTTATACCTGTTTGACAGTTGGCAAAATGTCAGACTTTTCTTGCACTTTGCAAAACAGATTCTTCTCTTGCCCTACCATGCCTCCCTCTGTTTTGTAGTGTTATTCAGTACTGCACAGACGTGCCTGTGTGAGGTGGCCTCTATGGCCTTATTGCTCAGTTGTCAGAGGGGGAGGCTTCCCCAACACAAAAGTTCAATCTCTCTGCTCTCCACTGTGGATTAGTTGAGAACAACTCTCCAGATTCTTGCCGGGCTGATCCAAAAGAAACTTCCTGTGAGGAGTATAATTTCCTTCTTTAGATGGATGAATGTATTACCATCAAGAAAAAGCACCTACAGAGACCCATATTTAGGTAAGTTATAGTATTTACATTTTGTTGCTGAAGTTTTCTTCTTTCTTTTTCTGTTCAGAGTTTGCTGCAAATAAATCATGGAAGAAATTTGTTTTACGTAGTTGCGTGATAGTTAATTTTGTAAGCTTTCAACGTCCTTACAAATAATGTAATAACCTCGCACTGAAATTGCTTTCTACTTTTTAAGACCCTTCCATATTGCTGTTGAGTAAATGAAGTTTTTGTACTTTGATCAAGTTTTTAAAAGTACCCTGCAGACATTTTATGCAGCATTGTGCATGTGCTTGCTGTGTACTGTGGTTTAAAACCCATTAGTTACAGAACATTGCATTTGAGTTCACTGCAAAGACTGTGTTTTTAATCATTAGTCTGTTAAACCTCCAGCAGAACAGTCATCTTTACTGATGCATTACAAGTGTTAATTTTAAGATCATAAGATAAGAATTCTGTGTATAACATGGATAACTGTACCGATGATAGGACATAGATTTTCATAGCTCCATAAAACCAGAGAAGGATTTTGTTTGAACAAAGTCCCAATGTGGAGTTGTTTTTTAATAGTTCAAAATATGACACTCTCTAGAGAAAAGCAGCAGAAGCGGGTTTTTTTAAAGTCAACTTTTCTCATGTGTAAAATCATTTTTTTCCCCTCTGTCAACGTGCTTTTATTTTTCCCTTACTCTAATTGACTTTGAAAGCTATCCACTGGTAACGTAGCATGGGAATTACATTATTTCTGGCACTCATAACAAGGGTTCTGTGGTTGGAAAAGGAAATAGTGTTCATGCTATCTTGTTTATAGCAAGTGACATCTCAAGACCCACTTACACTCCGATTGGACTAAAGTTTATGACATCTGTGGTATATCATAACTGTGAAATTGATGGGATAAATAAACAAACTTGCAAATAAAACATGAACAGGCTGTTTACATTGGCTTTTATAATTTCAAATGGATAAAATCTTGCATGGCAAAACGTTAAAGGCTGAGTAAATTTGCACAGCTGATAAAGTGACATTTACTGTTATAACTGGGAGAAAAGTTTGATAGTCATGTTAACAAAATTATCCAGTGCAGCATTGTCCATTTGTGAAGGATGCACTGATATCTTTGTGTAAAGAGCAAAAAAAAAGGTGAAATTAAAAATCAGTGTACTGTGTTTTATTTTCTCATCTGCATGAAATGTTTCGTGTTCATATAAAAAATATCAAACTCTACAAAGAACCTTTGTGTTGAAATATGCCCTAACTTAACTGGGACTCATCTTCCCAGGCAGTTATGAGTAGGTTTGAAAAGGATAGTGAAGAAAACAGTTCAGTAATGTCCACACCAACTTCAGCTTGTACTCTCCCAGTAGTGAATCCAGGAACTGTCATTCTGTGGAACAAGAGGAGGAAGAATAGGAGATAGATAGTAAAGCCTCAAAAATGCACAGTGCTTTAGTATTCCCCATAAATAAGCTTCAGGCTGGTGCAATACATATTTGTTGGCTTGTCCTAGTAGTTGTCAAGCACGAGAATGACTTGTATCATTAATGTGTGGTCATTGATTAATGACTCGACATAATGATTACAAGTTTACAAAGTGATAGTAATTGATTACTGAGAATAACATACATAGTAATAATTTGAGTAGACTTCTTGAAATGATTTCCAATGAAGGCTTATCCTTCTCTATAATTAAAAGCATAAAAATCAGCCGCAGAAGTATTGCTGTCATATTTCTGTCAATGTGTCCAGACCAACCTGTGCTGCAATTGGTCTTTAGATTTACTGCATTTTCACTATTTAACATGTAATGGAACCTTGGTTATCTGTATACTCCCTCTCGATAATTGTCAAAACTTTCACAGGACTTAGACCTTAGTTTTGCTGAAAGCAAATTGAAGTACAAGTGGGCATTTTAAAATGAATTGTTACAGACTCTGAGTTCTTGGTCAAGCAGAATATAAGTTTCTTTGTACAGTGTGTAAAGACTTACATGCCCCTTCAAAGACACGGGCCGGTCTTTCAAAATGCAGCAGTAACCAACTTCTGTCTAATCACTGTGATGGGACTCCCTTTGAGGATTTAATATTTAAGGAGCACTGAAGGAAAGTTTTCGGTTCAGAGATCATAACAAGTCGAGACATAAGTACTTGGGAGACCTGGCAAATAGTGTGCTGCTGACAATATTGTGAGGAATTGGCAGGGAGGGAAGTAAGTTTCACTTTGGGTTAGGATAAGAATACTGGCTGTTGAGAATCAGCAGTCAGTTTGCACCCTGCCTGATGTTCTTTTCCATTATATGTAATGTCTAACGGGACTGATCTATAAACAAAAGTTTTTACTGGCACCCAAAATGAAGATGAAGCCTAAGGGCAGCATGATGGCGCAATGATTAGCATTGCTGCCTCATGGCGCCAAGGACCCGGGTTCTCTCCTGGTCCCAGGTCAACTGTCCGTATGGAGTTTGCACATTCTCCATGTGTCTGTGTGGGTCTCACCCCCACAACCCAAAAAGATGTGCAGGGTAGGTGAATTGGCCATACTAATTTGCCCTTTAATTGGAAAAAAAATTGAGCACTCTAAATTCATAAAAAAGATGAAGCCTTCCCCATCCCTGTCCACACATACACACACACATATTTCAGATATCATGTGTAAGGAAATTGCAAGACAACCTAAACCGAAACTGTGTCAAACTAAATACAGGGGGCGGGTTTCTCCATCCCGCCACGCCAGATTTCTGGTTCAGATCGCCGTCGGGATTCTCCGCTTCGCCGGCTGGTCAATGGGGTTTTCCATTGTGGAGAAGCCCCATGCCGTTGGGAAACCCCCGGGCTGCCGGCAAATCACTTTTTAATGTCTTATATTAGATAAGTTGGTAATGCTGTCCTCTTGCAGTCACAAAATCATGGGTTCGACCATACTCAGACTTGAGCTCATAACCTAGGCTGTACTGAAGGCCTGTTACATTGCAGAAGTGACCCCCTTCTAGATTAAGATTAAAGCAAGGCTATCTGTTGATGTGAAATATATCATGGTATTATTTGAAGATAAAATGGGGCTGAAATTTCCTGTTGCATGTCAGAACTGGGAGTTGGTTCAGCCCAGGGAATCCATCTCCCGCATGCCGTGAAGTGTGTTTATGCTGCCCACTATTGGCCGAGGTGGGAATGGAGGCAGAAGATCAGAGAAATGGGTCACGTTCTGGCTCAAATTGGCAGCAATGGTTGCCATCTGAGCTGGGCAGTTAGAAAATGAGAGGATATTCATGTTCAAAGTGACTGGGGCAAATGTAAAGCTGGAACACGTGATAGGGCAGTGGAGGGTTGATTACTAAGTTGTTAATACTGTCCAGTACTTTCTGTCGATTAGATAAAACAGTTTCAGCACTGCTGCCCCTACTGCCACCAGGTTGCAGCTAGTCAGCTTCGAAGAGCTTGTATTGACTGCCTGCCCCATGGACATCCCGGGAGGTGAGGAGATCAGCTCTTTCCTAGCTTCCCAAAGACCTCAATCTGCCCACTCAACAAGATGAACTACCTCACTTTTCTCCCTGTGCCCTGCACTCCCCGCTGACTTCGGAAAAGTCAACAGTGTCAATTACAGAGGCAGCAGACTGGCACGGAGGTCTCCAGGTCCATTTTTCTCAGTTTCGCACCCATACCTTCCCAATTCAGGGCAAATATATGACCCAAGGTCAGCACCCTGACAAACATTTCCTCCTCTCCCAACATCTCATTTACTGTTTGTTGTTGTGCAAAATTGGTTGCCATGTTTGTTTACATAGTAAGTGTGATTGCACTTATAAAATAACTCTTTGAATGTAGTGAACTTGGGAATATCCTATGTTCTTAGATATTAAGTCTCGATAAGCTATAATTTCCTATAGTTAACCATTTTTAAGATTGAAGCCATCAATTTCAGTCTCAACATTAACTCTGTTTATTTACCACTGATTCCAACACCCCACCACGAGACTCCAGAGGCGGAGGTTGAGAACAATGGGAAATCCCTTGACAATTGTGGAATCGGATAACCTTGCCACCGGCCAATAACGCACTACCTGTCGCTGCAAAGCATGCTGTGGGCAGAAATTCCCACCCATTGATTCAGACTGAAACAGTCTTAATGTCCCATTCAACCTCAGACTGAGTTACCATTGCCATACATTCTCCGTAACAAAAGCTGGTAGCTTCCACCAGTGTAACATTGCCTGACAGGATGCTTTCTCAGCCCATTTTCTGCTGCTGCGCTTATACATGCTTTTGCTATGTCCAAAACTCGACCATTTCAAAATGCTGTGCTGGCAGACCTTCCATTCTTCATTTTCTGTAAACTCAATTCAGTCCAAACCCTATTGCCCGTAGTCTATCCTATAGCAAGCTATGCTCGCCCACCACTCCAATTCTTGTTGACCGACATTGACACCTAGTCCCCGAAATCCTCCAATTTAAAATGCACACTCTTATAATGAATTTCTTTCAGTGACTTGCCCTCCTTATCTCTGGAACCTCCTCCTTCCATCGTCTGATCATTAGTGGCCATGTTTTCAATCATCTGTGCTCAGCCACCTGCTCTCTCCTTAAATCCTTCCTCTTCTCTTCATTTCAGGCCCTGCTTAAAACACACACAGTTGACCAAGGTTTTAGACCAGCCTCCTAATATCACCTTTACCTTGGCACCCATTGTTGTCTGATTGCAACCCCTTGAAGCATCTTGGGAATCATTTTCCACACAAAGATGCTACACAAATGCAATCAGTTTCATCATTGTTGCAGTTTGCAGTAACACGCTATCTAACATACATGTTCTTACTTATTTGACTATAAAAGTCCTTTTGAAGCTGTGTCTCTTATTACTTTTCCTGCTTTATAGTTGTGTTTACTAAATTGATGCATTAATTGCCTAATTTTGTAACTGGAGGTAATCCAACAATTGGTTTTCAGCTTTTATGCACCATCAGATGATAATCACTTAAAATGCATGAGTAATTTAATGTGTTTTTAATGTAGTGACTTTAAGTGTGCAAGCAATTCAAGCATAATGGAGTAGATGTTCATTTGTACCCCATTATAGTATTGGCTGAACAGTACATGGAGAGAAAAATAATGTGTGGACCAAAACATTTAACAGAGTCTGCACAATGCTCCATCCCTTAAGTTAGTGGAAGGAGAGTGGCAGCCTCTGATATGTATACAAGATCCTCCCTGCCCTTTTTGCCTCTCCCTGTTTTTCCCGGGCAACATTTTAGGCAGTAAAGACAAAGGTTTATCCCAATATTTTTTTAAGTGATCATGAATGTCTAAAGGTGGAATGCTGGATTTCTTAAAAACACAATTTTTGTTTATCTCCAACATGCCAATGGACCTATTAATCACAAATATATCTCTATAAGTAGAAATATAATTCACTTCATGATAAGTGTTCCAATCTCGACAGAGATCAGTAACTATTTCTTTCAAATAAGAAATCTGAATCCCAGATTTTTACGAAAGGATTGAAGCCACAAGATTCTATGGTTTAAAAATAAAGATTTTTTTACTATACAAGAGTCAAACAAAACAAATAATGATTTCTATCTTGGATAACCTCCTACATTCTAACACCCAAAATCCACACAAGTTAGAAAGTAATTAACAGGTGTAAATTACACATTAAATGGCAAATTTAATGAAGACAGCTGTTATAAATTGGCTCAGCAGGCCACTATCAATATCAGCCCTTGAACTAAGTCACAAAGTTCTTCTGAAATTTTCAATTTCTTTCCTTCTAGGATGTAGTCTGACCCCCCAGTTGACCTGATGTGGAGATACCTGTGTTGGACTGGGGTGAGCACAGTACGAAGTCTTACAACACCAGGTTAAAGTCCAACAGGTTTGTTTCGATGTCACTAGCTTTCGGAGCGCTGCTCCTTCCTCAGGTGAATGAAGAGGTATGTTCCAGAAACACATATATAGACAAATTCAAAGATGCCAAACAATGCTTGGAATGCGACCATTAGCAGGTGATTAAATCTTTACAGATCCAGAGATGGGGTAACCCCAGGTTAAAGAGGTGTGAATTGCATCAAGCCAGGACAGTTGGTAGGATTTCGCAGGCCAGATGGTGGGGGATGAATGTAATGTGACATGAATCCCAGGTCCCGGTTGAGGCCGCACTCATGTGTGCGGAACCTGGCTATAAGTTTCTGCTCAGCGACTCCGCGACAACGCAGAATCGCCGAGCAGAAACTTATAGCCAAGTTCCGCACACATGAGTGCGGCCTCAACCGGGACCTGGGATTCATGTCACATTACATTCATCCCCCACCAGCTGGCCTGCGAAATCCTACCAACTGTCCTGGCTTGATGTAATTCACACCTCTTTAACCTGGGGTTACCCCATCTCTGGATCTGTAAAGATTTAATCACCTGCTAATGGTCGCATTCCAAGCATTGTTTGGCATCTTTGAATTTGTCTATATATGTGTTTCTGGAACATACCTCTTCATTCACCTGAGGAAGGAGCAGCGCTCCGAAAGCTAGTGACATCGAAACAAACCTGTTGGACTTTAACCTGGTGTTGTAAGACTTCGTACTGTGCCCCCAGTTGACAGCAGTGCATAACCAAGTTCCAAAGGCACCACGTTTGCCACAAATGGTGCACACATGCAGAATCTCCACAATTTGATCTGGTTGGCTTCAATCTTGCCTTCAAATAACAGAAACAATTGCAGCAACTGAATCTCAGTTTCTGGATCTAGCCTTGATCTTTTTAAGCGTGCTTGGATTGCACCACTGGATTCATCAACTGCTACTATTATTTGAATGGCTACTGTCCTCTGGAAAGAACACCTGTCTCCATGTTCTGACTGTTTCCAACATGACCTTCAGGGATACGTCCAGGATTTGAGAGGTTTCTCTTTCCCATCTCAGAATCCATTCTGGTCTTCTTTTGTGCCTCTCACTGAGCACTAGGAGAGTAGATGGTCTTCATAAATGCTGATTCTTTAGTCATACTTCTGAGACTTCATCCAGATCACTCTCCCCAATTGAACAGCAATCCCGGATCCGGGCAGGCTCTCATTTGGTTGGCCCCTGGATAGAATGACCAGAAGAATTCAGTTTCTGACCCGGAAATGGCCCTGCCTTTTTGTAGATATTAACGTGGTAAGATTGCGCCTTCTGTATATCGAAGTTGTCAATGATGTATTGCAAATTGCAACATGTTGTTTATATCTCCAGCAGTCCCTACCAGCCTCCCCGAACATACGCCGGAATGTGGCGTCTAGCGGCTTTTCACAGTAACTTCATTGAAGCCTACTTGTGACAATAAGCGATTATTATTCTGGGCTGGTTTAGCACAGGGCTAAAGAGCTGGCTTTTAAAGCAGACCAAGGCAGGCTAGTTCAATTCCCGTACCAGCCTCCCCGAACAGGCGCCGGAATGTGGCGACTAGGGGCTTTTCACAGCAACTACATTTTGAAGCCTACTTGTGACAATAAGCGATTTTCATTTCATTTCATTTTTTAATTTCAGCAGCTGTAATAACCAGTAGAAGCCAGATGGATAAAAGTTAAGAGTCATGGATATTCCAGCGCCGTTGTGGTGGGCTACACTGTGGGTGATTTGGTGGCCCAGTCAAAAGTCCATTGACTTTCAGCAGCACTGGACAGTCCAGCGGGTGGGTGCGGGGGGGGGGGGGGGGGGTCCACACTTTTGGAATTGAAATTATGGTTGCAGCAGTTGATAGGTTTCAGTCAGAACTTTGTTTACAAAGGAAAGACATCATGAGCATTGGCCACCATTAAAGTTTACTCAATATAATTGCTCCCCAAAGATGCTCACTGGAATTGGTCTATTGCTGAAAATGCTTCTGCTTTTCCCTCTTTTAGAAACTTATCCAACTGTGTGTGGCCATTCTTTACCGTGTAAGCCATTCTCAATACCCAGTGGAAGTCCTTTCAGGCCACCCATGTCTTGAATCAAAATTATTTCAACACAAGCTTCTAAATTAACAGAGAAGTACTTCAGTGCCAGCCAAATCAATCTGGGTAGCCTATTCAAACTTCAGCCCAGTATAGAAAAAATCCAGAGCCACATATCAACAGTCAGAAAAAATAGTCCAGCAACTAACCTGCAAGTTGTTCATGATCCTTTTACGTAGTGCTGTTAAGGGTTTCTTCCATGCCATTTAACATGGTGCTCAACTGTACGAGGTTAAGACTGATGTGTTGGCTGGTGTGTCAAGTTCGAAAATAGCAGCTTTGAACCAAATCAATATTGGACACTGATTGGCATCGTCATGTGCCTGCACTACATCCATAACGTCCCTTTGCCAAGGTAGCAGCCTATGTAATTTCTGTTGGAATTGTGTACATATCACTAACCCCATTTTAGTTGGTTATGTAGTACCTGAAAAGAAAAGCTACATAAATCAATTTAACTCCTCATGCCTTTATCTGTGACCCTTTGGAATCTAGGCTCATACACTACTAGTGTATTGAGTTTAAGGGGAGGCTAGGAAAATTGGAAGGAATTTGATTTGTAGACCATTTCTACAACATTCAAACACCATGATTCTTCAGTGGACTTCCTTTCCTCTCACCTGATCTTTTATTATTGCGACCCAATTGCACCTCTCTCCAGTTTTTTCATGTACATCCCAAACCAGTAATTGGCTCAATGATCTGGCTCAATAATGCTGGCTCACGATTCAAAAAAGTGGTCATATTGATAAATGGCATCAGTATGATCCCAAGGATTTGTCATTATATTTAGAAACACCAGAGAAAATCCTGAGTATATACATAGAGAGCTTCTTTGACATACTGCTCACAGTCAGATGATGATTTCCATTTCTGTGGTTCCATGTTAATATAACGATTCCATCTTTGTTAACCTAAAGGCTTTGATAGATTCACCAATAATGCAATCAACTATTTGCTCCACAGTAACCAATAACAACTTCGGAAACTATAGTTGGCTTCGCTTGAATCATCTGTTAATGGCGAGGAAGGTAATCGTCATCACTTTAGCCAATCAGCTCATCATCTCACAGCGCGAGGCATAAAAAGAATCATGATGACTCCTTTCACTTCCCTGCCTTTCTTAACGCTCTAATTAATTTTTTCACACGCCTACCTATTGAGGCAGCTTTGTTATGAAGCTAACATGGAACCATTGTTTTTGCATTTATAATGTCAACAGAATGCACGAGCAGTGACGCATGTTGGTTAATCCACTCACTATTTACTATAGCAGCACAGGCACAGAGAATTTGAACAGTTTTTCACTCAGTAGATATTAGCTTACAATATACTGTCGAATCATAGAATAACAGCACAGGAGGCCATTTAACCCATTGACCCGGCGTCAACACTTAGGGCAGGATTCTCCTGCCACCGATGCCCAAATCACGTTCGGCCAAAGAATCCCCGTTTCTGACGAAATCAGGGGCAGCGGCGCTTTCGCGATGCTTTGCCCCTCCAAAGCGGCGTACTCGCAGAGTATGCTGCGCGCCGTATCGACGGCCTCAGGACGTTGCCCGAGGCCAATCCCCCAATTCTCCACCCCCGACTGGCCGAGTTCCCAACTGCATGTGTCTCTCATGGTCTTACCTGTCGGGATCGGCGTGGGGGCTGCGGACTCAGTCCAGCGCCACCACAGTTGTGGGAGGGACAATCCGCGGGCAGGGTTGACTTTAGCAAGGGCTGGGGGCTCTGTTGGGGGTGGTCCAGGGGTCGGGAGCCGGCCAACGGGGTGGGGGCACAATTTTGCAACTTGCCACTTGTTAGCGCAAACCTTGATATTGTCCTGGACCTGCTGCATTTGGACATGGACTGCTTCAGTATGCTGAACATTGTGCAGTCATCCGCAAACATCTCCATTCTGACTTTATGATGGAAGGGAGGTCATTGGGAAGATTTGAAGCAGCTGAAGATGGTTGGGCCTAGGACACCACCCTGAGGAACTCCTGCAGTGATATCGGAGCTGAGCTGGTTGACCTCCAACCACCACAACAATCTCCCGTTGTGCCAAGTACAACTCCAACCTGTGGAGGGCTTCCCCAATTCCCACTGATTCCAGTTTTGCTAGGGCTCCTTGATGCCATACTTGGCCAAATGCTGCCTTGGTGTCGAGGAAAGTCACTCTCTCCTCATGTCTGTAGTTCAGCTCTTTTGCCCATGTTTGAACCAAAGCTGTAATGAGGTTAGGAGCTGTGTGATCCTGGCGGAACATAAACTGAGCGTTCGTGAGCAGGTTATTGCTGAGTAAGTACCGCTTGATAGCACTGTTGATGACTGCTTACATCACTTTATTGTTGACTGAGAGCAGACTGAAGGGGCAGTAATTGGTCGGCTAGCATTTGTTCTGTTTCTTACCCATATCTGGGTAATTTTCCATATTGCCGGGTAGATGCCAGTGTTGTAGCTGTAGTTAAACAGCTTGGCTAGGGATGTGGCAAGTTCTGGAGCACAAGTCTCCAGTACTATTACTGGAATATTGTCAGGGCCCCTAGCCTTTGTAATACTCAGTGCTTTCAGCTGTTTTGTGATATTAGTGGAGTGAAAGGAATTGGCTGAAGACTGACATTTGTGATGCGTAGGACCTTCGGAAGAGACCAGGATGGATCATCCACCTGGCACTTCTGGCTGAACGTGGTTGAGAATGCTTCACCCTTATCGTTAGCACTGATGTGCTGGGCTCCTCTATTATTGAGGATGGGAATGTTTGTGGAGCCTCCTCCTCCAGTGAATTGTTTAATTCTCCAGTAACATTCACCGCTGGATGTGGCAGGACTACAGAGCTTAGATCTGATGATTTCGTTGTGGAATCACTTAGCTCTGCCTATTACTTGCTGCATATGCTGTTTGGCACACAAATAGTCCTGTGTTGTAGCTTCACCAGGTTGACACCTCATTTTTCGATATGCCTGCTGTTGCTCCTGGCAGGGGTTTCTGCACCTTACATTTCACCTTAGGAGAAAGATTACCATCCTAGCCTACAGGGTCGAATCGATTCCTGCAATCCTCTGAGGAACAGTGCATCCCTAGGCCGTGTTTCACCAGATATAGATGAATGCATCCAATTGCAGTAAGGCCTTCTGGACCAAGGATCCATGTTTTTACAGTGGCTATCAAAGTCTTCCCCACCTTTGTTTCAGGCGTCTTCCAGGCTGGAACAGGAGACACCAACTGTATCTCCCAGCGTGAAGTTCCCAGCCACCTCCAGCAACGACTGAGGCAAAGGTTCGGTGCCTTGACTACTAAATCGTCCTCCCAAAATGTAATCCAGCCAAAATGGGCTTCATATTGTAGCTTGTTGCACTCTGTGCATCATGGCAGTTCAATGCGGATTAGGGGAGAGGAGGCACACAACTAGTACCATTGGGAAGATTTGGATAAAGGACTACAAGAAATTGAGCAGTGTTGCTCTGTTTCTCTGGTTATGAATATGGCGGTCAATATGGTCGCCTTCCTTAATCCTAATTATGTTTATGCCTTAGAGTCACCAGGTATCTTTCGATATCGCCACAAGGTTCAAACCCGAATACTGATCAAATAGCCAATCCACCAGTTAGTTAGATCAAAGTCAATACTATTTATTTACACACACAGTAATATCTATTCATGCACACAGTACTACAAACTAAACTATCACTATTACTAAAGCCTATACTTAGCTTCAGGTGCCCACTCAGTCAGAGGAACAATGGCCGTTGTTCGGATCTGAGGTTGTTGGGTTCGAAGTGGTACAGGAGAACAGCTAAGGTCATCCGTCTGGTAGCGAGCGTTGACCTTGGACTTACTTGCTTCTGGTGCAGGTGGTGGATGGGTCTCTCCGCTTTGAGAGCCAAGTCCAAGAGAGCGATTCTCTCTTGGGGGTTTCTTCTTATACCCGGAGGGGCTTCGCGCGCTTTTGGGCGGGCCTTAAACTTGGCCCCAATTAATTGGGCCGCATCTTGATCACTGGTATTGATCTTGACCAATAAAGGGGTGGGTGCCCTGATGGCTGGGCGTGTCTTAGGTAGCCGTTGGCCTTGCTTTGTTTGCGCTTTTGGTTTGGGGAGCTGGCGCTGGGATGTCTGGAGCTGTATCGGTTGCTTGAGTGTCTTTCCTTTGTTCCCGGAGATGGGCCACCAATATGTTAAGTGACCTACAGTTTCAGTCCCGTCTGGGAGCTGCCTTCCCAATACGCATACAGGCTCTGTGCCTGCTTGCTTTCCTAACATTGTCCATAGTTCCCTACATTCATTGCGTGCATCCATTTTGTATTCTGGAAGTGGCCATCCCAGATGGCTACACCCCCTCCTTGTGATCCCCAACGCGAAGCGTGAAGGATCAAATTACTGCATCTTCTTCACTCTCCTAAGTCGGGCACCCATAAGCAAGGACAGGCTCTACGCTACTCTGTCCTATGGATTGGAGCTTTTACCTAAATTACCTTATGTACACACATCATTCTAAAATTCTACGGGGCGCTATGACATTCAGGCATGCATTACAAAATAAAAACACGGGAACCTCTAACTATTCTTAACTAAACTATCCTTAATCAATGAAAACATGTACAACCTTTTAAACTATACAGTAGCAGCAACACAGGTCTCTCTGGCTTGGCAGTCAAGCACAGAGTTTTACATTTCTTTTATTAGAACAAACAAACACAAAATAGTGGATGCACTTTAATTCACTTAAAGACTGTGGGGGGGGGGTTTGTTGAAGTCTGAAAATAGGGGATATGAATATGTATACCAGAGTGCGGGTGGCTTTCCTCTGCCACTCCTAAGCCCGAGTGTCTGAGCGACACTGCAGAGTATTGCAAGTACTAATAGTGCTTCTACAACGGAGGACAGAGAATACCAAGTAATGAACTTGTCACACCAGATTGGTGTATTGGTTGCTGTCTCTGGGTACAGTGTATGTCAGGGATGGGAAACATTTACGGCCTGTGTGGTAGGGGTCAGGGGGGTCGGGTCCGCGCGCAGTTGTAGTGATCCCGCGAAGATTCAAATGTAGACTATGATGGTTGTCTTCATGTTTTTCTTTTTTTCGTAATCTTCCTGAGGCTTCTGTGGTTCTGGATTTCTGTGGACACAAGCATAATACCTGTTATTATCTTGTTTAAGATCTCGTATGTCTGTCTGTCTGTCCGTTTATTGCCAATTACCCATTATAATTGGTCACCATCTGTGACTCCCTCATTTTTTTAAAAAACAAATATTTGGGACAAGACATCCGAGAAGGAAATACTGACACAGTGCGAGCAGTCTCGCAGCCTGTGTGGGCAATGTAGTGAATGTACCATCCCGGTGTTTGAGGATGTAAATAGCATATGGAAAGCAACCTAAGGGTCGCCGTAAAACAAACAAAAGAGTTTTGAACCAAAAATTCCAAATGGGGTGCGTATGGGCCGCGGCGGGTAAGAATGGGTGGAATCCCCGGGGACGATGGTGACCAGTGCCGTACGTGCTCTACCCGAGCGTAGCTGACCAGATGGGGGTCCTCGGGCAGGGTGGGGATTAGTGCCGTTACTCCACTGCCTGAGTGACCGGCAAGAACGGTAAAAATTTATGGTCGTCGTGGGGGTTGCCTATTGTGGCCATCTTCTACCTTCAAAGCAGAAGAGTAGCTATGAATGCTTGTCTGCGGACAAACTTGTTCCATTAACAGCCATTTGACATCAAAAGGGTAGTTCTGACTGCATCAAGATGTGGCGTGGGGCCATGAAAACCTTGAGTTAACAAACAACATTTAACATGCACAGTAACAAACAAACATACATAACAAACATGGTGCAGGTTCCATCAGAAAGGACACCGTAAATCTCCATCTGTTCCTTTTTACCATCATCTGGACACCTCATTGCTCTTAAACGAACAGAGTCGCAAAGGGATTCGTCTGGTGGGAGTCAGACTCTAAGTCATCATCTTCTCCCGGTTGCCATACTCGTGACTGGAGTAGTTGTGCCAAAGCTGCTTGAGGCGAATTGGGGTCCATCTCATCATTCCAGATGAGTCTGAACGAATTGTCTCGGTGCCAGTGTTTTGTATCGAGGTTGGAGCTGCTCGGGGGTAATCCGTTATCGTGGGGCGGTGGGTCTGGATCAGGGGCTTTAATATACGTTATTTCAAAGGGGTCGCTGGAATCATGTTCGGAGTCGCTGGGAGTGGGGCCTGGTGCAGGGGTGTAATCGTAGTGTGGTGTGCTGTGGCTGTCTTCATTGCTGTCGCTATCACTGTCGCTGTCGGTTGGAGGAAGGGAGAAGCGGAGTCGTGCCTCTGGGGGTGGAGTCGTAGTCGTGCCCGAGGATGGGCTGGACAGGTTGGGGGTGGGTAGGAATATGTCGTTCATGGGCGGGGCGTGCTCATCTGCTGCTTCAAGTGAGATGTGGTGTGCATGGTTGTTCTGCGAGCCATAAGCCTTAAGCTGGTTTATGTGGAACCACACAGACTTGCCACATTAGGATATGTGATTTTATATACAGAGGGGCTGACTTTATCAGAGATGGAGTACAGTCGGGCAAATTTGGGGGAAAGGAATGAACTGGGGTTGTATAGGGATAGCATGACTTGCTGCCCTACTACAAACTCTGTGGCGTGTACTGTCTTATCAAAGCAAACTTTGCTTTGCTTCTTGCGTGTCCCAAGCCTAACAGCTGCTGCAAGCTGGGCTGCTTTTACATTTTCTAAAATCTGTTGAACTGCTTTCTCATGCGTGAGGGTGGTGACTGTTGGGCTGGCCAAATCCAGTTCAAATAAATATTCTGTCCCTTTCATGGGGCGTCCGGTCATGAGGGTGTGGGGGGGTGTATCCTGTCAACGTGGATACCGTGTTTCTTATGAACATTAGTGCAAAGGGGAGAACTGTGTCCCAGGTGCTGTTGTGTTGTTGCACCATTTTTCTGAGGGTCGCTTTTAAAGTTCTGTTCATTCTTTCTACTATGCCGCTTGATTGGGGGTGGTATGCAATATGGAGTTTTTGTTTGATTCCGAAAATTGTAATGACGTTTTTCATCATTCGTCCTGTAAAATGGGAGCCTTGATTGGACTCTATGCTGCGTGGAAGTCCCCATCTTCTAATGATGTGCTGAGTGAGGATTTTGGCTGTCGTTTTGGCTGTGTTTGTTCTGGATGGAAAGGTTTCCACCCATTTTGTGAAGGTGTCGATGACCACCAACACATACTTGAAGCCATTCCTGCAGGGGGGTAAGGGTCCTATATAATCGATTTGCAAGTTCGTCCAGGGGCCATTAACGGGACGGGTGTGACTTAGCTGACCTTTCTTTGCGTATCTGTCCGGATTGTTCTGGGCACAGATTAAGCAGTTCTCAATGTAGTGAGTCTCATTGGTTTTTAAATCGGGCCACCAGCAGAGAGGTCTGAGGTGGGCTAGGGTGGCTTCTATGCCTTGATGTCCATGGTTGTCATGGAATTGGCAAATAATCTGATTCCTGTCCTGGCTGGGGACTACATAAATTCCATCCTTTAAAATAACACCATCATGTGTTGTCAATGTGTTTTTGTACTTATCATAGGGGGCTGGGAAGTTGCCTTTTAAAACTTCCCTGAGCTGTGTGTCTTCTTTTTGGGCCTTTGCTAAATCCTGAATGTTGGTCTGTGAGACCTGAACCGCGTGTACTGCTCTCAGGGGGGTTCCAAAAGTGACCATGTCTGGAACCTGCCTTTGCTAGGGCGTCTGCCTTAACATTACCAGGGGGGGAAGAACAATAGTGGCTATGGACTTTAATAATGCCATATTTCCTATCTTTGGCAGTTTTTAGGATATGCCGGAGTAATGGGGCTGAGGGTAGGGGTTTTCCGTCTGCGGAAACAAATCCTCTGGATTCCCACAGGGGTAGGAATTTGGTCAAACTGTTGCAGACATATAAACAGTCAGAATATAGGTCGGCTGGGGTCAGGAACGAGTCGGGGTGTTCTACAATGTAAGCTACGGCTGCTAGTTCTGCTGCCTGTGAGCCTAAATGTCCAGGCAATTTCAACGATATTCCTTCTAATATCGGGGCTGTTTAGCACTGAGCTGTCTTTGAAAGCTGACCAAGGCAGGCCAGCAGCGCGGTTCGATTCCCGTACCAGCCTCCCCGAACAGGTGCCGGAATGTGGCGACTAGGGGCTTTTCACAGTAACTTCATTTGAAGCCTACTTGTGACAATAAGCGATTTTCATTCATTTCTAGGGCCCGTCCCTGTGCGTCTTCTACATAAATTCCGCAACCAGTAATCCTTTTTCCATTTAAAACTATGGAGGAGCCATCCACATAGATCCTAAGGGGTGCGCTTGTGTCTGTGGGCAGGAGTCTCTGGGGTGTAGTACCTGGTTTCAGGGGAGCCGACTTTGGTACAAAGGGTCCTGTATTGTGCTTGATGGATATTATTTCACACTCATGTGGGGTGCCTGCATAGTGCAAATTGTCAGCGAGGAAAGTGTGGGTTTTTGTCCTCTTAACTGTTATGTCCCCACCCTGTAAGAGGGTCCAACGGGCTGCGCGGATCTGGCTGACTGTGCCATCCTTCAGTCTACCATCAAGTAGGAGTTGTGTTGGGGTGTGCTCAGTTAAAATGGTGATGGGGCTGAGTCCTGTAATGTAGGCGAAGTATTGTACTGCCCAAAAAACTGCGAGCAGGTGCCTTTCGCAGGCAGAAAATCCTTGCTCCACTGGATCAACTACTCGTGAGGCGTATGCCACGGGGCCTAATCGATCATGTCTTTCTTGGAGGAGCACGGCCGAAAGGGGTCGATCGGTGGTAGCAACTTCAATTGCGTACGGGGAGAGTGGATCTGGGACCTGTAATGCGGGGGCTGTGCTGAGGGCTCTTTTTAATGTATCCACGGCATCCGTGTGCTGTGGAAGCTATTCCCAAGGTGCCTGCTTCTTGAGAAGTTCGGATAGGGGCGCTCCCTTTGTGGCTAAACCATCGATGTGGTTTCTACAGTAGCCAACCAGTCCTAGAAATGACCAGAGGGCTATGACGTTATGGGGCAGGGGTAATTTGACGATCGAGTCAATTCGTTTCTGCTCGATCTCGCATTTACCATGTGTGATTACTGTTCCTAAGTAAATCACTTTTTCCTGTAAAATCTGGGCCTTCTTGGGGTTCACTTTACAGCCAATTTGTTGTAGGAGTCCTACTAGTTCAGCGAGAAGCGAAATGTGCTCTCCCTTTGTGTCCGTCTGTAAAAGCAGATCAGCTACATATTGGACCAGACAATCGGGTCGGGAAACTTTTGCTAAACCATTTGCCAGCTGTCGGTGGAAAATGGAGGGGGAATTGTGGAAGCCTTGTGGAAGGCACGTCCACGTATATTGCTGTCCCTGGAATCTGAAAGCAAGTTTATATTGGCACGCTTTATCCAATGGAATGGACCAAAAGCCGTTGCTAATGTCCAAAACCGAATTTTTTTTTGATTGTAGTCCCTGTTTGAGCATGGTCTCAGAACTCATGGCTACGGTGGGGACTGCTACTGGGGTTACTTTGTTTAGTTCCCGATAATCAATGGTCAGTTGCCATGATCCATCGGGTTTCGTGACGGGCTGAATTGGGGCATTGTTTGTTGAGGCTACTGATCAAGCAGACTCTGTATAACTTTTGAGATTTCTCTCTCTGCTTCTTGGGGAAAACCGTACTGCCTTTCCGGTCTGAGGTCGGGACCTGTAATGTTCACCAAGCCAGTGATTTTGCCACAGTCGTGCTTGTGCTGTGCAAATGCTGCTTTTTGTCGCTGCAGGACTTCCCTAACCTGTTTGTCCTGACTAATGGCTCGAGGGTCGAACCAGAAGTCTCCTACTGTGCTAATTCTATTTTCATAGTCTCCAACTGTGAGCGTGGCGGGGGCTCGTGCTGCCTTTGTCATTCTCCACGCACATTTATTTACTGGATCGAATGATAGATTGTGGGAGCTCATAAAATCAAAACCTAAAGTGTGTTCGGCTGTCTGGGGTAGATCGACCAGAACTATGGGGTGTTTAGTCTTAATGTTCCCAATCTGGATTGCTACAGGGGCTGTGATGTGTCCCTGCTGCAAAAGCCCTGTAAAACCGCTGAGTGTAATGGTGTCTGTAGTGGGCCATGTATCCCGCTGAAACATCGTGGAGGAGTTGAGCGTGGTGCAGGACCCTCCTGTGTCCCAAACAAATTCTACGGGGTGTCCCCGGACTGTGCCTGCCACTACCGGTCTACCGGACTTGTCCCAAAGGGTGTTGCAGACCCAAGTTGGGGAGCCCGAACACCGTCAGTCGGTGCCATTCATATCTGCGTTATCAGAACAGGCGCTAACACTGTGAATCGGCTTTGCCCTATTCTTATTTAGGGTGCCTGTCTGCTGGTTTCTCTGCTGTTTCTGGGGCGCATTGCACTCTCGTGCATAGTGTACTAATTGGCCGCAATTATAACACTCCTGGGATTTGGTTTGCTGTGGTCTGTTTCTTCCCTCATTTACCCATCCGGGGTTCTGGTGCATCCTAATTGGATGAATGTTCGCATCTGCCTGCTCTTCCTCTGCTTTGCCATAAGCTGTTTTACCTTGGATGGACTGTTCCCAAGCACGGGACAATCTCTTTAAAACCCATTTCTCGTGTGGGCCTCGTCTGAGGGGTCGTAATTTGCGCAAGCTCTCTGTCCTGCCTCTGTCGCATGAGAGACGAGGATGCGGGTCCATTTGGCCATATTATCTGGGGTCAAATGGGCGCGGGCTAACTCTCCAAACACCGCTATAAAATATATCCACAAGCGTCCAGCAAACGCTGTCCGGTGCTCTGTCTTCTTTTGCCTACACTTGTTTAGGCCTTCTACGGGGTCTCCTTTGTTATAGCCGATCGCATCTAGGATCGCTGTGTGCATTTCTTGGAGGGTGCCTCCTCCTACATTCTGTGGGTAGGGAAGGGCTGCCACGACTGAAGGGTCAAGGCTTAAAACTGTGAGCTTCACTTGCTCTTTTTCATCCAGGCCGTACATGGTCGCCTGTTGGTTTACTCTTGCAAAGTAATGGTGGGGGTCCAATGTGGGTAGGAACGGTGTAAAATTATCGCACGCGTCCCTTAATTGAGTGACGGTTAATGGGTGTTGTATAGAAAATCTGTGTCTCTTTCTGTTGTGGCACTGCGCTGTGTGGTGACAGGGTTCATAAAATTGTGTTCTGCCTGTGCAGTCGGGGGTTGGGGTGCTTTTCTCTTTTGTGGCGTGTCCTGTGTACATGTGCCATGTACATATCTGTGGGCAGTCTCATTTAACTCCTGCCAATCATGGCCATTTTCTTGGTCTAATTGGTGTCCAAACGTGCTCTGGAGCCCATTTTGGACAGAAAGCTGAGATTGCAGTTCCGCAATTTGCTTCCAGCATTTTGCATGATCTACCGAGCTCTGCCTTTGTTCCGTCGTGGAAGTGTGGAGTGCTTGTAGGGCTGCTTTTAGATCATTACATTGTTTCTGTAACTGCTCAACTTGTTGTTCCGTTTCCTCTCTTATCAACACTGCACGTTGCATGTCTTGGTAGGCTTTGTCGTATCGCGATTGAAAGCTGCTCAAATGGGCGAGACAAGATTGGTGTGCCCGTTTGGCATCAGCCATCTCCTTGTCCCTCGTCGCTAACTGCTCACTCAGTTCCCTGTTCTCTTTCTCATATTCACTCACGTCTCCTTCACTATTCTTGTCTCTCTCCTCAATCTCTCTACGGAGCGTCCTTACTGTGGTGATATGCATCACTGTAAATACACAAGGGGTTAATGCGTAGATGAGCTAGACACTAGAGGGAGCACCAGAGACATGACACACAGACATTTAACCAATAGGCCAGTAAGATAGGACACGACCAATGGACATTCACGATACACACAGAGGTGACACTACCACAGGAGGGCATTACACCAACCCATATATAAGGACACAGCACACATGATCATCCTCTTTCCAGTGGAGACTCTCAGTGAGTACACAGGGTTAATTTGAAACACATCATACCCACCACGTGGATTGTAGCAGACTGGTTAGTTAGTCTGAGTAGCTATAGCAGGATTAACAGGAGAGTCAAATCCAAGTAGGAGAATTGTTGACAGTTTAATAAACGTGTTAAAGCTATCTCCAAGTCTGAATCTTCCTTTGCCAGAGTGCACATCAAGGAAGCAGCTTATGCTACGTCAAGAGCATAACAAACCATGGTACCAGTGAGTAACTGTTTCAATCCATATAGTGACAACTCAGCAAACCGTGACAACCAGCAACAACACCCAGGCAAGATGATCGAGATTCCGGTTCCACAGCGGCTCAGGTGCCACGGCAATCTCAGTGCAGCCGACCTACAAGATGTGGCCGATGCTGAAAAGACAGAGCTTCTGCTCACCATCGCGGGTGCCAGAGCAGAAGAAATCTTCAAAACATTCAAGTTCTCCAAAGGGCAAAACAGGAGCGACTTCCAGGCAGTCCTGGACAAATTCGAACAATACTGCGAGGAAACAACAAACAAACCAACAGAAAACGGTAAGAGAGGTGCCAATACTCACCATGAGGCCAAGGTAACAGAGCTACGAACGACAATTTTGATTGGCGGCTATTTTGGAAAGGGTACCGCACATGCGCAGTTGAGAGAAATGCACAAAGTAAAGGAACAGCGATCTGTGCATGCGCAATCGCTTCCTACGCTCACGTCACAAGCATCGTGATGTCAGAGTGGAACATGCCCACTTAAAGGGGAAATGTCTCAAAACAAGAAAAAAGATGTTTAAGCCTCAAAACAAGATTCATTCACCTGGAACGACAGCACAATGCCTGAACTTCGACCGGTAGCTGAAAGTAACCTCCGCAGAACCCTGCAACAAGCAGTTAGCACCGCCCAAAGAGATGATACAGTCCTTGAAGACCATGACTCAGACCTTGAATTCTTCTTTGGACATCACGAGCCCAATGCCAGCTCCGACACAAAATGTGATGATATGGTCCTAGAAGACTACGACTCAGACGATGATTTCATCATTGGAGATGGCGACCCCAGTACCAAATCCGAACCGCAACAAGATGTGTTCTACAGTGAAGAATCCGACACAGACGCGGATGTGTTCTTCGGATTTGAGGATCTTCAGCCCAGCTTATATGACATCCCGACTAGTGAGTGCAGGATTATGCTGCGGCCTGGCGCCATTGGGCAGAGAGCGGTACAAGCCCACAGAGAGCGGCCTGCTGCCACACAGAGAGTGGTCCACGCACCGCGAAGAGTCCCCGACTCCACACAGAGCGTGGTCCACGCATCACAAAGGGTCCTAGCCTCCACACAGAAAGCGATGAAGGACTCCACAGTGAGACAACTGCACATCTCCACACAAGAAGTGACTCCAGTGACACAAGCCTCCACAGCGAGCTCGTGGACAGTCTCCATAATAGAAGCAATGCAAGACTCCAGAGCGCAGTCCTTGCATGAACAAGAAGTGATGACAGTCTCCACAGCGAGACCAATGCACGATTCCACACAGGGAACGCTGCAAGACTCTACAGAGGGAGTGACACAAGCCTCCACAGCGAGCTCCTGGACAGCTTCCATGATAGAAGCAATGTAAGACTCCAAAGCGCAGTCCTTGCATGAACAAGACCATGAGGGTCTAGCAACCTCCTCTGAGCAACCAGCAGCAGACAATGCAGATCTGCCACGCTCAAATGAACAACATGAAAGACTATGACAGTCTGCCATGCTCAAGTGTACAGCAAGCAGACTATGACAGTCCACCACGCTCAAGTGCAACGCAAGAAGACACTGAGGCACTACCCACTGTATGTGCGACGGCATCCCACTTCCCATACAAGATGTGCAATGTGACATACCTCAGCTAGTGTGTACAGAGGCACTTGACAATCACAGTGAGACTACTAATGACTCCGGTAACACCACGGTAATGCAAACCTCATCCGGTCGAGCCTTTCCACTCCGGACATGGAGCATCAAGAAATCTCAGAAGACTCAAGTGAACCTGAAATGACTCCGGACGGGGTGCATCAAGATTCAAAACTGACTCAGGTGAAACAGACCAGACTCCAGATGGGGAGCATCCACAAGCCAAAGCTGATTCAAGTAAGCCGGACATGCCTCCAGACGGGAAGCACCGCAAACTCAGTGATGGCACGCTCAAGGAAACAGCAGAGGCCACCAAGGACGCTGACACGAGTAACTCTGTGAAGGACTCGTATTATCCACAGAGTGTGGTCCTTGAGTGCAGCAAACACGACAACAAAATCAACCAACACAACAACAACAACATCAAAGACAATAGCAAGAAGCATACCGAAAGCAACAACGTCGACAGCAAGCATGACAAAAACAACAACAATGGAACAACGACTGGTACGACATGGTACAACTCTACAAATGAGGGACACTGTTACTGCTCAGCTCAGTAAAATGACATACCATGGTAGGACGATGCATCTTACCAATTCACGTTTGCTGCACTACCAACAGGTAACATGGCTTTCAGGGCAGATTGCCTACGTCGCTACCACAAGCATCGGAAGAAAAAAAGACTCCAAATCAGACAACAAAGTGATGTGACCACTTCTTGGTTCCTTACGCACAGGGACACTGACGGCGTTCACAAGGACATGTTACCATCAACATCACCAACTCACCAACCAAACAAGAAAGCCACTCAACCATAATAATTAATGGATTTTGGACTCATGCATATGATTTGGACTTATTGTTTAATGATCACTGTTATCATAACTTGTACAGAGCATCACTTATCTACCTGTTTTTGTTCAATTTTCTTTAACACTGTACAGAAAATATGTAACATGAAAAAAGGGGGCATGTGGTGATATGCATCACTGTAAATACACAAGGGGTTCATGTAAATACACGTAGACTAGCTAGACACCAGAGGGAGTACCAGAGACATGACACACAGACATTTAACCAATAAGCCAGTAAGATAGGACACGACCAATGGGCATTCACGATACACACAGAGGTGACACTACCACAGGAGGGCATTACACCAACCCATATATAAGGACACAGCACACATGATCTTCCTCTTTCCAGTGGAGACTCTCAGTGAGTACACAGGATTGATTTGAAACACATCACACCCCCCACGTGGATTGTAGCAGACGGGTTCGTCAGTCTGAGTAGCTATAGCAGGATTAACAGGAGAGTCGAATCCAAGTAGAAGAATTGTTTACAGTTTAATAAATGTGTTAAAGCTATCTCCAAGTCTGAACCTTCCTTTGTCAGAGTGCACATCAAGGAAGCAGCTTATGCTACGTCAAGTGCATAACAAAACACTTACGACCTCCTCTGTGCCAAGTAGGACACGATTGCCATCGGCTTGTGAGCTTTCCCTAAGCTCTTCCTATAGATCTCTGTCAGGTTCTCCCACCAAGTATGCCCTATACTTCCAGGACCTGTTTCATCATTCGCGCAGAATTTTCTCCAAAGGGGCCATCCATTCCCTTTGAGGTACTTTCTGATTTCCTCTTCCCATACGGGACACTGTCCTATTCTACTGGTCGCTGCGACCTCAAATTCTTGGGGGTTCATAAGGCATTCCATTGCCTTCATTGCCATTTCTATCGCTATCTCTGGGGTCTCTACCGAATTTGGAACAGGGGGTGATAAAGTAGTGATGTAAACACGGGTACGGCTTACGCTAATTTCCGGCCTACAAAACTCCCGACAGTTTTACGCAACAAAATCTCTCAGGTTTACCTTATATCCCTGTTAGTACGCATGCAAATAACACACTTCCAAATCTTGGAGGTTTGATCAGTATTGGTCTTACGTTTGTGGGTTTTTTTTCTGTTTCCAACTGGATTCTGATTCAAATTCTGGGTTCTCTCGGAGTGACTAGGCCACTTCTAGGTCGAGTCCCGTCAGATGTCGCCAGTAATGTTGCTCTGTTTCTCTGGTTATGAATATGACGGTCAATATGGTCGCCTTCCTTAATCCTAATTATGTTTATGTCTTAGAGTCGCCAGGTATCTTTCGATATCGCCACAAGGTTCAAACCCGACTACTGATCAAAGAGCCAATCCACAAATTAGTTAGTTCAAAGTCAATACTATTTATTTACACACACAGTAATATCTACTCATGCACACAGTACTACAAACTAAACTATCTCTAACGCTAACGCCTATACGTAGCTTCAGGTGCCCACTCAGTCAGAGGAACAATGGCCGTTGTTCGGATCTGAGGTTGTTGGGTTCGAAGTGGTACAGGAGAACAGCTAAGGTCGTCCGTCTGGTAGCGAGCGTTGACCTTGGACTTACTTGCTTCTGGTGCAGCTGGTGGATGGGTCTCTCCGCTTTGAGAGCCAAGTCCAAAAGAGCGATTCTCTCTTGGGGGTTTCTTCTTATACCCGGAGGGGCTTCCCGCGTTTTTGGGTGGGCCTTAAACTTGGCCCCAATTAATTGGGCCGCATCTTGATCACTGGTATTGATCTTGACCAATAAAGGGGTGGGTGCCCTGATGGCTGGGCGTCTTAGGTAGCCGTTGGCCTTGCTTTGTTTGCGCTTTCGGTTTGGGGAGCTGGCGCCGGGATATCTGGAGCTGTATCGGTTGCTTGAGTGTCTTTCCTTTGTTCCCGGAGATGGGCCATCAATATGTTAATTGACCTACAGTTTCAGTCCCATCTGGGAGCTGCCTTCCCAATACACGTACAGGCTCTGTGCCTGCTTGCTTTCCTAACATTGTCCATAGTTCCCTAAATTCATTGCGAGCACCCATTTTGTATTCTGGAAGTGGCCATCCCAGATGGCTACAGCAGCATATTTCAACTGGGAAGTTAAAGGAGCAAACAATAGAACTCCCTTTGCAGTAACTTCCTCGCTTCCACTACCTAAAAAGTGTCGAAAAAGCTCCTCAGTTTTATGAGTCCTTGTAACAACTTTGCCACTCCTTTGATTCTGTATTAATCAGAATTGAAACCCCTCCCATCATTCTAAGAGGCTTAAATGAAAGAAACAATGGAACAAAATACCAAAGTGCTGAAGGAATAGCTTTTAATTTTAATTCTACACACATTGGGCGGGATTCTCTGTGTGCTGACGCCGGAATCGGGAAACATCATTGGGTGGAGAATTTGGCATCAGACGAATATCGAGGTTGGACGGAATGCCATGACAATTGGGACTTGGTGGTAAAAACTGGGCGGCATGGACAAGTTGGACCGAAGGGCCTGTTTCCATGCTATAAACCTCTATGACTCTATGCTCCGGTCCCCCCACAGTGGCTTGAATGCGTTCTATGCCGCATGCTGGCGTGGGCATGCAAATTGTACAGTAAAGGCCATAGGATTATCATTAACGAGCCTGATATGGCATTTTCCAGGCCTTCCCTGCTCTCCGCGTCCACCAGGTGGAATTACCAATGGCGCTGTTCACTTGTGGTATTTCATACCGGGAAACAGGTGCCGTGGCTGTTGACTGCCCACTGGGAACTTAGCACTACGGTTGAATGGCTCTCCCCCCACACCCCGCCCCCCTCGGCCAGGCCCCCCCTCCCCCCCCCCCCCCCCCCCCCCCCATGGGCTCCAGGCTCCAGCCAACCCATCAACGTGATGGGAGCGCTCCAGTGCAACCAGTACCAGGTCGGCATGCTTTGGAATTGTGCGAGTTTTAAGTGGCGCCGGTGCTAGTCCATCGTTCTGGGATTGGCACCGCTTTCGTCCACGTAGAACACTCGCGATTCAGTCCCGTCAGCACTTAGTCTGTCAAACAGAGAATATATGCCATTATTTTAGTGAATGCTAATGTCAACCAAATTATCAAGCTATTCTTAAAAGATAAGTTGATTAACTGTATTGCTCTTATGTGGTGTTCACTCCACTGGCTTAAACAGAGCTGCTGGAAGACTGCTGTTACTTGTGTGGGGACCCGTGACAAGTTTGTTGCTGTGGTCTATGGAAGCTCCTCCCTCTGACAGTCTGGCTCCATTCTGACTGACGTGGTAGCAGTCTGGCCAGCTAGCTGTCTGGCAAGATGGCTGGTATTGGTTGAAGGGGTGGCGAGGAAGCAGACTTGCAGACACGCTGAGGGACACCAACACATGCCACTGCCACTCCCGTGCGGCTGGGGCTCAGCACCTGAACTCCGAGACTGCAGAATGGAAATTATGCCTTGAAAATCTTACTTCACCAATCTCTCCTCATTGAAAGTTGCTTCTCAAGGTTGGAGAATAGGTTTGAGTCTGCAGCGGAACCTTACTGAGCTCTCAGCAAAGCTTCAAAAGTAGGTTTGTGTGAGGACAGAGGTGCGCTATTGCACTGATCTATAGGGCTCATAGTTTGGGTCTTCAGCCAAATACAGGATTAACTGATGAACAAAGAACAAAGAAGAACAAAGAAAAATTACAGCACAGGAACAGGCCCTTGGGCCCTCCAAGCCTGCGCCGATCCAGATCCTCTATCTAAAACTGTCACTTTTTTCTAAGGATCTGTATCCCTCTGCTCCCTTCCCATTCATATATCTGCCTAGACACATCTTAAATGACGCTATCGTGCCCGCCTCTACCACCTCCGCTGGCAATGCGTTCCAGGCACCCACCACCCTCTGCGTAAAGAACATTCCACGCATATCTCCCTTAAACTTTTCCTCTCTCACCTTGAACCCTAGTAATTGAGTCCACCACTCTGGGAAAAATCTTCTTGCTATACACCCTGTCTATACCTCTCATGATTTTGTAGACCACAATGAGGTCCCCCCTAAACCTCTATCTTTCTAATGAAAATAATCCTAATCTACTCAACCTCTCTTCATAGCCATCGCCCTCCATACCAGGCAACATCCTGGTGAACCTCCTCTGCACCTTCTCCAAAGCACCACATCCTTTTGGTAATGTGACGACCAGAACTGTACGCAGTATTCCAAATGTGGCCGAACCAAAGTCTTATACAACTGTAACATGACCTGCCAACTCTTGTACTCAATACCACTTCCGATGAAGGAAAGCATGCCGTATGCCTTCTTGACCACTCTATCGACCTGCGCAGCCACCTTCAGGGCACAATGGACCTGAACACCCTGATCTCTCTGTACATCAATTTTCCCCAGGACTTTTTCATTTATCGTATAGTTCGCTCTTGAATTGGACCTTCCAAAATGCATCACCTCGCATTTGCCCGGATTGAACTCCATCTGCCATTTCTCCGCCCAACTCTCCAATCTATCTATATTCTGCTGTATTCTCTGACAGTCCCCTTCATTATTGCTACTCCACCAATCTTGGTGTCATCTGCAAACCTGCTAATCAGACCACCTATACCTTCCTCCAGATCATTTATGTATATCACAAACAACAGTGGTCCCAGCAGGGATCCCTCTGGAATACCACTGGTCACAGTTCTCCATTTTGAGAAACTCCCTTCCACTACTACTCTCTGTCTCCTGTTGCCCAGCCAGTTCTTTATCCATCTAGCTAGTACACTCTGGACCCCATGAGACTTCACATTCTCCATCAGCCTACCATGGGGAACCTTATCAAACGCCTTACTGAAGTCCATGTACAGCCCTTCCCTCATCAATCAACTTTGTCACTTCCTCAAAGAATTCTATTAAGTTGGTAAGACATGACCTTCCCTGCACAAAACCATGTTGCCTATCACTGATAAGCCCATTTTCTTCCAAATGGGAATAGATCCTATCCCTCAGTATCTTCTCCAGCAGCTTCCCTACCACTGACATCAGGCTCACCGATCTATAATTACCTGGATTATCCTTGCTACCCTTCTTTAACAAGGGGACAACATTAGCAATTCTCCAGTCCTCCGGTACCTCACCCGTGTTCAAGGATACTGCAAAGATATCTGTTAAGGCCCCAGCTATTTCCTCTCTCACTTCCTTCAGTAACCTGGGATAGATCCCATCCGGACCTGGTGACTTGTCCACCTTAATGCCTTTTAGAATACCCAACACATCCACCCTCATTATGCCGACTTGACCTAGATTAATCAAACATCTATCCCTAACCTCAACATCCATCATGTCCCTCTCCACAGTGAATACCGATGCAAAGTACTCGTTAAGAATCTCACCCATTTTCTCTGACTCCACGCATAACTTTCCTCCTTTGTCCTTGAGTGGGCCAACCCTTTCTCTAGTTACCCTCGTGCTCCTTATATATGAATAAAAGGCTTTGGGATTTTCCTTAACCCTGTTTGCAAAAGATATTTCATGACCCCTTTTAGCCCTCTTGATTCCCCATTTCAGATTGGTCCTACATTCCTGATATTCTTCCAAAGCTTTGTCTGTCTTCAGTCGCCTAGACTTCATGTATGCTTCCTTTTTCCTCTTAGCTAGTCTCACAATTTCACCTGTCATCCATGGTTCCCTAATCTTGCCATTTCTATCCCTCATTTTCACAGGGACATGTCTGTCCTGCATTCCAATCACCCTCTCTTTAAAAGCCTCCCACATATCAAATGTGGATTTACCTTCAAACAGCTGCTCCCAATCCACATTCCCCAGCTCCTGCCGAATTTTGGTATAGTTGGCCTTCCCCCAATTTAGCACTCTTCCTTTAGGACCACTCTCGGCTTTGTCCATGAGTATTCTAAAACTTACGGAATTGTGATCACTATTCCCAAAGTAATCCCCGACTGAAACTTCAACCACCTGGCAGGGCTCATTCCCCAACACCAGGTCCAGTATGGCCCCTTCCTGAGTTGGACTATTTACATACTGCTCTAGAAAACCCTCCTGGATGCTCCTTACAAATTCTGCCCCATCTAGACCTCTGACACTAAGTGTATCCCAGTCAATGTTGGGAAAATTAAAATCTCCTATCACCACCACCCTGTTGCTCCTACATCTTTCCATAATCTGTTTACATATTTGTACCTCTATCTCACGCTCGCTGTTGGGAGGTCTGTAATACAGCCCCAACATTGTTACCGCACCCTTCCTATTTCTAAGCTCTGCCCATATCGCCTCACTGCTCAAGTCCTCCATAGTGCCTTCCTTCAGCACAGCCGTGATATCCTCTCTGACCAGTAATGCAACTCCTCCACCCCTTTTACCTCCCTCTCTATCATGCCTGAAGCATCGATATCCTGGGATATTTAGTTACCAATCATGCCCTTCCCTCAACCAAGTCTCAGTAATAGCAATAACATCATACTCCCAGGTACTAATCCAAGCCCTAAGTTCATCTGCCTTACCTACTACACTTCTTGCATTAAAACAAATGCACCTCAGACCACCAGTCACTTTGCGTTCATCATCTGCTCCCTGCCTACTTTTCCCCGTAGTCACGCTGACTTCATGATCCAGTTCCTTACAGGCTTTAGTTACTACCTCCTTACTGTCCACTAACCTCCTCATTTGGTTCCCATCGCCCTGCCACATTACTTTAAATCCTCCCCAACAGCGTTTGCAAAAGCACCCCCAAGGACATTGGTTCCAGTCAGGCCCTGGTGTAGACCATCCAATTTGTAGTAGTCCCACCTCCCCCAGAACCGGTCCCAATGTCCCAAAAATCTGAACCCCTCCCTCCTGCACCATCTCTCAAGCCACGCATTCATCCTGCCTATTCCTTCATTTCTACTCTGACTACCACGTGGCACTGGTAGCAATCCTGAGATTACTACCTCTGAGGTCCGACTTTTTAACTTGGCTCCTAACTCCCTAAATTCTGCTTGTAGGACCTCAATCCCGTTTTTTACCTATATCATTGGTGCCTATATGCACCACAACAACTGGCTGTTCACCCTCCCCCTTCAGAATGTTCTGCAGCCGATCTGAGACATCCCTGACCCGTGCACCTGCGAGGCAACATACCATTCGGGAGTCTCATTTTCGACCACAGAGCCGCCTATCTACTCCCCTTACAATTGAATTCCCTATGACTATAGCCCTTCCACTCTTTTTCCCGCCCTTCTGTACAACAGAGCCAGCCATGGTGCCATGAACCTGGCTACTGCTGCCTTCCCCTGGTGAGCCATCTCCCCCAACAGTATCCAAAACGGTATACCTGTTTTGGAGGAAGATGACCGCAGGGGACACCTGCACTGCCTTCTTGCTTTTTCTCTGCCTTTTGGCCATCCAGTCCCTTTCTCCCTCAGCAATCCTAATCTGTGGTGTGACCAATTCGCTAAACGTGCTATTCACGACCTCCTCAGCGTCGCGGATGCTCCAAAGTGAATCCATCCGCAACTCCAGAGCCGTCATGTAGTCTAACAAGAGTTGCAGATAGACACACTTCCCGCACGTGAAGGATCCAGGGACATCAGCCACGTCCCTGAGCTCCCACATTGAGCAAGAGGAGCATAACACGGGTCTGAGATCTCCTGCCATTTTTAATCTTAAGCTTAATTTAGTCCAACTATAATATCAAATAATAGATAAATGAAAAAGGAAAAAAAAAAAGAAAATGTTGTTACCAATCACACGATTAAAAAAAATAGAAATAGAAAAACCCTACCTTATCAACACCCCTCACCTTCTGGATACAGTGACCGCAATGCACTGATGCAAATTTTCCCCGCAACAGCCAATCAGCGGCTCTGCTCTGCTGGATGATTCGGTTTCATTTCACTGTGCTTTGTTTGGATCAGATGGAGCATAGGATGGTGCCTCAGCTGGAGGACTGTCCCCTCTGAGAGAGCTTCTTCAATTGAAGATGCCTACAACTGTTGAGAAGGTCAAAGAGAAGCGGGACAATTGTTAAGATGGCACTGAGAGGCAATACAGTTTCAGAATACACAACATTGCAAAAGTGATGTAGGCAAGCAGACTTATTGGGTAGAATTTAATGCCTTCTGCCAAGGTGAGTTTGGAAACGAGAGACATTCAATTGCATTGGTGGGCAGTGTATGGGGACCCTGCTGCTCTCCTGCCTCTGCTGCAACTGAGATAAAGGATAATTAATAATAAGATTATGGGCAGCACGGTGGCACAGTGGTTAGCACTGCTGCCTCACGGCGCAAAGGTCCGAAGTTCGATCCTGGCTCTGGGTCACTGTCCGTGTGGAGTTTGCACATTCTCCCCATATTTGCGTGGGTTTCACCCCCACAACCCAAAGATGTGCAGGGTAGGTGGATTTGCCACGCTAAATTGCCCTTTAATTGGAAACAAAAATAATTGGGTACTCGAAATGTATTTTTTTAAAGATTAATAGATACCCATTTAATCACATCATCCTACTGCTACTGGTATACATTCAGCAGTGGGCTGGGCAGTTACCACAGGGGGAGTCCAGTAACAAAACCCCAACATGTTTGCTTGTGGGCTCCCTGGTGGGGGTGGGGAGGAGGGGTAGGAATAATGACCTTGTCAAGCATTCAGTTCCTGTTCAAAGGATCTGGCATTGGGAAAGGGGCGTCCCCTCTGAGTGCCAACTCCCTGTCCTGCCTCTGAACCACTACCCACTCCATCCTGCGACCTCCACCCCATGAAACCCATTCCATTTTCACTCAACTGTTGACTGTGTCCATCTTTGACCCAGGACCTCTCATAGGTGTATTAGGGCGGCACGGTAGCACAGTGGTTAACACAGTTGATTCACAGCTCCAGGGTCTCAGGTTCGATTCACACCTTGGGTCACTGACTGTGCGAAGTTTGCACTTTCTCCCCATGTCTACATGGGTTTCCTCCGGGTGCTCCGGTTTCCTCCCACAATCCAAAGATGTGCAGGTTAGGTGGATTGGCCATGACAAATTGCCCTTGGTGTCCAAAAAGTTGAGGTGGGGTTACTGGGTTACGGGGATAGGATGGAGGTATGGGTTTGGGTAGGGTGCTCTTTCCAAGGGCCAGTGCAGACTCGATGGGCCGAATGCCTCCTTCCGTGCTGTAGATTCTATGATTCTATGATTCTGTTAGTGGCTACTGTTCTCTCACCTCCAAGCACTGCTGAAATATTCAACTATTCAATTGTGGAAAAGAGCAAATGGGAGAGTGAGTTCTGTAAAAATCGAAAATGGGCGGCACGGTAGCACAGTGGTTAACGCTGTTGCTTCACAGCGCCAGGGTCCCAGGGTCGATTCCCGGCTTGGGTCACTGTCTGTGCAGAGTCTGCACGTTCTCTCCGTGCCTGCGTGGGTTTCCTCCGGGTGCTCCGGTTTCCTCCCGTAAGTCCCGAAAGACGTGCTGTTAGGTCATTTGGATATTCTGAATTTTCCCTGTATGTACTCAACAGGTGCCGGAATGTGGTGACTAGGGGCTTTTCACTGTAACTTCATTGCAGTGTTAATGTAAGCCTACATGTGACAATACAGATTATTAGTGTTATAAAACCAGTGCAGCAGGATGCCTGAATACTTCAGAAACTTTGTATAGGCCTGAATTTCAATTCTGGGTGACTGGAGTTACCTGCTGCATCAGAAAACAGGCTTGGGGTGTTTAATTCTCAGGCTTCATTCATACTGGTTTCCAACTGATTGGTTTTATACCTGTTGTTCACTTGGGCAGAATAATTGCTGCCTGTCAGCCAGAAGCTGTTTTAAGTGGGAGTGCACTTTGTAAGTTGTGTCCTTTTTTCCTTCTGGATTTTGAACAGAGGAGGGGGACATGAAGTGGAGTTTTCCTGCCCCACCAGTGGCAGGCATCGTTGTGGGTGGGAAAGGACAATTTGGAGAAGAGGCCAAAAGTGACTTTTCCTGAAGAAAGTAAGCTCAACATTCTCTGAACTTCTTTAGAGAACCTACTAGAAGACGTGAGGAGAGGAGGGACGTATTTTACAATACCGCAAGGAACCTGTTAAAGCATAAGGTCCACCAAGCTGGGATGGAGGGTGGAATGGTAATCAGCTCCAGGGACATCATATCAGGATTTAATGTCAGCAAAGTTTAACTATATTTGAATAACAGAGGTGAGTACAGCTTTGCGTTTTCTATTTCTCCCAGTTATACCTTCTAACCGTCCTCTCCACATCTTTCCCAACACTCTGATCTATTCCCTCACTTCCATCACTGTAATCACACCAATGCTAAGTGCGTTCACTAACCATACCCCCATCTTATTCCAAACACACACTCGCCTCTCTTTTCACTACAGTCACTAACAGCATTCCCTTCTCACTTTAAATGCACAGTGGGACCGTAGGTATGGATTCACACCATTCTTAAAATTTTTGCACATGCTGCACTTATCCCCTTGTGCATTATAATGATGGTATGTATTCAGGGCCCCCTTCATGGGTGTTTGATGTGTTTCTGAGAGTGGCTTGAGCTGCGGTACCATCACTCCACATCTACCTAATCAAACAGGTCTGTTGAGTCCTGCCCCTCGTCAGCTCTGTACTGGATTATGTTACTCCTCTACCTGAGTACTGGTATCAGTAGAACATTTGCATTAGCAGTTTATTTTGGTCTTATGTTTTGATACTCCGATCAAGATTAAATGGAAGTAGCTTTTATTTTGAAATACATTCATTGTACATGAGTAGTTTAACGTCAATGTTTTTAGTAAAAGCAAAATACCAGAGCTGACATCCCATGTGAGCTATCAGTCAGATCCCGCTTTAATACAGTAGTCAACTAATGTGGAAATCCTCAATCAAAATTTTAAACATAAGCCTTTATAGCAATCTGTTATTTTATTACCATGTTAAGAATAACAAAATGCGTGCACACGGATGAACTATAGGTTTGGATATTTCATTAATCACACACAATGCAAATCTGGAGCTTGACTGATCACAGCCTTCCATTTTGTCTGCCAAATTTCTTATACTACCAACAAGACTCTTAGTCCTGTTCCCCAATGCAGGTAATTAACTGTGTTACCATGGTTACCAGAAGGCGAGCACTAAACACTGGTACATTTACAACAGCCATGGAACATAATGAGCCTCAGCGCTCAAGGACAATATTTAATGTACCTTCTAGCATCATAAATTGCAAGCTTTTAAATATTTTCTTTCTTGCTGTTGCACTGTTCTTCGACCTTCACAACATTCTTAGAATAGAATCTCTCCAGTGCAGAAGGAGGCCATTTGGCCCATTGAGTGCACCAACACTCTGAAAGAGCACCCTAACACCCTATTTTTGCAACCCCATAACCCTGCCTAACCCACACAACCCTGGACACTAAGGGACAATTTAGCATGGCCAACCTACCTAACCTGCACATCTTTGGACTGGAGGAAACCGGAGCATCCAGAGGAAACCCACACAGAAATAGGGGAGAACGTGCAAACTCCACACAGACAGTCACCTGAAGTCAGAATCGAACCCTGGTTCCTGGCGCTGTGAGGCCCTTGGATATAGTCTTTGTGTGGCCCAACCGTTCAGGAAAAAGGACGGAAAATAGGATTGTATTCTCAGCAATGATGTATAAAGATATTAAAATTTAGTTCAAAAGGTGGTGGTGAGTTTTCTAATTTGTCTCAGAAATAAGTTTAGTTCTCATTCATACACGAGAGGCAAAATGGTAATTATTATTTCTGCCTTGCTCTTGCTTAAATTCTTTTGTTAATTTAACTCCAACCATTCTTTTCTGCCTGAAAGTGAATGTAACTCTGATTTTTTTATCATGTATGCTTAAGCTTCATCAGTGAGTTCAGAGAATGAATAATTTGAGTGACTGGAATTTCTAATGAAATGAGATATCTGCACTACTCCCAAATCTAAATCCTTATTTAATTCTGGTAGCCGATTTTCTTTGAAACTATTCTTTGAAATTTGCAAACCATGTGAATTTGAACTTGTCCCTAAGAGGCTCAGAAGGCTGGAATTTTCAATGTTTTCCAGGATTAGATTGGAAGGCATTTTTCTTGAGGTATGTCATGAGTCACTTTGATTATACAGTAGCACTTCCTTTCAAAATCTGAGAGAATCAAATATGTCTCGAGTAATTAAATAGCCCGAAGAAAGAAAGTTAACTGTTTTGAATTTAAGGAGTCGGAAACTGGATTTAAATATTCTTTTGGATATTATGAAATGAAATGAAAATGAAAATGGAAATGAAATGAAATGAAAATTGCTTATTGTCACAAGTAAGCTTCAAATGAAGTTACTGTGAAAAGCCCCTAATCGCCACATTCCGGCGCCTGTTCAGGGAGGCTGGTACGGGAATTGAACCGTGCTGCTGGCCTGCCTTGGTCTGCTTTCAAAGTCAGCGATTTAGCCCTGTGCTAAACAGCCCTATTGTTTTACATTTATTACATTGTAGAATGAATATTTGTAAGGATTATCTTCTATTTTCAAATCCATGAAGATTATAGTCCCAATTTTAACCCCTTTCACTGGATGAGAGTGAGGTATGAGAGGGGTTGAATTAGCAGTAGTGTGGCTCTTCCTGTCTTCTCACCAGCCGCACGCCACCTGCCATTTTATTAGATTTGTTTCGGAAAGAATCTGAAACTCCAGCCTTGGACAGGAAAGGGTCTCACTGAAGTTCGAGTTAGCGGTCTGATATAATGCAGACTCCATTACTACTTCGATTTCCTATTGGAAGTTTTGACTCGGTGTCAAAAATGCTGGTCCCCAAGGAACAGAAGATGCAGGCTTTAAAATAAATTATATTCTCCCTGGGCCCCAGAAGGGAACCTTGGGCCCCAGAAGGGAACCTTGTGCCTCCCCTATCCTAAGCTTTCTTGGACCATATTCCTGCCTAGAATTTCTCCTTCCAGCCCATCCCACAATTCATTTACCTAACTGACTGCAAAGACCTGTTCCTGCAGGTCACTAGTGATGGTGTTTGCCTTCTCCTCTACATCTAATCCCTTGTCATTTTTGCTGGGGTTAGGCGGAGACCAGGATGATACTTATGCTGTTGAGACCTGGGGGAACTTTAATAGTCCAATGAGTTGGAGTGAACTTACTGCTCGCTTCCCTGGTCCAGAAATCTGGGACCCTGGTGTTGTGAAGCAACAGTGCTAACCACTGTGCTACTGTACTTAAAGGAATAACACCACTCTTGCATTTTGATCAACATAAAATTGATGTTGTAATTTTCTCTACCAACTGTTCTGTACACTACTGTGCTTCTAACCAGCAAAAGGATGGCATTGGTGTTTCACCCTGTATTAATTATCTTTGTAATTTTCAGATGCACATCAATGGTTTATAGATTTAAAAATTTGGATATTCCGTGTAGGGTGACGTCCTGATTTAAAAAAAAAACATTTTATTCCCCATTTGCATTGATTCCAACCATGCAATGGAACTGTCCAAAAAGTTGCTTTGTGTACTTGATGCACCTAAAATCATACAGTGCTTTGTAAACATGTTTACGGTTCATTATGACTATTGTAATGAAAATGTCTTACCCCCGTACAAACTGTAAATATGTTTTTCTTATACATATGAAATGCAACATCCAAGCTGAAATTAAATAAAATGATATACAATAGAAATGTCATAGACTTCATGGGGTTTTGGGTTATTGTAACCTAAAACATTTGGTGGGGAACTGACAGGATCAAATTGACCACCATTTTATATCATGGCAGGTTGAATTTCGTCAGTTTCCTGCCTGTGCATGACATTAAAATTGCCCGCTTTATTTCATAATAGTGGCAGAATTTTCTTATGGTCCCATTGGCAGACTTAGTGGCTTGTTGGGAGGAGAATTCAGCAGGAGGTCCAAAAATCGGTTTCACGCCGGAACCTCATTTCATTCACCGCATGGAGAGAAGCGTCATGGCAACGCAGCAATTGATGGATCGCCCATCTTGACTATCTTGACTTTCTTGGATCTACAACCAGCTGGATGGTTTTCTCATGGTCGAAAAGACAATTTTTCAACTTGCTGACAACCATTCTTTGGTTTACTGTACAGCTTGTTTGTGTGATGTAGTCCACTCTCACTTGGTAGTCTCCATTTTCACATCATGTATGGGGAAAGATAGTGCAGCAAGATCAGGAATGAAGCAAATACATTATGTGATGAGTCCGAGCAGACGCTGGACTTCCAGCACATGTATAGGATCTGCAGCATTTGCAATGTTGCTGAATTGACTCCAAAGTTGAGTTTCTTCCATTGAAAAAGTCCGATATGATGCATTATACCTTGGTTACTCGACAAGTTCAATTTGATAGAGTCCTATATTGAGGTCAAATTTAGTAATGCCTGTGGGCCACATACTTTGTGATGTAATCATTGTTCGTGTCAAGTGTCTTTCTCATCATATGGCTTGGCTTGGCAACCGAATATCAACATAGGGCGTGATCTACCGGTCACGGTGCACACGACCTACCCAGCTCGCCACGCCTTGCGAGATCTAACCCAATCTTGCAATCTAAATCCCCCCCATAGTGGGCTGGATCACTGTTGTGCAAATCTGCATAGTAGAGCAAAACAGCTAGTCTTACTCTAAAATGCACTCCCCTGATCTACCCAAAGCGATGGGATCTAACCTCTTTGTCTCAGAAACATGGGAGAATGCTGTTCAGTGCTGGTCTCCACAAACAGACCAGGCACAAGTGCATTTATGGGGGTCTACCAGGAGATCAGAGGCCCCCTGGTGTTTGCCCTGTGGACAGGGTGGCACCATGGCACCTCCAACTGGGTGCCAACCTGGCACTGTCAAGGTGCACAGGTGGTACTGCCAGCTGGCAGTGGCACTGCCAGGGTGCCAGATTGGCATTTTTCTTGTGCCAGGGACCGGGCATGGGGGTGCCCTGTCAGCGGGAGATGGGGTGCGGGGGTCCAGGGAACTCCTTATAGGTGAGTTAGGGCTTTGGGCGTAGGGTTTGGGTGTCACTTCTGACCGGCGTCATGATCTCTTCCTGCACTGAGGAGTTCTGGCGGGAAGAGGTCCTCAGTGCACCAAACAGAATTAACTGTGGCCTCGGCGGGGTGTTCCCTGTTGAGCCCACAAATTGAAACAGAATCCCTATAGCGCGGTGTTTTTTGGTGCTGTGAACTCCGGGAAACACCCGGCTAAACACGCTCGTCATGGGACTCTGTTCCAATTAGGTTAGATCGCGCCCATAGATTGTAATTTGGTTCTTGCTCTTGGGTTTTTGATGGGTGAGAGATGGGGTTAGGTACATCCCCAACTTTCTGAATTATGTCTGGGTCAAGTAGACACTGAAGTCCCTTTTCAGTCTGATTCCGAATAAGAAATAGCATTCATCATCGCTGTAGCATTACTAGGGGTGCATTAATGTCTACATACAACATAAAACCTGTCAGGTTGTTGATGCCAGTGAACCAGTCAGCATACAATTAAAGATCGTTGTTAGTGTAGTATGCATTGGAACCACGTATGTGGCGGATATCATGTGCAGATCTGTCGTTGTGTGAAAACTGATAAGCATGTTAAAATCACCATATATGACAAAATACAGCTTTCATTCTCGTGCCTTTGAATAAGATTGGCATTTCAAAAGTCCTGAGAAATTGCTGTGGTTTGTCACTGCTTTAAGAAAAAATGTTCTTATTCCCTGGTTAGCAGAGAATGAGGCAGCCACGAAGTTTGTTGAATGTTTTATCTTCCATGGCATTGACAACATGTGGATCTTTCCTGTATCAGAATGAGAGCACGAAACGGATGTTCAAAGTCATCTGTCTCTGTTGTGGCTGCATTCTCTCACCCTTGTATTGTGGTACATTTACATGGTACTCTTCTGCTAGTATTGGTTTTAACAGTTGATTTTGTTGATGAGCGATAAATGGCATCAAAGTGGTTGAGTTTTCCAGAGGCTTTACCCTGTTTGCCCCTAGCACGACCCTCTGCCCAGCGTGGCTAAGCACTGCCTCAGTGGAAACTGTTTGGACACATTGCGGACTCTGACACTGCAGCTGTTGCTTTGCAGGCGGTTTCCTGCTACTAGAGTGATGAATAATATTGATCTTGGGAGTGTAGTTTTTGGTAGCCTCAACTTCAGTAGCTCTGGACATGGAAATTGAATGTGACCTCTCTAGCTCCATCAGCTTTCTGTCATTCTCTAGTGCTTTCCGACATTGTTGGCTGGAGAGTCAATTCGATGATATTTGTTTTTATTTCCCTTTTGACTTGTTCGAAATTGCCACGGTCACATTTGGTTGCTCGTTGCATCAAGCTTGTGCAATGCTGATCAGTGGTCATATTTGCCTCTTGCTTCATGCACCTGAAGATAATGGTTTCATATATTGTATTCTTCTTGGTATGTAATAGAACATTGATGCCTTTGCAGTTGAATCATAATCATTTTGCACAGGTGTAAGTTTTCCAAAAATGTCTTCTAATTCTTCACCGATACAGTAGAAAAGTAATGCCATTTTCCTTTTATCATGATGGAAGAACCTGCCATTGCCACTGTTCCAAATGTACTGGAAAAGTTTGTAGCTAGTGCCATTTTTGTTGTATCTTGTATCATAAAAAAATAGTATGCTGCAGCACTTGGGTTGAATGCAGCAACCAGAGGTTTATTAAAAGGCTGTGAACTATACAAGGGCTGGAACTAGACTTACGGCAGCAGGCCATGAGCTTTGCGGACTATCACGTGACTGAACGCTTAAAGAGACATTGTACCACAACAATAATACACATATATAACATTCCTCCCCCTTTACTTCTAAAGTCCACCAACTAATTAATAATATTTCTACATGTTAATTTACATCGATATGTGCAGACATTAAATTATTACATTGAAATAACACAGTCAATATGATAGATGATCAGGTGGTGTGTATTCCTCACTGATTGTCTGCGCACTTCCAGAATTTTGTTGCTCTCGATCTTGGATGTATTTTCAGGTTCTTCAGTAGATCTCTCTTCCCAGGAAGGCTTTTTCCGAGGGAGGACTGGAAGTCAGGTGGGAGGGAGGCAGTTTCCTCGAAGTAGTTCTGGCACTGGCAGAGTGGATAACAATATATCCGCATGATGTCACCATACAAGTTTGTCTGCCGTTTGGACTGTGTACGAGATTGAACCAGCCTGAGCCAAAATTCTCCAGCTCCCCAAAAATCGCCCCGGCGTGAATCGCGCTGCCTGCCTCGGAGAATGGCGGGGACCAGCGCGACGCAATGGGCCCTGGGGCCCCCTAATTCTCCGGGCCACAATGGGCCGAAGTCCCGCCCGTTTAACGAGGGTCCCACTGGCGTAAATCAAGGTTGGTCCCTACCGGCAGGACCCAGCTCCGAGGGCGGCCTCCGGGGTCCTCGGGGGGGGGGGGGGGGGCGGGCGCGGGGTGATCTGGCCCTGGGGGTGCCCCAATGGGGGCCTGGCCCGCGATCGGGGCCCACCGATCCACGGGTGGGCCTGTGCCATGGGGGCACTCTATTCCTCCTCGTCAGCCTTGTACCAATCCGCGATGGACGACGCGGAGATGAACCCCCCCTGCACATGCGCAGGGATGACGCCAGCAGACGCTGGCGCTCCCATGCATGGGCCAACTCGCGCCGGCCGGCGGAGGTCCTTCGGCACCGGTTGGCGTGGCGCCAAGCCCGTTCCTGCCGGCCAGCGCGTTGCAAACCACTCCGTCCTATCCCCCGAAGGTGCGGAGGATTCCGCACCTTTGGGGCGGCTCAACGCCGGAGTGGTTCCCGCCAGGGTTTGCGCCGCTTTTTCCCACTCTGACGATTTGCGCAGAATCCCGCCCTGTGTGTCTACAATGACCATGTACATATACAACAACAAATTTTTACACTTTTCTGGGCTTTGACAAAGAGTCACCCAGACTCAAAATGTTAGCTCCCCTTTCTTTCCACAGATGCTGTTCGACCAGCTGAGATTGTCCAGTATTTTCTGTTTTTGTTTCAGATTCCAGCATCTGCAGTAATTTGCTTTCATTTATGACCATGTACATATGCCTATCATATGGACCAGCAAGGTCAATGTGCAGATGTTGCGAAGACGTTTTAGACCACTCCTATGGATGTAATTGGAACAACGGCAGTATGTTCCTTTTCCGCGCACATAATTGGCACAGTCCGTTATCTGCTTTTTCCGTTATCTGGCCATCAGTTCCTGGCCACTAAAAGTGCTCTGTGTGAGTTCCTTCATTTGCACTATAATTGGGTGCCTTTCATACAATTTCTCCAATACTCTTTGTTGCAGATTTGGAGCAATTGTTACTTTTATCCTCTACAACAGACATCCGCTCTGTGCTGTCAGCGTGAGTCTCCTGGAAATGTACGACTTAAATTCAGGATGCGTTCCTGCCAACCTTCTTTTCAATATCATTTTCAATATCATCCCCATCACAGGATCATTTCTGGTATGTCACTGGACTTGAGCTGTGGTCACTGAACGAGTTCTATCTGCGTGCAGTAAAAGATATCGGCCGCGATCTACCGGCCACGTCCCACTGGAAACTTAGCGCAGCGTGACTGGTAAACCCCAGGAGGGACCTCCCCAGGCTTTCCAACAGCCGCTATGCGCCGCACGATCTACCCAGGTCTCATGAAATGAAATGAAATGAAAATCGCTTATTGTCACAAGCGGGCTTCAAATGAAGTTACTGTGAAAAGCCCCTTGTCGCCACATTCCGGCGCCTGTTCGGGGAGGCTGTTACAGGAATCTAACCGTGCTGCTGGCCTGCCTTGGTCTGCTTTCAAAGCCAGCAATTTAGCCCTGTGCTAAACAAGGCGTTGTGATCGGGCGGGACCAAGCCTCGCATACCTAAGTTGTTTTAAAACCCACTTAGGCATGCCGACCCCGGATCTATTCAGCTCCCAGCATCTACCGGCTTCCCCAGGAAGCCAGGCGCCTTTCAGTACTGGTCCATACAAATGTGGTCAGGCGGATCGGCACCCGGGGGGGTCTCCCAGGCCTCCGGATGCCCAGGGTGGTCAAGGACAGAGCAGGGTGGCCCCCTGGCTCTCCCTCTGGAACACTGGCATCTTAGCACTGCCAAGTTGGTACTACTTCATAGATAATATTATTATTATTTTACTGCCAAGATGCCCTGCGGGCACTGTCAAGGGGCCAGGTTGGCACAACCAAGGTGTCAAACTGGCATTTTCTGCACAGCGGCGAACAGGCTAGGGGTGACCATGGACCCTCCCATCATGCTTTGAGGCTTGTGGGGGGCGGGGGGGGGGGGGGGGGCGGGGAATCGGGGATCATTACAGGGGTTCCAGAGACTGTGACGTCTTTTTTAAAATAGCATCCCGTTCTCTCACTACACGGAGGAGTTCTGGCGAGCAGAGCTTTTCAGTGGACAAAACAGGGCTGTGTGTGGCCTCGACTGCACATTTCCCGCTGAGGCCCCCTGTCTAACCCGGGTGCCATTTTATAGCGCTGTGTTCCTTGGTGCTGCGAGGGCCGGGAAACACGCTGCTAAATGTGCTGGCTCTGGGACTTTGTTCCCATTTCGATAAATCCCGCCCGAAATGTGGGCTAGCCCGGTGAGAAACCCCCCAGGGCCCAAAAGTGTGATTAGATAGCGGTGGAGAACTCGCCACAAAAGCCGGGGAGAAACTTCCAGAAAAACCCGCCACATATGACACTTGGAATCTTTTCCGTTAGATCCCGCCCATTGTCACAGCTGGATGGTATATTACCAGCAGGCAAAGGCAAATGTGACAATGCATCAGCATAATACTCTGATAACATTAACAACTATTGTTGGAGTCTGCTTGCTGCTGAATGAATTCCTTTATGTGGCCCAAAAATAGTTACCAAAGGCCTGTGATCCGTCAATAATTTGAAGTGACAACCATATAGGTATTGGTGGAATTTTCGCACACTAAAAATAATACTCAGTGCCTTTTTTTCCAACTGAATGTAACTTGATTCAGCACTTAAGGTACGTGACTTAAATTATTTTGGTCTTTCTTACCCTGAAGATAGTCTGTGTGACACTACTGCTCCAACTTCATACAGCAATTCATCACACGCAAGTTGTAATGGCAACTTTGGGTTGAAATGTGCCAAAACATTTGACTTCTTCAGTGCGTCTTTAGCTGATTGGTCTGTCTTTTCACATTCTGGCGTCCATGCCATGTTGGTTTTGCACACAGTTGCTAGATTTTGGACGAGTTTTCCATAGTCGCTAATTAACCCTAGGAGTGAACTTGACTGTGTTATATTCATTGGTCATGGGGCCTCCATAATATTTTCCATTTTCTTAAGTGACTTGTGCAAACCCATGCTATCAATGACATGGGCTAAACATTGGACTGACGCGTGAAAGAAATCACACTTAACATTCCTGACACGAAGACCCTTATCTGAAGGCATTTCAATGTGACTTCTAAGTTTTGTAAATGTTCTTGTACATTTGTACCCGTGATTAGTATATCAAGGTAACACTTGACACTAATCTTTTGTAACAGAAAAGACCTTTGTGTGTGATGATGGTAAACAGGTCTTGAGATTCAGCTGCAATAGTCATTTGCAGATGGGCCTGCAATAGATTGATCTTGCTGAACTTCTGTCCCCCTTCTAGGCGCATGAACAAATCCTCAATCAATGGTAGCGGATATTGATCTGCGCATAGAACCGTAGATGGTTGTTTTAAAATCTCCGCATGTTGACCCATCCTGCTTCATTACAGGCACAATTGGAGTTGGCCAGTAACTAGTAGTGATGGATGCTAAGACTCCTGGTCCATAAGTCTCATTAGTTCAGATTCTACCTTTGGACATATAGTATTGGCTACTGTTCTAGTCTTGAGACACTTCGTCTGGCTCTTTTCCTTGATCTTTAATGCCACATCATGGACCCCAGTGATTCTGCAAAACTGTTGTATTTAAGTTCATCTTTGAATCAACTAAGTTGTTTACAGTACTTCAGCCAAGAGTGGCCAAAGAGAGCTGGAAAACTTCCTCGGCCAACATGGAGTGGAAGCTCCGCAGTTTGTCCGATCAGCTCTACTCTGACAATGATGCATCCTCTTAGAGGCACAAATTCCTTGGTGTAGGTCCTCAAGGTGACATCTGCTGGCTTCAAAGATAGGTGATTCAGGTTCTGTTCATAGATAGTCTCGGGAATCAAGGAGACGGCAGTCCCGTATTGACCTCCATTTTGATAGGTTGCCCATTCAGTTTTTGAACTATCCAGAAACAATGTCATTCACCCTGTAATGAGAGTACATTCAGCTTCAATTCTTCATCCGCATGATATGGTGTGGTGTCTTCATCGTGGTTACTATTCTTTTCCATCACATTGTGAATTTTCTGAGCTGAATTTGTTTTGATTCTTCCTTTAAATATGTTCAGTGTTTTTCTTTGAGAGTTCTTCCTTGAAGAAGCTGTTTAATTCCAGAAAGTTCTTGCTGTGTGGCTAGTTCTGCCACAATGTTTACATTGCTGAAGCAAGAACAACCAATCAGATTGTGAATGGCCCATTTTTGCACAGCGATGACGCTTGTTGTTGGGTAGACTTTCTCTGGGTGGCAGCCACTTTATAAATCCTCACGCCTGTTCCAAGCTAAGAAACCTCCTTAGCAGCAAGCTCCATTGAGACAGCAACATCAAATGCTATTTTTAGACTTAGATTTTGTTCTGTTAATAATCTTCTCTGAATTGCCTCATTTGCCAGCCTATAAACCAAACGGTCTCTAATTGTATCGTCTAGTGAGGCACCAAGTTTGCAAAACTCTGCAAAAGTGCTTAAGAGTTGTGACAAACTGCAATATTTTCCCCTTCAAGCTGATTCTCTGTGATAATTAATGATTTTGTGCATAGTATTTTAACCAAGTCTTGACAAGTTTCATCACTGGGTTCTCCAAATTTCTTAAAACATTATTTTGCTTCCAATTGTACTTAGACATTCAACTACCTTAATATTTTCTTGAACCTTAGTTGCTAGAATAAAATAGTGAAATCTTTATGGGTATATTGGACTAGCCTCACAACACCCCTTAAATCAATGGTCGAGCTTCAAATGAGCCGAGTGGAAACTGGAAACTTGAATTGCGATCGGGCAGAGAATTGGGGATCTGGCAAAAACAGAGGTTCGCACCTGGCACAGATTCTGGCGCCATGCTCTGGTCCCTGCTAGGGAGATTTGCATTCATTTAAATGTGATTAGTGACTTAGACACTTCATGCTCCACCCTTCTGCGATGCTCTTACCAGACGCGCGGGAGAAAATTACTACAAGTATTTACAAATGGGGATTGGGCGCCCTGACTGTGGAGGGGGAGCAGGAGACTAGAAAAATACTGAAAATCCGTTGAAAACTGTCGGGTCAGCTAGGGTGGCTGCCCGGGTTGGGGGCAGCAGTGGGGATCAACTTGCTGCCAAGTCCGCGGACTCGGGGTGTTCCCCTCGGGATAGGGTGACCGGGCTCAGACGCCGTTGCTTCAGTATGTCTTTTAAATGCACCTCTTTTGTGCTACTTACAGGCTCCTGACTTCTTATGAAGCTTAGTGCTGTCTGTGTCCTTTAAATAGTCAGAGAGCTTCTGGCCATCTTGGAACCCACCCAGGCCTCCCCTCTGGACAACCTCCTATCCCTGCTGTTTCATCAAGGGAAGGACGTGGTCAAGCTCAATCAATACCCATCAGGTGTTGGCACTGTTCAGAAGCGTGCAGAGGAAGCGAGGATCAGCAGATTTCACCTCAACCAGAGGACACCTGTACCACGGCCTTTGGAGCCCTCTCTGGTTCTCTGCCCCTCTCAGGGCAGAGGCCTCACCAGTAACTCCCACCCCTCCAGATCACCAACTCTCTCCTCCTGGTGAGGCTGGCAGCGCTGACTGCCTCTGCTACCACCTTCCAGGTGTTGTTCATGAGGGCGGGCTTGATTCTGTGACCCACAGTAGGGAAGAGGGTGTCCCTCAGCTCCTTGCTGGCATGGAGCTGTGGTCCATCTCGGGCCCCGACTGTGAGCCATCCTTGTGGCTGCAGTGATTGTGTGGTAAGTGGAGTGCTTAAAAACAGCTCCAGCTTCTTTTGCGCTAACTCTGGCCCCAGCAGTTAGAATGCCTGCTCGGCCGGGAATTGCTCTGAATTTGAGTCAGCAGAGTGCCGGGCCATATCTCTTATCAAAAAGCGGCTCCAGCGGGAATGCAAACCTCACGCAACTCCATCCTGGTGTCAACACTTAGGGCGGGATTCTCCAACCCCCCGCCGGGTCGGAGAATCCCTGGGGGGCGTGTGAATCCCACCCCGCCGCTCTGACGCCAGCTGCCGTGTTCTCCGGCACAGAGTTTTGGGCGGGGTCCACGCCACGCCAGTTGGAGGCTGTTTGCAGTGGCCCCCCCGGCAATTCTCCGGGCCCCGATGGGCTGAGCGGCCACCTGTTTCTGGCCAGTCCCGCCGGCGTGGATTGACCACGGTCCCACATGGCAGGACCTGGCAGGCAAGTTGGTTGGTACGGTCCTTGGGGGGGGGGGGGGGGGGGGGTCGTGGGGGGGGGGGGGGGGGGTCGGACCCCGGGGTGGCCTCTACAGTGGCCTGGCCCGCAATTGGGGCCCACCGATCTGTGCGCGAGCCTGTGTCGTGGGGCCACTTCTTCCTTCCGCCCTGGCTCCTGTAGGGCTCCGCCATGGCCGGCATGGAGAAGACACCCCCCTGCGCATGCGCCAGAATACGCCGGCCAATCTGCGCATGCACGGAACCACGGCATCGGTTCTGCGCATGCGCAGACTCGTGCAGTCCGTTCGGGGACGGCTTGCGTGGCGCCAACCCCTCCCGCGCGGCCTAGCCCCCAGAAGTGCGGAGAATCCCGGTCGGCCCGACGCCGGAGTGTTTTGCACCGTTTTTGATGCCGGTGTCAGCTGATCACTCCGACCGCGAAGAATCCCGCCTTTAGTCTCTCAAACGGAGAATCCTAACCATTATTTTTCTCTGCTCTTCTTCACCCACTGCTCTACTCGCATGTACTGCATGTGCCGAGCTCTACAGCCAGAACTCCTTGGAGTGCCGGTTTAACTTCGGAACAGACCCTTCCTTTGAATTTGCACCCAAATCCTTTACTGATTCCGATGCCAGGTGCTGGGTGCTGACTTCCTGTTGATCATCTGACTATTAGAGCTGTGATCTTCATGTTCACTTCAGAAATTTGTTTTACAGTTCCGATCCTCGTTGCTACTTTTCTTTTACAACTGTTGTATCTTGTACAATAAAATAATAGATCACTTTAGCACGTGGGTTAAAGGCACCAATCAACAGAGGTTTAAAAGACTGTGAACTGTACAAGGGCTGGAACTAGACTAAAGACAAAATCCCGCAAAGTAGCCAATGATGTCACGGACTATCATGTGACTCAACTTTTGAAGAGACATTGCAATGAAACAACCACCCACATATACAACTTTCATCAGCAGCAATTAGACTTGCCTGTAAAGCTTTCCTCCTGGTTTTACCCAAACTCTATTTGTGTGCACTTGAAACAGTTTATCAAGTCTTTCTAAGTTAAAATGCTCTTATCTCAGCAGAAAGTAGCCAAAACCTTTCAACATGATTCATATCTTATTTTGCAATGTCTTCATCATCAGTGAGGTTCTTAGAAAAAGCTAGAGACAGTTAGAATTAAAAGTGCATGAGCAACATGGCACCTTTTATTAGAACAGCTTCTTTACACTCCGCTTCTGCTTTGCAGACACCCTCTGCTGGTACAATTCTGTAGGGTAGCTTCAAATGAACAATATATACATATATATTGAGATTTCAAAACACTAATATTAAGGCTACAACAACTTAACTTTGCGTGCTAATGGGTGCTAGCAAGAAGCTTACGATGCAACGTGGAGGCACATTGTGCTCCAGGAGGCACGGTAGCACAGTGGTTAGCACTGTTGCTTCACAGCACCAGGGACCCTGGTTCGATTCCCAGCCTGAGTCACTGTCAGCACGTTCTCCCTGTGCCTGCGTGGGTTTCCTCTGGGTGCTCCAGTTTCCTCCCACAAGTCCTGAAAGACATGCTTGTAATGTGAATCGGACATTCTCAATTCTCCCTCAGTGTACCTGAACAGGCGCTGGAGTGTGACGACTAGGGGATTTTCACAGTAACTTAATTGCAGTGTTAATGTAAGCCTACTGCAACACTAATGAAAATTACTATTATTATTATTTTAGAGGCAGACTTTTAGTCACCAGCTATACTATCTCTTTATTTGGCATATATGTCTTTAGGTGTCAGTTTTGGTCTTCTGCTTTAAGGATACTATATGCAAAAGGCAAAACAAACCGTGCAATTTTATGTTGCCTTTTATAATCTAATGATCTAAAATTATTTGAAGACAAATCTGCACTTTTCAAGAACAGTTGCTGTTGAAATGCAGGAACGTAGGAAATCTGGCAGCAAATTTACACCTGAAAAATCCCACAAACAGCATTGCGATAATGACCAGATTATTTGTTTATTTTTAATGATGGAAACAGAACATTTACTGCACAGAAGGGGCCATTCAGCCCATCATGTCTATGTCAGTTGAAAAATAGCATCCAGCCTAATCCCACTTCCTACAACTTGGTTGGTGGCCCTTTAGGTTACAGCACATTAAGTGCATATCCATGTGCTTTTTAAATATAATGGGGCGTCTGCCTCTATATCTCTTCAGGCAAACACCCACCAGTAGCTGCGTGAAAAAGCCTCTCCTCTAATCTGTTTAATCCTTCTGTTAGTTAATAATCAATAGTCCAGGATAATAAATTATGACATCGTTTTCAACTTCTTTGCTGGTAAAATGATTGTTGAACGTTGTTTTTCTGCTGAAGTTCTGCTGACATACTGCACTCATAGCATAGTGATAATGTTACTGGGCTAGCAATCCAGAGGCCTGGACTGAAGTTTTGGGAACATGAGTTAAAATCCCACTGTGGTAGCTGAAGGGAATTTAAGTTCAATAATAAATACATTTGGATTAAAAAGCTAGTGTCCGTAATGGTAACCATATTGTAATAATCGATCTGTCTCACTGATGCCCTTCAGGGGGAAAAAGATCTGCCGTCTTTACCTGGTTTGGCTTCGGTGTGACTCTGGACTCACAGCAATGAGGTTGGCCTTTAACTAGGGATGGGCAATAAGTGCTGGCCTTTCCAGTGGTGTTTGCACCTCAAGAATAAACGTAACAAAACCTACTGCACACTTTTACCGTATGTCAGCACACCATACTGACTTTGCTCAGTAAGATTTTACTGTGTCAAATTTGCTTAAGGACATGTTTTATAGGCACATGTGTAATATGTGTACGTATTTTAAACCTTAGTTGATTCTATGTATAAAATATGCATCATAGCACCCACTTGGAAAGCATGACTGTGTCAGCTGACTTAACATAAAAGCTGAAGGACCTGATGTAAACTTTGCTAGGTTTAAAATCTCTCAACATCAAACTGTGTTCATAAAAGTCACAACAGAGTTCAACAGGCTTTTAGCAACACATCAAAAAATAAAGCAATATGTTCCATGAGTGCTTTAGGGAATAAAATAGTTCAAACTTGGATTGCAAAATTTACATTTTTAGTTTGCATAATGCTTTTGAAATATTGGCCGGGGTTCTCTCAGCCCACGCCGGGCCGGAGAATCGGCCGGCCGCCGCGAATTGCAAGATGCCGCCCTGATGCCGGTCCGGTGTGCGGAGAATCGGCGCCATTGGTGTCGGCGTGGTCAGCGCGGTGCCGGCCGGAGGCCACTCTATGCGCCCCCCCCCCCCCCCCAGCGATTCTCCGCCCGGAATGGGCCAAGTGGCCGCACAAAAAATCCGAATCCCGCCGGCGCCGTCCACGTGTGGTCTTACACGTCGGGACCTCGGCGTGCATCCTTTCGGGGGCGTCCTGGTGGTGGGGGTGTGGGGTCCGACCCCAGGGGGGTAGGGGTGGGGGGGGCCTCCGCTGTGGCCCGCGATCGGGGCCTATTCGCGACGGTCGCAGCGCACATTGCCAGACCCACGGCACCCATTTGACTCCGGCATCGGCAGCTGGAGTGGCGTGGGTTGCTCCAGTGCCATGCTGGCCTACTGAAGGACTCAGGATCGCTGCTCCTGGGGGCCTGTTGATGGCGTCGTAAAACGCGGCGGCCTTTCCAATGGCGTCAACACTTAGGGCCGGATTCTCTGATCCTGAGGCTAAGTGTTGATGCCGTCGGAAACGCTGGCGCATTTCTCGACGGCGTGAACATGGCCTCAGGATCAGCAATCTGTCCCCTACAGGCGTCGGGGCGGCGTGGTGCAATTCGCGCCGGTCGCGGCGATACTCCGGCCCGGCCCCGGGCTGTGAGAATCCCGCCCTTAGCCTCAGGATCAGAGACTCCCACCCATTGTTTTTCTTTAAATATTTTTATTCTCCTCCTTTTTCACATTTTCTCCCAAATTTGCACCCACCAACAATAAACAATAAGCAGTAACGAATATAATGTCAATCTCCATATCAACAACAACAATCCCATCCTCCCACCAACCCCCAAACTACTGTCCGCATGTTAACATAAACAAATAACAAAAAGTAATCAGGAATCACCCATAGTCACCATTAACACATACAGTCCCCCTCCCCCCAACCCTCCCAACACCCCCCCAACTAATATTTGATGTTATCCAATTCTTGAAAGTGCATAATGCCCCTCAGTTCAAACTTAACCTTCGCAAGAGTCAAGAATTCCAACAGGCCCCCCCGCCACGCCAGGGCACAGGGTGGACAGGCTGCTCTCCTTCGAAAACAGAATTTGCCCTCGAGCGATCAACGAGGTGAAGGCTACAGCATCTGCCTCCGCACCCGTTTCCATCCCCAGCTGGTCCAACACCCCGAATATGGCCTCCAAAGGGCCCGGGTCCGATTTCACATGCACCACTTTAGAGATTACCCTAAAAACCTCCTTCCAGTAATCCTCCAGCTTTGGACAGGACCAAAACATATGAATGTGAATTATGGGGCCCCCACGCAACATTCACACACGTCTTCTACCCCCTCAAAGAACCCACTCATCCTCGCCATTGTGAGGTGTGCTCCATATACCACCTTCAGCTGTATCAGCCCCAACCTCGCACACGAGGTGGAGGTGTTCACTCTCCGGAGCACCTCACACCAGAACCCCTCCTCCATACCCTTTCGCAACTCTCCCTCCCACTTTGCTTTGATCCCTTCCAGTGGTGCGTTCTCCTCTTCCAAAATAGCTCCGTAAACCGCCGACACTACCCCCTTCTCCAATCCCTACGTCAGCACCTACTCCAGCAATGTGGAGGCCGGCTCCACCGGGCAGCTCTGTATCTCCTTCCTGGCAAAGCCTTGAACCTGTATGTACCTAAACATTTCCCCCTGCTCCAGCCCATACTTTGCTCCCAGCTCCTTCAACCCTGCAAACCGACCCCCAAGAAACAAATCTTTTAGTGTCTTAATCCCCTTCTCCCATTTCCGAAATTGTTTCCTATTTCCGAAAATTTCTGTCCCACTTCCCTGCCTCAAATCTGTGGTTCCCCCAAATCGGCATTTCCCTTGACCCTACCCCCATTTCCCCGGGACCATCGGGAGCGGCGCTGTTGCTAGCGCCTTCAGTCCCAACCACCTACACAAATTCTCCCCATTCTGACCCACTGGGAATCAACCCCTCTGACCCAGCTCCGTACCTTCTCCACATTCGCTGCCCAGTAATGATAAATCAGGTTCGGAAGACCCAAACCCCCCTGACTGCCTTCCCCTCTGTAGCAGCACCTTTTTAATTCTGGCCACCTTCCCACCCCATATGAACGAGGTAATCATTCCTTCAATTTCTCTAAAAAAATGCCTTTGGCAGGAAAATCGGAAGGCATTGGAAAATAAACAGAAATCTCGGAAACATGTTCATTTTAACCGTCTGTACCTGACTCGCCAATGACAGAGGGAGACCATCCCACCTTGCCAGATAAGCTTTCATTCTCCCCACCAAACTAGAAATGTTGTACCTATGGAGACCCCCCCCCCCCACTCCCGAGCTACCTGCACCCCCAGGTATCTAAAGTGAGTCCCTGCCCTACGGAATGGCAGCCCCCCCACCCCTGCTCCCACACTCGGCCGATACGCCATAAAATACTCACTGTTGTCTAGATTTAATTTGTACCCCGAGAAAGACCCAAACACCCGAAGCAGCAATGCTTTTGAAATACGAAGTTAAACATTGATAATAAATAGAACACAAGGGTATTTTTATTTAAAGTTAGCTAATTTACAAACATGTAATTACCTTATCTGCAGAAAATGAAATACGTATCCTTTCGCTGAAGTAGTGTTTTGACTTAAACATCCTGGCTGTACAGTTTTGTTTCATGGGAATACACATCGGACATTGCAGTCTTATCAAGCTCTGTCAGAAGCGGTAATTTAGAAAACGTATTTAAATGTCATAAGAGGCGTTGGTTTTTCTGGAAGTTCAGTACAAAATATTGTTACATACAAGCACAGGCTAGATGATGTGAAATGATGTTTAAAAAATGGATCCTGGGCATAGAAGACAACAACGATGACGCCATGGTGAATCGTTATAAAACACTGGTTCGGTCTCAACTGGAACATTGGACTGGATTTTACAATTGTGGGTAGGATGAGGAGGTGGAATGGAAAGTGTTTAATCCGCTTGCTCTCCCCCCCCACCCCCCACCCCCGTTGCCGCATGGTAAAATCAAACATTGGATAGTCAATCGGTCAATCGGCAGCAATCTATCAGAAAGGCAGCCAATTTTCCCTGGGAAGGGAAACTCCCACGCCCAATCAGGCGACTAGGCTGGGACATTAGATGCAAGAGAGCTATGTCGTGAAACAGATGTCGGTCACGGCCACCAATTTAATAAAGCCACTCCCACTCTCTCCATATTTGTTAAGGCAGCCTAAAATCAGTGAATAAATAAAGTCGTAATAACATCCAGGTGCTGCCTCTTTCACCAACAGACTAAGCTGTTGCAAATAGCAATGGCACCATCTGTCGGCCTTTTTATTCTCCCTTGTGCCACCTACTCATACCTTGCATTAATCAGTCCCAAGCCTTTTTCTGTTCAACTACCGAAAAATGAAGTGGGCAACAAAAAGTTGCATTCAATTGAGTCGTTAACCGGCTTAATAGTTTGTTAATTGTTTTTGACTGTAAAATCCAGCCATTGTGTCCACTGCACTTTAGGAGGTGTCATGATATTCAAACACACACATCATGATAGACACACCAACAGACAAATCAGAACACACAACACCACAACCAATGACAGAAAGATATAAAAGCACAGACACGACCCCCGGTGGTCAGTATTAGCTGCAGAGGAGGACCAGGACACATCTGCCACCAAACACACTCAGGGAGACAGCACGTGCAGAGTATCCAGAACGAACTGTATTATAAGAGTTAAAATAAAATAGAGTTGTACCACATACAACTGTGTTGGCTCATCTGTGCACCAGAGCACCCAACACCACATGGTACAGGAGTGGATCGATACCTGCCGGCATACCTCAGTGTACAGAGACAACCAGCAGTGCCCAGGCAAAATGATAGAGCTCCCGGTTCCGCAGCCGCTCCAGTGCCACGGCGACCTCCGCGAAAACTGGCGGCGATTCCGGCAATGGTTCGAATTGTTCCTGGTGGCAGCTGAACTCCAAGACCTGGATGATAGCGAAAAAATGGAATTTCTCCTCACCATCGCCGGTGCAAGGGCAAGAGAAATATTCACAAGGTTCAGGTTCTTCAGGAGGCAGCAAAGGTACGATTACCAGGCAGTCCTGGACAAATTCTCCAAGTACTGTGAAGAAAACGCAATCCAATCGGCAAATAAAGGTAAGAAAAGCTGCAGTACTCTCCTCGTGGCTGGGATCCCGGAGCCCGAATTCCCAGAGGCCGAAATCCCGGGCCTGAGAGAGGGCTGGGTCGAGGTCGGCGGCCATCTTGCTAAAGGTATCACGCTAGCACAGTTGCGCGAGCAGTGCGCAGAACCGGAAGTATCGTTTGCGCAGGCGCGAGATGCTGCGCATGCGCAGTCAAGAAAACGGCCATCGGTAAAGGAACAGCGATCTGAGCATGCGCAGTCGCTTCCTACGTGCTACATACCGAGCGTCAGGATGTTAGAGGCCCCAGACTGCACCAATTTAAAGGGGAAACGTCCCAAATCCAATTTAAAAGGGAAACGTCCCAAATCAAAAAAACTAAAATCTGTTAAAGCTGTAAAACAACCTTCCCTCACCTGGAATGACAGCACAGTGCCGCAAATTGACCCAGGAGATGAATTTGACCTCCGAAGAACCCTCCGACAAGCAGTTACCTACGCACAAGCCGATGATTCCGACCTCGAATACTTCAATGACGATCTTTACAGTGTTTCCGGACCTCGCGAGCCCAATGATAGCTCCGTGGTCCTATACGACTATGACTCGGACGAACCTTTCGTGTTGCACATTGGCGGCCCCCACATTGAATCCGACGCAGATGCGGATTCATTTTTCGGATTTGAGGATCTTCAATCCAGCAGATATGACGTTCCAACTTATCAGTACCGGATGATGCTGCAGCCTGACATTAACAGACAGGGAGCGGTGCAAGCACACGGAGATCGCCCTGCTGCCACACAGAGCGTGGTCCACGTCCCGCTCAACGTTCGCGACTCTATGAAAGAAGACATGCAAGACTCCAGAGCGCAGTCCTCGCATGAACCAGAAGTGACTCCAGTGTCACAAGCCTCCACAGCAAGCTCGTGGACAGACTCCACAATTGCAGAAATGCAAGACTCCAGAGCGCAGTCCTTGCACGGACAAGAAGTGACTCCAGTGTCACAAGCCTCCACAGAGAGCTCGTGGACAGCCTCCACGATAGAAGCAACGCAAGACTCCAGAGCGCAGTCCTTGCACGAACAAGAAGTGACTCCAGTGTCACAAGCCTCCACAGAGAGCTCGTGGACAGCCTCCACGATAGAAGCAACGCAAGACTCCAGAGCGCAGTCCTTGCACGAACAAGAAGTGACTCCAGTGTCACAAGCCTCCACAGAGAGCTCGTGGACAGCCTCCACGATAGAAGCAACGCAAGACTCCAATGTGCAGTCCTTGCAGGAACAAGACCATGAGGGTCTAGCAACCTCTCCTGACCAACCAGCGGTAGATGATACAAGTCTGCCATGCTCACGTGAACAGCAAGAAGGCTATAACAGCCTACCATGCTCCACTACACAGCAGCATGACCATGAAGGTCTCTCATGCTACAATGAAGGGCACAGCGCTGATGACTGTTCAAGCCCAACTGAAGACAAGCCAAAAGAATCGCCTCGTCCAAGCCCGAAGAAAAAAGGTTTATGCGCTGACCTTCAGGATCATTATAGCCGAACAGAGATTAATAATGCTGCACGGCCACAGAAGGATGCTGAGGGTTTGCTAAAGAAATTTATTGAATGTTTAACTTGCAAGGAGCAGACTGAGAATTGCCAGTGTTTTAGTACGGATCGAAAAAATGGACAAGACATTGATCCTCAGGTAATGGAAATAACACAACCTGAATCATATCTACAGCAGGGACAAATGTCTCCCTTCAACACAACGCCGCAAAATCCCAACTTCGGAGACCAGCAGTTAGTCAGTAATGACTCTTCAAACCTTGAGGGGAACATTAATTGCATTGAACCTATACACACTCCACTGATAAATGAGCAGAACATTGGAGCAAGAATCCTGAGGACACCGACATCGAGTAGCCAGATAACGAATTTAAAACCCACAGCAGTTTCAAGTGAACCAAGTGTGCTTTCCACTAATGGTGAAGATGCAGATAAGGTCGACCCGATTATCCATTGTACCACACTAACCCCAGTGATTAAACAGTTATGTATGGGGAGTATAATGTGGGCAATTGAGAACAGTAAAAGAGAGACTGTGACCATGCCAGTCCCAGCAAAATCAGACCCAGAGACCATGAAGGCATGTACATTAGACAAAGATACATATGAGGTACCTGAGAAGAAAAGTGAAACGGAATGTTCTTTGGAAAATAGTACAATGTCGATAGAAACATTGGATCCTATATTCGAGACCATACATATGGGAGAATTTGGGGGTAATAAACAAGGTTCTGCAATGTCTGGGGGAAGATTTAAAATTCCAAAGAAGAAAAGCCCAAATGAAGGACAACGGCAAGACAATGACAGTCCACCGACATGGTGTGCACCACCAGATGAAAACTCTGACAATTTATCCAACCCTAATGAACAGCAAGCTGCTAATGAGGATCTATCCACGGGATGTGAGACGAGTGACGACAGCATCCCACTTCCCATGCAAAAGGTGCAAGGTGACAGACCTCGCCTAGTGCGTACCGAGGCACTCGACGATCACGGTGGGACCACTAACGACTGCGGTGGCGGCGCACCGCTTCCACCCTCGATGGCTCGAGCCTCTCCACTGGTTGGTGCATTCCTGCATGTTCCGACTCCAGAAGTGCAGCTTCAGGGAATCTCGGCTGCCTCCAGTGAACCTGTTGGGACTCCGGACGGGGGGCATCGACGGAAGGCAGACCGGACTCCAGATGGGGAGCAGCCAAGCGCCGACTCTGATTTGCGCACGCCAGACCTTGCTCCGGACGGGCGGTGTCGCGGCCTCGGTGATGGCACGCTCAGGGTGACGGCGGATGCCACGGCGACAGGGAATGGATCGCGTGGCAGTCCCACTGGGTCGGCAGTGGCAACCAGCACCGGCGGTCCAAGATGGACACACCAATTCGCGCCATCGCCAGACGTTGATGCGAGCAACAATTCTCTCTCCAAGGCGACATGCTTCGACGTTTCTCTGCGGAGTCGCCCTTCCGGCACAGCAGGTGGCCGGAACCAGCGTGCACGGTCTCGGCCAACTTCCGCATCTGGCACAGTCATCGCCTTGCATGATATTAGTGATGGTGCTACTTCGATGGCAACGACCCATCGGCTACAAGATGCCGTCCACCACAAACATAAAAAGAAAAAAGACTCCACCTTGTTCCTGGCATGCAGGGCGGATGGATTGGTGCGTAGGCGCAATCAGCGAGCTTTGCGCCGCCTTCCACGCTCGCAACTGAACCGTACGCACACGCCGGATCCTCCACTGGTTCCCAAGGATGACTTCGTGGAGATGCCACGGATCATGCCCCTTCCATCGCCACCAGAACCAAACCACAGCCAAGGCACCACTAACAAAGATGTTGAATGTTATATTTACACGAATGAAAAAACCAAGCACTGCACGAAGTACAACAAATGGTAAAGTAGAGACTTCGGCAACAGCATCACCTCCCAACAGTCCAAGGTGAACCAGTGTGACCCCAAATCTCCACAGCTGAACCGGCTTCAGGACCAGCCCATTCTTGAGGCGGTCACCCATTAGACTGGACTTATAACGCTGTTCATACGTTCAAAAAGTCAAACACTTCTGTATTATAACCTGTTGTTGTTTATTGTTCCAGATATCGTCTGACCAGACCAATGTTCACGTTTTTTTTTTCTCTCGTATCCAAGTTTTGTTATGGTACAACCTTGTTAGTGTGACGCACCCGACATCGCCCCATGTAAATAGTTACGTCATATACACACGCTGTACACAACACACACACACACTCTTAGATGCACTCACGACACAATTATATTTATAACCACGTAGGCACATATCTTTGTAAAAAGGGGGGATGTCATGATATTCAAACACACACATCATGATAGACACACCAACAGACAAATCAGAACACACAACACCACAACCAATGACAGAAAGATATAAAAGCACAGACACGACCCCCGGTGGTCAGTATTAGCTGCAGAGGAGGACCAGGACACATCTGCCACCAAACGCACTCAGGGAGACAGCACGTGCAGAGTATCCAGAACGAACTGTATTATAAGAGTTAAAATAAAATAGAGTTGTACCACATACAACTGTGTTGGCTCATCTGTGCACCAGAGCACCCAACACCACAGGAGGGATGTGAAGGCTTTAAAGAGGAAGATGTACAAGGATGAATCCAGGAGTGAGGCACTTCAGTTATATAGACAAATTAGCAAAGAGAACATTGAGAGGAGACTTGATAGAGGTGTTCACATGCCTGGAAGGTAGAAAGTAGGGAGCAGAGATTAAATTGTTCTCATTAGTAGAGGGGTTGAGAATGAACAATGGAAGGAGGGAGTTTTTCACAGTGAGTGGTTAGGATCTGCAGTACACTGTCTAAAAGTATGGTGGAGGCAGGTTTAATCATGGCTTTCAAGAGGTAATTAGGCAGGCACCCGAAGTGAATAAAAATCTGTGGGACGTCTATCCAAATCATCTCAGGCAACAGTTGCATAGCAGTCAGCAGGCCACTTCACCCTCAGCTGTGGATCCTGGGGAGACACCTATATGTAGCGGGAAGATGAGGAAGAATAAAAAAACAATAGGCACCTAGTGTGCATGGGTGAACCTAGACACTGGTAGAAATAAATCACTATTGCAATAGCAAACTTGTAATAAGAATTACTTTCTTCACACAAACGGATTCTCCATGATGTCATGCTCTGCAAACCCCAGCACAAAATTGGTGCTTCATCCCTGTGTAGTGAGAGATGGTAGTACCCTGTATCTCCCACCTCCTACACTGACAACGCCCCTCCTGACATGTGCCTCATCCATTGGAGGGGATGCACCATCCCCTCCAATCACCCACATCAATACTCAGAGCAGACCTCCCATGTCTGCTAGAATTCTCTAGTTATGAGGATGCCAAGTATAAAAACATGTGAGAGTCTGTCTACCTAATTAGTAGGTGGCGAAAAACACCGGGACCCCTGACTTCAGAGGAGGCAATAGCAGTTGAGATGTGTCATTCAGCCTCCCTGCACCTTTACATCACCCCGTTCAGTGGCAAATCAAGGCACGGTGGTTAGCACTACTACCTCACTGCGCCAGGGACCCAGGTTCAATTCCGGCCTTGGGTCACTGTGTGGAGTTTGTATGTTTTCCTCGTGCCTGCATGGGTTTCCTCCGGGTGCTCCGGTTTCCTCCCACAGTCCAAAGAAATGCAGTTTAGATGGATTGCCACGTTAAATTGTCCCTTAAATGTCCAAAGATGTACAGGTTGGGTGAGGGGATGTGGCGGGGCATTACGCCTAGGTAGGGTGCTCTTTGAGAGGGCCGGTGAAGATTCAATTGGCCGAATGGCCTTCTTCTGCATTGGAAGAATTCTAGGGTTCTGTCAGGCAGGATTCCACATTTTGCAGGGGATAAGAGAAGCACTGCTCAGTCCAAACTGCAAATTATAATCATTCCCCTGCCATGTCCGGCCAATGGCTTTAGTGCCCTGCTCATGAATATTGCAAAAATCACAATGACCTCCTTCAGGCACCACATAGGTCAGACACCATGGTAGGCGAGGTCTTCGCATCCTAGTCTTGCTCATCTCCAAATCAAGGGGCTCTATGTGAGCACCCCTAGCGCTGCACCCCATGAGGGTCCTGGCCAACACCCGAGGCCCTTTCTCTGTTTCCTCATTGGCTGGCCCCTTGCCACCCTCCTCAATAACCTCCCTATCCGAGGAGATGTCTATCTCCTCCTAGTCCAGCTGCTAGCCTCGCTGCAATGCCAGGTTCTGCAGTGACCACCCAATGATCCAGAAGACCCTCTGGGAGTTGTATTGGAGGGCTCCCCTCAATGCGACCAGACACTGGACCACATCTTGAAAAGTCTAATCACCTACTTGATCAGCACATGCATTGATGCATGAACCTCGTTGTAATGAGTCTCAGCGGGTGTTTGTGGCCTCTGCACTGGCGTCACCAGCCACCTACTCAGTGAGTAGCCTTTGTCCCCAAGGAGCCATCCCTCCAGCCACTGTTCTACCTCAAAAATGCCTGGGATATGCGTGCACCGCAAGTTGTAATGACCATGGTTGTTCCCCGGTAAACAGGCACACACCTGCATGATGCGCATCGCATGGTCACAGACGATCTGGACACTGAGGCAGTAGTATCCCTTGCAGTTTAAAAATGGCACCCCATGCCGTCATGGGGTGCGCAGAACAATGTGGGTGCAGTTGATGACACCTTGAACCTGGGGCATGCCTGCCATATAGGTGAAGCCCATGACCCTGGCATCCTGGCTCGCACGGTCCTGGTCCAATTTGATGTACATGTGAGCCCTCGCAAATAGCGCATTTGTGACCTCCCTTATGCTCTTGTGCACTGCTGCCTGGGAGGTGCCACAAAGGCCACTCATGAAGCCCTGAAACTAGCCCCTAGCATAGAGGTTCAGAGCGGCAGTAATTTTCAGGGCCACAGGCAATGGGTAATCTCCCAGTCCATGTGTTGCCACCTCCTGCATCACCTGGCAAAACTGCTCCACCCTCCAGCGGGACAGACACAGTCTTCTCCAGCACTGCACCTCTGAAATCTGGGGGTAGGAAGCACTATGACCACACAGCCGTGGCTGGTAGAGTCTCCTCTGAGGCTCCGACATCTGTGGCCCAGCTCCTGGGGAAGATCAACAGGCCCTACCATCCCCTCCTGTGCAGGGCGCTGTTCCTGGCCGTGCGCAGTGGCACGTTGATGCTGCTGCTCGATTCCAATCAAAAGAATTTCCAACTCGAGTGGTTCCATATTCTCTCGAGTCAAAAACTGAAAACAAGGGAACATCAAAGTGAGCAATGAGGAGTCCTGATAATGCCCTGATCCACAGCCCTCATGATCTGTGACATCCACCCATGCACATCATTCTTTTCACTCAGCCTCACTCCATCCCCTGTCACACAACAGACAATTCCCCACATCTGCCCCTCTCAACTCCACCTGAATGAAACACTCCAACCCTTTGGGAGTTTCAACAGCCCTTGACCCCCCGCCCCAGCGAAGACTGCAATTTACAGTCAACTTCATTCTTAGAGGATACCTTCATTCCCCCAGCTCAGATGGCGAACCTTTCCAACATGAACAGCCAGCCCACCCATGGACTAATTCCTGACTGCTTGACCTCCATAACCAATGGCCTTGAACTTCCAGACATCTTATGTCCTCAGGCTTCAAAGTGCAGCCTGAGTGTGGGGGTACATTCTACCTGCAATTGACCCCCCCCCCCCCCCCACCCTTCCTCCCCAGTGTGAGGGTCTTCAGCCCACATGAGGTTGGGAACAACCCCTGTCAGAGTCTCCCACTCAGTCCATGCAGCCTGGCTTCCTACAGGACCCCAACCAGGGACCTTACAGTCGCCCCCTGTGCTGACGTTGCGGATTTATCTGCTCTCACCCACTTTCCATCTGCCATTCCAGAAGGGTGGTCCTCAGCGGTGATATCACCACAAGCCCAGCAAGGAGGACATGCGAAGCACTGCCTGCAAACCAGCTGCCAGACTTCTTTAAATGAAGGCCTGCAAGCGACCCCATCTCATGCCGAGACTGAACCCTCCTCCTGCCCCCAGATCTGTGTTGCACTTATCTGGGCCCCCACATCCTCTCCGATGCCCCCACTGTAATTGGCACCCTGGAAAGTATCGGCGACCCGAGCGCTCATCTCTGATATCCCCTTCGGCGGTGAGGTTGTCAGATTCTTGTTTTTATGCAACTGTTGTAAATCATACTGGCGTGACATAACGTCTGATGAGTATTCAGTGAGCAGTGGGTATTAAGAGGAGTCCTGGCGGGAGGTTTCACTATGATGATATTTAAATGAGGTCCCCACCCTTCTGTCGCGGGATTCTCGTTACATCACTGGCGAGGTGCCTGAAAAATTGGAAAATGCGATCTTGCCGGAGAGATACTTGTTTCCCATTCTCGCCGTATATTGGGCCCACGTTGTCGTTCTCGCTGACTACTGTTGGTTGAAAATGGTCCCCTTTGTTTTATTATAAAACGTTATGGATAGTACAAGAGTTTAATTATTCTGCAGTAAAATGCAACAAAAGACCTACACTTTGATGTAATATTGACTTTACTGGCAACTTGCTTTTCAACAGTATTAGGCATAGGTAAACTGAGGCACCGGAGTATAATTCACCCTGGCATGAAACTGATTTTTGGGACTTATGCCAAATTCCCCACACCCCACCCCGCTGGCTTTGAACCCACTGGCAGGGCCATGGGAGAATTCCGGCATAGTCATCACATCACGCCTCACAACAGCTTGCAAAATCAAGTCATTAACAAAATTAATCAGCACTCCATGTGCCAATTTGACCCAACACAGGGATTCTGCAGGTCTTGAAGGTTTCAAATGTCATGACATATTGCCCAAACCAGCTTTACTTCGATTGGGAACATATGAATGTAATTATGGGAACTTTTTACCCTCATTCACACAAATACTTGGCCTGAGCCTTGGCTCCTCCCTCTGCCACTGGATCCTGAACGTCCTAACCCACAGGCCCCAATCAGTAAGGATAGACAACAACACCTCCCCCACGATCATCCTCAACACCGGTGCCCCAAAAGGCTGTGTCCTCAGCCCCCTACTATACTACTTATACACCTATGACTGTGCGGCCAAATTCCCCTCCAACTCGATTTTGAAATTTGCTGATGACACCACCACCGTAGTATGTAGGATCTTAAACAATGACGAGACAGAGGAGGATCTCAAACAATGACAGGAATGAGATAGAGAATCTGGTGAACTGGTGCAACGACAATAATCTCTCCCTCAATGTGAACAAAATGAAGGAGATTGTCATCAACTTCAGGAAGCGTAGTGGAGAACATGCCCCTGTCTACATCAATGGGAACGAAGTAGAAAGGGTTGAGAGCTTCAAGTTTTTAGGTGTACAGATTGCCAACAACCTGTCCTGGTCTCCCCATGCCGACATTATAATTAAGAAGGCCCACCAACGACTCTACTTTCTCAGAAGACTAAGGAAATTTGGCATGTCAGCTACGACTCTCACCAACTTATACAGATGCACCATAGAAAGCATTCTTTCTGGTTGTATCACAGCTTGGTGTGGAGCCTGCTCTGCCCAAGACCGCAGGAAACTACAAAAGGTCGTGAATGTAGCCCAGTCCATCACGCAAACCAGCCTCCCATCCATTGACTCTATCTACAATTCCCGCTGCCTCGGAAAGCCAGTCAGCACAATTAAGGACCCCACACACCCTGGACATGCTCTCTTCCGCCTTCTTCCGTCAGGAAAAAGATACAAAAGTTTGAGGTCATGTACAAACCGACTCAAGAACAGTTTCTTCCCTGCTGCCATCAGACTTTTGAATGGACCTACCTCGTATTAAGTTGATCTTTTCACTACACCCTGGTTATGACTGTAACATTACATTCCGCAGTCTCTCCTTCCTTCCCTATGTATGGTATACGTTGACTATATGGCAAGCAAGAAACAATAATTTTCACTGCATACTAATACATGTGACAATAATAAACCAAATCAAATCAAAATACTTGCGAGTTCATACCTGGGCATGACACACTTTCAATTATTAGGACACCTCTGTCCAATAATGTAGCTTTTGCCAACAATTACTTGCATACTTCACACTAGTTGACTATTTTTGGAGAATGGATGTTAGTTGCATTGCAATTTGATAAACTCTTCAAACTTCCAGCAATTTTGTTCTGCTTGAAGGAAAAAAAGAAAGGATTTAATAGGAATGAGAGGCAACAAGAAGCACTGGTGCCTCCAGTCTCACACACCTAACTTGAAGAAATAATCATGCAGAGTGTGGTTCTAAGTGACCCAATTAGAAGGTGTCATGTAGGGGTAGGTGTGTCATACAAAAGTAGACTATAACCATTATGATTGCTTATTCTTCAACCTTCATACATGCATTCTGGGTGGAGCTTTCAGTTTGAGCAAAGTGTGAAATAAGGTCGAGCAGATCATCATGAATCGCTTTGACAAAGAGTAATCGGACTCGAAACGTTAGCTCTTTTCTCTCCCTACAGATGCTGCCAGACTTGCTGAGACTTTCCAGCATTTTCTCTTTCATTTCAGATTCCAGCATCCGCAGAAATTTGCTTTTATTGAGCAGATCATCTGCCCATTGTACATTCCATATCATATTCCTTCCCAAAGACTTCAGTAGTAAAGATTATTGGCCATGGTGTGTAATGGCAGCCGATTCACTCACACCCTGTTATATTTTACATCCCTGTTGAAGTTTACATTCCTAGCACCTGTCTTTAACCAGTTTGGCATGTATCATAGCAAAATAGCATGCAATGTGTGGTCACAGCAAAATTGTTAGAAGGAGAATCTGGCTTGGTTTTTTTATAAATGTTTCAGAGGCGTTGCCAGAAAAAAACATTGAGCCTCCTCAGTCTTCCACCTCACAGCACCCTCTCATTTCACCTGTCTCAAGCACCTCCGTCCATTCACTCCAGTACGCTGAGCTACTTTGACTGAAATGGAGAGTCCTGGCTGATCTATAAATGAGAAGAAGTAAGCAGAGGTGAGGTTGTGAAGCTGTTGATGTATTGGGTGTTCTGGATCACATACAGGTCACCAACACTTGAAGTAGTGCAACACTATTTTATTAAAAGGTTAACTATTTAAACATACTTGAACTGTGGGTAAATACGATACCAGCTTTAACTAAAGACCTTTGCCTTGTCCTAACCAGTTGATGCACTCAGCACATGGTGAATGTCTGTGTTGCAGGCTGTGAGCTCTGTGCTCCAGCTGGCTGCTACTCGAATGAGCGGGAACTCTGATGTCCTCTGTCTTTATAGTGCGCGTGCTCTCACTGGTGATTGGCTGCGGTGTTGTGTATGTTGATTGGTCCCACTGTGTGTCCATCAGTGTGTGTCTGCACCATGATATACTGGTGTATATTATGACATCCCCCCTTTTATATAAAAAAATGTGCCTGCTGTCGTGTTGGGTTTTCTGGTTCACAAACAAGCCAACAATGCTGGAAGTGGTGTAATGCTATTTTATTAACTGTTCAACTATGCTAACAAACTGTAAACGTGGGTATAAGCAATACCAGCTTAACTGTGGACCCTTTCCTATCACTTGCTATGGTGAGGCACTCAGCACATGGTGAATGTCTGTGATGCAGGCTGTGAGCGCTGTGCTCTGAGCTGGCTGCTGCTGGAATGAGCGGGAACTCTCTTGTCCCCTGTCTTTATAGTGCTTGTGCTCTCACTGGTGATTGGCTGCGGTGTTATGTATGCTGGTTTATCCTTCTGCATGTCCATCAGTGTGTGTATGCGATTGCACCATAATGTACTGATGTATATTATGACATCCCCCTTTTTTACAAAGAACATGTGCCTATGTGAGAATAAATAACATGTAATGAGTGTATCTGACCATGTGTGTGCAGTATTTACATAACTATGTACATGAGGCTAGTCTATATGCACGGGAAGGTGCCTGGTGCAGAGAAAAGAAAAACAAGGTGTTACACCAACAACAAAACTAACAACGAATGCTATAAACAAACTAGTGAAATGCTGAAACAGGATGAAAGAACAAAGTATTGAGTCCAACATTGTAAGGCTCAGAAATCAAGTCGGATTCGGGTTGACCGCCTCAAGGATGGGTCAGGAGCCACCGGCTGAGGATCGGGCCGGGCCACGGCCAAGTGAGGAGGATTCAGAGTATCCGGAAGCTCTACAAAGTCCAGGTCGGGGACAACAGGAGGGCGTGGCACCGGTGGAGGATCGCGTAGCGAGCGTGAAACCAGACGAAGGGATCGCCGATTGCGGCGGCGAATGGAGCCATCAGGCAGACGAACCAAGAATGAGTGTGGAGCCACCAGCCGAAGAACCACAGCAGTTGAAGACCAGCCACCCTCCGGAAGATGGATTCGGACGTTGTCACCTGGCGCCATAGCAGGAAGATCAGTCGCTCGAGCGTCATGCGCCGCCTTGTGCTGCGCGCGAGACTGTTGCATCCGCTGAAGGACCAGAGCATGGTCGAGGTCTGGGACGTGAATGGACGGTACAGTGGTCCTGAGGGTGTGACCCATCAGCAAGGTGACAGGCCCGTGGACAGTGGAGCCGAGCAATAGGCCAGCAAGGCGAGGCAGAAGTCAGATCCTGCATCAGCAGCCTTGCAGAGGAGCCTCTTGACGACGTGGACGCCCTTTTCTGCTTTGCCTTTTGACTGGGGGTGCAGGGGACTGGACATCACGTGTACAAAATTGTACCTGCTGGCGAAGTTAGACCATTCCTGGCTCGCGAAGCAGGGGCCATTGTCCGACATCACAGTGAGTGGGATGCCGTGACGAGCAAAGGTCTCTTTGCAAGCACGGATAACAGCCGATGACGTGATGTCGTGCAGGCGTACAACCAGAGTAAGTAGTTTAAATCCTGCCAGTGGCCAGGGACAGCAGGGTGTGACTGCAAGTCAGGCAGGTAAAGGGAACCAGCAGTCAGGAACCCAGGAGCCTCAGCCCTTGACGCTGTCCAACAGGTATGAGGCACTTGCTCCCTGTGTGGATGGCGAACAGGGCTGCAGGAAGGGTGAGTCAGCTGACCAAGACACCATGGTTCAGCAGGCCATTCAAGGGGAGGGAGTAAGTAGGCAAGTTGCAGTTGTAGGGGATTCTATTATCAGGGGGATAGATAGTATCCTTTGTGAGCAGGATAAAGAGTCCCGCATGGTATGTTGCCTGCCCGGTGCTAGGGTGAAGGACATCTCTGACCGGCTTGAAAGGATACTGGAGAGGGAGGGGGAGGATCCAGTTGTTGTGATCCATGTCGGTACCAACAACATAGGCAAGTCTAGAAAAGAGGACCTGTTTAGAGATTATAAAGAGCTAGGATTCAAATTAAAAAACAGGTCCTCAAGGGTCATAATCTCCGGATTACTGCCCGAGCCACGTGCAAATTGGCATAGGGAGGCAAGAATAAGGGAAGTTAACACGTGGCTGAAAGAGTGGTGTGGGAAAGAGGGGTTCCTTTTCATGGGACACTGGCATCAGTTTTGGGACAGGGGGGGACCTATACCGTTGGGATGGTCTCCACCTGAACCGAGCTGGGACCAGTGTTCTGGCGAAAAGAGTAAATAGGGTGGTCAATAGGACTTTAAACTAGAGATTGGGGGGGGGAAGGGAAAGTCAGGGAACCGAGAGGTGAAGTAATCAGTGGGAAGCGTAACTGCTTAGGAATACAAAAAAGCACGAAAAGACAAAACTCAGGAGAGGTTACGATAGTCCCAATCCCACAAAATATGACACAGTGTATGGAAAGGCTCAGTAAACCAAGGTCCACCACACTAAGAAAACAAAAAGGGACGGTCAATAGAGAATTAAAGGTGCTATATTTAAATGCGCGCAGTGTACGGAACAAGGTAGATGAGCTTGTGGCCCAGATTGTGACTGGCAGGTATGATGTGGTAAGCATCACAGAGACGTGGTTGCAGGGGGTTCAGGACTGGCATTTAAACATCCAGGGATTCACAACCTATCGAAAAGACAGAGAGGTGGGCAGAGGGGGTGGGGTTGCCTTGTTAATTAGGAATGAAATTAAATCAATAGCACTAAACGACATAGGGTCAGATGATGTGGAGTCTGTGTGGGTAGAGTTGAGGAACCACAAAGGCAAAAAAACCATAATGGGAGTTATGTACAGGCCTCCTAACAGTGGTCAGGACCAGGGGCACAAAATGCACCACAAAATAGAAAGTGCATGTCAGAAAGGCAAGGTCACAGTGATCATGGGGGACTTCAATATGCAGGTGGACTGGGTAAATAATGCTGCCAGTGGACCCAAGGAAAGGGAATTCATTGAATGTTTACAGGAGGGCTTTTTGGAACAGCTTGTGATGGAGCCCACGAGGGAACAGGCCATTCTGGACTTAGTGTTTTGAAATGAGCCAGACTTGATTAAAGATCTTAAAGTAAGGGAACACTTAGGAGGCAGTGATCATAATAAGGTAGAATTCAATCTCCAATTTGAAAGAAAGAAGGTAGAATCAGATGTAAAGGTGTTACAGTTAAATAAAGGTAACTACAGGGGCATGAGGGAAGAACTGACGAAAATCGACTGGGAGCAGAGCCTAGTGGGAAAGACAGTAGAACAGCAATGGCAGGAGTTTCTGGGAGTAATTGAGGACACAGTACAGAGGTTCATCCCAAAGAAAAGAAAGGTTATCAGAGGGGGAATTAGGCAGCCATGGCTGACAAAGGAAGTTAGGGAATGCATCAAAGCAAAAGAGAAAGCCTATAATGTGGCAAAGAGTAGTGGGAAATCAGAAGATTGGGAAGGCTACAAAAACAAACAGAGGATAACAAAGAGAGAAATAAGGAAAGAGAGGATCAAATATGAAGGTAGGCTAGCCAGTAACATTAGGAATGAGAGTAAAAGTTTCTTTAAATACATTAAAAACAAACGGGAGGCAAAAGTAGACATTGGGCCGCTCCAAAATGACGCTGGTAATCTAGAGATGGGAGACAAGGAAATAGCTGAGGAACTAAATAAGTACTTTGCGTCAGTCTTCACAGTAGAAGACATGAGTACTATCCCAACAATTCAGGAGAGTCAGGGGGCAGAGTTGAATATGGTAGCCATCACAAAGGAGAAATTGCTAGAGAAACTAAGAGGTCTAAAAATTGATAAATCTCCAGGCCCAGATGGCTACATCCTAGAGTTCTAAAGGAGATAGCTGAAGAAATAGTGGAGGCGTTAGTTATGATCTTTCAAAAGTCACTGGAGTCAGGGAAAGTCCCAGAGGATTGGAAAATCGCTGTTGTAACCCCCCTGTTCAAGAAGGGAACAAGGAAAAAGATGGAAAATTATAGGCCAATTAGCCTAACCTCGGTTGTTGGCAAGATTCTAGAATCCATTGTTAAGGATGAGATTTTTAAATTCTTGGAAGTGCAGGGTCGGATTAGAACAAGTCAGCATGGATTTAGTAAGGGGAGGTCGTGCCTGACAAACCTGTTAGAGTTCTTTGAAGAGATAACAAATAGGTTAGACCAAGGAGAGCCAATGGATGTTATCTATCTTGACTTCCAAAAGGCCTTTGATAAGGTGCCTCATGGGAGACTGCTGAGTAAAATAAGGGCCCATGGTATTCGAGGCAAGGTACTAACATGGGTTGACGATTGGCTGTCAGGCAGAAGGCAGAGAGTTGGGATAAAAGGTTCTTTTTCGGAATGGCAACCGGTGACAAGTGGTGTCCCGCAGGGTTCAGTGTTGGGGCCACAGCATTTCTCTTTATATATTAATGATCTAGATGACGGGACTGGGGGAATTCTAGCTAAGTTTGCCGATGATACAAAGATAGGTGGAGGGGCAGGTAGTATGGAGGAGGTGGGGAGGCTGCAGAAAGATTTAGACAGTTTAGGAGAGTGTTCCAAGAAATGGCTGATGAAATTCAACGTGGGCAAGTGCGAGGTCTTGCACTTTGGAAAAAAGAATAGAGGCATGGACTATTTTCTAAACGGTGACAAAATTCATAATGCTGAAGTGCAAAGGGACTTGGGAGTCCTAGTCCAGGATTCTCTAAAGGTAAACTTGCAGATTGAGTCCGTAATTAAGAAAGCAAATGCAATGTTAACATTCATCTCAAGAGGCTTGGAATATAAAAGCAGGGATGTACTTCTGAAGCTTTATAAAGCATTAGTTAGGCCCCATTTAGAATACTGTGAGCAATTTTGGGCCCCACACCTCAGGAAGGACATACTGGCACTGGAGCGGGTCCAGCAAAAATTCACACGGATGATCCCAGGAATGGTAGGCCTAACATACGATGAACGTCTGAGGATCCTGGGATTATATTCATTGGCTTTTAGGAGGTTGAGGGGAGATCTAATAGAAACTTACAAGATAATGAATGGCTTAGATAGGGTGGACGTAGGGAAGTTGTTTTCATTAGCAGGGGAGACTAGGACCCGGGGGCACAGCCTTAGAATAAAAGGGAGTTACTTTAGAACAGAGATGAGGAGAAATTTCTTCAGCCAGAGAGTAGTGGGTCTGTGGAATTCATTGCCACAGAGGGCGGTGGAGGCCGGGACGTTGAGTGTCTTTAAGACAGAAGTTGATAAATTCTTGATTTCTCGAGGAATTAAGGGCTATGGAGCGAGAGCGGGTAAATGGAGTTGAAATCAGCCATGATTGAATGGTGGAGTGGACTCGATGGGCTGAATGGCCTTACTTCCGTTCCTATGTCTTATGGTCTTATGGTCTTAACCTCGGGATAGCTGGAAAAATAATCAACTATGAGAACATAGTCCCTGCCGAGCGCATGGAACAGGTCCACGCCTACCCTAGACCAAGGGGACGTGACCAACTCATGGGGCTGAAGGGTCTCCCGTGGTTGGGCCGGCTGGAACCGCTGACAGGTGGGGCAATTGAGCACAGTTTTGGCAATGTCCTCATTTATGCCAGGCCAGTAGACAGCCTCTCGGGTCCTCCGTCGGCACTTCTCTACGCCGAGAAGGCCCTCATGCAGTTGCTCTAAAACCAGGTGATGCATGCTGTGTGGGATCACGATGCGGTCCAGCTTCAGGAGGACGCCATCAACGACTGCCAGATCGTCTAGAATATTATAGAACTGCGGGCATTGTCCCTTGAGCCATCCGTCAATCATGTGGCGCATCACACGTTGTAGCATGGGGTCAGCCGCAGTCTCATGGCGAATGTGGGTTAGGCGTTCATGTGGCTGGCAGATTGGCGGCCGTGAAGGCCACATGGGCGTCGACTTGGCAAACGAACCCCTCTGGGTCGGACGGAGTGGTGACTGCCCTGGACAGAGCATCGGCTATGATCAGGTCCTTACCCGGTGTGTACATGAGCTGGAAATCGTATCTCCGGAGCTTGAGCAGAATGCGTTGTAGGCGAGGGGTCATGTCATTGAGGTCTTTTGGGATGATGCCGACCAGCGGGCGATGGTCGGTCTCCACAGTGAACTGGGGAAGGCCATACACGTAGTCATGGAACTTGTCGACACTGGTCAACAGGCCTAGGCATTCCTTCTTGATTTGCGCATAGCGCTGCTCTGTGGGGGTCATGGCCCGTGACACATAGGCAACAGGGGCCCATGACGAGGCATCATCTCGTTGCAGGAGCACCGCCCCTATGCCAGATTGGCTAGCGTCCGTTGATATTTTTGTCTCCCTTGCAGGATCGAAAAACGCCAATACCGGGGCGGTGGTCAGCTTGACCTTGAGCTCCTCCCATTCACGCTGGTGGGCGGGAAGCCACTGGAAGTCCGTCGTCTTCCTAACTAGGTTGCGGAGAGCTGTGGTGTGGGAAGCGAGGTTAGGGATGAACTTTCCTAGGAAGTTGACCATTCCTAAGAATCGGAGCACCACCTTCTTATCCGCTGGCTTCTGCATGGCCGTGATGGCTGCCACCTTGTCCGCATCTGGCCGCAAACCCAACCGGGAGATGTGGTCTCCTAAAAACTTGAGTTCGATCTGGCCGAAAGAACATTTGGCTCTGTTGAGGCGCAGGCCTTGGTCCCATATTCGCTTAAAAATGCGTTGGAGGGGACTGATATGCTCCTGCGGGGTGGTGGACCATATGCTGATGTCGTCCACATAGACGCGCACACCCTCGATGCCCTCCATCATCTGCTCCATGATGCGGTGGAACACTTCAGATGCTGATATGATTCCAAATGGCATTCTATTGTAGCAGTACCTGCCAAATGTGGTGTTGAAAGTACACAGCTTTCTGCTTGACTTGTCCAATTGAATCTGCCAGAAGCCCTTTGATGCATCCATCTTGGTGAATATGTTGGCTCGAGCCATCACGCACGTGATCTCCTCACGCTTGGGGATAGGGTAATGCTCCTGCATGATGTTACGATTTAAATTCTTCGGGTCGATACAGATCCGGAGCTCGCTGGAAGGCTTCTTGACGCACACCATGGAACTGACCCAGTCGGTTGGTTCCGTCACTCTGGATAGCACTCCTTGGTCCTGGAGGTCCTGCAGCTGCTGCTTGAGGCGGTCCTTGAGGGGTGCTGGGACTCTGCGAGGTGCATGAACCACAGGCGTGGCGTCCTGTTTGAGCAGGATTTTGTATGTGTAGGGAAGTGTGCCCTTGCCTTCGAAGACATCTTGGTGTTGAGTGATGATGGCACTTAGTTGCGCCTGAAGTCCGCATCTTGAAAGTCAGATGTGTCCTCTGGAGAGAGGGAATGTACGCGCTGCACGAGGTTGAGGAGCTTGCACGCCTGTCCGCCTAGCAGGGAGTCCTTTGAGGAGCCCACTGTCTCGAAGGGTCAGGTGACTTTTCACGAGTTGTGCGTCAGCTCGAGTTGGCATGACCCGGTGGCGGGGATGACGTTACCATTATAGTCGACCAGTTGGCAATTGGATGGAAGAATTGTTGGTTTGACCCCCAGGATTCGAAATGCTGACCATGCGAGGAGATTGGCGGAAGCACCAGTATCCAGATGGAATCTGATTTGGGATCGGTCGACCGTCAGGGTGGCACACCACTCATCGTCCAGATCAGTGCTGTGTACCAACAGCGGCTGGTGTTTTCGATTCGGGGACAGCATGTTCTTGGTTGTGACAGCGACTCGAAAAGGCTCCCTGTCCTCGGTGTTACTGGTCTGCATGAAGTCAGGATCGGACTCGGGGAAGGTGGGTTGGATTGCCCGAACATTCCTGCGAGGCTGGTTAAATCATTGCGAGTTGGCAGGCTGGGCTGCTCGACAGCAGGTAGCATAGTGGCCAACCCTGCCACAGCGTAGGCACTGTCGCAATTTTGCAGGGCATTGCCGCTTTAAGTGGGCGGAGCCACAGTTGCCGCACGTCGTGACGTCAGTGCGTTTGTTGCGCCACCGCACATGCGTGGTATGGTCTTGCGTGGTGCGGGCCTGCGCATCGCGTTCCTCCACGTCACCGTCCCCTTGTTTGGCGCTGCCTCTATGTAGGAGTACCGGCTGGTGGCATTCTCATGCAGGACACAGGTCTCGATGGCAGTTGCTAGGGGTAGTTGCTTAACATTAAGGAGCTGCTGACGCAGGGTGTCCGACATGACCCCCAAAACAATCTGGTCGCGTATCATGAGTCGGAGGTGGGCCCGTAGCCACAGGATTGCGCGAGGATGCGGAGGTGTGTTAAATAGGATTGGAAAGGCTTGTCCTTACCCTGCAAGCGCTGCTGGAACAGGTACCTTTCGAAGCTTTCGTTGACTTCAACACTGAAGTGTGTGTCGAATTTGAGGAGCACCGTCTTGTACTTGGTCTTGTTCTCGTCGTCCGCGAATGTCAGCGAGTTAAAGATGTGGATGGCATGTTGCCCAGCCGTGGAAAGAAGAAGGGCTATCTTCATGGTGTCCGATGCATTCTCCCTGTCCGTGGCCTCGAGGAAGAGCTGGAAGCGCTGTTTAAATATCTTCCAATTTACTCAGAGATTGCCAGCGATGCGGAGCGGTGGCGGCGGGTTGATGTTCTCCATGCTGTAGGATGCCGGAATGCTGAGAAGTTGCAGGTAGGTCTCACAAGTGCGAGATTGCGGCTACTCCTTGTACCATGTCGTGTTGGGTGTTCTGGTTCACAAACAAGCCAACAATGCTGGAAGTGGTGTAACGCTATTTTATTAACTGTTCAACTATGCTAACATACTGTAAATGTGTGCATAAGCAATACCAGCTTAACTGTGGACCCTTTCCTATCACTTGCTATGGTGAGGCACTCAGCACATGGTGAATGTCTGTGATGCAGGCTGTGAGCTCTGTGCTCTGAGCTGGCTGCTGCTAGAATGAGCGGGAACTCTCTTGTCCCCTGTCTTTATAGTGCTTGTGCTCTCACTGGTGATTGGTTGCGGGGTTATGTATGCTGGTTGGTCCTACTGCATGTCCATCAGTGTGTGTATGTGATTGCACCATAATGTACTGATGTATATTATGACACCTGCGTGACAAAAATAGTGTGTGGTGAATGTTCCTGACTACGTGTGTGTGAAATATTTACAGGACTATGTACATAAAACTAAGCTATTTACATGGGAAAGTGCCTGGCGCAGAAAAAAAAAAGTGTGTCACACAAATAACGAGATGAACACTATATACAAACCACTTGAACGATTAAACGGAAGAACAGAACAGACCAGAGAGTCCATGAGTGCAAAGTTCACAAATTAAGTCTCTGAGGTGGGCGACGAATTCTGGTTGACCGTCAGGGTGGCACACCACTCATCGTCTGGATCGATGCTGTATACCGACAGAGGATGGTGTCTTTGCTTCGGGGACAGCCTGTTTTTCGTTATGACACCGACTCGAAAAGGCGCCTTTGGGTCCTCGGTGTCAGGTTGAGGCCCTGGAGGTGTTCAATCACTTGGACCCGTTCCGCCTCTTGGGGGCCTTGCCGAGCCGTTTCAGCCGCTTGTATATGGGAGTACCGACTGGTGGCATTTTCATGTAGGACACAGGTCTCGATGGCGGTCGCTAGGGTGAGTTGCTTTACTTTGAGGCGCTGCTGACGTAGGGGGTCCGACTGAACACCGAAAACGATCTGGTCGCGTATCATGAAGTCGGAGGTGGGCCCGTAGCTGAAAGATTGCGCAAGGATGCGGAGGTGCGTTAAAAAGGATTGGAAAGGTTCGTCCTTACCCTGCAAACGCTGCTGGAACACGTAGCGTTCGAAACTTTCATTCACCTCTACGCTGCAGTGAGTGTCAAATTTGAGGAGAACCGTCTTGAACTTCGTCTTGTCTTCGTCATCTGCAAAGGTGAGAGAGTTGAAAATATGGATGGCATGGTCCCCGGCCATGGATAGGAGAAGAGCAATCTTTCTGGTGTCTGAGGCGCCCTCCCTGTCCGTGGCTTTGAGGTAGAGCTGGAAGTGCTGTTTGAAAATCTTCCAGCTGGCCCCGAGGTTGCCGGCGATGTGGAGTGGCGGTTGCGGGCTGATGTCGTCCATGTTGCAGAATGACGGAATGCTGGCGGAAAGCAGATCAGTTTCAGGTAGGTCTAAGACATGCCACTATGCAACCACGCCTGGTACCATGATGTGTTGGGTGTTCTGGATCAAATACAGGTCACCAACACTTGAAGTAGTGCAACACTATTTTATTAAAAGGTTAACTATTTAAACATACTTGAACTGTGGGTAAATACGATACCAGCTTTAACTAAAGACCTTTGCCTTGTCCTAACCAGTTGATGCACTCAGCACATGGTGAATGTCTGTGTTGCAGGCTGTGAGCTCTGTGCTCCTAGCTAGCTGCTACTCGAATGAGCGGGAACTCTGATGCCCCCTGTCTTTATAGTGCGTGTGCTCTCACTGGTGATTGGCTGCGGTGTTGTGTATGTTGATTGGTCCCACTGTGTGTCCATCAGTGTGTGTCTGCACCATGATATACTGGTGTATATTCTGACAGCTGTAAGCTTCTGATAAGACCATAAGACATAGGAGCGGAAGTAAGGCCATTCGGCCCATCGAGTCCACTCCACCATTCAATCATGGCTGATTTCAACTCCATTTACCCGCTCTCTCTCCATAGCCCTTAATTCCTCGGGAATTTATCAACTTCTGTCTTAAAGACACTCAACGTCCCGGCCTCCACCGCCCTCTGTGGCAATGAATTCCACAGACCCACCACTCTCTGGCTGAAGAAATTTCTCCTCATCTCTGTTCTATAGTGACTCCCTTTTATTCTAAGGCTGTGCCCCCGGGTCCTAGTCTCCCCTGCTAATGGAAACAACTTCCCTACGTCCACCCTATCTAAGCCATTAATTATCTTGTAAGTTTCTATTAGATCTCCCCTCAACCTCCTAAACTCCAATGAATATAACCCCAGGATCCTCAGGTGTTCATCGTATGTTAGGCCTACCATTCCTGGGATCATCCGTGTGAATCTCTGCTGGACCCGCTCCAGTGCCAGTATGTCCTTCCTGAGGTGTGGGGCCCAAAGTTGCTCACAGTATTCTAAATGGGGCCTAACTAATGCTTTATAAAGCTTCAGAAGTACATCCTTGCTTTTATATTCCAAGCCTTTTGAGATAAATGACAAGTTGAGACAAATGATAAATGATAAGATGTGATCCTTACTTGCCAAGATGCAGGATTGGGGACATTCAGGGCATGAATACAGAAGTACGCTGCTTTGAGTAGCATTGATTCCTGGAGTCATTTGAGAGCATGTGGCATACCCTGCAGGGTTTGATAGCTGTGATGGAGGAGTTGACAGTGTAGCCATGTTTGATGGCTTCGTGTCAGAACTCCAATACATTCTGGAGCATAAGGCACCTCAAAGAGCCCTTAACACAAGTTGCCAACAAAGCTGTGGTTTCTCTAGGAATGGTAATGTTTGCCATGTTGGCGAAGCATCTCAACAGTACCTTAAACAGAACTTAACAGCCTCATTTTGGTTCTGCAGTTTGTTCCCATGCCGGCCACAGGACACACAATGACAGTGTACTGTGGTATGGCCAAGGTATAAATTGGAGCCAATGAGGGAGCTGCGACTCAGGATTACATAACATTGTGCCAACCTACTGCCCCACTCACTTGAGGCAGGGTGTGTCTGAGCAGTCATCACAGCACTGAATGTCATGTAAACATACCTCAGAATTAACACACTCAACTCTTGAGTCAGAAGACTATGGATTCAAGGCCCACTGCAGGACCTGAGCGTATTGTCTACTTTGCACACTGCTGATGGGCTGCTGGATTACTGAAGGTTCTGCCTTTCAGATTAGACATTAAACAGAGGTGTTGGCTGCAAAGGGCTCTGATGTCCTGTCCAAAGAAGAGTCGGGATTTTCACCGGTGCCAATATTAATCATATTTAGAAAACACTAAATGATCATTAATCGTGTGCTGTTTGTGGGACCTTGCTGTGTACAAATTAGCTGCTCTGCTTACCTCCAAAACAACAGTGACATTTCAAGTAATTAACAGCCTGTGAAGTATTTTGGGACAGTTCCGGAACATGAAAGGTGCTACATAAATGCAAGTTCTTTGTTTCTCCAGGGCCATCTTATGACCCAGCACAAGAAGATAACAAGTCACCTCTATTCCAACAACATCTTGCAGCCAGCTACCTCACTTATTTTGTCCACTGAGGCACTGCTAAAAGGTCGATTAAATCACTTATTCTTGAAGAGGAAGCAGTTTGAAATGAAGAGATGCTAAAAATACATTAAGAAAATACTTTAATGCAACCAACTTGTTTGAATAGAATTCTAGTTCAACTAAAATGTTGATTTGTATCAGGATGAAATTAGGTTGCCTCAGATGAATGGAAATATATTCATGGCAATTAATATTAAATAGTGGATGGTGTTCGTTGTGTTTAATAAGATAGTTCATTTTGCATACTTGGTCAGGAATATTTTGATAGAGTTTTACCAGTTCTCTGGTAATGGGCTGGGAGGTGGGAGGGCTGGTAAAATGGAGTCAGGTGAATTGCAGAGGAGACCCCACATCCTCCGCTGCTGTGGCATTGACCCAGAAGTGGGAACAACACAATTAATGGCCACATTCTGCCTGTGCTGGCAATTTACCAGAACCTGGATGAGCCCATTGCCATGTGGGAGACCACCAGAAACATTTAGTAGGCCTCCCAGCAGGTTCCCGGAAGGGCTGCAGGAGGGGTACTCCTTAATGGCCACTTCATGTTTCACACAGGGAATCGCATTGAGGCAGCGGCCAATCCTGTGGCTACAAAGCCACCACTGGAGGGTTCATCCTGCCTATCGACTGGGCCTGCCTGTCTGATCCTAGCACATCAAAAGAAATTCTAATCTGCCCTTCAGGGATGCCTCGACATGAAGGGTGGATCCTTCATTGGATGCTTCTCCAGCAGCAGCCTTTTTTTTAGCCGCCACCAGTAGAATTGTTCCCGCGATCCTACTGTCTGTCTGCAAAGGCTTGGTTCTCACCTTTAGTCCAGGTGGTGGGACCACCTGCCTTCTGGTAAATCATCTTGAGTAGTAGTAGTATTTCATGCAAGCAGTGTGATCATGCAATAATCTGAAATGAACAGTGCAGTGTAATGAACAGGCTGTCAGAAAAATTAGAGGGAACATTTCTCGTCCATGCCAGCACGTTATAAAATTGAATGAAAATGTTGTCCATTACTCTTGGCCACAGAATTTTCCCTGGCTGCGCTGTTGCCAGTACGACTAAACATGTCCACATTTCCCTCCTTTTGTTCTCTAGTTGCAAAAGGGCAAGATTGCAGCCTTACAGAATAGGAGACCTAAAAGGATATATAAGTCCCCTGAAATGCTGAGGTATGTTGAATATCTCTAAAAAGGGAAATAAACACTCTCATGATTTCCGAGGCACAGCTTCCGGGACCTTTAGTTTGTCACTTTAAACAATGCTTGGAAATTTCCTGTCAGTTCCTGGGAATGGTGCGTGGCCCTTCACTTTCAAATTTACAACTTAATGAGGCACTCAGTCCCCAGTATTTTAGAGGAGAATGAGCTTTGGATATTTTAAAACAATAGCACTTGCACTGGTTGGGCTACTTGATGTCATGGTGCTTTGATGAAAGAGTAGCCACTTGTCATTCAAACTTATGGGTTGTTAGCATATTTTCATTTAATTAAACAAAACAACATTGCCTTTTAGATATGTTAGGGAAATTCCACTGTAATATTGTGTATTTCCATTATATATATTTATATTGCGGATGGATATTAGTGGTCCAGGTTTGTAATTAATTGGTCTTTAACATGCAAATGCAGTTTGGAAAACAACACGGCATAAGACAATTTGTTTCCATAAAGTAATTTGTGAGTTAAACGGCACTGGCTGGCATGCATGCCAAATTGGGTCATTATAGTACTATTATAACCACATGTGAAAACAAAACTTGGGTCTGAGAAAGAATGTGACTGCTTAAGATTTATGGAAAAAGGAGTGAGATTTTCTTAAAATACTTTGTTCATGTAGTTCGTTGTGATAACTGAGATTATGTACACTCAGTATTGTATTTCCCTTAATAGCTCTGTGGTTGAAGAGAGCCTCTGGAGCTATGCACCCCAGGAAGATCTCAGGTTTGATCCCGGATTACATGCGTCATTACCAGATCTCAATTAAACTAGCAGATGAAGCATTACAATGTGCTCATTTGTGCTTGGGCTGAGGGGAAAAATCAGCTAGCATTCCTGCATTGTGCTCCTGATCACTATCCAATGATCTTGGTTAGAAAGTATTCATGTGCATGGGCATCTGGTGAGGATATGTTTGGCTCTGATGCCTCTCAGTGATCCAGTATCTTGCTGTCACATGAAAATGGCCACGTCAGCAACGTGTTGGAAGACGGTTGGGCAATCGGCTTCAGGGGAGAAAAATCGATTAAAGATAAACTTGTAAGACTTCCGGTGGCAGCCATGGAGTGAGTGGTCACTTATTTGGTAGCTCCCGCTCGTGGTGGACCTTTGGGATAATTTTCCCTGATTTATGGGAAATCTGACCGACAAAACAGAAGATTGGTGAGGTAGAGGAGTAGGATTCCCCACCTGTGTATGGATTTGTGGACCAAAATGGTCTGAAAAAGAGAGATCATTGGTCAAAGAAGGGAGTGGAGTCTGCAGCACAGAAAAATATGGCGGTGGGTCAGGGCCTGAAATTGCCAGCCCAGTGGTCAACGGAGCAGCTGGTGGACTTTCTCCAGGAGAACTTTGCTCAGTAAAGAAAAGAATACCTGGATCCGATTAAGACGGGGATTGACCATGTGAAGCAGAGATTGGAAGCCCAGGGCCAGGTGATTAAGAAGGTGGAAGAGGTGGTTGCTGAGCATAATGCCCAGCTAGCCGTGATGGCAGTGGGGCTGATGAAGGACCACCAGAAAAGGCTGCAAGAGAAAGTGGAGGATCTGGAGAACAGGTCGCGCAGGCAGAACCTGAGGATCGTTGGCCTCCCGGAAGGCAGCGAGGGATCAGATGCAGGGGCATACGTGGCGCATATGTTCGAGAAGCTGCTGGGGGAAGGTGCGTTTACTCGGCCCTTGGAGGTGGACAGGGCGCACAGAGCGCTGATGAGGAAGCCGTTGATGAACAAGCCGCCGATCGTGGTACGAATGCACCGGTTCCTGGACAATGAACAGATCTTTGAGCTGGGCCAGACAGACGAGGAGCTGCAAATGGGAAGATAGCGAGCTGCGTATTTATCAGGACTTGTGTGCGGATCTGGCCAAAAGAAGGGCGAGTTTCAATAAAGTGAAATCGGCTCTCTTTAGGAAGCGGGTGAAGTTCAGCATGCTGTAACCAGCTCGTTTGTGGGTCACATTTGAGGGCCAAGAACTTTATTTTGGATCGCCAGATGAGGCAATGAACATTGTTAAAGACAGGGGACTGGAAAGACTTCCGGGTGCGGCGATGACCAGCTGAGTCGCACGTTTCGGCAGCTCCCGGTGAAACGGACTTTTGTGCTCTTGATAGGAGCCCCAACGGCAATTTTGACGGCTAAAAACACTGTGTGGTAAACCAGAAGGGAATCCCCCCTGGATACGGATGGAAAAAGAAGGAGAAAGTGGCCGGATTGCAGTGGATCCTTTAGAACAGCAGCAAGGAAGGCAAGCAAAAACCAAGATGGCGTCGGAAGGTGGCAGTTTAACATGGGGCCCTGAACAACAAGAGTTCTTGAAATGCTGTGTGGAAGAACTCAAAAAGGAAATGAAGAAAGAGCTGTTGGCCCCGATACTACAGGCGATCGAAGGGCTAAAGGAGGAACAAAAGACCCAGGAGCGGGAGCTTCGGGTCGTGAAGGCAAAGGCAGCCGAGAATGAGGACGACATACAGGGCCTGGTGGTGAAGACGGAGACGCATGAGGCACATCAGAAACGATGTGTGGAAAGGTTGGAGGCACTGGAGAACAACGCAAGGAGGAACAACCTGAGGATTCTTGGTCTTCCTGAAGGTGCGGAGGGAGCGGACGTCGGGGCATATGTGAGCACGATGCTGCACTCGTTAATGGGAGCGGAGGCCCCGGCTGGTCCGTTGGAGGTGGAGGGAGCATACCGAGTGATGGCGCGAGGACCGAGAGCAGGAGAAATTCCCAGAGCCATGGTGGTGAGATTCCTCCGTTTTAAGGATAGAGAAATGGTCCTTAGATGGGCAAAGAAAACTCGGAGCAGTAAATGGGAGAACGCGGTGATCCGCGTTTATCAAGACTGGAGTGCGGAGGTGGCGAGAAGGAGGGCGAGCTTTAATCGGGCCAAGGCGGTGCTTCATAAAAAGAAGATAAAATTTGGAATGCTGCAACCGGCAAGACTGTGGGTCACATATCGAGGGAGGCACCACTACTTTGAGACGGCGGATGAAGCGTGGACTTTTATTGTGGAAGAAAAACTGGAATGAGCGGGTTATTAAAAAGAACGTTTGAACAAAGTGGTGGGGCGAATGTGGGGGGCGAAGAGGGGGGTTAAAAAGGGGGGAAAGAGGAGTTTTATGTACTGATCCTGCGATGTGGTAACTTTTCTCTCTTCCACAGGTGGTGATGGGGGGAGGAGGGGAGGTGGAGGAGATGGGACGTTGGCCATTGGGGGTGGGGCCAAGGGAGAAGCGCGGGCTTGGTTCCCGTGCTATGATAATCATGGCGGGAATAGAGAAGCAGGAAGGAGGAGGCGTCGCACGGTGCAAGCCGAGGTCACGGGGGGAAGCCGAGGTCGGCCAGAGTTTGCTGACTTCTGGGAGCAACATGGGGGGAGTAATTACGCTAGCGGGGGATCTAGCGGGGGGGGGGGGGGTGGGAGGGGGGAATTACTGGGTTGCTGCTGCTGGGGAGAGGGGGGAGCTGGTATGGGAGGGGATGGGCGGGGGGGCACCGCCTGGGGGAGATACAGCTGCGTGGGAACCGGGTGAGGAGCTGGAAAAAGGGGATGGCTAATCGACAAGGGGGGTGGGTAGGAAGCCCCCCAACCTGGCTGATCACGTGGAACGTGAGAGGGCTGAACGGGCCGATAAAGAGGGGACGGGTACTCGCACACCTTAAGAAACTTAAGGCAGATGTGGTTATGTTACAGGAAACGCACCTGAAACTGATAGACCGGGTTAGGCTACGCAAAGGATGGGTGGGGCAGGTGTTCCATTCGGGGCTAGATGCGAAAAACAGGGGGGTGGCTATATTAGTGGGGAAGCGAGGCAAAGACTATAGTGGCGGATAACGGGGGCAGATACGTGATGGTGAGTGGCAAACTACAGGGGGAGACGGTGGTTTTGGTAAACGTATATGCCCCGAACTGGGATGATGCCAATTTTATGAGGCGGATGCTAGGACGCATTCCGGACCTAGAGATGGGAAAGCTGATAATGGGGGGAGATTTTAATACGGTGTTGGAACCAGGGCTGGTTAGGTCGAAGTCCAGGACTGGAAGGAGGCCGGCAGCAGCCAAGGTACTTAAAGATTTTATGGAGCAGATGGGAGGTGTAGACCCGTGGAGATTTAGCAGACCTAGGAGTAAGGAGTTCTCGTTTTTCTCCTATGTCCATAAAGTCTACTCGCGAATAGACTTTTTTGTGCTGGGAAGGGCGTTGATCCCGAAGGTGAGGGGAACGGAGTATACGGCCATAGCCATTTCGGATCACGCTCCACACTGGGTGGACTTGGAGATAGGGGAGGAAACAGGAGGGCGCCCACCCTGGGGAATGGACATGGGACTAATGGCAGATGAGGGGGTGTGTCTAAGGGTGAGGGGGTGCATTGAAAAGTACTTGGAACTCAATGATAATGGGGAGGTCCAGGTGGGAGTGGTCTGGGAGGTGCTGAAGGCGGTGGTTAGAGGGGAGCTGATATCAATAAGGGCACATAAAGGGAAGCAGGAGAGTAAGGAACGGGAGCGGTTGCTGCAAGAACTTTTGAGGGTGGACAGACAATATGCGGAAGCACCGGAGGAGGGACTGTACAGGGAAAGGCAAAGGCTACATGTAGAATTTGACTTGCTGACTACGGGCACTGCAGAGGCACAATGGAGGAAGGCACAGGGTGTACAGTACGAATATGGGGAGAAGGCGAGCAGGTTGCTGGCACACCAATTGAGGAAAAGGGGAGCAGCGAGGGAAATAGGGGGAGTGAGGGATGAGGAAGGAGAGATGGAGCGGGGAGCGGAGAGAGTGAATGGAGTGTTCAAGACATTTTATAAAAAATTATATGAAGCTCAACCCCCGGATGGGAGGGAGAGAATGATGGGCTTCTTGGATCGGCTGGAATTTCCCAAGGTGGAAGAGCAGGAAAGGGTGGGACTGGGAGCACAGATTGAGGTAGAAGAAGTGGTGAAAGGAATTAGGAGCATGCAGGCGGGAAAGGCCCCAGGACCGGATGGATTCCCAGTCGAATTCGATAGAAAATATGTGGACTTGCTCGCCCCGGTATTGACGAGGACCTTTAATGAGGCAAAGGAAAGGGGACAACTGCCCCCGACTATGTCTGAAGCAACGATATCGCTTCTCTTAAAGAAGGAAAAGGACCCGCTACAATGCGGGTCCTATAGACCTATTTCCCTCCTAAATGTAGATGCCAAGATCCTGGCCAAGGTAATGGCAATGAGAATAGAGGAATGTGTCCCGGGGGTGGTCCACGAGGACCAAACTGGGTTTGTGAAGGGGAGACAGCTGAACACGAATATACGGAGGCTGTTAGGGGTAATGATGATGGCCCCACCAGAGGGGGAAACGGAGATAGTAGTGGCGATGGATGCCGAGAAAGCATTTGATAGAGTGGAGTGGGATTATTTGTGGGAGGTGTTGAGGAGATTTGGTTTTGGAGAGGGGTATGTTAGATGGGTGCAGCTGTTGTATAGGGCCCCGATGGCGAGCGTGGTCACGAATGGACGGGGATCTGCATATTTTCGGCTCCATAGAGGGACAAGGCAAGGATGCCCTCTGTCCCCATTATTGTTTGCACTGGCGATTGAGCCCCTGGCGATAGCGTTGAGGGGTTCCAAGAAGTGGAGGGGAGTACTTAGAGGAGGAGAAGAACACCGGGAATCTTTGTATGCGGACGATTTGCTACTATACGGGGGAATGGATGGGGGATATGGAATGTGGCAAAGAGCAGGAATAACGCAACTGAAAGATCTGTTTGTGGATGGGAAGTTCGCGAGTCTGGGAGCGCTGACCGAGAAATATGGGTTGCCCCAAGGGAATGCATTCAGGTATATGCAACTGAGGGCTTTTGCGAGGCAACAGGTGAGGGAATTCCCGCAGCTCCCGACACAAGAGGTGCAGGACAGAGTGATCTCAAAGACATGGGTGGGGGATGGTAAGGTGTCAGATATATATAGGGAAATGAGGGACGAGGGGGAGACTATGGTAGATGAACTAAAAGGGAAATGGGAAGAAGAGCTGGGGGAGGAGATCGAGGAGGGGCTGTGGGCAGATGCCCTAAGCAGGGTAAACTCGTCGTCCTCGTGTGCCAGGCTAAGCCTGATTCAGTTTAAGGTATTACACAGGGCGCATATGACTGGAGCACGGCTCAGTAAATTTTTTGGGGTGGAGGATAGGTGTGCGAGGTGCTCGAGAAGCCCAGCGAATCATACCCATATGTTTTGGTCATGCCCGGCACTACAGGGGTTTTGGATGGGGGTGACAAAGGTGCTATCAAAAGTAGTGGGGGTCCGGGTCGAATCAAGCTGGGGGTTGGCTATATTTGGGGTTGCACAAGAGCCGGGAGTGCAGGAGGCGAGAGAGGCCGATGTTTTGGCCTTTGCGTCCCTAGTAGCCCGGCGCAGGATATTGTTAATGTGGAAAGAAGCCAAGCCCCCGGGGGTGGAGACCTGGATAAATGACATGGCAGGGTTTATAAAGCTAGAGCGGATTAAGTTCGTTCTAAGGGGGTCGGCTCAAGGGTTCACCAGGCGGTGGCAACCGTTCGTCGAATACCTCGCAGAAAGATAGATGGAATGGAAAAAAGAAGGCAGCAGCAGCAGCCCAGGATCGGGGGGGGGGAGGAGGAACCAGAAGGACTCTCAGAGTTGTTAATATATACTGTATAATATGTATAGGTCGTTGCGACAGATAATTATATATTGGACTGTTAAATTATATTTTTGGATAGTGTTACTTGTGATAAGGCAGTTGCCAATTAGGGTTAGTTTTCATTTTTGTTATTTATTATTTATTCATTTTTTGTTTATAAAATAGGTCATTGTTATTTGTGTTGTTATAATATTGTGTAAAGGATGCACAATGTACTGTGTTGGTTGACCAAAAATTTTCAATAAAATATTTATTAAAAAAAAGACAGGGGACTGGCAGGTGATGGAGGACATTGAACTAGGGGGCGAGTAGCTTTGTTCTTATGCTGAAAATTTTCTTTTTTTCTTATGCTGAAAAATTTCTTTTTTTCTTTTTGGGTTTTGTATGTGTTGTTTTGCACTAGGTTTTGGGCCGTGGCTCAGTCTTGTATGCGGGTTAACTTTGTTCTTAATGGGGGATGGTGGTGGAATTTTCTTCTTTGTGTTTGTTGGGGATTGTAATGTTTGCAAATGTATGTTCGAGTTGGGGGGGGGGGAGGGAGATCAGTCGAGAGTAGGATACTTGGCGCCATGGGCGGGGGCTACTAGGCTAGCTGGGTAGGCTAGCTCACGGAAGCGCAGTGGAGGGTGAGCAGGTGATCAGTTTGTTGAGGGGGTTGGGATTGTTATTTTGTTATGGGGGAGGGTGGGGGGAATTGTTCTGCTGACAGGGGAGGGACTGGCACGTAGAGACAAATTTGAGGTCAATGACGATGGGTGCCGAGGGCGGGCCTGAGGCTGGCCTAAGAAGGGTGACTGGCGGGGAGGATGGGGGGGCCGACGAGGCTGATCCCATGGTACGTGAGAGGGCTGAATGGGCCGGTCTAGAGGGCTCGCGTGTTCGCGCATTTGTAGAACTTGAAGGCGGACGTGGCAATGGTACAGGAGACACACCTGGGGGTACTGGATTGGACCAGGCGGAGGAAGGGGTGGGTATGGCAGGTATTTCATTCGGGCCTGGACTCTAAAACTGGGGGGGCGGGGGGTAGCGATCTTGATCAATAAGCGGGTGTCGTTTGAAGTAGGGAGCAGTGTGGTAGATTCGGGGGGTAGGTATGTTATGGTGAGTGGGAAGCTGGAGGGAATGCAGGTGGTATTAGTGAATATCTATGCACCAGACTGGAACGACATGGAGTTTATGAGGCGGGTGCTGGGAAGACCCCGGACCAGGACTCACATAGGTTGATCATGGAGGGGAGGGGGGTGGGGGGGGGGGGAGGGGGTTTATAGGAAGAATGAAGGACAGAAGGGGTATCAAGGTCTTGGACCCAGCGGCGGTGAATGGGGTGTTCAAGGAATTTTACAGTCGGTTGTATGAGTCGGAGGCCCGAGCTGGGGTGGAAACGATGAGGCAATTCTTGAAGGGTTTGGAGTTTCCGAAGGTGGAGGAAGGATTGGTGGAGGGGCTGGGTGCCCCGATCAGGATTGTGGAAGTAGTAGAGGGTAACTTCATTTGAAGCCTACTTGTGGCAATAAGCAAATTTCATTTTTATTTCATTTCAGAGGAGGATCTGGAGGAGTTTGAATTGCTGGGTGGGAATGGGTTTCATTATCTGCAGGTGAAGGAGGACTTTGTACAAAGGCAGGTTTTGACCTTTCTCCCGCCACAGGGGATACAGGACAAAGTAGTTTCAAAAATAGGAGTGGGGGAAGGGAAGGTCTCGGACATTTATAAAGAGCTCATGGAGTGGGAGGGAACCTGGAGAGAGGAGGTAAAGTGTAAGTGGGAAGATGAGCTGGGTAAGGAACTAGAGGCCGGTCTGGGGGAAGATGCTCTGAGTAGAGTCAATATGTCCTCATCATGTGCCAGGTACAGCCTGATGCAATTCAAGGTGGTTCACCGGGCACACATGACTGTGGCCCGGATGAGCAGGTTTTTGGGGGTAGAGGACCGGTGAGTGAGGTGTGCAGGAGGGCCCGCAAATCATGTCCACATGTTTTGGGCATGTCCGAAGCTTAGGGATTCTGGCAGGGATTTGCCGATGTCATGTCCACGGTACTAAAAACGAGGGAGGCACCAAGTCCAGAAGTGACGATCTTTGGAGTGTCGGAAGACCCGGGAGTCCAGGGGGCGAGAGAGGCTGATGTTTTGGCCTTTGCCTTCCTGGTAGCCCAGAGATGAATCTTATTTGTGTGGAGGGACTCGGAGCATGCAAAATCAGGGGTATGTGTTAACGACATGGCTAGGTTTTTCAGGCTTGAGAAAATTAAGTTCGCCCTGAGAGGATCAGTGTTAGGGTTCGCCCGGAGGTGGCAGCCGTTTATCGACTTCTTCGGGGAAAACTAAACTGTTAACAGATACAATAAGCAGGGGGGGGGGGGGGGATTAGGTAATAAGGGGGGTATGGGGAATTAGTTTAGTTTAGGTTAGTTCAATTTAGGCAGGATCAGCGAGAGGATATGGAAGGACTTGGGGATTATGTTGGCGGGGTATGGTTGTTGGTTGGGGGGTGGGGGGTGGGGGGGGGGGGTGTTACGCACTGAATTATGTTTACATTTGTATTTGTATCTTCTGTTGTTATAAAACAATAAATGCCTTAATAAAATGTTAGTTAAAAAAAAAGATAAACTTGTACCGATATGTAAAGTAGAGCCATTAATAGCATTTTACACCTTGTGATGGAAGGGCAGCATGGTGGCACAGTGGTTAGCATGGTTGCCTCAACGCCAGGGTCCGGGTTCAATTCTGACCTTGGACGACTGTCTGTTAAGAGTTTGCACATTCTCCTCATGTCTGCGTGGGTTCCCTCTGGCCTCTCTGATTTCCTCCCAGAGTCAAAAGATTGGTAGGTTAGGTGGATTGGCCATGTTAAATTGCCTCAAAAGATTAGGTGGGGGTGGAGGCATGGGCCTAGGTAGGATGCTCTTTCAGAGGGTTGGTGCAGACTCGATGGGCTGAATGGTCTACTCCTGCACTGTCGGGATTTTATGAGTATGAATATATTACTACAGCACACAGTTGCACCTTTACACTGTATAAACCAGAAGGCCAATTTTTTAAGTTTGCATTTAAACTAATGTGGCAGGGGGATGGGAACCGATGTAGGAAGTCAGTGGGGACGGAAACAAAAGGCAGGAAGGGAGAGTGTGTAAAGCATGACCAGAGAAAGCAAGGAAAGTCTACATTAAACTACATTTATTTCAATGCAAGGGGCCTGACGGGCAAAGCGGATGAACTCAGGGCATGGATGGGCACATGGGACTGGGATATTATAGCTATGACTGAAACATGACTAAGGGAGGGGCAGGACTGGCAGCTCAATGTTCCGGGGTACAGATGCTATAGAAAGGATAGAACAGGAGGTAAAAGAGGAGGGGGAGTGGCGTTTTTGATTAGGGAGAACATCACGGTAGTACTTAGAGGGGATATATCTGAGGGTTCGCCCACTGAGTCTATATGGGTGGAACTGAAAAATAAGAAGGGAGCAATCACCTTGATAGGACTGTACTACAGGCCCCCAAATAGTCAGCGGGAAATTGAGGAGCAAGTATGTCAGGAGATTACAGATAGCTGCAAGAAAAATAGGGAGGTAATAGTAGGGGACTTTAACTTTCCCAACATTGACTGGGACAGCCATAGCATTAGGGGCTTGGATGGAGGGAAATTTGTTGAGTGTATTCAGGAGGAATTTCTCATTCAGTATGTGGATGGACCGACTAGAGAGGGGGCAAAACTTGACCTCGTCTTGGGGAATAAGGAAGGGCAAGTGACAGAAGTGTTAGTGAGGGATCACTTTGGGACAAGTGGCCATAACTCCATTAGTTTTAAGATAGCTATGGAGAATGATAGGTCTGGCCCAAGAGTTAAAATTCTTAATGGGGCAAGGCCAATTTTGATGGTATCAGACAGGAACTTTCAGAGGTAGATTGGGGGAGACTGTTGGCAGGCAAAGGGGTGGCTGGTAAATGAGAGGCTTTTAAAAATGTGTTAACCAGGGTTCAGGGTAAGCACATTCCCTTTAGAGTGAAGAGCAATGCTGGTAGAAGTAGGGAACCCTGGATGACTCGAGATATTGAGACTCTGGTCAAAAAGAAGAAGGAGGCATATGACGTACATAAACAACTGGGATCAAGTGGATCCCTTAAAGAGTATAGAGATTGTCGAAATAGAGTTAAGAGGGAAATCAGGAGGGCAAAAAGGGGACATGAAATTGCTTTGGCAAATAATGCAAAGGAGAATCCAAAGAGCTTCTACAGATACATAAAGGGAAAAAGAGTAACTAGGGACAGAGTAGGGCCTATTAAGGATCAACAAGGACATCTATGTGCAGAGCCACAAGAGTTGGGTGAGATCCTGAATGAATATTTCTCATCGGTATTCACGGTGGAGAAAGGCTTGGATGTTAGGAAACTAAGGGAAATAAACAGTGATGTCTTGAGAAGTGCGCATATTACAGAGGAGGAGGTGCTGGAAGTCTTAAAGCGCATCAAGGTAGATAAATCCCCGGGACCTGATGAAATGTATCCCAGGATGTTGTGGGAGGCTAGGGAGGAAATTGCGGGTCCCCTAACAGAGATATTTGAATCATCGGCAGCCACAGGTGAGGTGCCTGAAGATTGGAGAGTAGCGAATGTTGTGCCCTTGTTTAAGAAGGGCAGCAGGGAAAAGCCTGGGAACTACAGACCGGTGAGCCTAACGTCTGTAGTAGGTAAGTTGCTGGAAGGTATTCTGAGAGACAGGATCTACAAGCATTTAGAGAGGCAAGGACTGATTCGGGGCAGTCAGCATGGCTTTGTGCGTGGAAAATCATGTCTCACAAATTTGATTGAGTTTTTTGAGGGGGTGACCAAGAAGGTAGATGAGGGCAGTGCAGTAGACGTTGTCTACATGGACTTTAGCAAAGCCTTTGACAAGGTACCGCATGGTAGGTTGTTGCAGAAGGTTAAAGCTCAAGGGATCCAGGGTGAGGTTGCCAATTGGATTCAAAATTGGCTGGACGACAGAAGACAGAGGGTGGTCGTAGAGGGTTGTTTTTCAAACTGGAGGCCTGTGACCAGTGGTGTGCCTCAGGGATCGGTGCTGGGTCCACTGTTATTTGTGATTTATATTAATGATTTGGATGAGAATTTAGGAGGCATAAGTTTGCAGATGACACCAAGATTGGTGGCACAGTGGATAGTGAAGAAGGTTATCTAGGATTGCAACGGGATCTTGATCAATTAGCCCAGTGGGCCGATGAATGGCAGATGGAGTTTAATTTAGATAAATGTGAGGTGATGCATTTTGGCAGATCGAATCAGGCCAGGACCTACTCAGTTAATGGTATGGCGTTGGGGAGAGTTATAGAACAAAGAGATCTAGGAGTACAGGTTCATAGCTCCTTGAAGGTGGAGTCGCAGGTGGACAGGGTGGTGAAGAAGGCATTCGGCATGCTTGGTTTCATTGGTCAGAACATTGAATACAGGAGTTGGGACGTCTTGTTGAAGTTGTACAAGACATTGGTACGGCCACACTTGGAATACTGTGTGCAGTTCTGGTCACCCTATTACAGAAAGGATATTATTAAACTAGAAAGAGTGCAGAAAAGATTTACTAGGATGTTACCGGGACTTGATGGTTTGAGTTATAAGGAGAGGCTGGATAGACTGGGACTTTTTTCCCTGGAGCGTAGGAGGCTTAGGGGTGATCTTATAGAGGTCTATAAAATAATGAGGGGCATAGATAAGGTAGATAGTCAACATCTTTTCCCAAAGGTAGGGGAGTCTAGAACTAGAGGGCATAGGTTTAAGGTGAGAGGGGAAAGATTCAGAAGGGCCCAGAGGGGCAATTTCTTCACTCAGGAGGGTAGTGAGTGTCTGGAATGTGCTGCCAGAGGTAGTAGTAGAGGCAGGTACAATTGTGTCTTTTAAAAAGCATTTAGATAGTTACATGGGTAAGATGGGTATAGAGGGTTATGGGCCAAGTGCGGGCAACTGGGACTAGCTTAATGGTAAAAACTGGGCGGCATGGACTGGTTGGGCCGAAGGGCCTGTTTTCATGCTGTAAACTTCTATGATTCTATTACCAATCATCAGAAACCTGGAAAGGGTTTTTACAAATTTTGATAACATATTGAGGGAGCTGTGACTGTGAAAAAGGTAAACTCTCTTCTCACCCATCATGAACTGTCTGCAACAATTTGCACAGTTGACCATACAATCCTCCTCTAAATTCTCTCTGCTGTCAACCAGCTGAGTGGGACTGTTCTCGCCTGTTTCCACTCTTATCTATCAAATCAGAACCAGATAATTTACAATGGCTTCTCTTCTTGTTCCTCCACCACTACTTCTGGTGTCCTCCAAGGATCTATTCATGTTCCCTTTATTTCTATCTGAAATTATATTGATCTTCCAGTCCTCCTGAAGCCAATAGCCATTTGCATTGCTCGCCGGCCGCGCTACCGGGTGCCGTGATGGGCAGGACCGAAAGATAATAATACTAACAATCTTTATTAGTGTCACAAGTAGGCTTACATTAACACTGCAACAAAGTTTCTGTGAAAATCCCCTATCCCTCCTGTGGGAAGTGCCAGAAAATTCCAGTTCCCTTAATTAACATGGGAACAGGTTCTTGTCCAATTAATGGACGTGGACACACACTCAAAGCTGGAGGGTTAATTGGGGGTCTTCCGGCTTGAAAGAATGCTGTTTTGGAAGCTACATATATCAATGTACAGGGACAGAAAGAACATATACACACATTGCACCTGTTTCATCATGTTGTCCCGAAGCAAAATCATCCAAAAACACAATCTGGGATTTTCTGACCCTTTCTGCTGGCAGAATCTTCTTGTCCTGCTGAAGACGACCCCCGTGGTGATCCCCGGTGGCGAGGGTGAGCAACGGAAATGCCTGTTGACTTTGGCAGAACTAGAAGATCCAACTGGCAGCCAATGGCAAGCCACCTCCACTGTTGTAAATCCTGCTGCATGGGGGCCTGAAAATCCCAGCCACAGTGTTAGTTTTCACATGTACACTAATGACATTCAGCTGTACCTTACCACCACCTCTCTCAACTCCACTGTTGCTAAATATTCAGACTGCTTAACGGACATCCAGTAATGGATGAGCAGAATTGACCTTAAGTGAATATTGTGAAACCTGAAGCCAGTGTTTTCAGATCCCACTACGAACTTTGTTCCCTAATTAATGATTCCATGGTTTGGTTTTTCACATTGAGGGTGAGAAATACGAGTCCAAACTGTTTCCAAGTCCCCAACCCACCCTGAGCAGGAAGTTGTCACTCTTTGTGATTTTTGACTGGGGTACTTCCTTAATTGACATAGGAACAGGTTCTCTGTCCAATTAAGGGAAGTGAGTAGATTTGCTCTTAAAGCTGGAGGGCCAATCAGGTGTCTTCCAACTTAAGAGGATGGTGTTCTGGAAGCCACATATATTAATACACAAGGACATAAAGAATGTGTACACACATTGCACCTTTTTCAGCTGAACAAAATAAGTGAAAGTCATTTGCTGGTTCTTTCCTCATAGCAATACTTTGACAAATCAGAGTCAATCTGCCTGGTTTAACTTTTCAAACAATGATTGACAGTTAACTGTCAGTCACTATTTACTGGTGCATTCTCGATAGCAACACCACGACCAGAGTCCACTTGCCAACCAATCAGCACTGTCTTCTCAAACAGTACAAAGTTTTTTTTTCCCCTGACATTGATATTCTTGCAAATGTTCTGATGAGGGCAAGGTGAAAATCTTCAACAAAATGTCTTTTCTTGGTACAAAATTACTATTTCCTTGTTGTTGTTTTCAAATGAGATCTGTGGGACCAAATACCACCAGCACAAGTGCTGTTCCTAATCTTGATGTAGAGATGCCGGCGTTGGACTGGGGTGACCACAGTAAGAAGTCTTACAACACCAGATTAAAGTCCAACAGGTTTGTTTCAAACACTAGCTTTCGGAGCACTGCTCCTTCCTCAGGTGAATGAAGAGGTATATTGTCTATACAACATGTATAGACAAAGTCAAAGATGCAAGACAATGCTTAGAATACGAGCATTTGCAGTTAATTAATTCTTTCCAGAGCCAAAGAGAGGGGTAACCCTAGGTTAAAGAGGTGTGAATTGTCTCAAGCCAGGACAGTTCATAGGATCAATTCACACCTCTTTAACCTGGGATTACCCCGATCTCTGGATCTGAAAACACTTAATTAACTGCAAATGCTCGCATTCTAAGCATTGTCTTGCATCTTTGAATTTGTCTATATATATGTTTCTGGAACATACCTCTTCATTCACCTGAGGAAGGAGCAGTGCTCCGAAAGCTAGTGTTTGAAACAAACCTGTTGGACTTTAACCTGGTGTTGTAAGGTTCCTAATCTTGTCAGCCATGTTGCTTTCCATCACATTCAACCTCCTGCCTCCCAAGGAGCTATCTTCTCTAACAGGCAAAGCAAAAACAGTCCCCAACATGGCAGCAAACAGGAAGCTCCCTGTTGGAGTGAGAAAATGGGAGGTTATCTACTTTCTATGGAAAGAAGAAACAATTTTTTTTAAATGGGGAGAGATGACATACTACTGAGAGAGAAACTACAACTGTGGTACAGACCAACCTGGGTATCCTCTTACACAAAGCACAAAAAGTTAATATGCAGTTACAGGAAATAATTAGGAAGGTAAAATGAAATTTGTCTTTATGAGAAGGGGAATGGAACATAAAAGTGGAAAAGTCTTGTAACACCTTTATAGAGTGTTGGTGAGGCCATGCCTCGAGTGCCATGCCTAGAGTGCTGCATACATATATTTAAGGAGGATACACTTTCATTGGACTGTAAATGGAATGTTCATTAATAATAATCTTTATTAGTGTCACAAGTAGGCTTATATTAACACTACAATGAAGTTACTGTGAAAAGCCCCTAGTCGCCACACTACAGAGCCTGTTCAGGTACACCGAGGGAGAATTCAGAATGTCCAATTTACCTAACAAGCACGTCTTTCAGGACTTGTGGGAGGAAACTGGAGCACCCAGAGGAAACCCAAGCAGACACAGGAAGAACGTGCAGACTCCGTTACAGACAATGACGCAAGCCGGGAATTGAACCCGGTCCCTGGTGCTGTGAGGCAGCAGTGCTAACCACTGTACCTGATTCTTGGGATGAAGGGATATCTTATGAGAAAAAAGGGGGGTGGCATGGGGGAATGCCAACATGACCTGTGGCCCTAAGTTCACAGTGGGCTGTTAGCGGTGTGCAGCTGCATGGTTGCCCGTCCACCCTGACTCCACAGCCCACCTCCCTTTTCAGAGGCCCTGGAGAATCTCAGGTCGGGCCCGCTAATGACATGCAGATTGTGTTTACTAAATATGCATTCCGGACCGCATTGACACCGCTGTCGAGGTGACGGAGAATTGCAATTTGGCGTCAAATCAGAGCTTGCTGCGATTTTGGCGGCGAAACCTATTTTCTGCCAAACCCCAATTACGATTTCGGCATTAGCCAATGGAGAATCCCGGCCATAAGGTCCTGATGGAGCTTGTCAGTTTAGATACGAAGATGCTAATATTTCGCCTTGTGAGGGAATCTAGATGGTACAGTTTTGGAATAAGGTATCTTCCATTGACGATGAGGAGAAATTTAATCAAGAGTGTTGTTAACATTTGAAATTCACTACCGCAGAGTGCAGTGCAGGTTGTGCCATTGAATATATTAAAATTTCAGCTAGACAGAGGGCGGCATGTGGCGCAGTGGTTAGCACTGGGACTGCGGCGCTGAGGACCCGGGTTCGAATCCCGGCCCTGGGTCATTGTCCATGTGGAGTTTGCACATTCTCCCCATTTATGCGTGGTTTTCACCCTCACAACCCAAAGATGTGCTGGTTAGGTGGATTGGCCACGCTAAATTGTCCCTTAATTGGAAAAGAAAAATATTTGACGATTCTAAATTTAAAAAAAATGTTTAAGTTAGACAGAATTTTTTATCAACACAGAAGTCAAGTGGCTGGATTTTCCCAGAGTCGGGTTGACTCTGGAGACTCTAGGTAGTTCCAATGCAGGCATAAAAACCACGCCCTCAACTTTTCATGGAGTCAGCTTCTCGAGGACTCATGGTTCACGACTCCACAGAGGAGTCGTGAAACAGTCTGTGTTCAGACTGAGAGAGAAGTTTAAAAAAATCTCATAATGCCCCTTTCAAAGGAATTAAGCCAAGTGGGATGAATGTAGAAATTGTTGCATATTGTATTTGATATTTTTGGTGATAATGTAATTAAAAACTCCAGTTTAAAATATACACAGACAGTGTGTCTACTAAAGCTGTAATTAAGAAGTCGTAAAGGTGAGCTAATCATTCATTCCAACCACTTATTTGGGTTACAGATAAAATGTTAATGGAACATTATTTATATTTTGGATGTTTCCCTGGAGTGCAGATAATTTATCGGTGATTGTATTTAGTCATTGCTAAGCATGAAACTTAGTGGGATACAGATGATGTAATTAATGAGAGAAGCCAGTCTGTCTATAGTTTGGAAGTCTGTTACAGGATTTTGAGTTGAACAGCAGCTTTGCCAAATGCTGTTAGGTTGAGCTAAGTGTACTGGATCTACTCTTGAAAGGAACTCTCTCCGAATGTCACTGGACAGCTAAGCAAGTAATCTGTTTGATTAACTTTATTTATTTATTTTTAAAATTTAGAGTACTCAATAATTTTTTTCCAATTAAAGTGAATTTAGCACGGCCAATCCACCTAACCTGCACGTCTTTGGGTTGTGGGGGTGAAACCCACATAGACACGGGGAGAATATGCAAACTCCACACGGACAGTGACCCAGGGCCGAGATCGAACCTGGGTCCTCAGCACTATAAGCAGCAATGCTAACCACTGCGCCAGCGTGCCGCCAATGTTAACTTTATTTGTAAGTGGCATTTAAACTGTATTATGTTGCTTAATTGGAATTAGTGACAGGAGTAGTTAGTACGCTCAAGTTTTTTTCTTTTTGTCTCTGAACTGTTTATCTGGTTTTGTGAAGAAATGTTTTGTATGTTAATGTGATTAATTCTGTATTTAAATTAAAGTTTGTTTTAACATAAAAGATACCTATTGGTCAGAGTCATCATAGAATCATAGAATTTACAGTGCAGAAGGAGGCCATTTGGCCCATCGAGTCTGCACCGGCCCTTGGAAAGAGCACCCTACTTAAGCCCCCACCTCTACCCTATCCCAGTAACCCCACCTAACCTCTTTGGACACTAAGGGCAATTTAAAATGGCCAATACACCTAACCTGCTCATCTTCGGACTGTGGGAGGAAACCGGAGCACCCACGCAGGCATAGAACATAGAACATAGAACAATACAGCGCAGTACAGGCCCTTCGGCCCACGATGTTGCACCGAAACAAAAGCCATCTAACCTACACTATACCATTATCATCCATATGTTTATCCAATAAACTTTTAAATGCCCTCAATGTTGGCGAGTTCACTACTGTAGCAGGTAGGGCATTCCACGGCCTCACTACTCTTTGCGTAAAGAACCTACCTCTGACCTCTGTCCTATATCTATTACCCCTCAGTTTAAAGTTATGTCCCCTCGTGCCAGCCATTTCCATCCGCGGGAGAAGGCTCTCACTGTCCACCCTATCCAACCCCCTGATCATTTTGTATGCCTCTATTAAGTCTCCTCTTAACCTTCTTCTCTCCAACGAAAACAACCTCAAGTCCATCAGCCTTTCCTCATAAGATTTTCCCTCCATACCAGGCAACATCCTGGTAAATCTCCTCTGCACCCGCTCCAAAGCCTCCACGTCCTTCCTATAATGCGGTGACCAGAACTGTACGCAATACTCCAAATGCGGCCGTACCACAGTTCTGTACAGCTGCAACATGACCTCCTGACTCCGGAACTCAATCCCTCTACCAATAAAGGCCAACACTCCATAGGCCTTCTTCACCACCCTATCAACCTGGGTGGCAACTTTCAGGGATCTATGTACATGGACACCTAGATCCCTCTGCTCATCCACACTTTCAAGAACTTTACCATTAGCCAAATATTCCACATTCCTGTTATTCCTTCCAAAGTGAATCACCTCACACTTCTCTACATTAAACTCCATTTGCCACCTCTCAGCCCAGCTCTGCAGCTTATCGATATCCCTCTGTAACCTGCTACATCCTTCCACACTATCGACAACACCACCGACTTTAGTATTGTCTGCAAATTTACTCACCCACCCTTCTGCGCCTTCCTCTAGGTCATTGATAAAAATGACAAACAGCAACGGCCCCAGAACAGATCCTTGTGGTACTCCACTTGTGACTGAACTCCATTCTGAACATTTCCCATCAACCACCACCCTCTGTCTTCTTTCAGCTAGCCAATTTCTGATCCACATCTCTAAATCACCCTCAATCCCCAGCCTCCGTATTTTCTGCAATAGCCTACCGTGGGGAACCTTATCAAACGCTTTGCTGAAATCCATATACACCACATCAACTGCTCTACCCTCGTCTACCTGTTCAGTCACCTTCTCAAAGAACTCGATAAGGTTTGTGAGGCATGACCTACCCTTCACAAAGCCATGCTGACTATCCCTGATCATATTATTCCTATCGAGATGATTATAAATCTTGTCTCTTATAATCCCCTCCAAGACTTTACCCACTACAGACGTGAGGCTCACCGGTCTATAGTTGCCGGGGTTGTCTCTGCTCCCCTTTTTGAACAAAGGGACCACATTTGCTATCCTCCAGTCCTCTGGCACTATTCCTGTAGCCACTGATGACATAAAAATCAAAGCCAATGGTCCAGCAATCTCTTCCCTGGCCTCCCAGAGAATCCTAGGATAAATCCCATCAGGTCCCGGGGACTTATCTATTTTCAGCCTGTCCAGAATTGCCAACACCTCTTCCCTACATACCTCAATGCCATCTAATCTATTTACCTGGAGCTCAGCATTCTCCTCCACAACATTATCTTTTTCCTGAGTGAATACTGATGAAAAATATTCATTTGGTATCTCGCCTATCTCTTCAGACTCTACACACAACTTCCCATCCCTGTCCTTGACTGGTCCTACTCTTTCCCTAGTCATTCGCTTATTCCTGACATACCTATAGAAAGCTTTTGGGTTTTCCTTGATCCTTCCTGCCAAATACTTCTCATGTCCGCTCCTTGCTCGTCTTAGCTCTCTCTTTAGATCCTTCCTCGCTACCTTGTAACTATCCATCACCCCAACTGAACCTTCACACCTCATCTTCACATAAGCCTCCTTCTTCCTCTTAACAAGAGATTCCACTTCTTTGGTAAACCACGGTTCCCTCGCTCGGCACCTTCCTCCCTGCCTGACCGGTACATACTTATCAAGAACACGCAGTAGCTGATCCTTGAACAAGCTCCACTTATCCAGTGTGTCCAATACTTGCAGCCTACTTCTCCACCTTATCCCCCCCAAGTCACGTCTAATGGCATCATAATTTCCCTTCCCCCAGCTATAACTCTTGCCCTGCGGTGTATACTTATCCCTTTCCATCCTTAACATAAACGTCACCGAATTGTGGTCACTGTCCCCAAAGTGCTCACCTACCTCCAAATCCAACACCTGGCCTGGTTCATTACCCAAAACCAAATCCAATGTGGCCTCGCCTCTTGTTGGCCTGTCAACAAACTGTGTCAGGAAACCCTCCTGCACACACTGTACAAAAAACGACCCATCTAATGTACTCGAACTATATCTTTTCCAGTCAATATTTGGAAAGTTAAAGTCTCCCATAATAACTACCCTGTTACTTTCGCTCTTATCCAAGATCGTCCTCGCCATCCTTTCCTCTACATCCCTAGAACTATTTGGAGGCCTATAGAAGACTCCCAACAGTGTGACCTCTCCTTTCATGTTTCTAACCTCAGCCCATACTACCTCGGAAGATGAGTCCCCATCTAGCATCCTCTCCGCCACCGTAATACTGCTCTTGACTAGCAGCGCCACACCTCCCCCTCTTTTGCCTCCTTCTCTGAGCTTACTAAAACACCTAAACCCCGGAACCTGCAACATCCATTCCTGTCCCTGCTCTATCCATGTCTCCGAAATGGCCACAACATCGAAGTCCCAGGTACTAACCCATGCTGCCAGTTCCCCTACCTTATTTCGTATACTCCTGGCATTGAAGTAGACACTTCAAACCACCTACCTGAACACTGGCCCCCTCCTGAGATGTCAAATCTGAGCTCCTGACCTCTATACTCTCATTCTCCCTTACCCTAAAACTACAATCCAGGTTCCCATGCCCCTGCTGCATTAGTTTAAATCCCCCCAAAGAGCACTAACAAATCTCCCCCCCAGGATATTTGTGCCCCTCAGGTTCAGATGTAGACCATCCTGTCTGTAGAGGTCCCACCTTCCCCAGAAAGAGCCCCAGTTATCCAAAAATCTGAATCCCTCCCGCCTGCACCATCCCTGTAGCCACGTGTTTAATTGCTCTCTCTCCCTATTCCTCATCTCACTATCACGTGGCACGGGCAACTACCCAGAGATAACAACTCTGTTTGTTCTAGTTCTGAGCTTCCATCCTAGCTCCCTGAAAGCCTGCCTGACATCCTTATCCCCTTTCCTACCTATGTCGTTAGTGCCAATGTGGACCACGACTTGGGGCTGCTCCCCCTCCCCTTAAGGACCCGGAAAACACGATCCGAGACATCACGTACCCTTGCACCTGGGAGGCAACATACCAAACGTGAGTCTCTCACGCTCCCACAAAATCTCCTATCTGTGCCCCTGACTATCGAGTCCCCAATTACTAATGCTCTGCTCCGCTCCCCCCTTCCCTTCTGAGCAACAGGGACAGACTCCGTGCCAGAGGCCCGTACCCCATGGCTTACCCCTGGTAAGTCGTCCCCCCCACAAGTATCCAAAGCGGTATACTTGTTTCTCAGGGGAACGACCGCAGGGGATCCCTGCACTGACTGCTTTGTCCCAGTCCCTCTTACAGTTACCCATCTATCTCCAATCTTTGGTGTAACTAATTCCCTGAAGCTGCTATCTATGACCCCCTCTGCCTGCCGAATGATCCGAAGACCTTCCAACTCCAGCTCCAGTTCCCTAACTCGGTCTTGGAGGAGCTGGAGATGGCAGCACTTCCTGCAGGTAAAATCAGCAGGGACACTAACGGCATCCCTCACCTCAAACATCCTGCAGGAGGAACATTGCACTCCCTTCCCTGCCGTCCCTCTAACTTTCTACCAAGATCTGGCTAACAACTAAATTAAATTTTTTTATTAAAAAAAAATATTAATAACAATAATAAAATATGGTACTTACCTCACACCAATGGGTTTTATTATTAGGTTAGAGGAGGAGGGCGGGTGGGAGACACTACACGTGTAGTGTCTCGGGTTTTATTATTAGGTTAGAGGAGGAGGGCGGGTGGGGGACACTACACGTGTAGTGTCTCGGGTTTCCTCTCCACCAGAATTTATTGGTGAGGGTCTTCCCAGAAGTCCGCGGGTCGACTTCCTGTTCCCACCTTAAATACTAAAATTTAAAAAAAAATAAATAAAAATAAAAAAATTTTAAAGGAGAGACTTACCTCCCAGAAATCACTTCCGCACTGCCCCCGCTGAAATGGACTAGCCTGCTCCGCTCCTGCTGAAATCGACTGGGCCTGCAAGGTAAGTAAGTTGTTAATCAGTACTTACCTCCCCCAGGCAGCGACTTTTAAACGGTCCCCTCTGCCTCGCAGCTCCCGCGCTTTTTCAAATTCCCGCGCTGTTTCTAAGGTCCCGGCTCTCTCTCTCTCCCGAACTAAACAGCTGACCTGCAAGGTAAGGAAGTTGTTAATCAGTTGTTAATCATGGGGAGAACGTGCAGACTCTGCACAGACAGTGACCTAAGCCGAGAATCAAACCCGGGACCCTGGAGCTGTGAAGCAACAGTGCTAACCACTGTGCTGCCTTGCCGCCCTGGGCGAAGTATCCTTTCTCACAGTTTTACAAATATAAAAATTATCTGGGATTCTCATCTCGCATCGTCACAAAAGCTGGGGTTTGGTCTGGTATCCTAACACCAGTCAAATTGATTTGGGTATTTATGATGTGTCCAGGCCTATAAAATATATATTGTGAAGAAAATCAAAGCAGTGATGAGTGATTTCTTACTTCATAATCAATACACCAATTTGTTAACAGGTGGAAAGTATTTATCCAAGCTACTTTAGACATAATAATGCTCGTTTACAAATGTTGATACAGCGTTCACATGGTTTTATGGTTTTAGACTAAAATACATTAGTTTAGTCATTTACGAGGAGATATATCCAATTATCTTTAGCTGTGCTATAAATTCTAATGTGTTCCATGGCATTCACTACTTGTAAATCACACTAATAGCTAGGTTTAAATCAACACTTGAGGACTATAATAAGGAAATTGGAGTTATTAAAAAAAAAAATCACTCAGGTTAAAATGAGAGTGCAAGTTACAGTATATCAATATTTGGTGAGAAATCAAGCACTTATAGTTGATTCAATCCACATTAGTGCCTGTCCAATTGTTGCATTGTTTTGAATGGACATATTCGTCCAAAATTTCTAGATTGGGAGAAGACACTAATCCAAATTTATTGAAGGGGTTCCCCCATACGAATTGGAACATGTTTTCGCTGTTTAGAAAATATCTTTCAATTTTGGTCTGTTGATTGCTCAGTGAATTTTGAATAAGAATCATTTAGCACCAATGTGGCTGCACTGGAACCTAGAGACTGGAATTTTCCATCCCTCGGGAGGTGATTCCATTGACGTTCGGTGGGATTGGCTGGTCCCAGCGGCAAGTGGGGCCAGAAAATTCCGCCCTTAAGTCTTTTCTTCTCTGCCAATTTGAGTCTCTAGGATTTCAGGTAGATTAGCTTCTGCATCATCCTATACAGACAGATTGGGTAGGACCAAGTTGGGAATCAGTGTGCGACCCAACATTTTGGAGTAAGGTTTCCAACCTCGAGCTCGAGAAGGTGGACAGTCCACTCTGCCATACTTAGCTGGTAGTACAGGGACCTTTTGTAAATTCTAGGTCATTGCATCTGGATGCAATTGCAACATTTCTGTGGATGACATACTTTCTCTGTTGCAAATATAAGTGAAGGCAGTCCTTTCATGAAAATATTAAAGGTGGCACTGGATTAAAGAGTTCCACATTTGGCTAAATATTTCAGGAGCTGCTACAGTTATACACAAGGAACTTCCTGAAGATTTTGGTTACAGGAGTAGTTATGAATGATTGCTTCTTTGAAGGAAGGTATATAGTGGGATTTATATAGTGGGATTCCCTGGAGGTTGGTAATAATAATAATCTTTATTGTCACAAGTAGGCTTACATTAACACTGCAATGAAGTTACTGTGAAAAGCCCCTAGTCGCCACATTCCGGCTTCTGTTCGGGTACACAGAGGGAGAATTCAGAATATCCAATTCACCTAACAGCACGTCTTTCGGGACTTGTGGGAGGAAACTGGAGCAACCGGAGGAAACCCTCACAGACACAGGAAGAACGTGCAGACTCCGCACAGGCAGTGACTGAAGCCGGGAATTGAACCTGGGACCCTGGTGCTGAGAAGCAACAGTGCTACCCACTATGCTACCATACTGCCCTGTTAAGGTGTTAGGACCCCTGCTTTCTTAATATATATTAATGATGTAGACCTGGATATACAGGGCAAACTTAGAAATATAGTGAACTGTGAGGAAGCTGTCAAGTACATAAGGTGGCTGGTGTAGTGGAACAAGTGGCAAATAAAAAAATTGCAGGTGATTCATTTTGGTCAGAAGAATCAGGGGCAATATGAAATAAAGGATACAGTTCAAGAGGGAGCAGAGGGGCCTGTGTGTGGGGGGGAGGCGGGGGAGGAGAACGGGATTTATTTGCTTATAGCATTGAAGGTGGCAGGGCAGCTTGAGAAAATGGTTAATAAATATCTGGGTTCCTGGGCTTTTATAAATAGTACAAAAGCAAAGAAATTTAAACTTGAATTCAGCATCAACTGGAGTGTGGTGTCTGAGGTGTTGGGTGCTCTGAGGTACAGACGAACCAACACGGTTGCGATTGGTACAACGCAGTTTTATTCCAACTAACTATTTACACATCTGACTTGGTACTCAGCACGTTGTGACTGTGTGAGTGTCTTGCTAATGAGGTCCTGGCCCTGTGCTGTCTCCAGATGGACTGCCCAGGAAGTGTCGTGTTTCTTGTCTTATACTGTGTCTGCTCTTGTCTGTGATTGGCTGTCGTGTTATGTGTGCTAATTGGTCTGTTGGTCTGTCTATCGTTATGTATGTGTTATGATGTATGTTTCAATATCATGACATCCCCCTTTTTTTACAAGATTATGTGCATACGTGATTATAAATATAAATGTGTCCTGAGTGCAGCTAAAGGTGTGTGCGCGTAATATTTACATCATGTACATGGGGCTTAACTGTATACAAGGGGCGATGTCAGGTGTGACATGCTAACGAGGTTGTACCATAACAAAAGAAGAACAAGGTTGAAATTTGGACCGATCACCGAGGCCTGGGACGATAAAACAGTGACATGTTACAAAACAGTAGTTGCTAAAGTTTGACGTGTGAACAGTCTCATAAGTCCAGTCTAGTAGGTGGGCGCCGAATTCGGGTTGACCGTTAGGGTGGCACTCCATTCATCGCCCGGATTGATGGTGTTGACCTGGTTCGCATCAATGACCGCAACCCGGAAGGCGTCTTGGTCATCTGTGTCGTTGGTTTGGATGTCGTGATGTTGAGACTGAATGGTCCGCACGTTCCTGCGAGGTTGTTGGAGATGTGGAAGATCAACAGGTTGAGCCGCTCGACAGTAGGCAGCGTAGTGGCCCATCTTGCCACAGCGTAGGCAGTCGGGTTTTTGCAGGACATTGCCCTTTTAAATGTGCAGCTCCACAGTTGCCGTACGTCTTGATGTCATGGCGTTCGTGACGCCACTGCGCATGCGCAGTTCGGTCTTGCGTCGGGCGCGCCTGCGCAGCACGTCCCTCAGTGTTGCCGTAGGTTTTGGCGCGCACAAACATGGGAGGCCTCAAAAAGTGCGCAAAACGGCCGCCCTCCTCCGGGCCGCGGGCCGGGAGAAACTCGATTGCCTGGATGCGTCCGGCCTCGTGGGCGGCCTGGCTTGCCGATTCGATCGCGTGGTACCCCCTCCGTGCCGATTCGGTCGCCTGAAATTGGACATAGCGGCTGGTCGCATTTTCATGCAGGACACAGGCTTCAACTGCAGATGCTAAGGTCAGGCCTTTAATTTTTAGGAACTGCTGGCGTAGGCCACTGGAGGCAATGCCCAAAACGATCTGGTCCCGGATCATGGACTCTGAGGTGGTGTCGTAACCGCAGGACTGCACGAGTATGCGGAGGTGCGTCAGGAAGGACTGAAAGAGCTCATCCTTACCTTGCAGGCGCTGCTGAAAGATATACCTCTCAAAGCTTTCATTGACCTCAACGTTGAAGTGCTGGTCGAGCTTGAGGAGGACCATGTCATACTTAGATTTGTTCTCGCCTTCCGCGAACACCAAGGAGTTGTATACATAGATGGTGTGCTGACCTGCGGTAGTGAGGAGCGTGGCAATCTTTATTTCGTCCGAGGCGCCCTGTTTTTCATTGGCTTGCATGAACAGTTCGAATCGCTGCTTGAAGAGCTTCCAATTTGTGCCCAGGTTCCCAGCGACTTGCAACGGCTGCGGTTTGTTGCGGGTTTCCATGGCTCAGGATGGCAGATTTGCCGGTAGGTATCGATTCACTCACTGGTACCATGAGGTGTTGGGTGCTCTGAGGTACAGACGAACCAACACGGTTGCGATTGGTACAACGCAGTTTTATTCCAACTAACTATTTACACATCTGACTTGGTACTCAGCACGTTGCGACTGAGTGAGTGTCTTGCTAATGAGGTCCTGGCCCTGTGCTGTCTCCAGATGGACTGCCCAGGAAGTGTCGTGTTTCTTGTGTCTGCTCTTGTCTGTGATTGGCTGTCGTGTTATGTGTGCTAATTGGTCTGTTGGTCTGTCTATCATTATGTATGTGTTATGATGTATGTTTCAATATCATGACAGTGTCCATTGTGGGCATCACCCTTTGGGAAGGATGTGAAGGGTGCAGGAAACATTTACAAGAATGGTTCAGAGGTTTGGGGTGGGATTCTTTGTCCTGCCGCACCCATTTTCTGGTGTGAAGCATCCCCGCTGGCAGCAGGGTTCTCTATTCTGGCAGCCAGCCAGTAGTGTTTGCCATTATGGGCACCCCCATGCCGTCGGGAAATCCGCGGGCGTGAATGCGCTGCCAGCGAAACGGAGGATCCCGCCGATGGAGAATCCAGCCCTTGGTACTTCAGTTTCCCAGATAGATTGGAGAATCGCAGAATTTACAGTGCAGAAGGACGCCATTCGTCCCATCGAGTCTGCACCAGCCCTTGGAAAGACCACCCTACCTAAGCCCACGCCTCCACCCTGGGACTCTTCCCCTTGGAGAAGAGAATATTTGATAGAGACTTTCAAAATCATGAGGTGTCTAGACAGTGTAGTTGGAAGAAATTATACCCATTGGCAGAAGGATCAAGAACTAGAGGGTACCAATTTAAGATGATGGGCCAAGGAATTGCCATGAGGAAAAGCTTATTTACACAACAAGCGATAAGGATCTGGAATGCACTGCCAGAGAATGTGGTGGAGACAGATTTAATTGAGGTGTTCAAAACAGAATTGGATAATTACCTGAAAAGAGAAAAGGTGCAGGCTGTGGGGGACAAGATAGTGGAGTTGGGACTAGGTGAGTAGCTCTTGCGGAGAACTAGCATGGAAATGACAGGTCAAATAACCTCCTCCTATGGTGTAACTATTCCATGATTCTATTTACCATATTTATATACTGGGCTGGGAAAACTGAAATTAAGATAGAAAAGATGCAGGATATAGCACGAATGTACAATTTTTACTTCAACAAGCAGAAACTATTCTTTGTAATTAGAATATCAACTTGTATATTAGCATATTAAATATTAGTGCAGTAATCTTCACTGCAACTTAAATAGGCATATAATACATTGTTCCATTAGTAATTCATTTGGACTAAACATGCTTGAAAATGTGGATGGGCTGCTGTAGATGAGAAACGCAGAATGTCTAATGGAGTTCAAGAACATCTAAGGAATAGGGCTTTAATATTTTGAATGAATAACTTCCCCAGCAGCTGATATAAAATACAGTTTTGAACAGCGTTGCTAATCTATTTGCACAGTGTGAGCTAGGCATTGTAAAAAACACTATATTATACATTTAACAGAATGTGCCGGCTTTGATGAAACTGGGATGGATGGAATTTTAACATAGATTAACATAGAATTTATAATGCAGAAGGAGGCCATTCGGCCCATCGAGACTGCACCGGCTCTTGGAAAGAGCACCCTACCCAAGGTCAACACCTCCACTCGATCCCCATAACCCAGTAGCCCCACCCAACACTAAGGGCAATTTTGGACACTGAGGGCAATTTAGCATGGCCAATCCACCTAACCTGCACATCTTTGGACTGTGGGAGGAAACGGGAGCACCCGGAGGAAACCCGCGCGCACACGTGGAGGATGTGCAGACTCCGCACAGACAGTGACCCAAGCCGGAATCGAACTTGGGACCCTGGAGCTGTGAAGCAATTGTGCTATCCACAATGCTACCGTGCTGCCCCTTGTGCCAATAAGCTGTAAGGCTCTGAAATTCCTTTATCGCAAATTGCAGGTTGATGTAAACATTGAGGTTAATGTTTGGGGCAATAAATGCTGCCCACAGTACTTCAGCGCAGTGTTATCAAGTAGAATTTGATACTTCATAAGCAGATGTTAGGACTGGTGACCAAAAATTTGGTGAATGGACTATGTGCGGAGGGGCCAGATGGCCTACTCCTGCTCCTAGTTCTTATGTTCTTATGTTTTAAGAACTACCTTAGAGGAGGACAGACAGGTAGCAAGGTAGGGAAGGTAAGGAAGGGTTTTCAGACTCTAGACACAGGCAGAAAATGGTATAGCATTTAAAATGGCAGATGCACAAGAGGATGGAATTGGAGGAGACATTTCAGTGCACTGGGAAGAAGTTTGTGGATTTGGTGGAGTTTACAGTGTAGACAAGAGCGGGGCAATGGAGGGATTAGTGACAGTGTCACATAGGTGCATATAAATAGCCCTCACAAACTGGGCAATACATTAGTTTAAAATAAATTTATTGCCTTTTAGTCATCATTCTAGGCTGCCTGTCAAAGTGTATAACCTCAGCTGCTAAGTGACAAAGCCTTTAATGACTTGTCTTACACAAATATATAATGAACTCACTTGGCTGGTGGGAGTCACATGAGGGTCCCTGGAATGATCCTGCAGTTTTAAAGTTTGTAACTACAGTCACTTTATCTGTTACAGCCAGAGTTTTTTTACAAATCTATAATTACACGACTGCCTCGTGATGCACAGTTAATAAAAATAATACAATGATGTTTATTGTCAGAAGTAGGCTTACGTTAACACTGCAATGAAGTTACTGTGAAAAGCCCCTGGCGCCTGTTCGGGTACACAGAGGGAGAATTCAGAATGTCCAATTCACCTATCAGCACGTCTTTCGGACTTGTGGGAGGAAATCGGAGCATTCGGAGGAAACCCACGCAGACACAGGGGCCGGGATACTCTGAAAATGGGGCCATGCCCCATGCCAGCGGGAAAGCCGGCGCCAATAACTCCGGCGTCAATGGCCCCCCAAGGTGAGGAATTCTCACCTTTCTAGGGGGCTAGGTTGCCGCCGGAGTCGTCTCTACCGCTCCAGCCAGCGCCAAAGGGCCGGCGCGAGTTCGCGCATGCACGGAATGGGGGGCGTGATCTTGCGCATGCGAGGACCGGAATTTCCGCGCATGCGTGGGGGTTTTCTTCTCCGCGCCGGCCCCCGGCCAATATGGCAGAGCCCTACAGGGGCCCGCACGGAGGAAAGAAGGCCCCCCACGGAACCAGCCAGCCTGCAGATTGATAGGCCCCGATCACGGGTCAGGCCACTGTGGGGGCCGCCCCCCGGGGTTGGATCTCCCGTGCCCACCCCACCCCACCCCCAGGACCGCCCCCGCACACTTACCTGCCAGGTTCCACTGTGCGTGAGGTGAGTAATTCACGCCGGCAGGACTGGCCAAAAATGGAAGGCCACTCAGCCCATCGGGGCTGGGAGAATCGCCGAGGGGCCCGCTGTCAACTGCCCCCGACTGGCGTGGCAGGATCCCCGCCGGCCTCCCAAAAACAGCACAGGAGAATAGGGCAGCCGGCGTGTGGGCAGCAGGGCAGGATTCACGCCTCCCCTGGGGATTCTCCAACCGGCGCATGGTCGGAGAATCCCGACCAGGGAGTTTGTGCAGACTCTGCACAGATAGTGACCCAAGCCAGGAATCGAACCTGGGATCCTGGTGCTGTGAAGCAACAGTGTTGAGAAAGGTCTGGACATGTATCAGCAAGATGGTTGGACTCTGGTCCAGTTTGATTAATATGGTTGTGCTCCATCCTCCTGCTGCTGGTCTTCCTCTTTTTCTTCCAAAATATATGTAATAATGGGCCGCAATTTCCAGCTAGTGGCAGGAAGACACGGCCGCCGATTCTAAAAGGAAAAATTGCACACTTAGTTGCGCTCGAATGTCAACCTTCCTCTCGGTGCGGCAGCCTCAGACCTCTAGCGCCTCGATCTGCGCAGGCGGCAGCGCGGCACAGGGGGAGTCCAGCCCCGCTCCCTTATGACGGGAGCAGCTTGGGAACGCCGATTGAGGGTAGGTATTTAAACAGCAGATTTATATTGAAGAGAATAGGCAACATAACTATTTTAAAGATATGTAGAAGTTTTTTTGAACAGGCTTATTTGCTTTGTCTTTTGTACAGGCATTACTGTTGGTATGGGCACTTTTAAAGCAAATTATTTTTTTATCATTAGAGGTGATTATTTATAAGTGAACATAGGTTTGGTCATTTGTTTTAAATCTGTGAAGCTATTTAAATCTGTACTATATTGTTATGTAATTTTACGTGTGGTATGCTTAAAAGCGTTTGTACATTTTAATTTAGATTATAGTTATAAGATTTTAAAAGCACCCGTAGTCTTAGAATGTTGGATACTTTATGCCATCCTCATGACAAATCAAAGTTTAAAAAAATCTTTCTTTCACTTTCTGTGACTTCAAACTCATTTCACACAGTAAAGTACCATTTTAATGGAATTAACAGCCTCATGACAAACCAAAGTTTAAAACAAATACAGATAAATATTCCTTACACTTTATTTGCATTTTAAACATATTTGTAAATGCTAAACACTAATAATATAAAATATTAACCTATCAAAAAAATGTGTCCCGATGTCTCTTGCCTCTGCTAGACCAAAAAGTAAAAGTTCAAATAAAAAAGTGTAAAACTTCACCTAATACCGCCTGCATTTTTCATTCAGCAGCTCCAGGGCAGAGCAGGGCTTCAAGCAGGAAAATAAAAGGCCGAGAGTTTGAACGCTTCCAGCGAGCATGTCCGCACGCCCACACTTCTGGGTCGTCACTGCGCGTATGTGCGGTAGACCAGCGACTGGAGAGGAGGTTACTGGCCATAATGTTAGATTCTGTGGGAAACCCATTTTGTAGCCTTCAGTTTTTACTCTGCAATCTCCCCTCAGAATTGAAATCTCTGGGTAAGGATTATGGAACAAACTGGGGCAAAAATTTACGAATACCAGAAAATGGCCAAAAGTCTGGAAAAGCAACTTGACCGCAGCAGGTTCTTTTTGAACATACCTGTATGCTTTGATGTTGGTGCTGGTAACTATGCCCCTATATAATATTACAGAATTGGAAGGGTGCATTGGAAAGTTGTAGGGTGAGATCTACGCGGCCCTCTTGCGCCCGAAAAGCAGAGGATCGCGGCCAGTAGATGCCGGGAGATCTCGTGACATGTCGTGATTTAAGAATCCTGCCCACTGTGGGACAGCTAGTCTCATGCATTCCCGAGATATAACCAAGGCATGTGATCTAACCCCCTTGCCTTGGAGATCTCGGATGAGCGCCGTTCAGTGTTGGTCTCCACATCGGGGACCAGACAGAACGGCACTCAAGGGGGTTTCCCAGGGGATTGGTGGCTCCCAGGTGCTTGCCTCTGGGTCGGATCGCACCCGGGAACCCTGGCACTGCCAGCCTGATGCCTTGGCAGTGCCATTGGGATACCAGACTGGGACTGCCAAGGTGGTACTACTAAGGTGCCATGCTGGCATTTTTTTGTGTGATGGGGATCAGGCCCGGGGGTTGTCCTGCGCAGGGGTGGGGGTTTCCGAGGACCTCCTTATAAGTGAGTTCTGGCTTGCAAAGGGGGGGAGGGGAGGGGCGGGGGGGGGGGCGGGGGGGGGGGGGGCGAGGTTCAGGGGTCACATTGGGGGTAGAAATCCCAATCTCTCCCTGCATTGGCCGCGTATTCCCCCTGAGGCCCCCAATCTATCCAAATGGCCGTTCGATAGCATGGTGTTTCTTGGCGCCTTCTATTCGCGCTCTCTCTTCCCATTCGGGTAGATCGCGCCCGTAATCTTAGAATGTTGTACACTTAATGCCATTCTATGTTTAACATCAATCTTCCACTGAGTGTGTTGATAATTTGTCAACTCCTTCCCTTCAGGACCTGCTAGAATTTAGCGTACATAACTTATAGGGTGGAAATCTAGCAAATGTAATATTTGTCTCAATGCAAGCTGATGTTCATCCTCCCTCACTAAAGTGATTTCAGAGACTAAGGGCTGGATTATCGCCACCAAGTTGGGAGTCTCGAATTGGCACATTTTCCAACTTGGCAGACCCATCTTTTTTAAAGGGCTCTTGTGAATTGTTTCACAGAAACAGATGGCTAGACATCTGTTTTTCCTGATTGCCTCCTTCTGAATGCTTGGCTGAGCCCAATGACTCAAAAATGGATTAGTTCCGCAGGGAGTCTGCTTTCGCAAGCTGGATTAGTGTGGTTTTTTTGATGGAGGGGATGAAGGGGCATGGAGAGCATGGATATGTAATTGGGTTATGGAATGGGTATGAGGGCATATAAGGTGCATGGGTGGCATGCATAAGACCTTTTAAACATAACTTTTGAAAGATTCCCGAATCCAGACTATGGTTCATGACTCCTTTGAGGGGGTCATGAACCACAGGTCCTTGAGAAGCTGGCCTGGCTCCAGGGAAAATACAATGGTTGGGGAGTTGGTTCCAATGCCTACCCCCGCAATGAAGCCAGCCAGGTTGGGAGTGCAGTGAGCGCGACCTGCACTCTTACACTGTGCCAGCGAATATTGCCGGTGCCGGGAATGAGAGTAGGAGTTCCAGAATTGGGGCCCGCCTGACATTTTTAAATGCCACTAGAGTCAGCCTGACTCTATGAAAATCTGGCCCCTAGTCTGCCACAGACAGTTGGCTTGATACCAGTTTCCAAAACTTGTCATACTGAAGCGAACCTGATGCTAAGTACATCCTGATACTTTCTCACATTCAGGGGAGATAATTGTTCCATGGCAATATAGAACTATTTTCAGCAAGTCAACCGGCAGTTTTTCCATTTGTGCAACTTTTCTAATGAATGTTTCCAGCGGGAAAGCCGGATAATAAACTGAAATTCAGCTATTTCATTGGCTTTTACAGGAATTAATGCAATTGTGCATTAACATTTATCTACCAATTAGTGCATTTTCCCATAAACACCAAAAATATGGAGTAGATCACACATGTCATAATTGATTGGAATAGAATGATACGTTAAGTTATACATTGATGTTCCTGATAATTCAGATGTATCATCTGTGCATTCAACAAGAATCATCATGATGGCTGTTTCATGCGAAAAATTTCACAGAACTTTACCTTCACATAGCTGTTTACCTCATTCAGGAGATTAACTACATTATGTTGAGTATATATTGGGGTAGATTGTTCTTGGTCTGTTGGAAGGAATAGCGTTGATGGATGAAATGGTTTCTCTCAATCCATACTTTGTAATGTCTTTCATAACTTGAGAGTGATAGCTTTTTGCTCGTACTTTGGAAGCTTTGAGAATTCAGCCAAGCTTATAAAAGGCAGTTGAATGTGTGATAACTGGAATTCAAATTAATTGATGGTGAAATTACAGACCTGTGAAACAGTTTTTTTCTTTTGCAAACTCCTTAAATTCATTAAACCATCAATTCTAAAGCCACAAAGTTGTACTAGCTAGCACAATTCTCAGAAAGTTAAATGATCAAGGAGTCAGGTGATTGTGTTAATTTCCCAACATCTTTTCAGAAGCTTGCATTGGAATGTTTACCAATATTTATGATTCCATCTCTTTCTCGTTTTGACTTGTAAGGCTCCATAATTAATGTGAAGTGATTTTTTTCTGACACGTACAGAAAGATACAGGATGCAAATTTCATCTCCAGAATACCATTTTGCTGGGGCATGCTGTGCCATCAACTAAGTGTTTTTGGAGGTGCTGTGGCGAGTTCCTGAATTTAACAGGGAATGTCGCTGCATCCTCACAGGGAAGCAAGAGGATTAGGATAACTTGCCCAACAATAGGCATGGGAGCAGAAGTGGCAATGTCTCTGGGTCTGCAGGATGTCAGGGAGGTAGATCAGAGGTGGCAGAGAGGGCAATGTCTGCATAATGCCCTCTGCCAACTTTGGGCTTGACTCTGCTGTGCTCCCTGATAGTGAGGCTGACACTATAAGCTTTCTCCTGTAAGCCACTGCATTGAGATCTTCAGCTGACTCTTCTACAGCAGAACCCGTCAATGATCTTGCCATCCAATGAGCTGGCAAATCGACCACCCCTTTCCCTGCTAACTGCTGTCCACTCGTCGGAAGGTGACTCACCATTCATGTTGATCCTAACTCTATACTTACCTCCGAGGTATGTGCAATAACATTTTCTTAGCTGGTGACTAAGAGTGTCAGATTAAGAGACAGAGCCTCATCCTTAGTGCTATGCTATTGGTCTCATTCTCTCTCTCTTCATCCTGGGTGTGCTGTGGTTGGGCAGGTGTCTGTTTGTGAGTGACTGAAAACAGGGAATCAGAAGGGAGAGGTTGCGGTAAGGGGGTGGAGATGATTTGGGAGGCAAGAGCTTCATGGTCACAGCATCTGCAGTTTGCTCATCATGTTGGGTGTCAGGATGCGGGGGTGCTGGGAGTTGAGAAGGGGCAGAACGGAAGCATGTACTGCAATCCTCAATATTCTTAGCGATGCTGGATGCCATGTGTCCCATTGCAGTTAGCATTATACTGAGAGCCACCTCTTGCATTAGGCTCAAGAGATGCCCTCCCACTTCTGCTCTCCGCCAACCTATTGTGTTCCACTTTGTCCGACAAGAGAGAGGGAAGAATACCAGTGATTGTGCAATGCTGTGTTCAGATGATGGGCCTGCTATTGCTGAATATTGAAAGGCAAGTTGAAGCAGCAAGAGGTAGGTGTGAGGTTGGCAGCATTTATAGGGGTGTGAAGGTGAGGTGGAACATCTGGATACTAGGCGGTGAGTCCTGAATGCCGGAAAATGCTGTTGGGTGTGCGATGGGTGCTGGGTGAATTGGGCAGGGTGAGAGGTTGGTGCTGCGGCGGGTAGGAGGGTGAAGATACATTCACTAACCTTAGCCAACTGTGTGAGATCATTAGACTTCTTGTGATACTGCTACCAGGTCATCAGAGACAGCCACTGGGAATTGACCTCCCCGTCAGCCTGTTCCTTGAGAGTGTTAAAGCTGAAGTAGCTGGTGGCAATCAGTTTATATACGGTTGCAATACAAAATCACTGAGAATACTTGTGGTATCTGACTGTTCAGTGGGTAAAATTATTATAAATGTAAAACTAAGTAGCTCCATAGAAAATACAAATTCAATAAACCCGAAAGCAGGTTTGTTACCAATGCAACTATTCAATTAGGCATTTACAAAGTTATACATGAGGCATTTATCTAGGGTATCATCTTTCCTCGATATGTCCAATAATGTTTTGTGATATTTTGTTGTTTGGCAGAGCCGTATAGTATTAGAAATAGCTCCTGAGTTCTTGTATGATGAGACAGCATTAGATTTTTGAGATGAGAAAGCAGCTTGTCATATGAGTGTAAAGGGCACTAGAAACCCACGGGAAAATACTTCTCATAACCTTTGCTTGATATCTTTTAAGGCTGTTATAAAGAATTCAGTCGCTTTACTGCATATGGTTTAAATTGAACACACATTAGTAAAATGATATCCATGGTATAATGTAGATTATAGAGGCTGGATTTTCCTATTGCTACTCCGAAGTGTTCAATGTGGAGATTCTGCCCACTGCCCTGATCTCAGTCTTTTTTTGGTGGTTGGGGATCATTACCTGTTTGTACAGGCTTCTGACAGGATTCCTGCCACCAAGTGATCCCTCGGACCATTGAAGTGGGGATATTGCAGAAACAGAGCGATTTTTCATAGAAGCAAAGGTTCAACATTAAATAAAATGAATAATAGATAAAAAATACAGGTCTTGTAAGAAATCCTATTGACATTTTTGTTCTGTTTGTAACTGCAAACATTCCAGGTTATCTACAGTGAAAGTCTTTCTGCAAAGTCCAACTATTCATAGCATAAAATATAACTGCTCCTACCTTGGCCTTTCAGATTTCCTTGCAGCCCGGTACCACTTTGCATTCTTGCAAAATCAAATGACATAACATATCCTGACTGTACAAATTTGTATGCTGCATGTGACATGTGCTTGAAGTGCTGTTTTTGGTACATTTTCAATTCTACTTTAAAGCAATACTTGCCCCACCCCTCCTGTTGCAGTAAAAATGAATCTGAATGCACAAGACTACCTTATGGTTAGGGAATAAGCAAGGTATAAAGAAGTTCAAAGACCGCTATCTTTTGTTATATTCACAGTAGATGTTGTAGCTAGATGGGAAGATCCCAGAATGAAGCCCTGCCTCAAAAGATCGTAACTTTTTTATAAAATGTGGAGGAACTGAGGGCGGGATTTTCTCACCCCGGGGCCGGGCTGGAGAATTGGTGGGTCCGGCGCAAATCGTTGCACGCCGCCCTGACGCCGATTCTCCGGAGAGCGGAGAATCGGCACCATTGGCGCTGGCGCAGTCGCGCGGCGCCGGTTGGGGGCCGCTCTACGGGGCCCCCCCCGGCGATTCTCGGCCCAGGATGGGCCGAGCGGCCACGCTACAAAAGCCGAGTCCCGCCGCCGCCGTTCACACCTGCCCTTTCTGGCAGGACCTTGGCGTGGATGCATCCAGGGGTGGCATGGTGGGGGGGACAGGGGTTCGACACCGGGGGTGACCTCCACTGTGGCCTGGCCTGCGATCAGGGTCTACCGATTGGTGGGCAGGCCTCTTGGGCTGGGGGCCTCTTTTGTTCCACGCCGGCCCCTGTAGCCCTATGCCATTTTGCGTCGGGGTCGGCGTGGAAAAGGGAGCCATTGCGCATGCGCGCATTGGCGCCGGCCTCACTGCGCATACGCAGACCTGCGGCGCCCATCTGACGCCGGGATGGAGTGGCTTGGGTTGCTCCAGTGCCGTGCTGGCCCCCTGTAGGGATCAGAATTGCTGCTCCTGAGGCCACGTTAATGCCGTCGAGAAACGCGATGGCATTTACGACGGCGGTAACACTTAGCATCAGGATCACAGAATCCCACCCGCTGTCACAGGACTGCTAATTAGCTTAAACAACAAGAAAAAGACATTTATTAAACATGAAAAAATTGGATTATGATACAATATGCCTTTATTTCCCCCTTAGTTTAACAATTATTCACAGGATTAACATGGATTACAAAGTACACCTTAATCTACAATGGTCCCATTGACACACGAAGTACCTTTTTTTTTAACAAACAATTTTATTGAGGTATTTTTTGGCATTGTAAACAGTTACAGATTACAGAAATGTGCAAACATCAATATAAAACCAATACTTCAATCAAGCCATACTGCACATGCCCGCTCCTCTCCCCTAGACTCTACCCGCCTATTTATCTCTCCTACTCTACTCTAATCTCCCCCCCTCCCACCCTCTTCCTCCCCCCCCCCCCCCTGCTGATGTTCACTCTCCCGCGAAGAAGTTGATGAATGGTTGCCACCTTCGGGCGAACCCCAGTGCAGATCCCCTCAAGGCGAACTTAATTTTTTCCATACCCAGAAAACTTGACATGTCCGAAAGCCATAATTCGGTCTTCGGGTGTTTTGAGTCCCTCCATGCCAGCAGTATTCGCCACCGGGCTATTAGGGAAGCAAAGGCCAGAACATCTGCCTCTTTCTCCCCCTGGCTCCCGGGTTTTCCGAAACCCCCAAAATTGCCACTCCTGGACTCATCACCACCCTTGTTTTCAGCACCCGGGACATGACCCCCGCAAATCCCTCCCAGTACCCCCGAAGCTTAGGACATGCCCAAAACATGTGAACATGGTTCACTGGTCCTCCCGCGCATCGAGCGCACTTGTCCTCTACCCCAAAGAATTTGCTCATCCGAGGTACCGTCATGTGGGCCCGGTGAACAACCTTAAATTGAATCAGGCTGAGCCTGGCACATGTTGCGGTTGAGTTTACCCTACTCCGAGCTTCTGCCCACAGCCCGTCCTCCATCTCCCCGCCAAACTCCTCCTCCCATTTGAGTTTCAGTTCCTCCATCTGGGACTCTTCCCCCTTCCTGAGCACCTTGTAGATATCCGAGACTCTACCCTCTCCTCCTTCTCTTCTAGAGACTATTCTGTCCTGGATCCCTATTGGCGGGAGGCGTGGGAATGATGGCACCTGTCTGCGTACAAAGTCCCGCATCTGTAAGTACCTAAAGTCATTTCCCCTTACCAGCCCAAATTTCTCCTCCAGCCCCTCAAACTCGCAAAGCTCCCCTCCAGGAACATATCGCCCACCCTCCCCACCCCCGGCCACCGCCATGTTCGAAACCCTCCATCCATATCCCGGGGGCGAATCGATGGTTATCACATATTGGAGTCCAGACAGACGCACCCCCCCCCCCCCCCCCCCCCCCCCCCCCACATGCCTCCTCCATGCAATACCAGAACCCCCTCGCTGCGGCTCCTTTCAGGCATCGCCTTCTTCACCCGCGGGGATTGTCCCGCCCAGACAAAGCTCATGATGATTTTGCCAGTCCTTTTGAAGAAGGACCGTGGGATAAAGATCGGGAGGCACTGGAAGATGAACAGAAATCTAGGGAGGATTGGCATCTTTACAGTCTGCACCCTCCCCGCCAGTGACAGCGGGAGTGCATCCCATCTCCGAAACTCCCTCTTCATTTGTTCCACCACCCTAGTCAAATCTAACTTATGCAACCTGCCCCAGTCTCGTGCCACCTGTATCCCCAAGTACCGGAAACTTTCCTCCACCAGCCTAAATGGCAGCTCCTTCAGTCTATTCTCCTGGCCCCTTGCCTGCACCACAAACTCTTGGCCATATTTAATTTGTACCCTGAAAACCGGCCGAACTTCCTCAATGTTTCCAGTATATTTTCCATCCCGGCCAGTGGGTCCGACACGTACAGGAGCAGGTCGTCCGCATAGAGAGAGATCCTATGTTCCACTCCCCCCCCTAGTCATTCCCTTCCACCCCTTCGCAGCTCTCAACGCCATCGCCAACGGCTCTATGGCCAGCGCGAACAGCAACGGGGAGAGTGGGCACCCTTGTCTGGTCCTGCGGTGTAGTGTGAAATAATCTGACATTATCCTGTTTGTCCTAACGCTAGCTTTTGGGGCCTGGTACAATAGTCTGACCCAATTAACCAGTCCCTCCCCGAACCCAAACCGTCCAAGCACCTCCCACAAATAGCCCCACTCCACCCGTCGAAGGCCTTCTCAGCGTCCATTGCCACCACTACCTCCACCTCCTTGCCCGTCGGGGGCATCATGATCACATTAAGCAATCTTCTCAAGTTAGCTGTCAGCTGCCTGCCTTTCACAAACCCTGTCTGATCGTCCCCAATCACCTCCGGTACGCAGTCCTCAATTCTAATCGCCAGGACCTTGGCCAGGAGCTTGGCATCCACATTGATCAGGGAGATTGGCCTGTATGACCCGCAGGATTCCGGGTCCTTGTCCTTCTTCAGTATCAGCGAGACAGTGGCTTGCGACATAGTCGGTGGCAGGGTCCCTCTGTCCCTTGCCTCATTAAAAACCCTTGTCAGGACCGGTCCCACTATCTCCGAGAACCTCTTGTAAAACTCCACTAGGTATCCATCCGGTCCCGGGGCTTTCCCCGACTACCTGGCCTTTAGGCCCCCCAATACCTCCTCCGCTCTAATCGGGGCCGCCAGCCCGTCCACTAGTCCCCTGCATACCTTTCGGAAGGTTAGTCCATCCAGGAACCTTTTCATATCCTCCGGCTCTTCCGGGGGTTCTGAAGTGTACAGCTTATTCAGTCCTGCCGGGTCGTCAACTCTGCTCCCCTCCCTATCAACCACTCTACTTATTTCCCTGGCCACCTCCCTCTTCCTGAGTTGCTGCACTAGCAATTTACTGGCTTTCCCCCCCTGCTCATACACCACTCCCCTCGCCTTCCTAAGTTGTTCCACGGCCCTACTCGTGGATAGCACACCCAGTTCCACCTGCAATCTCCGTATCTCCCTGAGTAGGTCCTCTCCCAGGGACCCCGCATGCTCCTCGACTATCCGGTGAATTTCCCTAACCAATCTGTCCATTTTTGCTCTGTCCGCCCTGACCCTGTGAGCCCGAATTAAGATCAGCTCCGCCCTCACGACTGCCTTCAGCGCCTCCCACAGGGTCGCTGCTGAAACCTCCCCCGTATCGTTCACCTGCAAGTAATTTTGCATGCACTTCCGAAGTCTCTCATATATCCCCTCCTCCGACAACAGTCCTATGTCTAACCTCCATTGCGGGCGTTGGTAATTCATCCCCCCGACCTGCAGGTCCACCCAGTGCGGGGCATGGTAAGAGATAGTGATTGCCGAGTATTCCATATACTTTACCTCCCCTACACAGTCCCTGCTCACGATAAAAAAATCAATCCTAGAATATATTTTATGAACATGCAAATAAAACGAGTAGCCCCTTCCCGTCGGCTGTCTGGCTCTCCATGGGTCCACAGCCCCCATTTGCTCCATGAACCCTTTCAGCTCCCTTGCCATTGCTGGGAGTCTGCCCGTTCTGGGACATGACTGGTCCAGCCCCGGGTCAAGGACCGTATTAAAGACCCCCCCCCCATTATCAACTTATGTGAGTCTAGGTCCGGGATCTTCCCCAGCACTCTTTTGACAAAGTCAACGTCGTCCCAGTTCGGCGCATATATGTTCACCAGCACCACTCTTCTTCCCTCCAGCTTGCCCCTTACCATAAGGAATCTGCCCCCGCCATCTGCGACTATGCCCTCCGCCTCAAATTGAACCCGCTTATTGATCATAATTGCTACCCCCCTGGACTTAGAGTCCAAGCCCGAGTGGAAGACCTGGCTGATCAGGCCCTTCCTTAGCCTAGTCTGGTCAGACACTTTCAGATGTGACTCCTGCAACATAATTACGTCCGCCTTTAGAGCCCGCAAATGCGCGAACACACGTGCCCTTTGAACTGGCCCATTCGGTCCCCTGACATTCCAGGCGATCAGCCTGGTTGGGGGGCACAACCCAACAGTCACCCTTTGGAAAGTCAGCCATAACCTTTCTTGGGCTCGCCCCCGGCCCATGCGCCGCGCCGCTCTTGGCTCGCCTCTTGGCTGCCTCCACCCCCGACCTCCTTTCCATTACCTACTTCAGACCCCCCCACGTCAGCAAAATAATTCCCCCCCCCCGCCCCCCCCCCCAGCAACATCCCCCGATAACCCCACCCCTGCCATTCACTGGCTGTATTCTCCCCCCCCCCCCCACCTGACTCCCTTGACTAGCCAATCTGCTAGCCCGGCGACTCATCGCTCCGGTGCCCCCTTGTCTCACTTCCATTGTTTCCCCGACCTCATCTCCCCACTCCCCAGCACACCATCCCCCCCTCCGACCCACTGGAGCAGTCTCACTAAGATGGAAAAGATCAAACAAGATGTAAACATCAAACAGCACCGCGAGGCTGCTCCAGGTACAATACAGTACCAGCTGTGTACACAGAAAAGTGTTAACCCACGTCCCTTTCTGAGCACCAAAAAAAATATAACACCGCAATGACCCAGTACCCGTACATCCCCCATCCGAAACAAACATAAAAACCATAGACATAATGAAATAAAAGCCCCCAACCAACATCTTTAATCCCCATTGCTGACCGGCCACCCTTTTGTTACAATACAGGCTCCAGCGCACTCAGAGAGCCCAATAAAAGGTACCCACCACAACAGAAAAAAAAAAGAGAGAAAAAACAACAACAGAGAAAAGGAAAAAGACCATTCGAAAGGGGGAGATACCCTCCCCCCACATCCCCCACAGGCAAAAACTGCCCACATAAAATACACCACAAGGCACCTTTAAAGCAGTAAACAGTCGACCTGCAGTCTAGACACAGTAGGCGTCCCTTCAACCAGTAATTCTCGGACCCTAGCTTGTGTCCGTGGGTCCTTTTTTCGAGACCAGCCCCTGATCCCTCACAAAGTCCAAGCTTCTTCGGGCTCGGAGAAGTAGTGGTGTTGGCCCTGATGCGTAACCCAAAGATGGGCAGGGAAGAGCAGACCAAACTTCACGTGCTTTTTGAACAACACCTCCTTAACTTGTTTAAAGGCTGCTCGCCGCCTGGCCACCTCCTGGCTTAGGTCCTGGTAAATGCGAAGGACACTGTTATCACACAAAGTCCCTTTTAAGCACACAAGATGACTGTGGGCAAATGCACTCTCTACTCTGAACCCCAAGTGAATGTTTGTGTATGTCTCCTCAGAATCCTCCCAGATGACTGTCAGGTGAGTATTTCCAAATTCCACTCTCAAAAACATGCTTTAATATTTCTCTCATAATTATGCTTTCCTTTAGCAGTTTGCATTCCAAAGTCCAGTCCAGGTTTCTCAAATGACTATTTTAACTCAAGCTTCTGCTCTACATTTAATATTGAATCATGTCCAGTATTTTACACCACCCCCTTTTAGGTTTCCTTGATCTTAACTGCTTTTACCCGAATTCCGAGATCCAGCCACTGATTTCCATAGTCATTTCAACTCTCTCCATAGGCTGTCGTAAAATTTCACAAACCTGAAAATAACTTCAGATATCTTTCTAGTGTTTCAGCCTTCTTCTCAGCTCTGTCTGCCTTCACTGAACAGTGCTCTGTTCGAGTGCTTTTAACTTCAGACTTCTTGGGAAACCTCTCTTCATTTCTCTAGTTTCCTTAATTAGCCACTCTTCAGATCTCTGCACTTGTTTTCTTAACCATTATTCCATGGTATGGCTTTTCTTCTCGCAAAGGTGAGAGAGTTGTTCTCTCTCTAGCCTTCAAAACCAACTGCTTCTAGCAGAGCTGTGAGAGCTGCCTTGTCTCTCACTACCCATCTCCAACTTCCCACAAGTTCAGCTAAAACGAAACCTTAAAAGCTTCTCTACCTTACAAGGCTCCAGTTGCTAAGCAACCCCCATATGCTAATGCCTTTTATTTATTCTTCATGTAGCCCTCTCTAAGCACAATACAATCGCAGTTGGAATTGCTTTGTCCAGCATTAATTTAACTAAACGTTTTACCCGTCCAGGAACAGAACTATTAAATTAAACCAACTTGAAACTATACCTTATTCCTCATGTTTACCAATACAAATATAAATCCCTTAAAAGGCCCTTTGTATTCCTAACACTATAATGTATATTAGTTTTACCATATTTATTTGTGGACAATAAATGTTATTTTATATGTTCATAAAGGAATAAAGGGTTATGGTGTTCGGGCAGTAAAGTGGAGCTGAGTCCACAAAAGATCAGCCATGATCTCATTGAATGGCGGAGCAGGCTCGAGGGGCCTACTCCTGCTCCTAGTTCTTATGTTCTTATCATTTCAAGATTAGGACCTGTGCTCAGCAGTCAGAATACCAGAGTTTGTTGCTATCACGATGTCAATATTGGTGGGTTCCAGGCATTCTCTCATTCATACAATAAGCTTTAGAGCTTGAGAACTCATAAAGACCTTGAGGCTGTCACACTCCTGAGACCAGATCGGAAATTTGTTCGGAGAAATCCTACATTTGACTCATTGGAATTTTAACTATTCCCAAATGCTTCATTGTGACAAATTCTTTGCTTTGTGCCAAGATAACTGTCTAAGTAAGATAAACAAGCAATGGATTTAAAAGAAGAATATTATGACAATTAATCACCAATTTAAAAGACGTCATCCCAAATAACTTTGACCCTCAGTCTATGAATTAGACCAGTAGTACAAGACAAGGATGACCTTTGTCTCTCTGTTCTTTTCCCATGTGATTGACACAGGACATGGCAGGGAAAATAGATTTTTGCTGTTGAAACTACCCATTTTTGGACAGAGTAGAGACAGCCTGGTTTATAAAATGAGGCAGAACAGTCTTCTTCTGAAACACAGCCCCAGAAGATGGCAGACAGAACAGAAAGGAAACATTTGGGGTAAACAGCTTCCTGGAGTTGAAAGATGCAACAATTTAAATATTTTTCATTTGCTGTTTATGGTCATTATATTTCCTTTTGCGATGGGAATGCACTCAACAAAATGGTACGCATAAGGGGTCTGTGTGGGGCTGCTTTTGTTTACTATATACTTAAATATAATGTCTATGTTGGGCTGTTAATATGCCCAATATGCATAAATGGTCCAGCCTGGGAATTAAAGGAATAACACTGAAATTTATTAATGCCACAACATTAGCAGTATGGAAAATTGTGACAAGAATGTGACCGACTGCAGGAGAACAAAGTTAGATTTGTGTGAATGGAAAATACATGATAGATACAGTTCAATGTGGAAGAATTGAAGTCAGAAGAGGGTATTAAATACACTTAAATAATGCGATTTGAAATGCAGTTGAGTAATAGGAGGCTTATAAAGTGTAAATATATATCATATTAAAGGTAGCAAAATACAGCGACAACAAGCTTTTAGGATTGATGTCCACCTGTGCGATGGTGGAAGCAAATAGTTGTGGATCAGATATCTGATAATGCGTGGAAATCAGGGGCAAAATTCTCCGACCCCCCACCGGGTCGGAGAATCGCCGGGGGGCGGCGTGAATCCCGCTCCCGCCAGCTGCCGAATTCACCAGCGGCGGAGATTTGGCGGGGGCGGGACTCGCGCCACGCCAGTCGGCGGCCGGTGGCAGCGGCCTCCCCCGCGATTCTCCGGCCCGCGATGTGCCGAGTGGCTGCCCGATTTTTGCCGGTCCCGCTGGCGTAAATTAGAGTAGGTCCTTACCGGCAGAACCTGGCAGTCTGGGCGGCTTCCGGATTCCTCGGGGGGCGCGGGAGTTCTGGCCCCGGGAGGTGCCCCCAGGGTGGCATGGCCCACGATCGGGGCTCACCGATCCGCGAGCGGGCCTGTGCCGTGGGGGCACTCTATTCTTCCGCGTCCGCTGTTGTCCTCCGCCATCGCCGACACGGAGATGAACCCCCCCTGCGCATGCCCTGGGATGACGCCAGCACATGCTGGCGCTCCCACGCATGCGCCAACTTGCACCAGCTGGCAGAGGCACTTCGGCGCCGGTTGGCATGGTGCCAAGCCCCTTCCCCGCCGGCTGGCGCGGCGCAAACCACTCCAGGGCCGGTCTAGCCCCTGAAGGAGTGGAGGATTCCACACCTTTGGCGCGGCCCGGCGCCAGAGTGGTTCACGCCACTCCTCGGCGCTGGGACCCCCCGCCGGATAGGGGAGAATCCCGCCCCTGGACTTTTAGTTCAACTAGCCTCAAGATACATTAAAACTAATGTTATATAAAGGCAACTTCAATCCATTGCTTTCATACCTTGTCAATGATATCACACACATGACATTATCTGTGGGAGAAAATGTGGAAAAATACCTTATCTAATGTAAATTGTTCCAGTATGCTACTATCTGAACTATACTTTCAAAGACATTTGTTCAGTAACTGAAGAGGGATTAGAGAAGAGGGATCTGTTATTCCTGTTGCAATAAGTAGAGCTTAGAATTTCTCGTAAATTTAAACAGATCTAACATATGTAAGCTCAGAGCAAAAAACCAAAAGAAAAATAGTTCATCGAGATTCTCACAAGAACTGTTTGGTCTGCTTTGTGTTATGTACTTAGGATGAGAAACGTGACTGGTGATATTGCTCCTCATTTTTCTTGATTCATATCCATATGGCTACTTTTCTCTCCCCTCACCCACTTCCCGAGAGAAGCAGAAATAATCAGACACACATAGCCAACTCAGGAATCCTTTGCCAAAGATTTCTTGATCACTCTCAGAGGACTTGCAATCAGGCAAACCTCAGAAGGCCCTAAATATGCTGATGATTATCTGAAACTTTGGGCGCGATCTAACAAAAAACAGTTTTGGGCGGCCTTTGCGGGGTCATTCCCAGCACTTGTAGTGCAGGGAACGACTCCATTGTCAAACAGGATTCGGTTATTTCTTTGGTCCCCACCAAGGCTGCTCTCAATTGCACTTCCTGCACTGAGGATCTCCGCTCGTCTCTCGACCACCGGTGCCAGAAAAATGCCAGCTGGGCACCTTGGCATTGACACTCTGGTGGTGCCCCTGCCAGCTTGGCAGTACCACCTGGGCACTCTTGCACTGCCATGCTGGCACCCAGGTGGCACTGCCAGGGTGCACGGGTGGGACTGAGGGTGCCAGGCTAGCAGTGCCGTGGTGCCTGTGTAGGTACTGCCATGGCATGGTGCCACCCTGCCCAGAGCTCAACCACCAAGGGGCCTCCGAATGCCTGGGAGACCCCACCCAAGTGCCATTATCCAGTGCTCAACATGCCTGGCTGCGTTCTCCTCTGCAAGGCCTATAGATTCCGGCGGCCAATTAGATTGGTGTCGGCATAGTTAAGTGAGCAGTTAAGCTCACTGAACTATGCAAGTCTGGATCCTGCCCATTGTGGGCAGTATCCAGATCGCATCACCTCACGAGAAATCGTGTGGCGTAACGATCATCAGGAATCCCGGAAGAGGCCTCTCGCCCGATTTACTGCCTGTGTCCCGTCCTGATTTCGCTGGGACACAGCCAATAAAAAATCGTGCCCCTTATCTGCCTTCTGTCGAGACTACATAGGGATAGATTTTAGTCCTGCATGGGGCAGTAATCAGGTGTGCCTGTTGAAAATTTCATAACAAGATTGAGAAATGCAGGCACAAAAGGTAAATTTAAGGACACAGATGAAAGTTGGCCAAATCAGCTCATTTGTGGCACTGCACATGCTGAAGTACAAAAAGAATTGATTGGCAAGGACAAGCTCACAATATCGCAGTCTGTAGAGCCAGTGCCAGAGCATATGACACCATGAATAGGTGGAGATGACGACTACCCAAACAGTTACAAGTCAGCTAAGTCGAGAAAGGCTGCAGGGTTGATGCAGTGAAACAGCAACTAAATAATGCACACCAGACTGAGAGAAAGATGTTCAAAAGCTGTAGACAACCACACAAGTTCACAGACAGAAGGAAATGTCCTGCCAATGGATCAGGGTAGGTGAAGAGTAAAATAAACGAAAACATTATTACCTTTGAAGGGTGGAGGTAGCAGCATAAAGTCCGCTAATTATGTTTAAATATATTATACTATATGCTAATCAGGTTTGTGTCCTTCCTGGGTGTGACCCTGATTGCTTCATTTGTGGGGTATTGGGAAGATTGTGTGCGGAAATCTCTCTGGCGCAAATCTCGTTTTTGGTCTCTCACGAGATTTAGGGTCCATTATAGGATTTGCGCACGTGGCTGATGAAGCCACTAAATTGAGGCCGGGGATACAATAGGCACTATATAACTGCATGAAATGTCGGGATGGGACAGTTTGCAGAGAAAAGAAATTCACAAAGCCATTCAGATCAGGATGAGGGTGAGAAATAAGGCCACAATCATAAATCTGAAGTTGAAGCTAGATTCTGGAGCACAGAGTAACATCATTTTGCTCAGAAGTTCTTTTCTGAAAATTTTTAAAGTAAATAGTTACTCAACGAAAGGCACTGGGAAGCTAAGCAATGTCATGTCACTGACATATGGATCAACTAAGACTTGACAGCTAGGAACAACCCACATCAGAGGAACACACCAAGGAGGAGCAATTAACTGCATGTTCTCAGTCACTAAAGCTGATGGTCCTGCTGTAATGGGTTGAGCAGATAAGAGCTGTAGCTTATCTCAGTAAACTATGAAGTTAAGGAGATGCCGCTGATGCCTGAAGGTAATGCATCCATTGAAACATGCCCTCCAATCAGAAGCAAGGAAGCAAGGAAGACCTGGTACAAACGTATCTAGAGTGTTTTGATGAGATGGTTGGATGCTTTGAAGAATTTGAGTATCGCATCACTATTAATGCAGAGATGAAACCAGTGATTCATTCCTCATGCAATGCACCAGTGGATCTAAGCAGAAAGTTTGAAAGAGAGCTCCAAGAGATGGAAGGAAAGAAAGTGATTGTCAGAGTCACAGTTGTGCACAAGCCTGCAGCTTGATACTTCTGGCTACTGGAATGTGAAGTTTGACGAAGAACCTCCGCTGTTGACAAAATTCACCATGCTCATTGACCAATAACAATTTCTGTGTCTACTTTTTGGCTTTAAAGTGAGCCAGGATGTGTTCCGACAGAAAGGCGTCAAGATACACCATAGAACATAGAACATAGAAAATACAGCACAGAACAGGCCCTTCGGCCCACGATGTTGTGCCGAACCTTTGTCCTAGATTAATCATAGATTATCATTGAATCTACAGTGCAGAAGGAGGCCATTCGGCCCCCTGAGTCTGCACCAGCTCTTGGAAAGAGCACCCAACCCAAACTCAACACCTCCACCCAACACCAAGGGCAATTTGGACATTAAGGGCAATTTATCATTGGCCAATTCACCTAACCCGCACATCTTTGGACTGTGGGAGGAAACCGGAGCACCCGGAGGAAACCCACGCAGACACGGGGAGGACGTGCAGACTCCGCACAGACAATGACCCAAGCCGAAATCGAACCTGGGACCATGGATCTGTGAAGCAATTGTGCTATCCACAATGCTACCGTGCTGCCCTTAAGAACAAATAAATCTACACTATATAATTTTCCCGTAATCCATGTACCTATCCAACAGCTGCTTGAAGGTCACTAATGTTTCCGACTCAACTACTTCCACAGGCAGTGCATTCCATGCCCCCACTACTCTCTGGGTAAAGAACCTACCTCTGATATCCCTCCTATATCTTCCACCTTTCACCTTAAATTTATGTCCCCTTGTAATGGTGTGTTCCACCTGGGGAAAAAGTCTCTGACTGTCTACTCTATCTATTCCCCTGATCATCTTATAAACCTCTATCAAGTCGCCCCTCATCCTTCTCCTCTCTAATGAGAAAAGGCCTAGCACCCTCAACCTTTCCTCGTAAGACCTACTCTCCATTCCAGGCAACATCCTGGTAAATCTTCTTTGCACCTTTTCCAGAGCTTCCACATCCTTCCTAAAATGAGGCGACCAGAACTGTACACAGTACTCCAAATGTGGCCTTACCAAAGTTTTGTACAGCTGCATCATCACCTCACGGCTCTTAAATTCAATCCCTCTGTTAATGAACGCGAGCACACCATAGGCCTTCTTCACAGCTCTATCCACTTGAGTGGCAACTTTCAAAGATGTATGAACATAGACCCCAAGGTCTCTCTGCTCCTCCACAATGCCAAGAACTCTACCGTTAACCCTGTATTCCGCATTCATATTTGTCCTTCCAAAATGGACAACCTCACACTTTTCAGGGTTAAACTCCATCTGCCACTTCTCAGTCCAGCTCTGCATCCTATCTATGTCTCTTTGCAGCCGACAACAGCCCTCCTTACTATCCACAACTCCACCAATCTTCGTATCGTCTGCAAATTTACTGACCCACCCTTCAACTCCCTCATCCAAGTCATTAATGAAAATCACAAACAGCAGGGGACCCAGAACCAGGGATGCAAAGGAGCAGTCGGCATCACTGATGGTATTCTGATCGATGATATCGATGATAAAGATCATAACTACAATCCACATGAAGCTTTGAAGAAAACCAGGAAAGCTGGCATCAAGCTAAACACAAACAAATGCATTGAGAAGGTGACAGAATGCCAGTACTTCGGCCAATTCAAGCCGAGTTCTTGAAAAGTCACAGCTATCTCTGCGATGGAAGCACCAAAGACAAGAAAAATCTGAGACGTGTCCTTGGTTTGATCCAGTACATTAGTTCCTTCATACCTTACATGTCAGAACACATAGCAAACCTACAGGAACTAATGAGAGTGGATGTATCCTCAGGGACAGGATTTATACCCATTTGGAAACAAATGGACTCATTAGCAATAGACAGCATGGTTTTGTGAAGGGGAGTTCGTGCCTCATTAACTTGATCAAGTTTTTTGAGGAGGTGACAAAGATGGTTCATTAGGGAAGGGTGGTGGATGTTGTTTACATGGACTTCAGTAAAACCTTTATCAAGGTGCCTCATTGCAGACTGGTACAAAAGGTGAAGTCACATGGGATCAAAGGCGAGGTGGCAAGATGGATACAGAACAGGCTCGGTCACAGAAGGCAAAGGATAGCAGTAGAAAGGTGTTTTACTGATGAAAGGTTGTGACTAGTGGTGTTCCACAGGGTTCTGTGCTGAGGCCTCTGTTTGTAGTATACACCAACGATTTGGAGGAAAATGTAGCTGGTCTGTTTAGTAAGTTCCCGGATGACACCAAGGATAACTCCAAGAAGGGACAGATGGTGTTGAGGATTGTCAGAGGGCACACAAGACATAGATAGGTTGGAGACTTGGGCAGAGAAATGGCAAATGGAGTTAATCCAGACAAATGTGAGGTAATCCATTTTGGTAGGTCCAACGTAGAGGGGAAATATACCATAAATGGCAAAACCTTTGGGAATATAGAAAGTCAGAGAGATGTGGCCGTGTAGGTCCACTGATCTTTGAAGTGGCAACACGAGTGGACAAGGTTGTCAAGAAAGCATACGGAATGCTTGCCTTCACTGGAAGGAGCATCGAGTATAAAAACTGGCAAGTCATGCTACAATTGTACAGAACCTTGGTACTGCCGCTCTTGGAATATTGTGCACAATTCTGGTCGCCACACTACCAGAAGGATGGGGAGGCTTTGGATAGGGTACAGAGGATGTTTACCAGGATGTTGCCTGGTCTGGAGGGTGTTAGCTATGCGGAGTGACTGAATAGACTTGGACTGTTTTCATTAGAATGACAGAGGTTGAGGGGTGATTTGATAGAGGTCTACAAGGTTATGAGGGGCATAGATAGAGTGGATGGGCAGGCACTCTTTCCCAGGGTGGAGGGGTCAGTCACCGGGGGCATAGGTTTCAGGTAAGTGGGGCAATGTTTAGAGAAGATGTATTTTACACAGAGGGTGGTGAGTGCCTTGAACGCATTGCCAGGGGAGGTTGTGGGAGCAGATACATTAACGGCTTTCAAAAGGCATCTCGACAAATACAGATATGATGGGTCTTGAGGATACGGCACTAGGAAGTGCTGAGGGTTTTGGCCAAGGGTGGTACCTTGCATGGTACAGGCTTGGAGGGCAAAAGGGCCTGTTCCTGTGCTGTATTATTCTTTGTTCTATATCCTAATTGGAGAGGGTTCATCGTGGAGAGTGATTGTCTAGAGCAGATCTAAACAAAACATCTGGGCCGGGATTCTCCCCTACCCGGCGGGGCGGGGGAATCCGGCATAATGGAGTGGAGTGAACCACTCCGGCGTCGGGCCGCCCCAAAGGTGCGGAATTCTCTGCACCTTTAGGGGCCAAGCCCTCACCTTGAGGGGCTAGGTCCGTGCCGGAGTGATTTCCGCCCCGCCGGCTGGCGGGAAAGGCCTTTGGCGCCACGGCAGCCGGCGCCGAAAGGACTTCGCCGGGCGACGCATGCGCGGGAGCGTCAGCGGACGATCACTGCATCCTCGTGCATGCGCAGTGGAGGGGGTCTCTTCCGCCTCTGCCATAGTGAAGACCATGGCGAAGGCGGAAGAAAAAGAGTGCCCCCATGGCACAGGCCCGCCCGCCGATCGGTGGGCCCTGATCACGGGCCAGGCCACCATGGGGCACCCCCGGGGCCAGATCGCCCCGTGCCCCCCCCCCAGGACCCCGGAGCCCGACGACGCCATCTGCTCCCGCCGGTAAGGTAGATGGTTCAATCCACGCCGGCGGGACTTCGGCCCATCGCGGGCCGGAGAATTGCCGGGAGGAGCCCACCGACTGGCGCGGCGCAATTCCCGCCCCCGCCGATTCTCTGGTGGCGGAGGATTGAGGACACGGCGGGGGCGAGATTCACGCCAGCCCCCGGCGATTCTCCGCCCCGGCGGGGGGTTGGAGAATCGCGCACCTGTTTAGAGCTCCAGCAAGACTGTAGACTCTTCAGGAGATCAACACTTCAATACGCATTCTAAATCTCTGCCTGAGCTGGTGATAGGGCAAACTGTACATGTACAGGACCCAGTCATAGAGGTCTACAACACAGAAAAGGCCCTGCAACCAATCACATTTGCACCTCTCAAAAACACTCACCTAAATAGCCTAATCCCATTTTCCAGCAATTGACACATAGCTTTGTGTGCCTTGGCATCGCAAGTTCCATTCTAAATACTTTCTAAATGTTATGAGGGTCTCTGCCTCCACCACCCTTTCAGGCAGTGAGTTCCAGACTCCCACCGTCCTCTGAGTAAAAGGTTTTCCCTCACAGCCCCTCTAAACCTCCTGCCCATTACCTTAAATCTATGCGCCCAGGTCATTGATCCCTCCACAAAGGAGAAAAGTTTATTCCTGTCTACTCTATCTCTACCCCTAATAATTTTATACATCTCAATCATGTCCTCCCTCAGTCTTCTCTGCTCCAAGGAAAACAAGCCCAGTCTATCCAATTTCTCCAGCCCAGCCAACATCCAAGTAAATCTCCTCTGCACCCTTTCCAGTGCTATCACACCCCTCCTGTAATGTGGATTCCAGAAATGCACACAATTCTCTAGCTGTGGTCTAAGCAATATTTTATACAGTCCCAGCATAACCTCCCTGCTCTTAAACTGTATGCCTCATATACCATATGCCTTTCTAATCACTGTATCCACCTGTCTGCTACCAAGGTCCCTCTGATCCTTGGTGCTTACCCATGGTCTTGCTGTTTATCATGTATCCCCTTGCCTTGTTTGTCCTGCCCAAGTGCATCACCTTACACTTATCCAGGTTCAATTCCATTTGCCACTGATCAGCCCACCTGACCAGCCTGTCTGTAGCCTCCTTTAATCTTAGGCTACAATCCTCACTATTTACCACCCCGACAATTTTAGTTTCATCCACAAACTGACTGATCAGCCCTCTTACATTCACGTCTAAATCATTTATATATCATGAACACCTAAGAGGAGGGAAATCAGAGTAATGATTCAGACATGCATATTTTTACAAGTGAAGAAGCATTGATCAGTTGGTGTATTTTCGTAGCTTCCACTTTCGCATTCTGGGGATCGGGGGTGGACGGTGGAGGAGAGGTGAGGTTTGGGGGTGGGCACAGAGCCCCACAAACTATAAATCCGCCTCTGATGAAGCTGAGATTCAAGGTCGTACATCATTGAGACTGAAACTAATAAACAAATAAGAAAGAAAAGGGTCCATATTCAACTTACAGCTGAGTTGGAAAAGCAAATATGATCAACAACACCAGCAACGTCACTAACCAGTCATCCAACAGCATTAACAAAATGTGCAACATCAAAACATCACAAGAAAGTGACACAACATTAGCAACATCTAGCATGACTGCTACAACACCAGGAACAACACACAGCACATTGACTGCGTAATGTGACAGCTCACCACTGAGAACAATCAATTCCAAATGTACAAGATGGAGGTACAAACAACCTACTATCTAAGCAATACCATGAATAAAGTTTTTTTCTGGGAAAAGAAAATAAGCTGCAAAAACTCTTAAGGTGATCAGTTTATTTGTTTAAAAAAAAAAGAATGTAGAGTATTTTTTTTCCAATTAAGGGGCAATTTAGTGTGACCAACCCTGCACATTTGAATTTGGATTTTGTTTCTTGTCATATGTACCGAGGTACAGTGAAAAGTATTTTTCTGCGAGCAGCATCAGATCATTGAACACATGAAAAGAAAAGGAAATAAAAGAAAATACAGAATAGGGCAACACAAGGTACACAATATAACTACATAACACCGGCATTGGGTGAAGCACACAGGGGTGTAGTGTTAATCAGGTTAGTTCTTAAGAGGGTCATTTAGGAGTCTGGTAACAGTGGGGAAGAAGCTATTTTTGAGTCTGTTTGTGCGTGTTCTCAGACTTCTGTATCTCCTGCCCGATGGAAAAAGTTGGAAGAGTGAGTAACCCGGGTGGGAGGGATCTTTGATTATACTGCCCGCTTTCCCCAGGCAGCGGGAGGTGTAGATGGAGTCAATGGATGGGAGGCAGGTTCGTGTGATGGACTGGGCGGTGTTCAAGACTCTCTGAAGTTTCTTGCGGTCCTGGGCCGAGCAGTTGCCATACCAGGCTGTGATGCAACCAGACAGGATGCTTTCTATGGTGCATCTGTAAAAGTTGGTAAGAGTTAATGTGCACATGCCGAATTTCCTGAGGAAGTATAGGGACTGTTGTGCTTTCTTGGTGGTAGCATCGACGTGGGTGGACCAGGACAGACTTTTGGAGATGTGTACCCCTAGGAATTTGAAACTGCTAACCATCTCCACCTCAGCCCCGTTGATGCTGATAGGGGTGTGTACAGTACATTGCTTCCTGAAGTCAATGACCAGCTCTTTAGTTCTGCTGGCATTGAGGGATAGATTGTTGTCGCTGCACCACTCCACTAGGTTTTCTATCTCCCTCCTGTATTCTGACTTCCAACATCTTTGGAAGACGGGGAGAATGCGCAAACTCCACACAGAGAGTGACCCGGAGCCGGGATTGAACCCTGAATCCTTAGCGCCATAAGCAACAGTGCTAACCACTGTGCCACCATGCTGCCCAGATCTGTTTATTTGTAAAAGTCAATTGTTAATCTTCCTTAATTTAAAAAAAGTGAATTATTGGAACCCTTTTATTGAGGCATTTTTTAATGAAAGAGGGATGTAATATTGATATGTTATTTGTAATGAACTCGGAACTAATTGTTATTTAGAAAATCCCAGGGTGCAACATTTACTGTTGTACTGCTGTCATATGCCAAGTAACAATCATGCATTCGGTGATTGGGGAATGGACATTCTGTGAGTTAAAACTCGGGCAGCAGAGTTTTGGCTGACCTAAAATGGCGGATTGTGGGAGATCAGTCAGGAGTGTTGGAATTGTCGAGTCCATAGGTAATGAAGATATGGGTGTGGGTCAGCAGCAGATGGACTGAAACAGCGACAAAGTCAACCAGTGATACAAAAGTCAAAATACTTGGTCTTAGTAATGGCACAAATATGGAATCGGCAGCTTAACTCAGACATATGACACTTTGGTTGCGAACAGACTGGATTAATCTCAGACTGCAGCTAGTGAGAGGGATGGAGTCAGTAGCTAGGGAACAGAGCTTGGAGTGGGGACTGAAAACCATGGCTCCAGTCGTCCCAATATTGAACTGGAGGAAACTTTGCTTATCGAGTCCTGGATGTCAGATAAGCAGTCTGATAATGTAGCAACAGTGGAGGAGTCGGTGGTGTGGTATAGCTGGGTATTGTCAGCATGCTTGTTGAAAACTAACACTGTGTTTCCCAATGATTCCATCAGGGTTAACATGTAGATGTGAAATAGGAGGATCCTTGAGGTAATGGCACAGGAGCAGGAGGAGAATCCATTGCAAATGATTCTCTGGCTACAATCAGATAAATCAGAATGGAATCTCATGAGAGCAGTCTTACCCCACTGGATGACAGTGGAGATAAGTTGGTGGATGATCAAGCCTGTCAAAGGCTGCAAATATGTCGAGAAGGATAAGGAGGAATAATTTACTTTTATCACAGTCACATCGGATGTCTCTTGAGACTTTGATAAGAGCATTTTTGTTAATATGACAGGGGCAGAAACCTGATTGAAAGGATTCAAACATGGAGTTCTTGCAATTTCCCTCCTTGAAGTATTTATCTTGAACCCGTTTGAAGGCGCCTATTGAATCTGTAACCATCAGCAACAACAACTTATATTCATATAACATCTTTAATATAATCAAATATCCCATGGCGATTTGTAGGAGCATTATAAAACCAAGCTACATCAAGAAATATAGAGCTGATGATGAGAAGCTTGGTCAAAGAAGTAGACTTCAAACAGTGTCTTAGAGGAGGAAAGCACATTAGATACGTGGAATATTGTAGGGAGGGTATTTCAGAGCTACATAATTTAGGGGGCAATCACACATTCAGAACTTTGGAGAGGAAAGGGAAATTGAAGATGGAGCAATAGTTTGCAAGGATGATGGGATAAATGGGCTGTTTTTTTGAGGAGAGGGGTGGTGATGGCAGAATTAGAGAGAGGAACAGCACCTGAGAGAGAACCATTTACAACATTGGCTAACACCACCCACGACGCACTGCATTTAAATCCTAACCATTGCGTTAAACAGGTTTTTCTTATGACATCTTTGGATTTTGTGCCCATCATTTAAAATATGTACTCACTTGTTATTGACTATTCAGCCATTTAAAACTCGTTATATAGCTGCACTATTGTGATATTTGTTTTGCATTGAATAGCTTGGTTAATATAGCCCAGCCCTTGTTCAATTTGGTTGCAGCATTGTCACACTCACAGCTCAAAGAACAAAGAACAAAGAAATGTACAGCACAGGAACAGGCCCTTCGGCCCTCCAAGCCCGTGCCGACCATACTGCCCGACTCAACTACAATCTTCTACACTTCCTGGGTCCGTATCCTTCTATTCCCATCCTATTCATATATTTGTCAAGATGCCCCTTAAATGTCCCTATCGTCCCTGCTTCCACTACCTCCTCCGGTAGCGAGTTCCAGGCACCCACTACCCTCTGCGTAAAAAACCTGCCTCGTACATCTACTCTAAACCTTGCCCCTCTCACCTTAAACCTATGCCCCCTAGTAATTGACCCCTCTACCCTGGGGAAAAGCCTCTGACTATCCACTCTGTCTATGCCCCTCATAATTTTGTATACCTCTATCAGGTCGCCCCTCAACCTCCTTCGTTCCAGTGAGAACAAACCGAGTTTATTCAATCGCTCCTCATAGCTTATGCCCTCCATACCAGGCAACATTCTGGTAAATCTCTTCTGCACCCTCTCTAAAGCCTCCACATCCTTCTGGTAGTGTGGTGACCAGAATTGAACACGATACTCCAAGTGTGGCCTAACTAAGGTTCTATACAGCTGCAACATGACTTGCCAATTCTTATACTCAAAATATAAGCAAGCTCCTCCTTGCTTTTAGCCTGCACCACTCATACTATACTCTATTTAGAAATTCTAGTCATTTAACTGCAACATTGAACACTTTTCTACACAGAAAGTCATTTGTCAACCTTGGGCCATACTTCACAATTTACAAATCCTGTTGCAAACTATTTCCTAGTTCAAAGGTCTGGTCTATAATTCACAATTTAATGACATCTTAATTTCTTTATTTTTCTTTTGATTTAAAGCTGCTCACTCAAGTAACATGGGCGGGTATTGTTGCGGGCAGCTAGGGAAAATTTGGATAGCCATTGACTTATAACGACTCTCCAAATTTTCCTGTCCCGGCCACTACGATGCCGACCAGTGTTTGAACGGGAACATCCCGCCCTAGATTTCTATCAAACTGAAAGAAGTCTTTGCACCACCATACATAATGGTTGGTCTTCCCTGTGGGCATACTGCCTAGGTGACGTGCGATGATTCTGAGATGGCGTACCATTAGGTAGTATGTCTTAAACAATTGTAAATCAGATTATAGTGCATGATCCAATGGCCATGCTGTGCCTGAAAAGCAGCTCGGCTTGGTGCAGCGTGGCCAATAAAAGCTGGGAGACCCCACTCCCGGCTTGCCTCGCCTCACGTGATCTAATGCGATCTCGCGAGACGTTGCGATATAAATCCTGCCCATTGTGGGCGGGTCAACTTTTAGCAAATCTGCATATTAGAGCGAGACAGCTAGTCCCACCCTCTTATGCAGTTTCCCGAGGTAAGCAAGGCATTTGGATCTATTCCCTTCACCTCAAAGCCCTCGGGTGAGCACCATTGAGCACTGGTCGCCACAGTGCCAAGGTGCCAAGCTGTAATTTTTGTGGTGTTACCTGCGTGGTCGATAACACGTGTTACTCAATCCTTTGTTGATGGTGAGGTCCTCTGAGTCTTGTTGAAGAAGACTCAAACTCGTCCAGTAACAACAAAGATTTATTGAGTAATTATAACTTTAAGTGCATGAGTTCTTTACCTTAACATGGAAACTAGGGATAAGGTTAACAAAATTTAACAATAATAACTAAACGTAACTCCACTAACTATCTATGTATTTCTGATGTTACCCTGTTCACAGTACACCCACGAGAGAGAGAGAGCGAGAGACCCCGTGTGGCTGCTTTTTATACCCCTGTTGTTTCCAGCCTTCTAGTGATCATGTGGTGCTGCTATTTACCCAATAACCCCTTGTGTGCATGCACCTACAAAGATCACTACAATTATATGAGTGTGGCATTCGGGCTGGGGGTGTCTTGCTCGGATGTTAGGGTGTGGGGAGTGGCGAGGGGGGGAGGTTGTGGGGACCCTCCCATAGTGCGGTGGGGCTTGGGGGAGTCGGCGGTCACATCAGGGGCCTCAGAGATCGGGACACCGTTTAAAAATGGCGTCCTGATCGCTCACTATATTGAGGAGTTCCGGTGTGCAAAGCTTCTCAGTGTAGAAAACGGGTCTACGAGCGGCCTCGGCCACGTGTTCCCCACCATGGCCCCTTATTTAACGTGAGTGGCATTGGAGAGCAATGTGTTTCTTGTGATTTGAGTACTGGGAAATATGTGGCTAAATGTGCTCGCTATGGGACTTTGTTCCCATTTAGTTGAATTGCGCCCTTAATATCTTTATCACTTGAAAATATCTCTCACACACTCCCAAGATGGCTGACTCAGTAATCACAGTTAACTTCTCGTAAGGCTGGTAGAACTCTTATGTGGTATCGACTGAGGCAGCTTGATCTTGTAGCCTTGTTTTATTTCATATTGTTATTCTTAACCTGGACAGTTTTAAGACATCTGGGATTTTGGAAATCCTCGGCAAAAAGAGATTCAATCCTTCAGCTGTTTATTTCCACTCAAACCTAGTTTGTGTCTGGTATGCTTTCCAGCTGTTATATAATTTAAACACTGGTGTTAATGGTGGCTCAGCAAAGCTAATACAGATTGAAGTTCACTGATCTGAAGGGTTCAGCAAAAGTTCCACAAGTTCCAAATTTGATAGATCTACATCAGCAAGAGATGCGCTGCAAGCTCACCATGAAACAATCTTGTTTGCAGTTACTTACACAATGTACAGAAAGTTAACAATAATAATGTTCATCCAGAACAAAATTCTTACTGTTCATAATTCATGCAGCAACCACATAACATGTGAATTGTACTTTCAAAATAATTTGTTTTAAAATGTCTTTAATAAAATGCTATTGGCAGATCATGGAAGCTATCATGTGATATAATAATGGATATATTTTTCAATGGTGTGGAATTCAGTACTGTACCTCAAGAATTTTGTAAAGAAATTCCTCACATTGCTTAATCAAGTGTATTGGAAAAGTTCATTAATCATTCTTAGTAACGACTTCATTTTGGCTTTTAGGGCTGCAGTGTGTAGGATTTAATATGCAGTGTGTGAACCTTATTGTGAGGGATTAATATCAGTTACTTTTTTAACAATAAGCAGAATAGAAACCGGCAGTGTGGCTCAGAGGAGCAGCCTTCTGGTCAGTGTTTGTGACAGCAGCATGCTCTATGGAGGGATTTCCCCACCTCCCTGCCGCCTCACAAGCTTCAGAGGCCATCTTTAATTTAAACTTTGATAATGTTGGATATAGGTTGCTTCTATTTTGAAGTGTCCTGCCTCGCCTGTCATGGCGTTCAAGCTCTGATTGGCCCTCCAGATTAGAAATCCCGCCCACGATCCTTAATTGGAAGGTGAGCCACCCTCTGGCCATTAAATGGCCGCTCAGGGAAAAATGATGATGGGTGATTATTTCCCACACAGCATGGGCTTCTGAACCCGATTTGAGCCTGATGGTGTGGTTCGGAAGGGCACAGTGAAAATCCTGCCCCTGAAATTTGCAAGATCTGGGGCGGGATTTTCTGACTCCCCGCCGGGTCGGAGAATCCTCGGGGGGGGGGGGGGGGGGGGAGGTGAATCCCGCCCTGCCGCTCCGACGCCGGCTGCCATATTCTCCGGCGCCGGTTTTTGGGCAGGGGCGGGGATCACACCGTGCCGGTCGGGGGCCGTTGGCAGTGGCCCCCCGGCAATTCTCCGGGCTCCGATGGGCCGAGCGGCTGTCGGTTTTTGGCCAGTCCTGCCGGCGTGAAATGGACATGGACATGGACACGGCGGGACCTGACTGGTAGGTCGGCTGGTGCGATCCTCGGGGGGGCGCGGGGTTATCCGGCCCCGGGGGGCCCCGCACGGTGGCCTGGCCCGCGATCGAAGCCCACCGATCTGTGGGCGGGCCAGTGCTGTGGGGGCACTTCTCCCTTCCGCATCGGAATTCTGTAGGGCTCCACCATGGTCGGTGCGGTGCGGAACCACGCCGGCGGATCTGCGCATGCGTTAACTCGCACCTGCCCTTTGGCACTGGTTGGAACGGCGCCAACTCCTCCGCCGCCGGCCTAGCCCCCGGAAGTGCAGAGGATTCCGCAACTTCCAGTTGGCCCGGCGCCTGAGTGGTTCGCGCCGTTCATGGCACTGGCGTCAGGCCAATTTGCCAATTGCGGAAGATTCCCGCCCCTGGTCACTGGTCATCTTGCAGGCTACATTTCTGTTCAGTACAAGAATTGCACAGAACGTAAAAGAGGACAGAATTGGACTTACTGCACAAATATTTTACAAAACTGTCGCAAATCTTCGTTTTAAGCATAAATCTTCACTCATGTCACAAGTTCAATTCAAATAAGCAATGCTATTCTGACATGTACCAATTTGCCTAACACTCAAACGCAGTGAGCTGGAAACATTCACTTTAGAACTCTGATGTGAAACTGCAACAGGGAGAACAGTTGTTTCCTCAGCTATTACAAAATCAAACATGCTGTGCCATTGTCTTGGGTTTTGCATCAATTCAAATATGATTATGTTTTCTTAATTGAACACCAACCTTGCTTGCTGACTTTGCAGAGTTTGAGATACCCGGCATGATTTAACATGACAGAATGTATGGCTCAACCAAGTGTAATATTAAATGCCTCAGATTTAAAAAATAGACTGAAACACAATCGGACATTTTAATTTTCATAGATTTAGCAAACATAGAAAAAAGAAGCAGGAGGAGGCCATTCGACCTTTTGAGCCTGCTCCTCCATTCATTATGATCATGGCTGATCATCATATGATCAGTACCTTGATCCCCCCTTCTCCCATAGCCCCAAGAGCTATATCTAATTCCTTCTTGAAATCACACAACATTTTGGCCTCAATTCTCTGGCCTGCGCCGCGCAGAACACGACAGGGCCATTCTCGCCGCTTGGATGAATTGCGGGAGGGCGTCGGACCAGCGTCGCGTGGAAAAATGGCGCGCCAGGCGTTTCTCCCAACTGGTGCGGGAGCGGAGAATCGCGCCCCTCATTTCTGAATCTACCCTGTCTAATCCTGTTAAGATTTTGTAACTCACTCATTTTGCAAGAATATCAAAATATAAATTCAGACATCATCTTTAAGGGGCTGGGGTGGGGAAGGGAGTAGCCATTGAAGGTGGCACAGCAGTACAACTCGTGGTGACCATGTAACCTGGTGGCATAGGATGGCCAAGGGAATCCTTATCTCTGTCTCTTCCCCCACCCGCATGGAGGAGATGCAAAGGCCTTGCCACATCAGGCCACATGTTGATGACCACTCCAGCTCACCAGGGAGACTGTGTGGCACCTGTGCCAAATGGTGGCATACCTGGCAGTGAGGTGTTTGTCCTATGCACCCGGGCATCTACATACATCACTTTCAACCTGGGCCAGGCCCAACAGGATACCCGGGCTGCTGGATTTCTCGCCATCACTTACATGGTCCAGGAGGAGTGATGGCACATATGTTGCCCTCCGAGCATAGATTCAACAAGGGGCATCCTTCATCAATAGGAAGGGCTTCCACTCCATGAATGTGCAGTTGGTGTGTGACCACCAGCAGCACATCATGCAAGTCTGTGCCCGATATCCAGGCAGTGAGCAAGAGGCATAATACTGGCACACTCGTCGGTTCCTGGCTCCTTTGAGGCACTCCGTTGGGTGAAGGGTTGGCTAGTGGGCAACATTGGCTTACCAGCTGAGGTCATGGCTAATGACACCTGTGCGGAAGCCCCAGACCGAGATGGAGATCTGTTATAATGATGCTCATGCAGCAACCAGGAGGGTCATGGAATGGTGCATTGGCCTGTTCAAGATGCTCTTCTGATACCTGAACCGCTCTGTTGGGGCTCTCCAATATGGCTCCCAGAGGGTTTCGAGTGGTGGCGTGCTACATCCTGCAGAACATAGTGCACCAGAGAGGTGACATGCCGGAGGAGGAGGAAGAACGCTGGCCTCATCTGATGATGCGGACAATGACGGTATTCAGGAGGATTTGGGCGAGGCTCGGGGGCTGACACGGCAGGCCGCCCAGCATGTGATCCATGGGCGCCACACACGGGACAAACTCATCACCTACCAACCAGGGGGCCAAGGACACCTGCAGTTCTGTTGTCCTGTCCCACCCCTTTCCCCATCCTAACCCCCCTTCAACAACCCTCCACCATTTCAACATTCAACCCCCCCACCCAAAATCAACCTCACCCTGAGCCTTTCAATCCTTCCTTATCCCTTAGCCCTTACACCCCTTCTGCTAGCCTTCCACTTCTTTCCACTCACACCTCTTCCACCCTCCTCCAACGGTCAAACCAGCATCACCACAGGGTGTTGGCCCTGATTTGGCAGGATCAACGGGCCTTGTCCATGGATGGAGGATGATGATGATGACTCACTGTGAGATGAGCTCTGGTGCTCCTCAGTGTCTGACAAAGTCTTGAAGATAATGCACCACTGTCCGCCTGGATGATTCATGTATGCTGGCAAAATCTTCTCACGGGCTCAAATATGTTGAGAGGGGTGGGGGCGCATTTATGGGAGATAGTGAATTGCTAGGGCTCATTCACAGGAGATGCTGTCATACAAGGCAGGCTCACTCTGCTGCTCCCATGCCCTAGCACTTCAGGGTGAAGGTGTAAGCATGTGGGCCATGCATGTGCCATGGCTGCCCCCCCTAGCCCACCCGGCTACTGCACAATATCCAGCCCAACCTTCGCACCCGTGAGACGGAGGTTAGAGGCAGATCAGACAGGTGGTGCAAAAGTGTTTAATGGTGATTGTTTACAACATGTGTGCCCTTCCACCTTACTATCTACTCTCTACGACACCCATGTCAACTTAAGTGTCATCTATCTTCATATTCTTTCATGGCCTTCCGCTTCTTCTAAATGCTTCCCCGACAGCACATCAGAAAGGGTGACGGCTGCTCTGCCCTGTGAGGGCCTGGGCCTGTATGAACCCAGCTGACTTCCAGGTGTCATAGGTAATGACGTGTCATCCTGTTCTGCCCACTGCCCAGCAGATGCTAAATTGACCTTTAGCTCCAAAGATCATGTGTGGTTACGGGGATAGGGCAGGGGAGTGGGCCTAGGTAGGGTACTCTTTTAGAGGGTTAGTGCAGACTGGAATGTCCTCCTACTGTACTGTAGGGACTCCACAATTTCTAATCTATGATATCTGTGAGTTGGACAAGTGTCAGATGGGGGGGGGGATTCAGAATGGCTGAGGTTTCAGCCCCTCCTGTGGGAGACGCCAGGATTGACCCCATCACTTCTTGCCTGGCACCTAAGCTACTCCATGAGATGGAAGGTAGACCGGAGTGGGCCTCGTTAAATGGACAAATTAACGCTAAATAGCCTTGCTGGCCTCGCAAGGCCGAGTGCCGGGAAGATCGCCACAGCTCTCGCTCGCTACAACGCTCAGAAATGTTTCCGGAGAATCGTGCCCTCAGTCTCTGGAATGGAGAATCCAGCCCGATGTTACCCTGGTGGGTTTCTGCCACCAAAACCTCTGTGGGCGGTTTGGGAGAATTTGGCCCCTGTTCCAGTTGTTGTTGTAGGGTTAGTCTTTTCCACCAGATGGCCCTTCATGAGCTGGTCATTGTCTGATGATGAGATCTCTACCCTCCCCCAGAGCCTGCAGGAAGACGAGTAAGGTTTGTCACAGGATCGGTCTCCCATGTGGCAACAGGCTCACCAGTTGCTCGTAACATGCCACTAACAACAGGAAAAGGACCTTAATTGACCACTTAAGTGGCTAAGTTTGCCTCTGGGGCAGGACAGCCAGACACTTTTTCGACCGCCATGGCCAATAAGGCCATGACAATAGCTTTGCTGCAGCGCAGCTCTCCCATTTCTGAGAGCTGCGGCGAATCAGAATCTGGCAGTGCTCCAGTAATGTCAGCACCATCAGGAGCAATGGCCACTCTAGGTACTGCAGGAGGTTCAGACAGAGGATCAGTGATGGATCCGCAGAAATAAGGGGCTGGATTCTCCGCCACACAGCGGCACATTTCTATTTCACCCTGCTGGCGGGATGCTCCGTTACGCCGGCCAGTCAATGGGGTTTCCCATTGTGTGGCAGCCCCATGCAGTCAGGATACCCGATGCAAAACGGAGCATCCCGCTGACGGGGAATGCAGCCCGAGGTATAGGGCATGGTCATCACCCTCAGAATAATGCACGTGAGTTCAGTGTCCCGGAGTTAGTCAGTTTTATTAATGGGGACAGTGATATAGGGATAATATCACTAGACCTCTGGTCCAGAGGCCCAGACTAATGTCATGGGGACACGGCTTCAAAACCCATCGTGGCAGCTGGTGGAATTAAAATGCAGTTAACAAATCTGGAAATGAAAGTTGGTCTCAGTGATAATGACCATATCACTTATTATCCTAAAATCCCACCTTGTTCACTCATGTCGTTTAGGGAAGGAAATCTGCCATCCTTACTTCGTCTGGCCTACATGTGACAGCATTGAAGTGGACTCTTAGTAGCGCTCTGAAATGGCCTAGCAAACCCTTCAGTTGAAGGGAAATTAGCAATTGGCAACAAATTCTGGCCTTCCCTGTGACACACTTCTCATGAAAGAATTTTTTTTAAATTGGGGGGTTGGGGGGGGGGGCGGGCACCGGCAGAAGTGTTGCTACAAGGGCAGTCTTTGCTATCGGGTGAGCCTTCATGGGCCACTGAGTGTCCAATTAGGAGACCTTCCCATTCCCCCCATCCCGAGCCTGCAGAGAGGTTGCCAAGATTTATCACAGAGTCAGTATCTCCACTGGCAGAGGACACATCTGCCAGCAGCAGCAGGAAGAGGCCCTCAATTGGTCACTTAAGTGACTCAGTTAGCCTCTGAGGCTGGATGGCCAGTGCCTTCACCACCACTATCAAAATGCCATCACAGTGGGAAGGCAGCCAGCATGCCACACCTGTCCTCCCAATTTTTGGCAACCCGCCACCTCCCATTACACTCCCTTGAGGCCCCATAAAATACCAGATTAAATAATTGTCTGAGACAACGTTAACCTGATCAAGTAAAGTGTTTCTAAGATCCTGTAAAGGGTGAGAAGCTGGAATCCATTCTTCAATGTTTGGTAGAAGAATGGTAAGTTTAGAGGCTGCCTTCAATTACTGTCTGCAGCTAGATTGGATGATATGGTCATTTAATTAATGGCTTGGTCTATTGCTGTGTATAAAATAGTACACCTCCAATAAAACTCAAAACCTGCTGTCTTCCTACAGTCTAGCCTATATGTGACTCCAGTCCCACACCAACATGGTTGGCTCTTAGCTATCCTCTGAAGTGTCCGAACACGTTACTCAGTTGTCAAAGAGAGGTGGACAATAAATGCAAACGTTGCCAGCATTACCTACATCATAATAATGAATAAATGGAGGCAAGGTTTCCTGTCAGTTTGTAAAGCAGTTGGAGATGTTTTAATGAATGCAATGACATCCTGCTAAATATTTATTTTTCAGCGTGCATACCAGCGAATATTTTTAAAAGTTTAAGAGCAACTCTGAAATCTGGTACATTCTCCACAAATTAAGCTTGCTCTGAAATTATAATTATCATAATTTAGTGGTGATTTATAATTTACCCAATTAGAAGGTTTGCAAAATACTCTTTAAATAATACAATTATAATGTTGGTGCATGTTGCTCAGGAATAGTTCTGTTTGTGTACACCTCTTATTTAATGCATGGTACATTTGTACGAATGAAATTCATTCCTTGACTTGGTGATAATGGATCAGTGAAGACATTGTAACCATAATATTATTTGTCTAGTAATCCAGGGAATGTGTTCAAATCCCACAATGGCTCTTTGTGAATTCAAACTCACTTGAAAAACATTGGGTGGAATTCTCCGACCCCTCGCCGGGTCAGAGAATCGGTGCGGCACCGCACAAATCGCGCCATGCCGCCTGAATCGCGCCACGCCGTCCTCACGGGGCACGAATTGCGCCACGCTGCCCCAATGCTGGGATGCAATTCTCCACAGAGCGGAGAATCGGCGCCATTAGCGCGGCGTGGTCGGCTCGGCGCAGGTCGGGGTATGCGACGACTCTCCGGCCCGGGCCGGCATGGGCCGGCGCGCCGATTCTCCGGCCCGGTTGGGCCGAACGGCCGTCACAAAAAATCCAAGTCCCGCCGGCGCCGTTCTAACATCCTCTAAGCCAGCGGGACCTCAGCGTTGAAGGGTCCGGGGGTGGCCTGTGGGTGGGAGGGAGGGTCCGACCTCAGGGCGGGGGGGGGGGGCTTCCGTAGTGGCCTGGCCCACGATCGGGGCCCACCAATCGGTGGCCCAGCCTCTCTGGCTGGGGCCTCCTTTCCTCCATGCCGGCTCCTGTAGCCCTGCACTATTTGGTGTCGGGGCCGGCGCAGGGAAGAAGGCCACTGCGCATGCGCTAGTTGCTGCCGGCCCAACTGCGCATTCGCGGACCCCGCGGTGCCGGGTTCACGCCGGGATCGGCAGCTGTGCGGCAGCGCCGTGCTAGCCCCCTGTGGGCCGGCGAATGGGGTGCCGGAACGGGCGCCAATGCCAGAGTAAAACACTCCCCATTTTAAGCTGGCGTCGACACTTATCCGTCCAATGGGAGAATCCGCTCCATAAGTATGTTCCCAATAAAAATCTATTAAAAATGGCCTGGTTGCTGGCGAATTGTCATAAAAATCCTACTGTTCATTAATACACTTTAGGGAAGGAAACATTTTGACTCTTAGCTGCCCTCTGAAATGGTCTAGCAAGTCATTCAGTTGTATCAAATCGCAACAAATAATCAGCAGAATAGAAGGCGGCAGATTTCAGGGTGAATTTGGGCGTGACAAAGACACACCGAAATAACATCAGGAGACTGGTTCTAGAAGTATTAATCTGGCATGCTCATTCTGATCAGTTAATATCCCCGAGACCTTCATCACCATTCCTGGGTATGCCCTATCCCACTGACCGGACAGATTCATTAGCAGTGGCAACACAATGGCATACAGTCACATGATAGTGGCCATGGGAGTCTTCAAATATTGACATCTCATGTTTTCAGTCTAAACATTGGGAAAGTGAATGACCTGTTGATTACCATCTCCTTCAGCCAATGAATCAAGACTCAATGTTTAAACACCGCTCAGAGGAAGCACTCAGTAATAAAAACACAGAATATACTCTAGATGAGGGACTTCATTGTCCATCATAATGTATGTTGCAGTACCAGGGCCATTAATTGAGATGATTTCTGAAGGACATAGCTCTCAGACTGATCTTGTGGTAAGGGGTGAGAGGACTGACGTGAGGATATAACCTATTTAACCTTGTATTTTCCAATATAATTGCCAGAGCAGCATCTGTTTATGAAAGTATTGCTAGAAGTGACCACTATACGATCTTTGTGGAGGCCAATTCCCATTTTGATTCAGATAACACCCTCCATAGTGAAATGTAGCATCACTATTGTGATAATTGGGGTGGATAAATAGATCCACCGGTTCAATATTTTAGACCATCAGCAACAGTAAAATTATATTTCAACACAATCTGTCACCCCTGTCTCAGATTACAAACAGCTGCTCGATAGATCTATGCTCTACAGTCCTGCTGTGAATTGTGGTGGACAACTAAACAACTCACTGTAGGAGGAGGCTCGACAAATATCCCCATCCTTAATGATGGAGCAGCCCAGCACACATGTGCAAAAGACAAGGCTGAGACATTTGCAACAATCTTCAGCCAGAAGTGAGATGGATGATCCATCTCAGTCTCCTCCAGAGGTTCCCAGCATCACAGATGTCAGTCTTCAGCCAATATGATTCACTCCACATGATATCAAGAAATGGCTGAAGGCACTGGATACTGCAAAGGCTATGGGCCCTGACAATATCCCAGCAATAGTACTGAAGACCTGTGCTCCAGAACTTGCCACACCTCTAGCCAAGCTGTTCCAGTACAGCTACAACACTGGCATCTACCGGTAAAGTGGAAAATTGCCCAGGTGTGTCCTGTACACAAGAAACAGGACAAATGCAACCCAGCCAATTACCGCCCTATCAGTCTACTCTCTATCATTAACAATGTGATGGACGGACACATAAGCAGTGCTATCAAGCGGCACTTACTCAGAAATAATCTGCTCGTGGACGCTCAGTTTGGGTTCCGTCAGGGTCATTCAGCTCATAACCTCATTACTGCTTTGGTTCAAACATGGACAACAGAGCTGAATACCAGAGGTGAGGCGAGAGTGACTTCCCTTGACATCAAGGCAGCATTTGACTGAGTATGGCATCAAGGAGCCCTAGCTAAACTGGAGTCAATAGAAATCAGGGAGGAACTCTCCGCTGTTGGAGTCATACCTGGCAGAAGGAAAGATGATTGTGGTGGTTGGAGGTCAATCATCTCAGCTCCAGGACATCACTGCAGGAGTTCCTCAGGGTAGTGTCCTAGGCCCAACCATCTTCAGCTGCTTCATCAATGACCTCCCTTCCATCATAAGCTCAGAAGTGGGGATGTTCGCAGATGACTCCACAATATTCAGCACCATTCGTGACTCCTCAGATAGTGAAGCAGTCCATCTTCAAATGCAGCAAGATCTGGACAGTATCCAGGCTTGGGCTGAAAAGTGCCAAGTTACATTCGTGCCATATAAGTGACCATCTCCTACAAGAGAGGATCTAACCACTGCCCCTTGACATTCAATGGCATTACCAGCACTGAATCCCCCACAATCAACATCCTGGGGGTTACCATTGATCAGAAACTGAACTGGACTAGCCATATTAGTACTGTGGCAACCTGGGCATATCAAAGACTATGAATCCTACGATGAGTAACTCACCTCCTGACCGCCCCCCCCCCCCCCCCAACCCCCCCGCACTGCAGTAACACGCCAAAGTTCTTAGGCAGCACCTTCCAAACCCATGACCGCTACCATCCAGAAGGACAATAGCAGCAGATACATGGGAACCCCACCATCTGGAGCTTCCCCTCCAAGTCACTCACCACCCTGACTTAGAAATATATCACTGTTTCTTCATTGTCACTGAGGCAAAATCCTAGAACTCCCCCCCCCCTGACAGCACAGTGGGTGTACCTACACCTCAGGGACTGCAGGGGTTCAAGAAGGAATCTCACCACCACCTTCTGAAGGGCAATTAGGGGTGGGCAATAAATGCTGCCCTAACCAGCGATACCCACATCGCATAAGTGGATCAGGGTTATGGGGAGAAGACAGGAGAATAGGGATGAGAAACATATCAGCCATGATTGAATGACGGAGCAGACTCGATGGGCTGAATGGCCTAATTCTGCTCATGTGCCTTATATATGATTTTTTTTTTAAAAGCACAGAACCTGAATATTGCTGAAAAAGGAGACATGTTGCTGAAGCTTTTTATCTTGCATTCATCAGGACAAATACAAGAATGGCAAATTTCAAGTGATCATAGAATACATACAGGGCAGAAGGAGACCATTCTGCCCATCCAGTCTGCACCGACCCTCTGAAAGAACCCCTAACCTATCCCTATAATTCAGTAACCCCACCTAACCTTTTGGACACTAGGGGAAATTTAGCATGGCCACTCCACCTAACCTGCACATCTTTGGACTGTGGGAGGAAACTCGGTGCACCCGGAGGAAACTCACACAGGCACGGGGAGAATGTGCAAACTCCACACACACAGTCACCCGAGGCCAGAATTGAACCTGCGTCCCTGCCACCCCTCACAACAATTTATGTTACAGAGAAAAAGGGTGTTGATTGGTTGTCAAGTCAACTCTGATTGGTCAAGGCATTGCCAGGGAGGAGCCTACAGGCTCCTGGGAAATTCAAAAAGTGCGCAAGACTTACGTTAAACATATTCCCATTTTTTTTTTGCAGAGGATGGATCTCTGTGCATGAATGTATGTTGCTTCTAACAAGCACAATGAACAATGTTACACCCTCAACTGATTATCTTAAACTGGTTGTTGCACACTCAGGATTGTTCAGTAAGTGCTGCATAATTGCAGAACTGTATCTAACAGTAGAAGTTTTGTTTTGTGAATGTAGGCAGGTTGACTCCAGTCTGTACTCTGCTTATTATGAACAAATGAAGGTGTATGCTAGTTGCAGCTATTCTGTGGGTCAGTGACTATCCTGATGAGATTATTGTTTGCTGTGTATCATACAAACTCGCAAATTGGCCCAAGGCTGCCACTTTCACACCTGAAAAGTGCCCGGTCTACCTCAAATTACCCTGGAAAGGCAAAGTACCTAAAAAATGTGAACAACTGGTTAAGAAAGCCTTTCCACACTGCTGTGTAGTGGCTACTGAGTAATATTTTCCACTGACAGGATGCTGCCAGCAGTCTGCCTACCACACAATTGAGCAACGTTGTGAATGAACTTCAGTGCCAATGTGATGCCAGATATGTAGGCTGAACATCCCAATTGGCTGATCAAATCAAACATATGTTCCTTTGATTGTTTGTATTGGCAGAATACAGCCTTATTTTTAAGTGGAGAGAGAATGTTGTGCAAAGCCCTCTGTTGTGGAGGTGTAAATAAAGTTGATTCAATAATGGCTGCCTGCAGCTGAGCATTAGTTAGTCCTTGAGGACTTCCCAAATGAAGTGCCTTTGAAGTTTAGTCACGGGCTTTATGTAGGAAATGTGGCAGCTCATTTGTGCACAGCAAGCTCACACAAATAGCAATGTGATAACAAGCAGACAATCTGTTTTTTTTAGTGGTGTTGATTAAGTGCCAATAGTTGCAACAATATGGCTAAGGTTAAGCAGTGATTATCAGCTAATTTATTCAACAATTATTTTAAGGCCACATTACAAGCTCCCTATGTCTGCTAAATCAATGCTTTAATGCCTGGTGTCAGCTGCAATGAGGTAGAATCATGGACTGTTCCCATTGAATCCAGTAACCATGGAAACAAAATATTTCAGTGGTTTTCTTCCTTTGCTCTGATGTAATTCATTTCATTGTCTTTTAATTTATGATTTCTTTGTAAACAAAATATAGTTATTACAATATGAGATTTCTGAAACCCACGCCATCCCATTTTTATTTGTATCCCATCATGAACAGTTTAATTTATTCTTGAAGTTGTAAATGATGCACTGAACAAAGAACAATACAGCACTGGATCAGGCCCTTCAGCCCTCCAAGCCTGTACCGGTCATGATTCCACCCTTGGCCAAAACCCTCAGCACTTCCTTGTGCAGTATCCCTCTACACCCATCCTATCCATGTATTTATTCAGATGCCTTTTGAACGCCGGTAATGTATCTGCTTCCACAACCTCCACTGGCAACACGTTCAAGTACTCATCACCTTCTGTGTAAAAAACCTGTCTTGCAAATCTCCTCTACATTTTGTCCCATGGACCTTAAACCTTGCCCCCGAGTGACTGGTCCCTCCACCTTGGGAAAGAGTGCCTGCCCATCCACTCTATTCATGCCTCTCATAATCTTGCAGACCTCCATCAGGTCGCCCCTCAATCTCCATTGTTCTAATGAAAACAGTCCGAGTCTATTCAGCCTCTCCACATAGCTAACACCCTCCATAGGCAACATACTGGTAAACCTCTTCTGCACCCTCTCCAAAGCCTCCACATCCTTCCCGGTAGTGTGATGACCAGAATTGTGCGCAATATTCTAAGTGTGGTCTTACCAAGGTTATAGACAATTGTAGCATGAATTGCTATTTTTTATACTCGATGCCCTGTCCAATGAAGGCAAGCATTCCACATGCTTTCTTGACTACCTTGTTCACTTGTGTTGCCAGTTTAAAAGATCTGTGGACCTGTACGCCCAAATCTCTCTGACTTTTATATTCCTAAGAGTTTTACCATTTACGGTTATGTTTCCCCTCTATGTTAGACCTACCAAAATGCATTACGTCACATTTGTTTGGATTAAACTCCATTTGCCATTTCGCTGCTCAAATCTGCAACCTATCTATGTCCTGCTGTATCTTCTGAAAATTCTCAACACTATCTGCCACTCCACCAACCTTGGTGTCATCTGCGAACCAGCTACAGTTTCCTCCAAATCGTTTATGCCACAATCAACAGAGGCCTCAGCACCGATCCCTGTGGAACACCACTGTCACAACCTTCCATTCAGAAAAACACCCTTCTACTGCTACCTTCTGCCTTCTGTGACTAAGCCAGTTCAGTATCCACCTCATCTCTGATCCTGTGTGACTTCACCTTTTGTACAGTCTGCCATGAGGCACCTTGACAAAGGCTTTACTGAAGTCCATGTAAACAACATCCACCATCCTCCCCTCATCAATCATCTTTGTCACCTTCTCAAAAAACTCGATCAAGTTAGCGAGGCACGACCTCCCGTTCAAAAAACCATGTGTCTATCAGTCCATTTGTTTCCAAATGGGTATAAATCCTACCCCTGAGAATTCTCTCCAATAATTTGCCTACTATCGACGTGAGGCACACTGGCCTATAGTTTCCTGGATTTATGCTTGCTACCTTTCTTAACAGCAGTACCACATTAGCTATTCCCCAGTCCTCTGGGATCTCACCTGTAGCCAATGAGGATACAAAGATGTCAGTCAATGTCACAGCAATTTCCTCCTTAGCTTCCGTCAGTATTCTGTGGTAAATCCCATCTGGCCCAGGAATCTTATCAACCGTAGTATCTTTTAAAACACCGAATACCTCCTTTTTGATTTCAACATGACAGGTACTCTGTTGTAATATCTCTAAGCAGTGTTCTGTGGCTGCTTGCTGCCGAACATTTAATGCTGCTTCTGTCAGTTTGATATTAGCAAAAGATTATTTAAATAATATAAATACTCGACACCACCAACCAATGTCCTCCCCCAACCCCCAGAGATTCCAGACTTCAGACTCTTCCCAACTAATTCAAGTCCAGGGGCACGATTCAACGGCCTTGTCACACCCGACTTGGTGTCGAGACAAGGCTGTTGAATCTCACGAGAGGCCTCTGGCAAGGTGGGTGGGAGGTGAGGGGATGTTCCCAGGGCCTCCTGAGTTTGGGACGGAGGAGGGATTTCAAAAACAGGGTGTGGGGGGGGTCTGAAAGGGTAGGGGAGGGGAAGATCAGGGCAGCCAGACAGAAGGGTGCACTGATGTGCAAGGAGCCTTTCACCAGCAGTAAATGACTCTAAGTGTGGCCTCGGCAGAGAGAAACTCCCTGATGTACCATCAATTACCATGAGACGAGAATGGTGAAACAATCGAGGCTTTATTGCACAAGATGTTGTGCCTCCTGTAGCTGGAACCAGAATGGCTGCAGCGCAGGAGAGCATACACTTTTATACGCCGCCTGCTGGGAGGAGCCAGCAGGCAGGGATTTACCGTAGTACTTGTAATACACGGGCAGTGCCGTAATACATACAATATATCACTAGTGGTGTTTACCACATTCACACCCTGTTTAAAGAAGAGTCCGGCGGGGGGTGACAAAAACATTACAGATTCAGTCTGTCGGGGGCTTTGACCCTCCGCTGCGATCGCCTCAGTCCTGGTGGTGATGTGGGCGCCGACATGGTCACCTGCGACTCCGAGAGCGTGTTGTCCTTGTCTTCGTCACCCCTGAGTGGATCCAGTGGGGGAACGGATCCTGCTGGGGTGGAGGCTGCAGTGAGGTTCGTTGGAGGGAGGGTGGGTGGCGCAGGGGTGAATGAGGCAACCGGGGGGGAGCGGTGTCAGGTCGGGGGTCGTGTGTGGGGACCCAGTGAGTGCCAGGTCCCGGAGGGAGACTGTGTCCTGGCGCCCGTCGGCGTGTGCCATGTCGGCGTACTGCAGGTTTGCGTGGAGGAGGTGGACTTTCGTGACCAAGGGATCCAATTTATGGCCCCGCACATGCTTCCGGAGGAGGACGGGTCCAGGGACTGTCAGCCATGTTGGGAGCGAGACCCTGGAGGTGGACTTCCTGGGGAAGGCAAACACACGTTCGTGAGGGGTCTCATTAGTCGCGGTGCAGAGGAGCGACCGGATGGAGTGGAGCGCGTCGGGGAGGACCTCCTGCCAGCGGGAGACCGGGAGATTTCTAGACCAAAGGGCCAGCAGGACGGCCTTCCAGATCGTCCTGTTCTCCCTCTCCACCTGTCCGTTTCCCCGGGGGTTGTAGCTGGTCGTCCTGCTCGAGGTGATGCCTTTGCTGAGCAGGAACTGACGCAGCTCATCACTCATGAAAGAGGATCCCCGATCACTGTGGATTTAATCCAACAGCAGCCACGTTTATTTAAGTACAAGTGGTCCAGTGAGGAATATAGGACGACTTTGCAATTTTAACAATCTATACTAATCACTCGACTCATTGCAACCTAGCTGGTAAAAAGGATGAGAACTCTAAAAGTTAAATTTAGAATTAATTTTGTGGGGCCGGGATTAGATGGATCGCTCCTCCAGGATCCAACCGAATAATGTGGACTACTGTAATGCTGGCCTTGCAACACCATCCTGCGCTATCTAATCTACGGGGGCGATTCTCCAAAATGGATGGTGCGAAATATTCACGGGGACGACCGATTCTGTCCCCACAGGGGGCCAGAACGGCGCTGGACCGGTTTACGCCGCTCCAACCTCCCTTGGCGCGGCGCCAACCCGCACATGCGCAATTGGGCCGCGCCAACCTGCGTGTGCGCGGGGGACTTCTTCAGCGCGCCAGCCCCGACTCAGCATGGCGTCGGTGTTCAGCGGCTGTCCGCGCAGGAAAGTAGGCCCGGGGGGGAGAGAGGCCAGCCCGCCGATTGGTGGGCCCCGATCACGGGCCAGATCCCATCCCCCCCCCCCCCCCGACCCTTCGCGCAGAGTTCCCGCCGGCAGCGACCAGGGGTGAACAGCGCCGGCGGGACTCTGTAGTATCCGGGCAGCCGCTCGGCCCATCCTAGCCGGAGAATCCGCGGCCCCGCCGAATCCAGCGGCCCACAGCCGGCGCCGTGTCAAACGCGCCGGCGCAAATGGTGCCGATTCTCCGCACCTCGGAGAATCGCGTACCGGTGTAGGGGCGTCGTGGAGCGGTTGCACCGATTCTCCAGCCCGGCGCGTGGCTTAGAGAATCGCCCCCTGTGGTAAACCACTGTGTTCCTATATTAAAGGTTGTACGGTAGAACCTGCACTACAGGTTCACGAGGGCCCCTGCATGCTAGCTCCGCCCAGGAGCCGGGTTATAAATATGCGTGGCCTTCAGCTCGCAGTCATTTAGTCAGCTGCTGCAGGAGGCCGCACTTCAGAGACTAATAAAGCCTCAGTTTGAATTCAACTTCGTCTCCAGCCAAATTGATCGTGCCCCACCCCCTACATCTCCATTCTAGTTTATCTTATTGCCAGCAGAAGCGGCCTCAGCATTGCCTGGCACTGCATCAATCTGGAGATGGTGAGCTGTAGCAGGTTACCCATGCAGGGCATGCACCTCACCAATGACATGGTAATGAGGCCCGGTCCATAGTCTTCCACAGGATATGATTTTGAAACATTACAGGGTAATTTTAATTCTGTTTACGAACTAGAAACCAGGGCTGGATTTTACATCAACAACCCCCCACACGAATGTGAAATAGTGCTCAATGACATTGTGTTGGCAACGTGACTTCATCATGCCAGTCCCCCAAATTATCGGATGCAAGTGGTGTGGAAATCAGCAGCCTACTGCAATTTTGAACAACTATTAGCAAGCTATTAAGTTCACTAACAGAGGTGACACAAGGGAAGGTCTGCCACTGGGACGATGGTTGAAATTACTAGCAGGTAAGGTGGGAGTATCTGTATGTCTTAGTAAGTCATTTGAAAATATTATTTTGATCCTTCAATAAAAAAAAATAATGACTGATTATGAGAGCATGAGCTGCTTACAATTCCAGCTTTGCATATCCTTCCTGTTCGTGACAATAACCCTCTGCCACATGACATCCTGGCCTACAGCACCGATTGGACGCAGAGCTATCCTTTGCTCCTCTAGTTGGCATCCTACCTGCTGGCTAGACTCTAATTGGTCATCCAATGCTTGATTGGATGCGCTGAGACAGCGGAGGTGGGAATGAGCACAGCACTCAGTTTTCATTCCACCGGGAAACATAAAATCTAGCCCTAGGTGGGAGGGGACTTATAATCTGCCAGATGATCCCATTGTGATCTAATCTTGTACAACTTTAACCTGCTTTTCTGAAGCCATCTGAAATTGGCAGGGTTTTAAATCTGCATATTGGGTTCTAATATACAGTTGTGCTGTAACTGCAACTTGAACTGGGGGCTTGATCAAGGGAGGTGTAGTGGCTCCCCCACCAGATCAAGCTAGCAGGCAGGAGAGCTGGGCCAGAAAAGACCCAAACAGACAAGTTTTCCTTTCAACTTTTCTTGTGTCAGGAGGAATATGAATGCTGCTCTGCACCCCATAAGGAAGGTTTTGGGCGTCGTTTTACCTTGGCTTTCCCCTTTTCTGATTGTGAGACTCTCCCAAAATATCCACCTTTTAACTCTCCTGGAGTTCTGGGGATGGTTTTTCCCTGCCACCTGACACTCCACTCCAATCTATAGGCCACTTGCCGCTGCTTCCAGCTTGTTTCCAGCAACTGACTACGTTTGCTATGTGTCTGATAACTATCCTGAGCTAAGGTTAGGCTGTGTCTTCATATAGGAACTTTCACTGAGCTTCATGCTTTGTAACTTAATTCAACAAATACTTCAATTGTATTCCAATTTGATAATGTACATGGAATGGAATTCATACTTTTGATAAATTGAATGTGCTTCTCAGTAAACCTTTCTCCTCTCTGGGAAGCTGCCCAGCCATTGTTTATTCTCCCTGTGACACATTCCAGCCAGCCACTGTATTTACTTTGCTCTGTGTTTCGATTACCAACGTGCTCGAATTCTCAGCCTTCAGACTTACGGTTGAAAGTGCTACCAGTGAGACAAACCTTATGCGGCATCGTAGTCCTTTAAGGGGAGTTCTTGGAGGGTCATGCGGCTCATTCGGCCAATCGAGCCAGAGCACACGAATCTTGAGCTAAGCGTGGGTTTTCTTTGCCAGCTTGGAGTCTGACTTCATGGAGTACAGTAGCCTTTATTTCACTCTCTGTCAATAGTTACTTACCCTAATAAACCGTTTATGTGTTGATCTACTTGGTGGTCGCTAGTCTTACAGGATATTACATTTGGTGACGAAGATCAACTAGAATGCCTTCTTACTTCTGCAGAAATAAGGAGAACAAACCTCGTGTGGAAGCCTTTCTTTGAAGAAAACTCATTCAGCTGTCTGTGAGTGCCGAAATGCTCCTTTTGGGAAATTTGGGCCATTCAGCCTGAACGCAAAGCAGTGGGTGCCAAATGTTCAATGCCTGCGCATTTTTCTTTTAAGGCCAATGAAATTTGGGGGAAGAGAAGGAGGGGGTAATCCTAAGCAGCTCTGGCCTCTAACGTGATAAGGGGCGTCATTCTCCGACCCCCCGCCGGGTCGGAGAATGGCCGTTGGCCGCCGTGAATCCCGCCCCCGCCCCCGCCGAAGTCTCCGAAGGGAGAAAAGTCGGCGGGGCGTTAATGGCGCCGCTGCCGCGGAGAATGTCACGGGCCTGCGCAAGGCAGCCGATTTTCGGCCTGCCGATATTCTCCCTTCCGGATGGGCCGAAGTCCCGTCGACGTGATGACCGTTCACGTCGACGTCAATCAAACCTCCTTTTCATCGGCGTGACCCGGTGCTCCAGGCTCACGCCGACCAGCGAGGAGGTGAGTGACGGCCTGGGGGGTTGGCTCTGGGCAGGAAATGGCGTGGCCGCAGACTGATTGCCTGAGAAGAGGTGTGTCTCGGCTTGTGTGTGTGTGCGGCGGGGGGGGGGGGGGGGTGGTTAGAGTAGGCTGGGCTCCGGGGGAGTGCCGGGAGGGGGTCCGTGCCGGGGTGGAGGTTGTGGAGGGGGTCCGTGCCGGGGTGGAGGTTGGGGGTTGTGGAGGGGGTCCGTGCCGGGGTGGAGGTTGGGGGGGGGGGGTCCGTGCTGGGGTGGAGGTTGGGGGTTGGGGAGGGGGTCCGTGCCGGGGTGGAGGTTGGGGGTTGTGGAGGGGGTCCGTGCCGGGGTGGAGGTTGGGGGTTGTGGAGGGGGTCCGTGCCGGGGTGGAGGTTGGGGGTTGTGGAGGGGGTCCGTGCCGGGGTGGAGGTTGGGGGGGGGGGGTCCGTGCTGGGGTGGAGGTTGGGGGTTGTGGAGGGGGTCCGTGCCGGGGTGGAGGTTGTGGAGGGGGTCCGTGCCGGGGTGGAGGTTGGGGGTTGTGGAGGGGGTCCGTGCCGGGGTGGAGGTTGGGGGTTGTGGAGGGGGTCCGTGCCGGGGTGGAGGTTGGGGGGGGGGGGTCCGTGCTGGGGTGGAGGTTGGGGGTTGTGGAGGGGGTCCGTGCCGGGGTGGAGGTTGTGGAGGGGGTCCGTGCCGGGGTGGAGGTTGGGGGTTGTGGAGGGGGTCCGTGCCGGGGTGGAGGTTGGGGGGGGGGGTCCGTGCCGGGGTGGAGGTTGGGGGTTGTGGAGGGGGTCCGTGCCGGGGTGGAGGTTGGGGGGGGGGGGTCCGTGCTGGGGTGGAGGTTGGGGCGGGGGGGGGTCCGTGCCGGGGTGGGTGATGGGAGGGCAAATGAGTTGGTCCACCTGGCCAGGTGCCAGCCTCCAACAGTTGGACCCATGCGGTCCATGCCACCTGGCTGGGGGGAGGAGGGGATATGGGCAATGATGACATGTCGTCGTTCCCCTCCCCCCCACCAGGTCGTCATGTTTTCAGATCATCCAGCGATGTTGGCCGCCGTGGTGGCAGCCGCTCATGTCTATGTTGCCCTGGATGAGGAGGAGGAGGAGGAGGAGGAGGAGGAGGAGCGTGCCAGAGAGGCGGCGCAGGCTGCCGCAGAGGGGCAGGCGGCAGCCGCCCAGGCTGGAGGGACACCTGACCGACAGGACGAGGAGGGGGAGGAGGACGTCGCGGCCCCACGGCAACGGAGGCACCCGAGGGCGCCCCGTGTGTACCGGCCCCGGCAGTCATACCAGGACCTCACGGACCGGGAATGCAGGAGGAGACTCCGGATGAGCCGGGAAACCGTGGCACACATCTGCCACCTGCTGGCACACCTGTCACCGCGTGGCACTGGCGGGGGACACCCTCTCCCCGTGTCCGTCAAGGTTACGGTGGCCCTGAACTTTTATGCAACGGGGTCATTCCAGGCACCGAGTGGGGACCTGTCCGGCATATCGCAGACATCGGTGCATCGGTGCATCCGGGCAGTGACAGATGCCCTTTATGCCATGGCGCACCGCTACATCCGCTTCCCCGTGGACCGGGCCAGCCAAGATGCCCGGGCCGTGGGCTTCTCTGCCATTGCCGGGTTCCCCATGGTCCAGGGCGCGATCGATGGGATGCACGTCGCCGTGCGGCCACCTGCAGATAACAGGGCCGTGTTCACTAATAGGAAGGGGACCTATTCGATGAACGTACAGGTGGTCTGCGACCACCGCATGATGATCCTGCACGTCTGCGCCCGTTACCCAGGCAGTGTACACGACTCATTCGTGTTGTCGCGGTCATCCATCCCCGGCATGTACGAGGGACGCCATCCCCGGCTGAGGGGCTGGTTGCTGGGCGACAGGGGCTACCCATTGCGATCGTGGCTGATGACGCCTATACGGAGGCCACGCAATGAGGCGGAGAACCGCTACAATGATGCCCATGTAGCGACAAGGGGAGTGATCGAGAGGTGCTTTGGCGTGCTGAAGATGCGTTTCAGGTGCCTGGACCTCTCTGGGGGCGCCCTCCAGTATCGGTCAGATAGGGTCGGCCGCATCATTGTGGTGTGCTGCGTCCTGCACAACATAGCCCAGCAGAGGGGCGATGTGCCGCAGGCAGAGGAGGGCGGAGTGGAGGAGCAGCAGGAAGAGGCCCAGTCCTCCCCAGATGAGGGGGATGGGGGCAATGGTCAGGGCAGACGGGGTAGACACAGACGGGTGGCTGTCCACCGTTACCGGCTGGCCCAGCGGGCACGGGACAGACTGATAGACGCCCGCTTCACTGACTAGATGGGCGTGGGAATCGGGTAGTATGGCCACAGACCGCACACCATGACAACAGCCGACCACCCACACCCCCCACCCATCCATCCACCCAGCACCATCACCCCCCTCCCCAACCCCACACACCCCACCCGCATGCACACCACCCCCCCACTCCCAATTGCCGATCCACCGGCGGCACAACGGGCCGGGCTCACCCAGTTGCGGGTGGACGCGTGTCTATCGCAGGCCATGGAGAATGATGACAGCCCGCCTCCGATGAGCTCCTGGCTCTACATCGTTGGACTATGTCTGACCCATGGCCACAGTACCACCATCCACCCGGACCATCCCTGCATGCGGCTGTGATACTGCAGCGCACGGTCCCGTCCTCTGCCCGGGGGATGTTGATGGCGGCCCAGGGGGAAGGGGGCAGACTCACCTGGGGCTGAGGTAAGACCACCCCTCACACACACACTTGCGCTCAACGTACATGACACCCCCGCACACTTTGGACAGAGCATAAAGGCAGCTTCGGTAGGTGTAACATTGACTTTAATAACCAAAGGAGTTCATGCACGTGCCCTAGCGCCTAAAACTCATCTGTGCCCTGCACCCGTGCCAACTTACTCAGTGTCTAATTGTTTGGCCTTACGGGCCCTTTGACTACGTCTACGTGGTTCCCCAGACGGTACAGCAGAACTGGAGGTGGACTCCTGTGATTCCTGCCCTCTGACACTGGATCCCTTTGGCGGCCGTTTCCTGGGGCGTCCTGGCCTAGATGGGCCAGGCTGCGGCCCGGGCGACTGGGATGGCGAGCTGCCAGCCTGTCCTGCCCGTTGCCCACCCGATGCACCTGGGACGGAAGGGGGGGAGTCCGAGGTGTCGCGGTGTACCGGGACCTCCCCTACAGAGGGAGCCGGGATGGACCACACCACCTCCTCCTCCCTCGGGGTGCCCGATGGCCCCCAGGCCTCTACATGGGTGGGGGATGCGAACGGACTGGCCATCCGACGCGCCCCCGACATCTGGCGCTGCCAGTCCTGGAGGCCCGTGCTGGTATCGACAGGGGTCTGCAGGTTTGCAGCCATGGAGCCCAGGGGGTTGTCGAACCCTGTCTGCGACAGTGCGACGCCAGCTCGCACATGGCCACTGGCGCCGATGCCCTCAGCGATGGCCTGCTGAGACTGGGCCATGGCCTGCAGAGACTGGGCCATGGCCTGCAGAGACTGGGCTATGGCCTGCTGAGACTGGGCCATGGCCTGCTGAGACTGGGCTATGGCGTTGAGCGCCTCTGCCATCTGGCGCTGGCACTGGCTCATGGCCTCCTGTGAGAGGGCAGCCATTTCCTGGGCCACAGACGCCGCCTGCACGGAAGGCCCCAGGCCTCGCAAACCGTTCCCCATGTCTGACACCGTCGCACCCATTGCCTCCACCGCGGACGCCACCCGTGCGGTGTCAGCCTGGGTGGCACGCATGACCGGGACCACTCCCAGCTCCTGGACGCGGGTGGACTCCTCCACCTGCGACCGCAGCCGCCGCAAGCCACCCGTCACCCTATTCGCTCGTCTCCGTGTCGGTGGTTGCATCGGATCTATGTGTGGGTGTGGTAACTGCAGGAACCCGGGATCCATCTGGGCGGCAGATGTTCGCTTGGCCTGGGCTGCCCTCCGACCGCCCGGTCCCTCTGCTGCTCCTACCTCCACCTGCTGTACCGGGACGGCTGTGTTGTGCGCACCAGTGAGTGTACCAGACGCCTCATCACTAAAGTGCCCAACCGTGGTGAGTGTTTCTGCGATGGTGGAGGGTGTTGGTGACAGCAGTGGCGTTGTGTCGTGCTCTTCGTCCCACTCTGAGTCCATGGCACTTTGGGGTGGGGGTTCGTCTCCACCCATCCACTCTGAGTCACTGTCCGGTATTTCGTCTTCCCGGGTAGGGGTGTCCTGGGTAGTGCTGTCCCGGGTAGTGCTGTCCCGGGTAGGGGTGTCCTGGGTAGTGGTGTCCCGGGTAGGGGTGTCCTGGATAGTGGTGTCCTGGGTAGTGGTGTCCTGGCTCGGATGTGACGGGGGCCTGTGGCTGCCCCCCTCATCGCTGGGTGGTCGCTCCCGCACGTGACGGGGGTGTCGTCTCCCTGTTGCTCCAGGTCTCTCCGTCTCCCGTGGTCTCCGAGGGGCATCCTGCGGGCGTCGCATGCTGGAGGGTTCGGGTCTCTCCGTCTCCCGTGGTCTCCGAGGGGCATCCTGCGGGCGTCGCATGCTGGAGGGTTCGGGTCTCTCCGTCTCCCGTGGTCTCCGAGGGGCATCCTGCGGGCGGTCTGCATCTGCGGGGATGGGTGCCTGGACGTTTGGTCCTGCGATACACAATGAAGCATGCATGGTTAGACATCAGGCAGTGATCAGGTGATACGGGAGAGGGGGATATAGGGGAGGGGGGATATGGGGACGGGCTGTTGGTGGCTCACTTGCTCGTGGGGCCCCGACCTCTGCATCAGCAACCTCCCGGTCGTCAGGTCCGCCAGCCAGTTCCAGGGCCCTTTCCTCGTGTACGGTCAGTGGCCTCTCATCAGCGGGCCCTCCTCCAGTCCTCACATGCTCCCTATTGTTGTGTGCGCGCTTCTCCTGGGGGGGGGGGGGGGGGGGGGTGGTGGCAGGGGTAAAAGGCAACAGTGTTAGGCAGGTATATGAATGCACGCCATCGGTTGCGCGTGCATTGCAGAGGTTAAGGTTAGGGCTGGATTCACTTGGGGATATGGGGGATATGGGGGAGGGGGGATATGGGGGAGGGGGGATATGGGGGATATGGGGGAGGGGGGATATGGGGGATATGGGGGAGGGGGGATATGGGGGATATGGGGGAGGGGGGATATGGGGGAGGGGGGAATATGGGGGATATGTGGGAGGGGGGATATGGGGGAGGGGGGATATGGGGGAGGGGGGATATGGGGGATATGGGGGAGGGGGGATATGGGGGATATGTGGGAGGGGGGATATGGGGGAGGGGGGATATGGGGGATATGGGGGAGGGGGGATATGGGGGAGGGGGGATATGGGGGAGGGGGGAATATGGGGGATATGGGGGAGGGGGGATATGGGGGAGGGGGGGATATGGGGGAGGGGGGATATGGGGGATATGGGGGAGGGGGGATATGGGGGAGGGTGGATATGTGGGAGGGGGGGATATGGGGGAGGGGGGATATGGGGGAGGGGGGATATGGGGATATGGGGGAGGGGGGAATATGGGGGATATGGGGGAGGGGGGATATGGGGGATATGGGGGAGGGGGGATATGGGGGATATGGGGGAGGGGGGATATGGGGGAGGGGGGAATATGGGGGATATGTGGGAGGGGGGATATGGGGGAGGGGGGATATGGGGGAGGGGGGATATGGGGGATATGGGGGAGGGGGGATATGGGGGATATGTGGGAGGGGGGATATGGGGGAGGGGGGATATGGGGGATATGGGGGAGGGGGGATATGGGGGAGGGGGGATATGGGGGAGGGGGGAATATGGGGGATATGGGGGAGGGGGGATATGGGGGAGGGGGGGATATGGGGGAGGGGGGATATGGGGGATATGGGGGAGGGGGGATATGGGGGAGGGTGGATATGTGGGAGGGGGGGATATGGGGGAGGGGGGATATGGGGGAGGGGGGATATGGGGATATGGGGGAGGGGGGAATATGGGGGATATGGGGGAGGGGGGATATGGGGGAGGGGGGATATGGGGATATGGGGGAGGGGGGAATATGGGGGATATGGGGGAGGGGGGGATATGGGGGAGGGGGGAATATGGGGGATATGGGGGAGGGGGGATATGGGGGATATGGGGGAGGGGGGGATTTGGGGGAGAGGGGATATGGGGGATATGGGGGACGCTCACCCTGCCTGCTCTGACGAGGTCGTTCACCTTCTTGTGGCACTGGGTGCCTGTCCGTGGTGTCAGGGCCACAGCGGTGACGGCCTCTGCCACCTCCCTCCACAGACGCCGGCTGTGGCGTGGGGCAACTCTGCGGCCGTGCCCGGGATACAGGGCGTCCCTCCTCTGCTCCACCGCATCCAGGAGCGCCTCCACATCGCGTGACTCGAACCTCGGGGCTGAGCGACGGCCAGCCATCAAGTCGGGTGTTGCGGTCGGCTGTTCCGGTCGGGTGGGGGGGGAGCTGCGCGGCCTTATGAGCCGTCACGCCGTGCAGCGCGTATGACGCTGCACGGCGTGAACCACTGCGCAAGCGCGGATCCCGTTACGTCGCTGCTAGCCCATTTCGGGCCGCAGACTATCGGCCCATTTTTATGACGTGACGCAAGTGGGATTTGCGCCGTTTTTTGCGCCGATCGGCGGAGTTTCCGCCGATAACGGAGAATTTCGCCCAAGGTGTCTGGCTTCTCTAGAGGCCCCCGACTACAAAATGTTTGAGGAACCTATGGAGTTAGCCAAGGGACTTTACACCCAAAGCCCTCAGTGATAATGTAATGATGCAAATTTATTCAACGATAAGAGTCCCAGGGGAGACGATAGCAGCGTTCATGGTGCGCCAAAGACAAACAGCTGAAAGGTGTGAGTTTGGGTCTGCACTTAACATGTTAAGTGACAGGCTAATTTGTGGTTTTAACGACATGGTCATACAAAATAAATTATGAGTAAAGGCAGAGATTACCTTAAAAAAGGCATTGGAGTGCACCAAGGCCACGAAAGGGGCTGAAAGGAGAGGGTGAGGGGGGGGGGGGTGGGGATGATGGAACTGACAAGCGTGCAAGCAGCTGAGGTCAACCAAATTTGGCAGAAAGCCACTGGTAGTCATGACACCAGCGATGAGGACATACAAATTATGAGAAACGAGCTCAGAACAAAATAGAGTGCAGACGTATAATGAAATGAAAATGAATGAATGAATGAAAATCGCTTATTGTCACAAGTAGGCTTCAAATGAAGTAACTGTGAAAAGCCCCTAGTCGCCACATTCCGGCGCCTGTTCGGGGAGGCTGTTATAAGGAATTGGATCCACAGACCAGGAGTAAGCAAGAATGCTAACAGTGATACCTGGACTACAAGGATTCAATTATGCAGAGAAATTACACAAATTAGGTCTATTATGCTAGAATTTAGGAGGTTAAGGTGAGATTTGATCCAAGTCTTCAAGATATTGACAGGAAAAGACAGGGTAGATAAAGATAAAAGTAGAGGGCATAGTTTACAAATTAGGGCCAGACTGTTCATGAGAGTTGTTAGGAAGAACTTCTTCATGCAAAGGATGGTAGAGGTTTGGAACTGTCTCCCACAGCCAGCAGTTGAAGCTAGAACAGTTAATTTTAAATCTAGGATAGTTAGATTTTTTTAAGCAAAGTTATTAAGGGACATGGGCCAAAGGCAGGTATATGGAATTAGGCCACAGATCAGTTATGATCTCATTGAACGCAGGACAGGCTCGAGGGGCTGAATGGCCTATCCCTGTTCCTATATTTGGTGTGGGGGAGCGCAGCCCCAGGAGAGATGCTAATTCAGGGAAGCAATATGTTTGCCTGCAATGGAGGGGGACATTAGGAGCAAGTGCAAGACTAAGCAGGGCCTACCATGGGCCAACAACAAAACTATTTTGAATTGATCGATTTGCTTGCTATTTAAGGGCCGGGCACTGAAATCCCTCCATTACAGAGACTCCTGCCCGGAAGACCTCCCCGCCCCCCAACAATTGCAGAAATCCTGACTGGAAGTCCCCAGAAGAGAAACCCCTGCCTGGAATGTGAAATTGATTTTACTAGACTGTGATTGACATCTTGCACACACAGCCAGCTGTCTGGATTCAAAAACTTAAAATACTGGACAATTCAGCAGTTCTGATATCATCTGTGGAGGGAGAATGGAGTTAACAAGTCTGGATGACTCTTTGTCAAAGCTCTCTAGATTATTTAATCTCATTTCCCTTCAGACTTGAGTGGATTTCAATTAGCCAGCTGTGAAACTAACCACAATGTTTATGAAGATCTAGCTATGATCAAAGACATTTAAGTGCTCTCCCTTCTTATTTTTCTCTGCAGAAAGCACTGGTGCGGGTCTCGGTTGGGGTCTCTGAAATGGAGGGGCTTCTGGTGGGGATCTCTTATGAGAGGTCTGTGTAATGGGGTGGTTTCTGGTAGGGGTCTCTCTAATGGGGGTCTCTGATGGGAGTCTCTGTAATAGAGAGGCTTCTGATAGAGTCCTCTTATGTGGCGGGCTCTGGTGGGGGTCTCTCTTATGGGGAGTTTCTGGTGGAAGTCTCTGTAATGATGGTGTTTCTGGTGGGGGCTCTCTGAAAAGGGGTCTCTGGTAGGAGTATCTGTAATGGAGGAGTTTCTGATGGTCGGAGGTCTCTGCACTGGGGGGTGTTTCTGATGTAGGTCTCTGTTATGGGGGTGTCTGTGGGGGTCTGCCTTATGAGGGATTTTCTGCTGGGCGTCTCTCTTATGGGTGAGTCTCTGGTGGAGGGTCTCTGGTGGGGGTCTCTGCAATGGGGGTCTCTGATGGGCGTTTGGTGGCGGGAGGGAGGTCAGATCACGCTCATACTGTGGGCGGGAGTGGGGTGACCCAGAAAATACCCAAGTTGATGGCGAGGGTGCAGAATTACATTGCGGGGGAGAGTGGGCGCAGTCACAGGGCTTCACTATCAGGCTTCCCGCTCAAAATGGTGGCCCCATAATGGAACTTGTGAGGGAATCCCTCGCAATCTCCGCCATGCATAAACTTGAATAGCAAGGGATAATGAATCAGCTCTGATTTGCCCTTCCAGCACAAGTGCAAGCCATGGTGATTCAACTCCGGCGGGAGAACATAGGGCCAGATTCTCTGTTTCTGAGGCTAAGTGGGGAGGATCTGTGGCGTTTTACGTGGAAAGAAATCGATTCTGTGACCGGTGAGGGGCTCGCAGCCACGCCGTGTAAAATTCCCGGCCTCCGCAACATAAACGTCTGGAGAAGAGCCGGGTCTGTGGCCGCACGTGTGCACAGTGCCGACCTGCAGCGGGCGCGTCGTAAAGCATGGCGCCGGCCGAGTGCGAACCCAACCTGCCAGATAGTACACCCCTGGCCACTTTCTCGCTACCCTCAGGCCAACCCACACCAGTCCCCCCCCCAGCCCTCGTGGAAGCCCCCCAGCAGCAAGGCTCCCACCCGACTGTGGCGGCATTGGACACAGTCTGCAGCCGCCACAGCGGGTTCCCGCACGGCTGAGATCACACGCCCCCGGTGCGGTCGGGAATTCGGCCCATCGCGGGCGGAGTACTGGGGGAAGGCCTTCAGGTGACGAGCTGAGGCCGTCCCAATGGCATGCGGCACGCGTCGCAATGATGCCGTTTTGGGAGGGGACGGAGCATACGAAACCTGTGTTGAACAAGCGCCGGCCCCCCCAGTTTTTTGCGTCAAAAGGGATTCTTTGTCCAATCGATGATTACGAAATCGGCATCGGGGAACGGAGAATCCCGCCCACAGTCTCCCAATTGGAGAATATTCCAGCCAATATGTAAATTAATCAGAAAGGATCGTTTATTTCTAAATAAATGAAAGCTAGAGACACCAGGTAGTGGTACCTGGGCAAACATTTGCCTTTGTAAGAGGAGCAGTTTATTGGGAAGTGGCAGATTTACTGGCGTCCATGCCCACGCCCTTTACATGGGCTGGGCTAAGGCTGACTGCTTCCATCCTCAACAGAGAGCCATACGTTAAGTCAGTTGCTTTGAGTATGGTTCATGAAAAGCATGAATCTTTCTCTGAAACATCCATTGGTGCATCCAACTAGGGTGGAAACGTATCGCACTGTCATTGCAGGGGTGGGCTGGACAATGCGGTGAACCTTTCAAAGCTCCGTTGACTTCGGCAGGACAAGAAGATTCCACTGGTGAAGGGGCCGGAAAATTCCGCCTCTGATCTGCTGGTGGGGGTTTGACTAGAAATCATTGAGAATTCTGCTGCTTTCTGAAAGGGAGTTCAGTACTACCCGCTTCTTCATTCAGTCAGGTCTTTCAATGCTGTGGGTGTCTAAGGGATGCCGTAACAGCTGGATGATGCCACTTGTGCTTGTGTTAGCCTGTTTCACGCCTGATTCCTGATGGAAATATTGCCTATGACTACTTTTCAAATTTTCCCAACTCTCGCTGTCAGACCAATTGTCAGAAAATAGTTAGAGGTGAACCAGTTTCAGCCTGTAAGGCTGCAACAATACCTTACAAACCTGTGACCTCTATCAACTAGAAGGGCAAGTGCAGTAGCTTTGGAAACGCTACCATCTTCAAGTTCCCCTTAAAGACATACATCACCCCGACTTGGAACTATGTCACCATTCTTTAAATATTGCTTGATCAAAATTTTGGACCTCTTTTCCTAATAGCACAGTGGTGTTCCTATAACACATGGCCTGTAGAGGTTCAAGAAGATGGCTCAGCATTACCTTGTCAAGGGCAATTAGGAATGGTAGTAAATGCTGGCCCAGCCTGCAATCCCATGAACAAATAAATAAGTTAAAAGGGTTCGATGCCCCTACTCTTGTCCTAAATCGAGATGGTAACTCAAACAAGAGGACCATCTTCAGGAGAAACGAGTGTCGTGGATTTAGGTTATCCCGGACCTGATAATACTCTATTACTAACCTATGCCCTAGATTAATCTATTAAAAGTGGGAAACCTATTTTCCTGCCAAGACTCAGAATAGATCGCACGAAGGGAGAATGCTTTTCCGAGTCTCAGACAGTTAAACAGGATTTCAGTTACTTTCTACAGGGAGAGCTCAGATTCGTCACTCATATCTAAATCGATACCTCTTGAGATCGTGGGTCCTATCCTAAATGGGTGTCTAGGAATTCAACCTCGAGATTAATTTTCACGCAGTATGATTTTAATTAAAGTATCTTTATTGTGAAAATACTACCACTGGATACATACTGAATTGCAGAATTAAAGTATAAGTGGACTAAACAGTCCTTCTAGTTATCTACTAACATATTAACTTCCCTCAATCGAATGAGATATCTAAACATGGAAAAATCCTTAATGAAAAATGAAAATCCTTATTGTCACAAGTAGGCTTCAAATGAAGTTACTGTGAAAAGCCCCTAGTCGCCACATTCCGGCGCCTGTTCGGGGTGGCTGGTACGGGAATTGAACCGTGCTGCTGGCCTGCCTTGGTCTGCTTTAAAAGCCAGCGATTTAGCCCAGTGTGTTAAAGCATCTCTTATCAGTTTCTTAGTACATTTCTAAGAAGTTATTACAAAACCATACTTACAACAGGTTTTGTCTGACGAGACAAGCTTCTTGAGAACTGACTGACTTTTGCCCTAAGGGGGGTCAGAAAACGGAGAGAGAGAACGCTAACTCTTCTGCTAAAATGCCTCCTCCTTTTATGCATTAAACTTGCTTATCGGTTCAGGAAGGCATTTGTTACCTTGGCATTTATTGTTGGTTAATTACCTATAGCCAAATGGCTAATTGGATGTACTATCACTGATAGATCTTTTAATGTTTGTAATGTCTGTGTAATTGTCCAGGATTCTAAGATATATTGGCAAGGGAGGTAACCTCTATCTGACCTTTAGCTGGAGTGGTTTTATTCCATCTTGAATTAGAATGCTGTGTGTATTACTGCCTTATTTTTAATCTGAATTCTGCAGTGAACGTGATATCCATCACACGAGAACTGCATTGGGAAAATGAACAGTACACTTAACCAACACATGCAGATTTGAACACAGAACTCATACTAAAACCATTCTCCTTGCATTTGTATGAATTAAAATCAAAAGCAAAACGAGAACCCAAAGTCACAAAGGTTTTTTACGTTGTCGAAAAGCTTAGCTGCTGAAAGCCAGTTGCATTTATTAAAATCCTTGGTGACTATTAATAGAATTTTGAGATAGCATAAAGCATTTTCATCAGAGGTTATGTTAACATTCATGTGAGTCAGACTTACATATTAATCTCCGAGTGACATTGTTCCAAAAATTTGGAGAACAGAATGATTTTGCTTGACTCAACATTGAGTATTTGACAGAATCACAATTGTTCCAGTGCCCAATTTCTGTGTGGGCAAAATGCCACCTGGGCATCTTGGCAGTGCCACCTGGCTCTGCCAGGGTGCCCAGGTGGCAGTGCCAGATGGGCAGTGCCAAGGTGCCTGGGTGGCCTCATCAGTGTCAGAGTGCCACACTGCCCAGATACCAACCATCCAGGGACCTCCGATCACCTGGGAGACACCCGCAGGTGCCATTCCGCCTGGTCCCTGTTTGTGGGGACCAATGCTAAATGACGTCTGGCTGGCGGCTCCTCAGCGAGTCCGGTAGATCCCGGGATCTGGTTAGATTTTGCTTTGACAAAGTTACCTAACGCTGCGAGTCTGGGTCCCGTCCATTGTGTGCGGGATCCAGATCATAACGTTTCGCAAAATCTCGGAGATCTCGCGAGCTTAACAACAGTCGGGAATCCCAGAAGACGCCTCTCATTCAATTCCAGCAGGATGCGGCTGGTAAATCGCACCCATTTTATGCAAAACAAAGCCAGTTTAAGACACAAGCAATACATATGAATTAGAAAGGCTGGGGCAGAATGACATTTATCACTTGTTGGGTCAAATTTTGGATTGAATTAGATGTGTTTATTGTCACGTGTACCGAGGTACAATGAAAAGTATTTTTCTGCGAGCAGCTCAACAGATCATTAAGTACATGAAAATAAAATAAAATAAAATACATAATAGGACAAACACAAGGTACACAATGTAATTACATAACACCGGCATCAGGTGAAGCATACAGGGGTGTAGTGTTAATCAGGTCAGTCCATAGGAGGGTCGTTTAGGAGTCTGATAACATCAGAGAAGAAGCTGTTTTTTAGTCTGTTCGTGCGTGTTCTCAGACTTCTGTATCTCCTGCCCGATGGAAGAAGTTGGAAGAGTGAGTAAGCCGGGTGGGAGGGATCTTTGATTATACTGCCCGCTTTCCCCAGGCAGCGGGAGGTGTAGAAGGAGTCAATGGATGGGAGGCAGGTTCGTGTGATGGACTGGGCTGCGTTCACGACTCTCTGAAGTTTCTTGCGGTCCTGGGCCGAGCAGTTGCCATACCAGGCTGTGATGCAGCCAGATAGGATGCTTTCTATGGTGCATCTGTAAAAGTTGGTAAGGGTTAATGTGGACATGCCGAATTTCCTTAGTTTCCTGAGGATGTATAGGCCATGTTGTGCTTTCTTGGTGGTCGCGTCGATGTGGGTGGACGAGGACAGATGTTTGGAGGTGCGTACCCCTGGGAATTTGAAACTGCTAACTATCTCCACCTCTGCCCCGTTGATGCTGACAGGGGTGTGTACAGTACTTTGCTTCCTGAAGTCAATGACCAGCTGTTTAGTTTTGTTGGCATTGAGGGAGAGATTGTTGTCGCTGCACCACTTCACTAGGTTCTCTATCCCCCTCCTGTAATGAATTTTGGAAGGTCTAATGCAGGTAGGGAATATACAGTGAATGGTAGAACCCTCAAGAGTATTGACAGTCAGAGAAATCTAGGTGTACAGGTCCACAGGTCACTGAAAGGGGCAACACAGGTGGAGAAGGTAGTCAAGAAGGCATATGGCATGCTTGCTTTCATTGGCCGGGGCATTGAGTATAAAAATTGGCAAGTTATGTTGCAGCTATACAGAACCTTAATTAGGCCACACTTGGAGTATCGTGTTCAATTCTGGTCACCATACTACCAGAAGGATGTGGAGGCTTTAGAGTGGGTGCAAAAGAGATTTACCAGGATGTTGCCTGGTATGGAAGGCATTAGCTATGAGGAGAGGTTGAATAAACTCTTGTTCTCACTGGAACGAAGGAGGTTGAGGGGCGACCTAATAGAGGTCTACAAAATTATGAGGGGTATAGACAGAGTGGATAGTCAGGGACTTTTTACCAGGGTGGAGGGGTCAATTACTAGGGGGCATAGGTTTAAGGTGTGAGGGGCAAGGTTTAGAGGAAATGTACAAAGCAAGATTTTTACACAGAGGGTAGTGGGTGCCTAGAACTCGCTGCTGGAGGTGGTGGTGGAAGCAGGGACGATAGTGACGTTTAAGGAGCATCTTGACAAATATGTGAATAGGATTGGAATAGAGGGATACGGACCCCAGAAGTGTGGAAGATTTTAGTTTAGACGGGCAGCATGGTCGGTGCAGGCTTGGAGGGCCGAAGGGCATGTTCCTGTGCTGTATCTTTCTTTGTTCTTTGTTCTGTATTCTGACTCGTCGTTATCCGAGATCTGGCCCACTATGGTCATATCGTCAGCAAACATGTCGATGGAACAGGAACCAAATTTTGCCATGCAGTCGTGTGTGTACAGGGAGTAGCGGAGGGGGCTAAGTATGCAGCCTAGCGGGGCCCCGGTATTGAGGACTATTGTAGAGGAGGTATTGTTGTTTATTCTTACTGATTGTGGCCTGTGGGTCATAAAGTTGAGGATCCAGTTGCAGAGTGAGGAGCCAAGTCCCAGGTTTTGGAGCTTTGATATGAGTTTGGCTGGGATTATGGTATTGAACATAGAACATAACAGCGCAGTACAGGCCCTTCGGCCCTCGATGTTGCGCCGACCTGTGAAACCACACTAAAGCCCATCTACACTACTCCCTTATCGTCCATATATGAAGGCGGAGCTGTAGTCAATAAATAGGAGTCTGATGGCGGAGTCCTTGTTGTTGAGATGCTCTGGGAATGAGTGTAGTGCCAGGGAGATGGCGTCTGCTGTGGACCGGTTGTGGTGGTATGCGAATTGCAATGGATCAAGGCGTTCTGAGAGTATGGAGGTGCGCTTCATGACCAACCTCGGAGCACTTCATTACGACTGATGTCAGGGCCACCGGACGGTAGTCATTGAGGCAAGTTGCCTGGTTTTTCTTTGGCACCGGTACGATGGTGGTCTTCTTGAAGCAGGTGGGGATCTTGCTGCGGAGTAGGGACAGGTTAAAGATGTTCGCGAACACATGTGCCAGCTGGTCTGCGCAGGCTCTGAGTGCACGACCTGGGATCCCGTCCGGTCTCATTGCCTTCCGAGGGTTCACTTTCAGGAAAGCTGATCTGACTTCAGAAGCTGCGATGGTGGGTATGGGTGAGTTATGGGCTGCTGGGGCACTCGACGGTAGATCGTTGGTTTCCTGCTCGAACCGAGCATAGAATGCATTGAGTTCATCGGGGAGGGGTGCGCTGCTGCTGGAGATACTGTTCGGCTTCGCTTTGTAGTCCGTTATGTTGTTTAGGCCTTGCCACAACCACCGAGAGTCTGGAATGCTAGTCTGTGACTCTAGCTTAGTCTGATATTCTCTTTTGGCATCTTGGATGGCTTTGCGGAGGTCGTATCTGGATTTCTGGTATAGGTCAGGGTCGTCTGACTTGAACGCCTCAGATCTGTCCTTCACTAAGGAGTCAATCTCGCGATTGAGCCATGGTTTTCAGTTGGGGAACGTACATACTGCTTTCTTTGGCACGCAGTCGCCCATACATTTGCTGATGAAGTCTGTGACAGCGGTGGCATACTCATTTAAGTTGGCCACTGAGTTCTTAAATATGGACCAGTCCACTGTCCGTAAGCAGTCTCATAGGAGCTCTTCTGTTTCCTCGGACCAGCACTGCATGACCTTCTTAGCTGGATTCTCCCGCTTGACGGCCGGGAGAAGGAGCACCATCTTATGGTCTGATTTCCCAATGTGCGGTCGTGGGATAGAACGGTAGGCACCCTTGACCTTTGAGTAGCAGTGGTCAAAAGTGTTCTCGCCCCTGGTGGGACAGGAGATGTGCTGGTGGAATTTTGGCAGTACACTCTTGAGGTTGGCCTTGTTGAAGTCCCCAGCTACGATGAACAAGGCCTCCGGGTGTTCTGTTTCGTAATTGTTTATAACTGTGTACAGTTCGTCCAGCGCCTTCCTCACTTCTGCCTGGGGTGGGATGTAGACCGCTGTGACAATGGCTGAAGTGAACTCACGTGGAAGATAATATGGGCGGCACTTCATGGTCAGGTATTCCAGTTCCCGGGGCGCAGAAGGCTGCCAGAGTCGCCACATCCAAGCACCAGGAGGAGTTGATGAGGAGGCAAACCACTCCACCCTTCGCTTTTCCTGATGACGCGGTGCGGTCTGCCCGGTGAATTGAGAAGCCTTCAGGTTGTATGGCACAGTCCGGTGAGGCGGGGGTGAGCCATGTCTCTGTGAAACAGAGCACACAGCAGTCTCTTATTTCCCTCTGAGAGGTAAGTCTGGCGTTAAGTTCATCCAGCTTGTTTTCAATCGCTTGTACGTTTGCCAGGAGTATGCTGGGGAAACGAGTCTTGAAACCGCGTTGCTTCAGTCTCACCTGAAGACCGCCGCGTTTCTCTCGCTTCCACAGTCGGCGGCTGTGGCTGGATGGTCTCGGAATCTGATAAGAGAATCAGCCGCTGTGGAAGGTAGGTGATTGCGTCTGGTGGGGGCCGGGGCGCTGGCGGGGACCAGGGCGCTGGTTACATTTCCGGGGTTGCTTCTGGCAGGGTCCCGGGTGCTGGTTGAGGTAGTGTGGTTGCTGGGGGGGCGGGGGGGAGGCAGGTTTGTGATCCAGTTGGGTCCCAGCGCTCTGTGAGCACGGGAATGCCTTGCGGCGCGTTCGGGTCCTCACACGGGTTCTCCGCCATTTCGGGGTCCTGGGTCGCAGGCAGGGGCTTCCTGAAGCAGGTTGGGCTGGGTCCCATGTTCTGTTCCCTCCTTGGGAGCTCCTGTGGTCGGGTCTTAAAGTAGCCCCGTCGGGCCTCCACGTGGGTTTTTCTATCCTCCATCACCAGGTAGGCCGAGTTGCTGGGCGGGCCTCTCCAGGTCGGGTCACTGGGCGGGCCTCTCTGGGTCGAGTCAGGCCGGTCTCGTGATCGGGGCCAGGTCAAGAGCTCCGGCGACTGGGCCAGGCAGTCCGGGGGTTGGCGTCGGTACTTAAGCCGGGTCAGGCGCTGTGAGGTCGGGTCCAAATCGAGGTCGGGCCCGCACTTCTGGTTTGAGCCTCATCCGTTTCCAGGTCGGGTCGGGTCATCTGGAGTGCAGCCAGGTCAGGTTGAGTCGGTCAAAAGGTCTCCACAGGCCTCGGAGGATGTTTAAACCTGCAAGGTAAGATAAAAAAGGAAGGTTAGTAATAATGTTAGTCTTAGAATTAAATTTTAAAATATTAGAACGGTTACAAGATAAGTAAAAAGAGAATCTGTTAGTGACAGCTCGCAGAGAGTCGGCACGCTTCGGCTCCATCTTCCTTCCCCTTTGGATAAATTTTAGCTAATTTAGGTTTGGATAGACACAGTGTAAGATTTTAAATTGTAACAATCCATGTCTTGCACATACAGATGAGGAATGTACATGGCATGAATAAGACTTCCAGTTATCTTTTGATATGTATGAATCAAAATCTTATGAGAGAATACAATTTGGAGATGAACCCCTGAACAAAAGGATTTAGTTCGAATATTGGCCGGAATTCTCCGGCCAATGAGATTCTCTGTTCCCGCCGACAGCGCATCCCTGCCCATGGGTTAAACGGCGGAATGGGAATTCCCATTGACACGTGGCAGGAGTATAGAATCTCACTGACAGCGAACTGAAGCACGTAGCTGGGGAACCGGAGAATCCCGCCCTATATCGACCAGTGATTGAGGCAACAATAAAAGAAACTGAGCGATTTTGTTTGAGTGCAACATCTCTGAAAGAATTGTATGGGCGACAGATCATATTTCCGAGAGAGTCAAAACAAGCAAAAATACTCTCAATTTATAAATTGGCAAGGGTTTTGACGCCTCTCGCGTGACATTCTTGAAAGGTGGAATCATCTAATGAAGGCGAAATAAACGATTTGCATCAGGGGAGGGGAAAGAGTGCGCCCGATACTTGTGTGGTGGTGGGGAGGGGGGAGGGGGGAGTGCCTCCAATACATGCGCAGTGGTGGGGGAGGGGAAGCGTGCCCCCGATACTTGCATGATTGAAGTATATGAGAAGGGAAAGTGTCCCCGATATTCTGTGGTGGGGGTCGTCAGTGGTGGTGGGGTGTGGGGTGGAGTTTCATTCCAGTGTTGATCGGGTGTCCTTTATGGACAGTGCCTTGATCTCTGTGGAGCCGACGTTGCCAGTCCTATCAGGTCGCCAGAATGACAGTGCAAACCATGCCCCCAGATTCTTTGTGCACTGAGTGCCAGAATAAGCGGACTGAACACCCAGCTGTGCGTCTGGAGAGATACACGCTGGCTTTCTGTCCGAACCTGACACTCTGACAGATGTATGTCAAATTCCGCCCAAAATGTTTGTGCGATGAGGCCAGATCAGACCCTTTATTTCTAAACTGGGTACCCCCCCACCCCCACCCCCGCAATTCTAGTTGCGTCGGCAGTGTGTGTATCCGCATGGACGGGATGATGACTGAGGGTGGGAAACTGAAAAAGTTCTCACCCTCAATCTTGGGTAGGTACGTGTGAGTCGCCTCAATTGGAGGGCCCCTTCAAACTGGGAGCACCTCCGCTTAGAGGCCTGGGAGCTCCGGCCCTCCTTCCCCATGCTCCAACTCCAGAATCACTCCACTCCTGATGCCACCCCTCCCGGGAATCCCCAACTATTATATGAATAGATATGGTAAAGGTCGATATCTTGACCTCTGTTGAGGAATGGTTCTGTTGAGTTTATGGGAGTTGCATAGGTTTTTGAGATTCGTCATTTAATACATAATCATGTGATTTATCTTCTGTGCCAACGGTGAGTCAGAACTGCAGGAACACCTCTAGATTTACTGTGATGCTTGTTGCCTTGACTGACAGCTCATTCTTTGAACTGCTGCAGGCAGCATCATTGACACAAGTGGTTTATACGCAATTCTGCCAATTGACACTTGCAACCTCACTAAAAATATGAATAGATAAGAGCACCAGTTACATGCAACCATCATGGTGCACAGTGAATGAAAATCACATAGCTGTGCTAAATAAATTGTTAATGCAGAAGGTACTGGGATAGATGATTGTTGATTGCAATAAGTGAACTGTGATGAATAATACTTTGCTTATGAATAATGTCCATTAAACACAGCCCACTTATCATGGTCAATTTAACTTTCTTCTAATACTTTATGGTTAATAAAGATAATTTATTGTGCCAGCCTCATGTAACTGAATCATCTCATTATATCTGTTAATTCTTCTTTGACTCTATCCTTGAACCAACTAAATCTCTGGCCTTGCGACAAGTGGAATATGTGCAGCAAGGTTGCTGTGAGATTCCAGCTGTTCCTGTTCAATAGACGTTCAGGCTGGTTACTGATCACCCTTGGATAAACATATTTTAGAATACTTCAATCATCTACTTGGCTGAAATTTTCCAATTGCAATATCAATGGTGACTCTTAATTTTGAATTGTTTACCTTCAGGATTAGAATCAGAACTGAGGCCATGCTGTGTGCTATCTTGTGGTGCAGTGCATGCCCATTAGAAAGTGTGTCAATGCATGGAGATGGAATACCAGGCACAGAATGCTCCAAGCCCTATATTTGGGGAAAGATTTGAGCTTCACTTTTCCTCACTCTCCTTATGCTCCCCATGTCTTTGACTTTTAGTGTTGCCTCTTTGAAGAACATAAGGCCTTGAAGTTACAAAGCCCTCCTCTCCAATGGGTTTGTCCTCTCCTTTTATTTGCATCTTCTTCCTTCAAGCAAACAGTATCCATCCTGCATCCTGGTGTGCGCAGGAGAATTAATGTGCCACAATTCACCTGGATATATTTAGAAGATGGATGTATCTCTACTGATGTAGACATAAATGATACAATTTTGGTCGAAATGTTAATTATGAAATAACTTGTAAGCTGTTTAACTGCTTTGCGTTTAGCCTCAGTTTAACAGGCATTAGACAAGCTGCCTAACTCACATTTAACAAATTGCTTTCCCAACATCCAATAACGAATTTATAACAATTTACAACATCTAAAAATAGGAAAGACCAAAGTCTTCAGCCGCCAGCAAAAAAAACATTGCTTCGATACTGACTCCACCCTCTCCCGGGTCTGAGGCTGAACCAGATTCTTCATAACCTTGGTAGCCCACTTGACCCTGAGATGAACTTCCAATCACCATCACCATCACCAGGAATGCCCATTTCCACCTCCATTAATTTTAAATGGTTTTAGGATTACAATCAGAACTCATCTGCAACATGTCTCAATTTATCTGTTGCTGAAAATATCATCCTTGTCTTGTAACCTCCAGACTTCAATATTTCAATGTACCCATGGCTTGTCTCCCATTTTCTAGCCTCCATTAACTTAATCTTATTGAAATCTTTACAACTCATACCCTAATGCACACCACTCCTATTCATTCATCATGCATTGGTTCCCCATTCAGAAACATCTCTGTTTTGTTTTAAAATCCCTCCATGGCATCACCTTTCACTATCTCTGTAACAACCTTTTATAACCTTACAGCCCTTCAAGATCTCAGGGTTCCTCCAATTGTGACCTCTTGTGCAGCCTCGATTTAAATCCAGAATTCCCTCTGTAAATCTCTTTCCGTCTCTACTCTCCTTTTATGATACTTCTTAAAACCTACCTCTTTGACCACCTGCCCTGATAGCTTCTTATGTGGCCTTTTTGATAACACTCACTGTGTGAGGGAATTTAATTACATTAAAGATGCTAAATAAATTCTTGGCCTTGATGGCAAGCAAACCTTCCCATCTCTATGGTATTGGGAAACAATGGAGAAGTTAATTTATTACATGGAACCAGGCCTTCACATGTCTGGCAAAGCATTTACATTTTCTGTCACACCCTCCTGCACAATCTGCTCTGCTTTCCAATGGGCATTATGCCTTGGGTGCAGAAAAGACAATTCTAATCTTCACAGTTGTGTCCACCATGTGTGGAATTTGTGCCGACCCTTCTCCATAATTTCACAATATTTTCTGGGCTTTGTATAATTTGGGACTGACAAGAGCAAAGTGTCTGCTTAATTGGCTATGGCTGTGTTAAGAGCTACATTCTCGCACTGAGTGAGTTTCCAGTGTGGTCCCAATCCAGGCTGCTCATTACATTGTGCAAACTTAACAAGATCTGGCAGCATCAGCCCTGTGTACTGTGTGTGGGGTTTAATATTGCTTTGCAGTTTTATAGCTTCAAAGTAACCTGCTTTATAATCTGCAATTTTCTTCAAAACAGTAGGAGTAACTAACTGTTTGCATATATATTTTGCGACAATAACTTTGAATTATGTGTTAGCAAAGTTGGATCTTTGATTTATCCGGGAGATAGACCAGTTATGAATCTCATTTAATTTGTTTTTAAGATTTTACACAAAGCACAAATGATCTGCCCTCACTTTGAAGTATAATCACGTAATAACTTTGGGATTTTTGCATGGTAAAAATCCTACTCATGTTTAGGATGTGCACCCATTTTGCTTCTAATTTTCTGAAGTGCTCTAGCATGCAATCGAAAATGTGTTGGCCGAGAAATTGTAGGAATGAGGCATAACATAGCGGGGAACAAGTATTGGGCATTTTTTCTCTCTCTGCAAATTGCATTATCTTCGCACCAAAAATTTCGAGAAATGCAAATTAATAATGATGCAGTGGTGTCATTGTTGCATCTGTGACCTCATCAACGTCAGGCCTAATTGTCTAACTCCAATGAAGCAAAAGGATAGGGAAAGAAACATAGCAAATGACAGTGAAGGAAAAAGGTTAATTGAGCACCAAATCAGAAAGTGAAAGGACGAGAAGCAAAGATGAGTGAATGGAGAGAAAGAACAAGGAAACAAAAAAGGAGAAATGAAGAATGGAGCAGTGTGACCCAGTTGTGTTTGAAAATTAAAAGCAGAAAGTGCTGGAAATATTCATCAGGATGGGAATTCTCCGGCCGTTCGCTGGTGGCAGGATTCTCTGGTCAGTGAACCCCCACCCATTGGTTTCCCGGCAGCGTGGGATGGCTTCAATGGGAAATCCCATTGGCAGCGGCAGGAACTCGTCTTCAGAATTAACTGAGGTATAATATGATGGGTTTCATGCTGTCAAAAGGGGGAGGGGGGATGAACAAAAATGAAGGCCTGGGATGGGGTAGAGGGTGGAAGACATTAAATGACAATGATTTCCTGGAACAAAAGGCAAAGGGAGAGGCAGCGGCTGTAGTAAGGAGACAAAACATTTTCCAGAGTAAGTGTAAATTCCTGAATAATGACAGCTCTGTCTGAAAGATGAAAACACGATTCAAACCAGCACATGGCAAAAAGATGAAATCAAAATGAGGAACAGGGTTCATAGTCTGAGATTGTTGAACTCAATGGCCCAGCATTTTGCTCCCAGATTGGGTGTGCAAAGATGGGAGGAGTCCCAGTTCTGTGAGCCTGACCTATAAAATGGCAGCCCAGAGGTTTGATTTTTGGTCTGGAAGGCGCTTTGAAAGAACTCCAGGTGCAGAGGCAGGCTAGGCGGAAAGTCTAGTTCGGGCTCTGGCACTGTGTCCAAAGTTTAAAAATAAAGATTAAAATGTGAAACATCCCTTCAGCTCTCACCCACTTAATCCCCCCCCCCCCCCCCCCTGTGTCAATCTATATGACCTCAAATCTACTCCGAATCCCCATGGCCCCCAATACCTTGCATGCAAATCCATGCCCCTCTGTCCTCCCCAGGCCTCCTCATGCTCTCCATGCTAACCTGTTCTCTAACCGCCACCGTGGTCCTATATAGCCCATATGCCAACCTATGCCCCGCCACTCACGTCAATGTCCCTTTTATAGCCCACATACCAACTTAGCGCCAGCTCATGCCAAATCATGACCCCACCCACCACCTTTTGCCCTTACAGCCACCAGGTTAAACTCACATGGTATCCATCATGGGCAGACTTCAGCAGCCATGCGGAGATAGATAAAATAAAGTTATTTGAAATAAACTTCTAATTGTCTATTGCAGATTTAGGATATTGGAAAAACACTCCTATTCACAAAAAATACATTCACTATATTTACATTCCATCAACTAAATAAATCCTAATGACAACAAACAATTCAGTCATGTGCACAATCTCTAAATACAAGCATTGGAATTCAGAATTCCACAAAGAGTCGCTAGCCAGTTGCAGCTGTCAATCAAACTGTGAAGTAACAGGCACTATACTGCCATAATGGATGGTTGTGGAATCAGTCATGCAGCACTAATCCAGTAATAGAAATCCAGAGGCTTATGTCAACAGTCATAAAGAAATAGCAATCAAACATTTTTTTAAACACACCAGATTTGTTACCCACAGATTTAAAGGGCAGGACTTTTAAAAATTCCTTGACAGCAAAAAAACTGAGGGTGAAGGTATAATAACTCCTAAGTAAACTGTCATAAACACATGTGAATTTATTCACATATATGCATGTTGACTTTAGATAGCGTCTCACTCCCAGTGCAATAAAATGTGTGACCAGTTAACTGGTTTTTAAATTGTGTGTGCTCCTCCAAAAAGGTAGAATTACCTATTGGGAGGTTAGGTTTCATGAGTCCCTGCCTTGGGCCAGCTTTTATCCTATGTCTTAATGAGTTCCAGGTGGTGGGTCTCAGCCCTCTACCTGGGAAGCTTGTATTTAATCAACCCCACTGAGAGATCAATGATTGTTTTCTCATGGTACTCATGAGGTTTATAAACAGAGGGTTATGATCTGAAATTGTTGAATTCAATGTTGATGGTTGTAAAAGTATGGAATTCAAAGATGAGGTGCTATTCTTGAGCTTCACATCGAACTTCAATGGAACAGTGTCGGAGATAGAGGATAGAGAGCTCAGAGTGGGAGTGGAGCAAAGAACTAAAATGACAGAAAACTGGAAACAGGATCATGCTTGTGATCTGAATGAAGCTGTTCCATAAAGTGGTCTCCCAATTTATGTTTGGCCTAATGTAGAGGAAAAGACCATCCTCATTCTTCAGTTATGTCTTCCCCAGTCCGTAACTTAGAATTGTAAAAGGTTTTTGATATTAGACATTTTTGATACTTGACATTTATCTGCATTATTTAATTGTCTCTTCTATTTTTTTTACTCATAATTCAACTTGAAGGTACATCAGGTTGGAATTAGAACCAGAGATGTGGAAGAGCACATTTGATAGCTTGCGTTATTTTTGTCACTATTACAAATTTTGCCAAAATAATAATTTCTCCCAGTGATAGAAGCCAGGTTCACATGTGAATATATTCTTTAGTTCATCAGGGTCAGGAAGAAGGTCAGAGAATGACAGTGAATAACAGTAGCACCTATTTGTGTAGAGCACTAACAATAAGTCAAAAGTAGTGGATTGTACAGGTGCCAGTACTGTAGCAGTGCTTCTGGTAATGGATATCAGGCAATTGCCATGTGTCTGAAAAATTGATGCTTAGAATAGTTTATCATCTATTTGTGATAAAAATTAATTCTACCTTTTTGGAGAAGCACACACCTTTAAAAACTAGTTAACTGGTCACATATTTTATTGTTGCTTGCAGAACCTAATTTTGCACAAATTAAATGCTGAATTTGCTTCCAAAATAACAGTTTACATTTCCAAAGGACTTTTTTTTTCTATCACAGAATGTGGGTGCTGCCAACTAGGCCAGAATTTATTTCCCATCCCTAACAGGCCTTGAGAAGAAGGTGATAATCTGCCTTCTTGAACCACTGTAGTCAATGTGGTATATGCAGCCACAATGCTGTTAGGGAGCGAGTTCTAGGATTTTGACCCAACGACAGTGAAGCTATTTGGGTCCAAATCATGATGGTGCGTGACTTGGAAGGAAGTATGTATGTGTTGTTGTTCCTATGCAGCTGCTGCCTGTGTGCTTCTCAATAGTCGAGGTTGGAAATTTTGACGGAGCTTTGCCGCATTGCAACTTCTAGATGGCACACACTACTGCCACTGTGCGTAGGTCAGGAGGGAATGAATGTTTAAGGGGTGCCAATCAAATTGGCTGCTTTGTCCTGGATGGTGTTGACCCTCTTAAGTGTTGTTGGAGCTGCACTCAATCAGGCAAGTGGAAAGTATTCCATTCTGACTTGTGTCTTGTAGATGTAGCACTATTACTTCACAGCGCCAGGTCCCAGGTTCGATTCCTGGCTTGGGTCACTGTTTGTGCGGAGCCTGCACGTTCTCCCAGTGTCTGCGTGGGTTTCCTCCGGGTGCTCCAGTTTCTTCCCACAAGTCCCGAAAGACGTGCTTGTTAGGTGAATTGGACATTCTGAATTCTCCCTCAGTGAACCCGAACAGGCGCCGGAGTGTGTCGACTAGGGACTTTTCACAGTAATTTCATTGCAGTGTTAATGTAAGCCTACTTGTGACAATAATAAAGAGTATTATTATGATAAATATTATTATTATTGGTCAGGTTTTGGACAATTAGGAGGTGAGTTAGCCACCATGGAATTCCCAGCTCTGATCTGCTCTTTTAGCCACAGGATTTATATGATTGGTCTAGTTCAATTTCTGGTCAATGGTAATGCTCAGGAAGCTATTTGGGGGGGGATTGATTCGGTGATGGTAATGCCACTGAATTTCAAGGGGAAATTGTTAGATTCTCTTCTGTTGGAGTGGCCATTGCCAGGCATTTGTGTGACGCAAATGCTGCTTGTCATTTATTAGCCTGAGTCAGGATGTTGTCTAGGTCTTGCTGCTTATGGACATGGATTGCTCCAGCAGTTTACTTCATAGGTGTAAATCATTTTGAAATGTCTCTCAGGCATGAAAGATGCTACAATACTGAAAGTGTTCCTCTGTGCAGTGTCCTCAGCCTAAACATCTTCAGCTGTTTTATCTGGAGGAAACCCAAGCAGACATGGGGAGAATGTGAAAACTCCGCACAGGCAGTGAACCAATCAGGAATCGAGCCTGGGACCTTGGGGCTGTGAAGCAACAGTGATAACCACTGTATTACTGTGCCGCCCACTATTCAACAACACCTTCCAAACCCACAACCTCTACCATCTAGAAGAACAATGGCAGTAGACATATGGAAGCCCCTCCACCTGCAAGTTCTCATCCATGTCAAACACCATCCTAACTTTGAAATATATCAGTAATTCTTCATCACTGCTGGGTCAAAATCCTGAAACTTGCTACCCAACAGCACAGTTGAAGTAGCAAAATCACATGGTGGGTCACTACTACCCTCTCAATGACAATTAGGTTTGGCAACAAATGCAGGCCTTGCCTGTATTGCAAAATTCCATGAATAAAGTTAAAAGATCGTTTTCTTTCTTTGTTCGAAGTCAATTGTATGGACAACATTCCCATTAATTGTCTATGATGCCTATTAGAATTTTGGCTTCTCTGGGACATTTCAAAATAGTTCACAAGTGGAATATTGATGAGTGCTTGAGCATGCCATGCATGCAGCCAGGGGCTGATTTAGCACAGTGGGCTAAATAGCTGGCTTGTAATGCAGAAAAATACCATCAGTGCAGTTCAATTCCCGTATCGGCCTCCCCGAACAGACGCCGGAATGTGGCGACTAGGGGCTTTTCACAGTAACTTCATTGAAGCATACTTGTGACAATAAGCGATTATTATATTATTGTTATTGTTATGGCCAGGTGAGAAGGGGTGAACTGGCTGCCCTCCATTCAACCTCCTTGGTTAGTGACAAAAATGATTTAAGTTTCTTTTTCACGAGGATATGCCTTTTCAAAATGAAAATGGTTTGAACTATTTAAGCTGTAAGTAATAAGGAGCCAATCAAACAAGTTTGTCTAGAGTCAACAAAAGAACAAATGTATCAACCAGAAGACCAGAGAAACAAAAAACAAATACAACATCAAGCATTCAGGGCCACACCCACATACACTACATATTGCACACTACATGAATATTTCACACACGTACTCGCACACACTCTCAAACTCGCGCACGCACACACACACACATTACACATTTAGTCACACACAGACACACACATTTAGCTATTTTTCTGGCTATGGTTAGACGCTGAGAATGTTACAATTATTACGAGATCTGGTTGGCTGGTAGGCCTCTGGTTAGGTTGGCTTCTCAAACTGGGTGACTCACTTATTCCAAAAGAGAGAAAGGGAGAGAGAGCAGCCTTCAGCCTGTATCTCCTGCTGAAGACTTTTTTTACATTGCCTAAAGTACTTGCAAACTCTCTTGAGTGGCTGGACTGCCTTGCCTTGAAATATTTCACCCATTGTGCATTGCCAAGATATTTTAGGTGGATTTATCTGTGGCAGTCATTGTTTCAATATCCAATACATTTTATTTTCATTGTCTCTTTTCAAAGGGTGTCTGGATTATAGGAAATGTCTCTCTCCTCATATTTCCCTAAGGATGATATGTTAGTTTCCCACCTTCATACTGGACTGTGGCCTTGCATTTATAAGCAGAAAGCACTGTTTCAGTTCAAATTGCAAAATGTCTAATCAGTTGAAAGTAAAAAAATCATATTTTCAAAAATAAAGCCTGTAACAATATAGTGTAGTAGGGACATGGGTGCCCACACAATGAGTTCTTATATTCACTTCCTTGTTGCACAAGATTAGGAAAGCCACAGAATGATCCACCCGCTACCAAGCTGACACTTTTATTTGTTGTTGGTTAAGATAGAAGAGACTGCAAGCAGGGTTCTTATTGGCCCTCTCAGCCAAGGATGATGCTTGATTCAGGCAGGCCTAATGAGTGGTAGAAACAGTCAGCTGAAGTTATTAAACGTTGGTGAAAGTTCCTTACAAATAAAGGTGTCCTTCCCAACTGAAACACAAAGAAATAAATTGTTGGAGAAGATTTTTAATTTTATTGCCCAGCAATTGAGCCTGCCTGGGTGGAGTGCAGAAAGGAAATTCTGACAGGATGAATACATATATCTCATATAGGCAATACTGAATTTCCCCTCCATTAACTTGAAAATCAGACATGGTCTGTTACCAGAGTGCATGTCCCCATGAGATGTTACGTTCTGAGCTCTTTCCAGAATGCTGTTGATTTCAGGTAGTAAAGAAAAATATTTTTATTATCTTGAAAGGCAGCAACTAATTTGATAAATATGGGAATGAAAAAGACTCGGTCACCTTCTTTTTTTTTTTATTTATTCATTCAAGGGATGTGGACATTGGAGGCTAGGCCGGTTATTGCCGGCTTAAATATTGAAGTCCTGTTTCAGGATTGCATCTTGTCATTAATCCAAAGTCACCATTCATCCTCTCAGGATACAATTTGAAGACAAGGGACGGAATCTTCCAGTTTCCAGGTCTGCATTCATTTCTAAAACAACTGCACTAAAAAGATTATCAGACCATTTATTTCATTGATACGTGTGGAACCTTGCTGTCCGCATTTTCTTTTATGGAACGAATTAATTCATTGTAAAGCATTTTGGAACATCCCGAGTTCATGCGAGCCCAACCTGACCCCACAGCCCATCTCCTGGCCACCCTCACTACACCCCCAGAACCCCCCCGTCCCCCTCGTCCCCCCGGCCAGCGCCACACTATAAACAAACTATGGTGATGTGGGACACCTTCCATACACCCTCTCCCTCCCTCAGCAGCCGCCACACCGGTTTCACGATTTTTAAAAGCACAAGTGGACCACGCCATCGGGAACTCAACCCATCGGCGACAGAGAATCACGGAGGCCCCGGAGAACACCGCGTTGGGCCTGCTAATGATATGCAAATGGTGTCTACAATATGTGCATTCTGGAATGCATTGATGCCGCTGTCGAGGTGCTGGAGCATTGCGATTTGGCGTCAAATTGGCACCTGCCGCAATTTTGGCATCGGAAATGATTCTCTGCCTGATCGCCTTTCCCGATTTTGTCATCGGCTAACGGAGAATCCTGCCCAATGTCTTTTTGAGGAGAGTCTCTGCAATCCGCTGTGGCTTTATATGCTAGCTAGAACAGCCCTCTGTGGCTCAGATCACAGATGGAACTTGCTTGTTGGACTGTTGGATAGAAACTAGCATCCCTCTTCAATGAGGGCCCAACAGTTATAGTGTTCAATCTCTTTGATATTGCCCTCTGTGGATTCTGCTGTCTACCTCGTTCAAATTCCTTGCCTTTAGAAGTTACCATTTGTATAGCCTCACTGATCTCTGGTAAACAACATTTCTGATTTGGGCATTTGCACCCAAATGTCTCTCGGCCCCTGCTAATCTTGTTACTGGGCAAATTTCAACTCATTATTCTGTCCGATATCTGCTTGTCTTGGTAACTTCCCACATTCTTAACAGCAGTGACACACATGCCCATCATGTTCCTTAAAGGAAAGGACATAGTCGTTTGGTCAGATCCAAAATGTCTTCAAAGTTCTCAAGAGAGTAGGACAACATTAGTACATCTATGAAATTGTCTGGCAAGCAGGTTCCTGCTCCCTCATCTACTACCATCGGTTGTTCCTTACTTTGTTCTCTGTCTCCAACATTTGTAGCTCCTGATACCCACTGATTACACATCCTGGGATGCAATATGTTGCCTTATTCTGGGCCAATTACATTGAGGGAAGGCGGCCTTTCAGCATATTAACTACAGAGAATAGGCAAACATTAAAATCTGCTTGCATAAAAGCTAAGCTACAAAGACTTGCGAATTGTCTCTCGAATGCCTGTAACATGTTCCCCCTGACTGTAGGTGTCAAAAATACCATAGCCATGGGACAGGATGTCACATCCCCATCCCTGATAACATTAAATAACACCCCACTGGATGTGACCTTGGGTCCACGTGTGGCAGACGATCCACCTTTTGATGCAGAACTCGAAACATGCATAGGGAAAGCAGTTGCACCTTTGACCAGCTTACAATATTTGCTTGAAATAACATCTCAGGACCAAGATACAGATTCGTGAGGCCTATGAGGGTGGCTTGACTCTTCTTCCCTAGTAAGCAATTCAAGAATATACTGTCTGCGACTTGATTGAGGACCTGTCCCACGGTTGAGCTGACCTGGTGATTATTAATTTTGCAATGGTAAACCTCAAATTGAGTGGAGTGTTCTGGTTTTTGTTTGCTGCCATGACTACAGGAAGAAGAAAGAGACCCAAAAGCCATAATATTACTCACAAATTCCATAGTACATAGTAAAACAATTTCTATCACACCTCAATATCCAATATTTTCTATTTTTTAAAAATTCTTGTGGGTGTGGGTGTTACTGGCTAGACCAGCATTTTTATTGCCCATCTCCACTTACCTTGAGTATCTGGTGATCAGCTGCCTTCTTGAACCATTGCAATCCATGTGGTGTAGGTACACCCGCAGTGCTGTTAGGGAGTTGCTGGATTTTGACTCTGTGACAGTGAGGAAACAGTGATATAGTTACGTCAGGACGGTATGTGATTTGAAGAGGAACTTGCAGACGGTGGTGTTCCCAGGTATCTGCTGCCCTTTGCTCTTCCTCTTGGTAGAGCTTGCGAGTTTAGAAGATGCTGTCAAGGGAGCCTTGATGGGATGCTGCAGTGCACCTTGTGGATGGTACTCACTGCTGCCACTGTGCATTCGTGGCAGAGAGAGTGAGTGCTTAAAATGGTGGTTGGGGTGCAAATCAGGCAGTCGGCTTTTTCCTGGATGGTGTTGAGCTTCTTGAGTGCTGTTGGAGCTGCACTCATCCAGGCAAGTGGGGAAAATTCCAACACACTCCTGACTTGTCCTTGTAGATGGTGGACAGACTTTGGGAGTCAGGAAGTGAAAATTAGCTGATATCGCTTTATATTGGTGTCAATATGGAGCAGTGACATTTTGTTGTTGTTTGCTGGTTAGTGTGATATGTAGAATGATATGTAGCCGATTTTCAAATCTTTGTTAATGTTGATCATTTTTGCCAATAAAATATTATTCAAGTGACTTCTCGTGGATACACATTACACATGCCATGGCACAGATGATGATTATTGCACTGCATTTCAACCAAACTTTAAAGCCTGAACAGTTTGCATGAACTTTAGAAATGCCAGCACCATAGAGGCAACAGCAAGCAATCAAACACTCGAAAGCTAGTCTTCAGCACTGGTGATATCTCGCGACCAAAGGGTAAGTGTGTGGATCAGGGGATGGAAACTGAGCTCAGTCTCCCTAATGTTCCTGGTAGGGGTCTGGGCTCTTGGGGTTCCTAATGTGGCTGGGCATGTGTACAGAGCAAGGTTTACCAGCACAACTGGCTCGGTGGATGGCACTCTGAGAGAAGGTGGGACACGTAAAGGTGGGGAGCTTTGGGGATTTGAGGGTCCCGGGGTGGACTGATTTTTGGTCCTTGCCCTTCTCCACTTCCTTACAGATATAACAATACGGTTGATTATGTCATCCCACAGAGGCTGCCCTCACGTTTAAAGCTTAGGCCAGAGAAGGCAGCAGCGGCATCGAAGCAGGCTGGAGATGGCACCCCATGTGCAGGGGGCCGCTGCACACCCTGAAGACCCAGCCGCCCATCAGGTCAATGAGGAACCCAGAGGGGAACGTCAGTGATGGCCCAAGGTTTACAGGCATCACTGCCGTTGACTGCTCTCTCCTTGGTCAGCCTCACGCTTTCCAGGGCCCGTTCCTCATAGGGGGTGAGGATTCGGATCTCTGATACTCTTCCCCCTGCCTTGGCTCTTTCCTGCTTATTATGGGCTATCTTATACTGCGGGGACAAAGAGAGAGCTTTGTGAGCCACCCACTTGATGGAATAGGGGGATCCATGGCAGGTGGCATGTGTGGGCACCGCAACTGGACATGAATGGGGTTGTGCTGGTAGGTGCCGGGGGTCCTGAGGAACAAACATGAAGATAGGATTTGGGGAGGATGCGAGGTGTCAACCAGTGATTTGTTGGGGCATGGGTTGGGAATTTGAGGGGTGGCAGGCGGAACTGATGCCAAGAGAGAGGTGGTAACTTACCCTTGCAGCTCGGTGCAGGGCTGTCCAGAGAGCTGAAAAGCTGTTTCTGCCACAATGATCTGCTCTATCGCATTTCATTTGCCATCATGTCTTTCACTCTGTGTATGCTGCACTTTGGGTGTGGCTTGCACAAGGGAGTCATGAGCCAGGTCATCAGCAAATAGTCATTTTCATCCAATAGCCACCCTTTGGTTTGCTATGGTGGCTCAAATACCAATGGTAAGGAGCAGAGTGCCCTAGAGTGATGGCAGCATTGCTGCTGCCAAAATATCGAGCATTGACCTATAGGTTCATTGTTTATGACCGCACACCAATTGGACATTGAGTATGCGGAATCCCTTTCAGTTCTGATGTAGGGGAGAGTTAACATGTAGCAAAGTAATGTGGTGGAGTCAATTGCAACTTGGATCATCAAGAAGCCTGAAATCCCCATGCTCATTTAATCTGTTTTCATTGGCAAGAGAAAATGAAATGTAGTTAGCTCTCTTATAATGACTTCCCTTACATCACAGCGCATGGCAAACTGCAAGATGTAGCATATATCTCCAGCTTCAGCTTGGAAGGAGCCAGGTGCAGTCACTATAGTCAATGTCCCAGCCATGATCAATACAGTTTTTTCCCTGCTTTAAAATTGCATTTTTGGCTGCAGCAGGTGGCAGGTTTCAGTGAGGATGTACTTAATGCAGCACATTTCTGAAAACTCTTCCTTGTTGAAGTTCAGATAAGGAGAATTGCTCCTGAACAGGTGGGGCAGATATGACCTGCTGCTGAAAATCTTTCTCCTCTTCTTCCTCCTACCCCCTGTTCAGTCTCCAATTGCAAGGGGAGGGGCTAATAGTACAGCAATGTCTGCAAACAAATATTTTTTGTAAAAGCTTTGAAGTCAGCAAAATGTCTTTCAGTACCTGCCACACCACTCCTGTCAACATTCACAATTTGAGTCAACTACAGCAAGCATCAAACTCTTATAGAATCATAGCAACAGCCAGAAGTAATCAACAAGCAGCTAACCTGTAATTAGTTGACGATCCTTTTAAATAACTGATGATTTGTTTGTCATTCCCTATTGTTTAATGTGTATCAGACATCTTGTGGCACAGGAGTAGCACCCCTACTGTGGACAAGAAACTCCGAGTTCAAGTCAATGCCAGGACTTGCTGGCCACAAAAGGAGTGTTCACAAAGCAGTTTAATGGACTGATAATTAGCTCGGGAATCCTTCCACCACTATTCACCCACTATTCCCAAAGGGAAAAAGCAGTGGGGTGTGAAGATGCGCAGAAAGAAAGTGAGTGTTCAGTTATGCAAGCTCAAGAGAGGGCATTGTATGGAATGTTGAACTCCAAAAGGGCCCGCTGACATCAAATCAACATTTTACGCAGATTGTCATCATAATCTGCCCGCTCTGTGTGCTTCCAGCAGCCGCTCGCAATATGTATGCTAAACCCTTCAGCAACATGATGTCTGACACAATTTCCCCATAAGTGTGCTTGCACACCATGATTACCATTTGGAGTTCAGTGCCTGAAAATGGAAGCTAATGAAACCAATTTTCTTGTCCATGTTTTCCATTTGTAAAATATAATTCTTATACAAGTGTTGTCACATGACACTATCGCCACTCGCAACCCATTCTAGATGGCAGAGAGGTGGCAGTGGTCCAGGGAATCCTTAATATTGATTCTGGACCCATGAATTGTCAAGTCATCATGTGCAAGGAAACCGTGTGCGGTTTACCACCTATTATCCTTCCTTAGCTAATCAATCAGTATTCTTCCATGTTGAACATGTTAGCAAAATACATGTCAACTTCAATCAATTAATAAATATGGAGTAAACAGTTAATGTTGGTAATGATGAAGCAATAATGATGAAACAGTACATATCAATGTTGAACACCACTTGGAAGAAACACTTGAGGGGTAGCAGAGGTACAGAATGTACTCTCAGTTGGGAACTTCACTGTCCATCATTATGAGTAGTTTGGTTGTGCCATTAATTAATAAGTTCTGAAGGACATATCTGCCAGTCTAGGCCTGCAGCAGGTGGTGAGAGAGCCAGCAAGAGGAAATAACCGTCTTGACCTTGTCCTCATTAATCTCCTTATCTCAGATGCATCCATACATGACAGTGTTGGTGGGAGTGACCACAGACATATAGGAACCGCACCATTTGAAGGTTCCCCTTCGAAGTACACACCAACCTGATTTGAAATTATATCGCCATTCACTCACTGATACTGGGTCAAAATCCTGGAACATCCTCTGCAAACAGCACTGTGGGTGCACTTACACCACATAGACTGCATTGATTCAGGAATCTGGCTCACTACCACCTTCTCCAGGGCAATTAGGGATGGGCAATAAATGAAGTCCTTGTCAGCCGCACCCACACCTCATAGACTAATCAAAAAAAACCTGTGTTACAGCAAAAACTGAACACCAGGATATTATTAATAATCCTGCACTGATTCAAAATTATAAACATACCTGGGAATTATAGATAAAGTTGAATAACCTGAAATATTAGATACTTGAAAGTTCAATGATTATTATAGAATATTTCTTAATTAACGTAGATGTGAATAAACTTAAAAATGCATCTCTTATGCTGTCAAGTACATTACATTGGCGACGGAACATTACCATAATCCCCAAAACGGTTTATAAATAATGTAAGTAAACATAGAAGATGTCAGTTTACTCTCACCACTTCTGTATGCACTTGACACTGCAAACTGGACTCCCTGGAGATAAGTATACTCTGATGAGAAAAGTGGTTGTAATTATGCTTATCCGAGAGGCTATTGTTCATTGACAAAAGGTTTCTAGTTGCTTTTGCTTCAAATCCAAACCGCAGCCGTGTAATGTGCACTTTGTTCTATTCAGCCAGTATAATTGTGCAGCCATCACATTCAGAACTGGTGGCTTTATCTCCCAATGATGGTGCCAGATCATTATGATACCAATTTTCAAAAAGAAAAAAAAGAAAATCCGGGGCCATTGTTCTACCAGAAGAACTGAATGAATTGAAAAGGCCATACCTGTGGGGTTTGAGCCCATAGATGTCAATTTAATGAAAGGTTTGGTTGATGCGCTGGAGATTTTTTTATTTTTGCTGCAGTATGATGAGAGTGATTTGTGCTGACAAATGCATCTATTGACAATTTAATGGGCCCAGAATCAAACCCAAACAAATGGTGCTATAAGTAAGATAGCTCTTTGATACAAAAGCATGATTTAGTGTGACAGAGAAATATTCTAGAAATTCATTCAGTTACAAGAATGTTCTTTAGATGGTAAATATTTGGAATTGCTTCAGATGTACTTAGTCGAAAATTGTTGAGCGTATTAAATAAATGGTTATGTTAGTTAGGAGGCTGAGCTTCTATTTCCGATAACAACCAAATGCTTGACGAAATACTCCAGAAAAGTTATCATTAATCAAAATGCATTTGAAAAGTCGCTCAAACATTTCTCTAACCATCACCTATAAAAGCATTGGTTTGGAGCTATATAAAAATAAGCAGTTGCTCATTTAAGATAGAGATGAGGAGATTTATTGTCCTTCAGAGGGTTGTGAGTCTCAAGAACTCTCTTCCTCCAAAGGCAGCAGAAGCAGTCTTTGAATATTTCACGGCTGAGCTCAATAGATTCTTGATTAGCAAGGGGGTGAAAGGTTATTGCGGGTAGGAAGATGGAGTTGAGGTTAAAACCAGATCAGCCATGATCTAATAGTAGAACAGGCTCAATGGGCCAAGTGGCCTGCTCATGCTCCTAATTCATGTGTTAGTATGTTGGAAAGTACGTTGAATTTATGGAAATTTCTACTTTTACGATGATCTTGCGCAAATCATCAGAGTGAAAACAGGCATGCAATGATGTTGTAACATCTCCCCAATTATTTATTCACTCCTACAAGTTGTAGGAAACTTGCATTTTTAAACCACATATGTGCAAACCTAATGGATAAATGTACCTGTGAGATGACACTGCATCTGACAGACTGAAAAGGTGTCAGAGTTTATCTATTTAATATATGGCTAGTTTGCTAATCTTGGTGGGTGGAGACTCAAGGTCACTGGGTTAAGAGAAGAAAAATGTTGGCTAGTGTTTCCATTCTTTGACTGCTTGCCAATAATCTTTTGCTGGCAACTGAATATATGTAAATGTGGTAACTGGCCCCACAGAACTGTATGGCAGCAGGGGTTTCCACATCACTTCAGTATATTGACCTTTCTGTTTGACACTTAGGAGTATGGGGTAATTAATGAGATTTTTTTCTTTAACAGATGCGCAACTCTGACTTGGTCAGATTTGTCAATATACTCTGTCGATTATTCTTTTTGTCTACTATTTACGTACTGTATACGTTCCCTTGGCCGTAGAAAAATACTTTTCACTGTACTTCGGTACGTGTGACAATAAATCAGTCAATCAATCAATCAAAAGTCAGATTTAGCTTATTGGTGGAAATGAGCATATTATTGGAAATTTTCCAAATAGAACCATAGAATTCCGACAATTCGGAAGGGGGCCATTGGGCCGATTCAGTCTGCACCGACCCTCTGAAAGAGCACACTACCTCGGCCCACTCGCCTGCCCTATGCCCATAACCCCTTTGGGCACTTAGAGGCAATATTATCATGGCCAACCCACCTAACCTGCACATCTTTGGACTGTGGGAGGAAACCCATGCAGACACAGGAAGAATGTTCAATCTCCACACAGACCACGCATCCAAGGCTGGAATTGAACCCGGGTCCTTGGCACTGTGAGGCAGCAGTGCTAATCACTGTGCCACCGTGCCGCTGTGGAAATATATGTTGGTGACAGAGAATCCATCTGTCTCCAACATAGGTTAGTAAGTCACACACAACATATCCAAAGTTTTCCAATGACCACTGGTCACAGACAGGTTTTCCCACTGAAGTCGATAGAAACTGAAGCTGTGAGAGATGAAAAAAAAGCTGCCTTTTTGTTAGTGGCTGTTTTGCACTATCGTACAAAGTCAATATTATCCCATTGTTCCATCTTTGTACCTTTCTCTGGTTTAGCAGTATTTTATTAGGAAGTTCATGAGGATGAGGATTCAAAAAAGCCTTGCTATTTTGGCACAGATACTTATAATTTCAAACAGGTTTACAGTTGCATTAAATATAAGGAAAAATGTATACTAACACAATAATGGGTGGAGTAAAGGTAGGGCAGCTAAGAACCTAATGGAATTGGCATAGTGTTCATTTAATGTTTATTTTCTAATCTATATGAAATAAGGGTGTGGTACATATCTCCTTATTCATTATTTATTCTGTCTTTGCTTTGCTTCGAACGTTCATTGTACACAAACTTCAATCTTGACTTCGTAAGACGTGTCCCTGTACATATTTTCCCTTTGGTTGAAGTTACCAGAATATTTGCCCCTCTCTATTTTTCTCTTTCTGGATTTGCTGAGTATGTTTGGAAACATTTGCAGTATTCAGAGAAAATCTTCGCCAACTGTTCAGGCAACTCATCAAAAGCTTCCATTTGTTCTTATGGGGTGACGCAGTGGTTAGCACTGCTGCCTCACAGCACCAGGGTCCTCAGTTCAATTCTGGCCTTGGGTAACTGTATGTGTGAAATTTGCACCTACAGCACGTTTATTCTATATTTAGATTAATGGAAGGAATGTGGACAGTGTTCAGGAGTAGGCCTGTGGTCCTTAGCCTCCATAATTTTCTTTGCCTGCTCCACTCAAGTGACACATAGGGAGGGATTCTCCCGTACCCGGCGGGGCGGGGGGTCGCGGCGGGATGGAGTGGCGTGAACCACTCCGGCATCGGGCCGCCCCAAAGGTGCGAATCCTCCGCACCTTCAGGGGCTAGACCCGCCCCGGAGTGGTTGGTGCCCCCCTGGCTGGCGGGATAGGAGCCTGGCGCCACACCAACCGGCGCCGAAGGGCCTCCGCCGGCCGGCGCGAGTCGGCACATGCGCGGGAGCATGCGCACAGGGATTCACTTCCGCATCGGCCATCGCGGAGGACCACAACGGCCGATGCGGAAGGAATACAGTGCCCCCATGGCACAGGCCCGCCCGCGGATCGGTGGGCCCCGACCGCGGGCCAGGCCACCGTGGGGGCACCTCCCGGGGCAAGATCCCCCCCCGCGACCAGCCTGGAGCACCGGAGCCCGCCCGCGCCGCCAGGTTCTGCCGGTAAGGGACCTACTCTGATTTATGCCGGCGGGACCGGCTACAGGCGGGCGGGACTTCGGCCCTTCGCGGGCCGGAGAATTCGGGTGGTCCCGGTGCCCATTGAGTCGCGCCGGACCCTGCCATTCTCCGAGGGGGACGGCGCGACTCACGCCACGCCAGATTTTGGGGGGCGGGAGAATTGGGAGGACGGCGGGGGCGGGATTCACGCCGACCCCCGGCGATTCTCCCACCCGGCGGGATGTCGGAGAATCCCACCCATAATCTTTATTAGTGTCACAAGTAGGCATACATTAACACTGCATTGAAGTTACTGTGAAAATCCCCTAGTCGCCACACTCCGCGCCTGTTCAGTAAACTGAGCGAGAATTCAGAATGTCCAATTCACCTAACAAGCACGTCTTTGGGACTTGTGGGAGGAAACTGGAGCACCCGGAAGAAACCCACACAGACATGGGGAGAACGTGCAGACTCTGCACAGACAGTGACCCACGGCGCGAATTGAACCCGGGTCCCTGGCACTGTGAAGCAACAGTGCTAACCACTGTGTTACCGTGCCAGCCATAGCACTTGAGCTGTAAAGATGGGAATTTACTCCATATTTTGGGGTAAATAATCCAGCTTCCGCATATTAGTGAAGTAATCTAATTTACATCATTTAAGCTATAATGGGATAAAGCAACAGTGATAGGATAAAATCTAACCTCGAACAGCAACATAGTTGTACATGAATTCCCTGATGTGCGTCACTCAACATCATGGAAATCATTTGTATTTTTACTGTGCAACAGTGTTCCAATGTGAAAGTCTGAAGACAAAACACTTACTTTGTTTTAAAAAGAAAGGGCAATTTTCATATTACAGCATTGAAAAGATAATAGTACAATATCAATTTTTACTGCTAATTATTGTTCCTAAATCACCTCTGTAGGTTTAACCTTTTCATACATATAAATTCATGTTTACTGAGTTGTTCCTTGGAGTCCTATATTTTCTCTGATTGCTTGACAAAAGCTGGAGAGAGCTGTTTTAAATTTCCAATCTCCCTTGTATATCTATAATTTACAAAATACCTTGACCATGCCCACCATTTTAAGAAAAGTCAATTCCCTCCTGTTGATAATTTCAGCAAAATGCTGGAGCGAAAACAAAATGGAAAATCATGTTAACTTGCATCCTGAAGTAGTCAATAAGGATTTCATCCCATTGAAAACATCGTCAAATACTTTTATGCACTCTTTTGTAGCACATTCAACTCTATCAAAGCAGACAGAACAAATTGTTAGTTGAGATGAGAGTTCATTAATTTGTAAAATATTTGGTCATCATCTGACACCTTCTCGCAGAGAAAGGAACATGTGAACATTTGAGGTGACAACCATTGCATTCTGAAGGTTCGCAGCAAGCATGTGATTTCACTTTGGTGTTTATGAATCTCATTATACAGGGGCCGATTTTCAATCAGAATGCCAACCCCTACAATTTATGTACAAGGAATAGGTTTCAGAGATAAGAAGCTCAGGTTGCTTATGAGAAACTACCTATTTACTGTAAATACAACTTGATTTTACTTAATATCTTCAATAACAATAACATCTCAAGGTTTTTGAAGAAGAATAATGACGAATAGACTCAGGAGCAGAGGAGAGAAGATCATTTAAGACACATTTAAGACAGAAGTGAGGAAACATTTCTTCTCTGAGAGGGTAGTGAATCTGTGGAGTTCTTTACCGCAGAGGATTGCAGAGACTGGGTCATTGAGTATGTTCAAGGCTGAGCTCGACATATTTTTAATCAGTAAAGGAATCAAGGGTTATGGGGATAAGGCAGGAAAGTGGAGTTGAGGCTCATTCCAGCAGATCAGTCATGATTTCATTAAATGGCAGAGCAGTCTCGATAGGCCAAATGGCCTCCTTCTGTTCTTCCGTCTTATGGACCAAAGTTTGGTCAAAAAGTGGATTTTGAGGTGGTGCAGAATTGAATCATGCCCATGGGAGCTGGAACAGAGGCAGGTAGGGGAAGTGAATTGTGTGAGAAGAGAAATGTCAGCTTCCTGACAGTGGGGTGAAAATCAGGAATTAAATTGGCAGCGGATTAAACGAGCATGGTTCACGATGCAAGCAATAGGAAGCTATTTTTAATGCATAAGCATGTCATGTTTTTGCGCCGTTTTGGGCGCCAGTCGGCGGACATCGCGCCGATACCGGAGAATTTCGCCCAAGATCACCAGATTAAATTGTACCTTTGTGATCCAGCAGCAAATAAGAAACACCTGCCATCAGATTCACAACAGGTGAAAGGTGGACCCAGGGTAGTCTTCCTGCTGGATTTGGAGTGGGTAGGACTTGCAGTTCCAGGGTCCAAATGGGAGTATCTAAGGACAAAGCTGCAACAACAGGAAGACGTGGCAGAGGCCAGGTCGAGATAGGAGTTGGCTACAGTGGCTTTGATGGAGATTAGGGTGTGGTCAATGCACATCAGTGGGATCCTCATTTGTCCACAGTCCTCAAGTCGGAAGGAAGGTCAGATAGACTGTGCTGACCAGACCTGCAGTTTGCTTCAGACAGACAGATTGAGTCTTGTGCACCCAGTGCTTTCTGATGCTGTGGGAGAGGAGAGGAACTGGCAGAGGATGGCCCAGGGTCAGGCACAGCAATGGCCAGAAGGACAACAAGGAGCAACAGCAGCATATCAGGCAACTCAAGATGCCGACAACCAGGGGTCATCGTGTCACTGAGCAATGCCGCATAACCAAATATACCGCAGATGGAGTAACTACCTGAAATTCTCAGAGAAGCAATGTCAAAGACTGTTAAGAATGTCACTGACATATGTAAGCTCCTGCAGGAAGACCTACAGCCCTGTGGAATGGGAGGAAATCATCCTATGTTCATGGCCTTAAAATTCAAAGTGCCCTTGCATTTCTACACCACTGGGTAATTCCAGGGTTCCATGGAGGAACATGTATGGCATCTCCCAATTAACTACACAACAGGTGTCTAAAGGAATTCACCAATGCCATGTTCAAAAGGGCCAATGGTTTTACGCAATTCACCACAGCCCCTGAGAGCCAGACAGAATTGTAGAATTTGACTCCATAGCTGGATTTCCCCAAGTACAAGGGACAATTGATTGCACACATATGGCCTGGGAACATCCAACAGCATTCAAAAACCAAACGGGGGTTCATTCCATGTCTGTGCAGCTGGTTTGTGAGCACCAGAATTGAATCCTGCAGATGTGTGCTCTGGGAGCTCTCACGAATTGTACACCCTCAGTCAGCCTCACATGCCACAGCTTCCTCTGCCCAGCTGCAGAATTGACTCCTAGGTGATGGCAGCTATCCTCAGAAAACCTGTGTGGAACCCACAAAGCGCAGCAGATGAGAGGTACAATGCCTCTGATGCCTCAACAAGGGAAACAATAAAACAGACAACTGGACTGCTGAAGATGCGGTTCCACTGCCTGGAAAGCTCAGGCAGAGTGCTGCAGTATGCACCACATACTCACCATGGTCTGCTGTCTCCTCACAAAATATAACACAGCAAATAGGTGAGTAACTGCCAGACAGGGAGATGGAGGGACTGAATTATTCCTCAGTCGGTGATAAAGGGAAAGAATCAGTCGATCCTGAGATGATGCATGGCGCAGCTCCAGCTTCAGATGCCAGGGCAATGAAGCAATGTGTCAGACATGCCCATGAGATCCTCATTGCATCCTGATTCCAGCCAACAGGCCCACAGCCTTTACCAGTTAGAAGGTAATTAGCTGCAGCCCTTGACACAACAAGCCCATCCACATGGTCCTATCAAAGGTATGAACACTTCTGATTTGGAAGGAGGTTGCACATGACTCAGTTGCACATGCTCTAATTGTAACAAGTTCTGGCTAAGAACTCTATGTGTTCACCTGCAAAATGTGGGATGCCTCAACTGCAGTTGCAAATGAGTGAAAAGCAGGTGAGCAACATTTGCTGGTTGTCCAGCGAGGTTCCAATCCCCTTACCCAAGATTGGCAAACATAGAAACTACAATATGTAAGAAGCTTACCTACTTCTGAGGCTTTACTCGAACCCCCACATCAGCCAAAATTGATCAATGAAGCGCCAAGCCCTTAAAAATGCTTTTCTGGTTGAAAACGTCCCAACATGACCAATCAACATACATGAATTAAGTGCTCAAAACTACGTTTACAAATAAACTTCTAATGTCATGGAATGGCTAGGCACGTGTTCCCCCTTTGCACCCTTAGAAGGTTTCTTGCTAACTTTTTTGCCAACTGCACCTCAGTACAACCAGGACATTGACAGTGAGGTAGAGGCAGCACATTGAGTGCTGTGCCATGGGATGACCTTTGCTGCTGTTCATTGGTGGCTTGAAGCCAAAAGGGCTTCGGCCTGCTGAAGGTCTGCTGCACAGGTCCAGGTGCAGCCTCTTCAGCATCACCTTCTGGATACACTGGGGTCACTGGAACAGTTTCAATAATGTCCTTTAGGGATGGAAACCTGCCATCCTTACCTGATCCGGCCTCCATTTGACTGCAGACTCACAGCAATGTGGTTAACTCTTAAATGCCCTCTGAAATGTCCTAGCAAGCCTCTCAGTTGTATTCAACCGCTATGAAAACACAGAAAAGGAATGAAACCGGACGGACCACCCAGCATCAAACCAGGCACCGGAACTGACAAGAACAAACCCAGCCCTGCCGACCCTGCAAAGTCCTCCTTACAAACATCTGGGGGCTTGTGCCAAACTTGGGAGAGCTGTCTCACAGACTAGTTAAGCAACAGCCTGACATAGTCATACTCACAGACTCATACCTTGCAGACAGTGTCCTAGACACCACTATCACCATTCCTGGGTATGTCCTGTCTCACTGGCAGGACAGACCCAGTACAGTTGGTACACAGTGGTATACAGTCAGGAGGGAGTTGCCCTGGGAGTCCTCAACATCGACTCTGGACACCATGTAGTCTCACGGCTTCAGGTTAAACTTGGGCAAGGAACCTCCTGCTGATTACCACGTACCGGCCACCATCAGCTGATGAATTAGTCCTCCGTGTTGAACACCACTTGGAGGAAACACCAAGGGTGGCAAAGGTGCAGAATATTCTCTGGGTGGGTGACTTCAATGCCAATCACCAAGAATGGCTCGGCAGTACCACCAGAGACTGAGCTGGCTGGTTCCAAAGGGACATGGGTGTTAGACTGGGACAGCAGCAGGTGGTAAGAGAACCAATAAGAGGGAAAAACATACTTGACCTCATCCTTACCAATCTGCCTGCTGCAGATGCATCTGTCCATGATGGTATCGGTCAAAGTGACCACCGCACAGTCCTTGTGGAGACAAAGTCCCATCTTCACATTGAGGATACCCTCCATAGTGTTCTGTGGCACGACCACCGTGCTAAATGGGATAGACTTCAAATAGATCTCGCAACTCAAGACTGGGCATCCATGAGGTGCTGTCGGCCATCAACAGCATCAGAATTGTATTTAACCACAATCTGCAATGTCTTGGCCTGGCACATCCCCCTTTCTACAAAGAACAATACAGCACAGGAACAGACCCTTTGGCTCTCCAAGCCTGCACTGACCAGAAAACACCGACCAAAGCCTGCCCACAATCTACAAGGCACAAGTCAGAAGTGTAATGGAATATTCTCCACTTGTCTGGATGAGTGCAACTCCCAACGACACTCAAGAAGCTCAACACCATCCAGGACAAAGCAGCCCGCTTGATTGCTCCACCACCGACGAACAATGCCTGTCATGTGTACCATGTACAAGATGCATTGCAGTAACTCACTAAGGTTCCTTAGATAACACCTTCCAAACCCACGACCACTACCTTCTAGTAGGACAAGAGCAGCAGATACCTGGGAACCCCACCACCTGGAGGTTTCCCTCCAAGTCATTCACCACCCTGACTTGGAAATATATCAACGTTCCTTCACTGTCACTGGGGCAAAATCCTGGAACTCCCTCCCTAACAGCACATTGGGTGTACCTACACCTGAAGGACTGCAGCGGTTCAAGAAGGCAACTCACCACCACCTTCTGAAGTGCAAGTAGGGATGGGCAATAAATACTGGCCTAACCAATGACGGCCATATCCCAAAAATGAATTTTAAACAAAGGGGAGGAGGAACAACAATTAACTCTTGGAGTGCCCTCACAAGATGGCCCCGAAGTACATCTCTGATACTCCTTCTCCCTGTTGCAATGACACTTCCCTCACTTCAGGAGGAGAAAGTGCACCCGAAGAAAGGTAAAGCTGCTTTGTCCCCATCTCTGCTCGCCAACACTGTATTGAGTCCATAATCAGAGCGATGGAATGCAGGTTCGAGTGTATATCCAGCAGCCACTGAGTCTTCTGCTGGACCTCGCTTTCCATGACAGTCACAAACCTCCCCATGGAGGAAGTCAGATGCTCACGCACTAGAGATATGGCAGAAATCATGGCTTGGATGGTGTCCTTCTCCATTCTCTTGAGATTGTCCATCCATCTCTGTCTCTGCATCTCCAGGATTGGTCTGGTTCCCATCAGTCCCTTCATCAGATGCTGGTGACAATATTGTGGGGAGGACACAGAGAAGCCGCAAAGAGATATAGACAGGTAGATGAGTGGGCAAAAGATGATATATACATCTATTAAGTTAGGGAGGTGCTAAGTTACTCACTTTGGTCATAAGTTTGAAAAGGGGAATATTTTTTAAAAGGTGGGAAACCTGTAAGTGTTGATATTCAAAGACGCTTGTGTTGCTGATTCCTCTTTACTATGCTCTTTACTCTGGCTCTGTTCCAATTAGGGCAATCCGTGAATTTACCTTTTTTCTATATTGTCTATGTCCGAATGCTTAGAGTCGCCACATATCGAATGATACCACCACAAGTTTCAACCGGCTATCGATCAAAGAGCCAAACACCAGTTAGTTAGTTCAAGGTCAAGGGTACTTTATTTACAGACAATCAATCATGCAACATACACTACTAGTTAACTATACCTATTACTAAGACAACCTGTACTTAACGTCGGGCACCCGGTTTGGGTCAGGAAACAGTGGCCGCTGTTCAGGATCTCTTGGGTTCGAAGTGGTAACTGCTGCTCGGCTGGGCTCGTCCTTCTGGTAGTGGGCGTTGAACTCGAACTTGCTTTTGGTGTTGCTGCAGTTGGCGATGGCCGTGACCGGGGTACCAAGGCCAAAAGAGAGTGAGCATATGGCAAACTCTTCCTTTATACTCGGGGGGGCTTTCGCACTCTTTTGGGCGGTCCTTCGATTTTGACCTTACTAATTGGGTGATCCCTGATCACTCTGTTCGATTCCTTAGCCAATAAGTGGGCGGGGATCTGGATGACTGGGCGTGTCTCAAGCGATCATTGACCCCGTGTTTGTGTTTCCCTTGGACATGGTGTGGCGCCCAAATGTCTGGGACTGTCCCGGTAGCTGGAGTACCAGTCCTTTGTGTTGGGGGAGATGGGCCATCACCTGCTAATCGGCCTGATTAACTTGCTAATGGGACGGGATTTCGATACCGTCTGGACTTTGCTGACAATATGCATTTCAGGCTCAGAACCTGCCTGATTCTTGGCTTGTCCATTTTGCCCATCAGTCTTTGCGAGTTGCTCTGTGCTTAGTTAGAAGTGGCCATCCCAGATGGCTACACTTGCATGTTCTGGTACCAGGAACACACAAAGTTAACAAGCAGGTGCAGGTAAGCAACTGACATATTGGCCTTTATTGCAGGAGGATTGGGGTACAAGAATAAAGAGGTCTTGCTACAGTTGTACAGGGTTCTGGTGAGACCACATCTGGAAAACTGTGCAGTTTTGGTCTCCACATTTAAGAAATAATTTACTTGAATTTGAGGTGGTACAGTGAAAGTTTATTAAATTGGTCCTTGGGATGAGGGGATTGTTCTGTGATGTGTCGTGTTAAGCACACTGAGATAACACAGGCTGCAACTGGATGCAGCTTTAACTGAAAGATACTCCAGACCTTGAAGTTAGTTCAATCTGATTTATTGAACCTGTCACACAGTTCGCACGGTTCTCTATGAGTTCGACTCTCTGCTAACCTAAGTGTGATTACTCTGTCTGACTGAACCAGACTAGCTCTTAGCCACGTGCTGGAGGTGTGATACTGTAAATACATCCTGACTCACTCTGTAGATGTCCCCAGTGGAAAGAACTGGAGTTTGAGTGCCTCGTGCCTTTTATAGTGGGAAACCACCCCCAAGTGTTCTGCCTGCTGATTGGTTATGTCCTGATCTCTGTGTTCATTAGCTGCCTGTCTGTATCTCATTATGTGCATGTCTGCATATCATGACATCTCCCCTTTTGAAATGTTTTTCTGAAGCATATGTGAAAGTATTTACATGTGTAGGCCGAAAAACTAACTTATTTACATACAATGGCAGATGGGAACATATGTACATGTGAGAACAGGTATCTAATGTGCAAAAACAAAATATAGCAAACAAAAGAAATGTTCATAAGTCCAGTCTCTGGGGCTTGCGCCTGATCCTGGTCGACTGCCGGAGAGGTGGTGGTGGGGATGACGGCGCCTTGATAGGCGGGATTGAAGCCTGACTGGTGGCCTCGTTGTTCGAGGTATCAGGAGGTGGCACAATAACAGATGGAAACAACAAAGAATGTGGTTGTGGGCAGGCAACTGTGCGCAGTGCCCGTCTGTTTCGCCGCACAACAGAGCCATCAGCCATATGCACAACATACGATCGAGGAGCAGCCTGTCGAACAACAACAGCTGGAGCTGACCAGCCTTCATCAGGTAGCTTGACTCGAACAGCATCCGCCGGGGATAGCACAGGCAAATCGGTGGCATGAGTGTCATAGCCCTGCTTTTGCCGCTCCCTGAGTTTCTGCACCTTCTGCGGCACCGGGAGGTGATCCAGGTCAGGCAAGTGGAAGAGTCATCCGCAGGTCCCTGTTCATCAGGGGTTGAGCCTGTGACATGCCGGTGGACAGAGGGGTTGCCCTGTACGCAAGGTTGACGTCAGAAGCAGAATCCGCGGCCTTGCAGATGAGCTGCTTCACTATGTGCACCTCTTTCTCAACCTTCCCGTTGGACTGCGGGCAATGTGGGCTGGAAGTGACATGGTTGAACTGATATGACTGGGCAAATCTTGACCACTCTTGACTGCTGAAGCAAGGACTGTCGTCACTCATGACAGTGAGTGGCATACCATGCCTGGAGAACGTCTCCTTACAGGCCTTGATGACGGTCTTGGATGTGAGGTCCGAGAGCTTCACGACTTCTGGGTAGTTGGAAAAATAATCAATGATTAACATATAATCCCGACCATTGGCGTGAAAGAGGTCGATGCTCACCTTGGACAATGGGGAGGTCACAATTTTGTGCTGCTGAAGCATCTCCTTGCTCTGTGCTGGCTGGAAGCGTTGACAGTGTTGCTAACATGCTGTTGTCTCTTAATTTGGCTCTGTTTAATTACGTTTGCTCAAGAGTCGCCAGGTATCTTTCGATACCGCCACAAGGTTCAAAACCGAATACTGATCAAAGACTCGATACACCAGTTAGTAAGTTCAAAAGCAATGCTCATTTATTTACACACAGTCAAACCTACTCATGCATAAAACTCTACAACCTAAACTATCACTATTACTAAAAGCCTATACTTAGCTTCGTGTGCCCACTCAGTCAGAGGAACAATGGCCGTTGCTCGGTTCTGAGGCTGCTGGGTTGAGCTGTTTACTGGATAGCAACTAGGAGCGTCTATCTTGTAGCGTGCGTTAACTTGGAACTTACTTGGTCTGGAGCAGCTTTGGCAGTTCTCTCCTCGCTGAGAGCCAAGGCCAAGAGAGAGATCCTCTCTTGGGGAGCCCTTTTTATACCCCAAAAGGGCTTCGCGCGCTTTTGGGCGGGCCTTGAACTTGGCCCCAATTAATTGGGCCTTTTCCCAATTGTCCTTATCGATTTTCCTCCAATAGAGGGGTGGGTTCCCTGGTTGCTGGGCGTGTCCTAGGTGGCCGTTGGTCTGCTTTGTTTTAGTCTCCTCTGGCGCCTGGATGTCTGTCTTAGCATTGTTTACCTAAATGTTGCCTTTTGTTCCCGGGGATGGCTCATTAGTATGTAAATGGTTCTGCAGTATCGGACTTGTCTGAGAGCTACAACTCTAATCAACAGACAGACCCCGCACCTGCTTGCTTTTTCGGTATTGTCCAATCTTCCCTGCACTCTTTGTAAAGTGTCCATTTTGTAATCGGGACGTGGCCATCCCAGATGGCTACAACAGGTTGGACAGTTGAGGACCATATTCAAGATGTCCTGACTAATCGCAGGCCAGTAGACAGCTTGCCTGGCTCTGCGCCTGCACTTCTCGACACCCAGATGTCCCGCGTGGATTTGCCAGAGCACCAAGCTCTGGAGGCTGAGTGGAATGACAATGCGGTCCAGCTTGAGGAGGATACCATCAACCACCGTCAGGTCGTCCTTCACATTGAAGAATTGAGGGCACTGTCCTTTTTGCCAGCCATTGGCGAGGTGGCGCATGACACACTGCAGAAGAGGGTCTTTGGCTGTCCCGTCGCGAATGCGAATAACCTTTTCACCCGACGCCGGGAGGTTGCTGGCCCACAGCTGCACCTGTGATTCAATCTGTTGGATGAATGCCAGCGGTTCATTGAGCAAACTAATGGAGCGGGACAAGGCATCTGCAATAATGAGCTCCTTGCCAGGCGTGTACACTAGTTCAAAGTCGTACCTTCTGAGTCTGAGGAGGATGCGCTGCAGCCGGGGCGCATGTCGTTCAGGTCCTTGTGGATAATGTGGACCAGAGGCCTGTGGTCCGTCTCGACGGTGAACGTCGGCAGGCAGTAGACATAATCGTGGAACTTGATAATTTCAGAGAGAAGGCCCAGGCATTCCTTTTCAATTTGGGCATTGGTGGTGTCATTGCCCATGATGCGTAGACAACCAGTGCCCAGGATGAAGTGTCATCGCGCTGGAGCAACACCGCGCTGATGCCATCCTGGCTCTCATCTGTCGAGATTTTTGTTTCCCTGTCAGGGTCAAAAAATGGCAATACAGGTGCAGTGGTGAGCTTGGCTTTCAGCTCCAACCACTCTGCTTGATGAGCTGCCTGCCACTCAAAGGCAGTGGACATTTTCACCAGGTGTCTGAGGGCCGTGGTGTGTGAGGCCAGGTTTGGGATAAACTTGCCCAAAATGTTTACCATGCCGAGGAAGCGCAGCACCGCCTTCTTGTCTTCAGGCGTCTTCATGGCTTCGATGGCCTTGACCTAGTCTGTGTCCGGGCGAATACCCTGCTGAGATATCTGGTCACCTGAGAACTTAAGTGTCGACATGCCAAAGCAACAGTTGGCCTTGTTCAGCTTGAGGCCATTGGCATGGACACGGCGGAATACCTGCTGGAGACGAGAGATGTGCTCTTCGGGGGTCGTGGACCATATGATAACGTCGTCCACATACACACGAACCCCTTCAATGCCCTCCATCACCTGCTCCATAATTCTATGGAAGAACTCCGAGGCCGAGGCAATGCCGAACGACATACGATTATAGCAGTACCTGCCAAACGGTGTGTTGAAGGTGCAGAGCCTTCTGCTGGACTCATCCAGCTGGATTTGCCAGAATCCATGTGAAAAACCGGGCGTGTGCCTTCTCACTTGTGAGTTCCTCCCCTTCGGGATGGGGTCGTGTTCCCGCATTATATTCTGGTTGAGATCCTTCAGATCAATGCAGATGCGCAGCTCCCCCGAAGGCTTTTTTACACATAGCATCAAGCTGACCCAGTCAGTCGGTTCTGTAACTTTGGAAATGATGCCCTGGTCCTAAAGATCCTTGAGCTGTGCCTTCAGGCGCTCCCTCAGTGGAGCCGGGACCCGGCATGATGCGTGGACCACAGGCGTGGCATCAGGCCGCAGCAGGATCTTGTACCGATATGGCAGAGTGCCCATCCCGTCAAACACATCCGGATACTGAGTGAGGATGTCGTCAACGCTGGCTTGAAGATCCACGTTGGGGGAGGTCATTGTGTTGACCTGCTACACAAGGTTTAGCTGCTTGCATGCATGTGCGCCGAGCAGGGAGGCCCTGTCTGGCTTGACGATTTCAAACCTTAGCCTTGCGTGAATGCTCCTGTTGGAGACGAGCAGATGGCAGGATCCCAGTGCTGTGATGGCATTGCCATTATAGTCCAGGAGCTGGCAGGCTGCTGGAAGGAGCTTGGCTGGCTTCTTGATGCGGTTGAAATCTGCCTGTGAAAGGAGATTGGCAGAAGCACCTGTGTCCAGCTTGAACTGGATAGAGCATTGATTTACTTGCATCACCGCACGCCATTCGTCCGCAGAATCCACAGTGAGGATGGACAAGCGTCGTGATGATGTCGGTGAGGCATGTTCACGTGTGGTTATGATGCCCACACGGTAGGGGGACTCCAGGCAATCGTCCTCTGGATCCGTTGTCCTGACAGGATCAGAATCCTGTAAACCTTGTACACTCCGAACACGCCTGCGTTGGAATTGGGAGTGCTGGCCCTTGACTAGTGGTACAGACCTGCACAAGGCTGCATAGTGTCCAGGCTTTCCGCAATTTAAACATCGCCTGCCTCTTGCAGGGCAGTGTTTCTTTAAGTGGGCGGTGCCGCAGTTCAGGCATGTCATGCCGTCGTTACGCACCGCGCATCGTCGCACATGCGCAGTGCGGTCGGCAGGCGTTCGCACCTGTGCAGTGTGGTGATCGGCCGTCCGTTATCCCATTCACATCGCGCATGCGTGGGGCTCCGGGAAGAGCATGCAAAATGGCTGCTTTCATCAATGCTGAGGCGCTGCCTCCGGGCGATGGCCTGCACACACTCTGCCTTGTGGGAGGCACGTTTCTCATTTTCAGCCGATTTGTATTGGGAATACCGATTTTTGGCGTGCTCATACACTGTACATGTTTTAATCGCGACTGACAGGGTTATATGCTTTATTTTTAAAAGCTGCTCTCTCAGAGGATCAGAGTGCACTCCGAAAATGATTTGGTCTCTGATCATGGAGTCAGCAATATCACCAAAGTTGCAGGACAGCACTAGTAGATGGAGATTAGTTAAGAAGGAGTTCAAAGATTCATCTTTACCTTGTAGGCGTTGTTTGAATATATAGCGCTCGAAGATTTCATTGGTGTCCACTTCACAATGACTATCAAACTTGTCCAGGATGGTCTGAAACTTTGTCTTGGCCTGGCCTTCGGTGAAGTTAAATGAGTTGAAGAGTTGGATGGCTTGATCCCCCCCGCAGTTGAGAGGAGAATCTTCCTGGCATCAGATGCACCCACGAGGTCTGAAGCTTCAATGTACAGCAGAAACCTTTGCTTGAAAGTCCACCAGTTGGCACTGAGATTGCCGGAGGTCCGCAGCTGTTGAGGAGCCTAGATCTTCTCCATGGTGCCGGGATACATTTGCTGGTCGCCACGGAACAGATTGAGGTAAACCACCTAGGGATAGCAGTCTCCTGGTATCATGTCGTGTTAAGCACACTGAGATAACACAGGCTGCAACTGGATGCAGCTTTAACTGAAAGATACTACAGACCTTGAAGTTAGTTCAGTCTGATTTATTGAACCTGTCACACAGTGAGCACAGTTCTCTGTGAGTTCGACTCTTTGCTAACCCAATGTGATTACTCTGTCTGACTGAACCAGACTAGCTCTTAGCCACGTGCTGGAGGTGTTATGTGATATATACATCCTGATTCACTCTGTAGATGTCCCCAGTGGAAAGAGGCGGAGTGTGAGTGCCTCGTGCCTTTTATAGTGGGAAAACCCCCCAAGTGTTCTGCCTGCTGATTGGTTATGTCCTGTTCTCTGTGTTCATTAGCTGCCTATCTATATCTCATTATGTGCATGTCTGCATATCATGACATGATGAAAGGCTGAGTAAATTAGGCTCATATTCTCTGGAGATAAGAAGAATTAGGGGCGATCTCATTGATACCTACAACATTCTGAAGGTGATTGACTGGGAAGACGCTGAGAGATTGTTTCTGCTAGTTGGAGAACCTGGCGCACTTCCGGCCCTGTCATCGGGACTGCTGCTGCAGCGGAAATACATCGCAGTTTCAAAACTGGAGAGAAACTGTCGGATGAGGGAGGGTGATGGTGGGAAGCAGCATACTTAGAGAAGAAGTTACAGAGTGTCAAACCAGAGATCATGACCAATGATTGAAGGAAGGTATGGGAGGTGTGCAAAAGGTCAGAGTTAGAACATAGGTTGTGCTTGGGCTGTAAAGCTAGAGTTTCTGGAGCAAGGAAATTAAAAGTAAGGATGAGAATTTTAAAGTTTGTGAATTGAGGGATTGGGAGCCAGGGTGGATCAGAGAGAATGGGAGATTAAGACTTAGCGCAGAACATGGCACAGTTCAGGGCCAGGTGGCCATTATGTGGTTGCAAATGAGGGTTCTTGAGCTCTCCTAAAGAAGTGCCTTACCTCACCAAAATGGTGCTTTACCTCTCCAAAGAATTCCAGCAGGTTTAGATCTTTTTTCCCCAAAAATCTGTAAAGCCCACAAATCGTGTTTTAGAAACCTGGGCGACCAAACTTGCTTCTGTTTGAAGGCATCAACATTTTGAAATGTGCAGCTGCGTCCTTGAAATGTAGATTGGCAAAACACATCCTACCCACATTTCACCTCCCCACCCAGCAAAAATGGTGGGTGCCGGGTTCGGGGGCAAGACCCCTGAATTCAGGGCTCTGATGCCGTTTGAGATGCGGCGTCCTCGTGTAATCACAAAATTTGGGCCTTGAATAAGAACTGCACCAAGAAAGGGCAGTATAACGTTACTGGTACAATGCATCTGCATTAGCGATTAACACCCAAGAAAAAAGCAGCATTAATTATCCTCTGATGCAAACTGAGAAAATCGAAGTCTGAAGACCTCTCAGTAATTAACTGCTAACAGAATGGGAGAACAGATGTTCCTGTTTAATCTTCTGAATTAACATTTTTTGCTTGAAAGCAAGAGGATATCAGAAAATGTGGAACAAGTTAAAGTCATCATACCGATTCTTTCCAGAAATCATGTACAATGTATCATATTATGCAACAATTTGAAGTGGTCAAGGGTGAACATTTTAAATGTTGTTAGAGATAAAAACCTTGAAATTTTTAACAAAATATTTTGGATGCCGACAGCAAAACTGATGTTGAATGTTATCGATTTAGCAACTGTGGAGGGGCACGCACCGGCTCCACTTGGAACACAATCGATTCCAATGGAAAATGGTGCAGGATTCACCGGGTCCGTGACTGACACTCGGGAGGCCAACAAGCTGCAGCCGCATATACACATTACAATCCCCAAACACACTCATCCCAGCCAACAAGATGGCACTGGTTATGCTGAAGCATGCCCAAACAACTGATCAGTCGGCTGGGGTCAGACGGCACCTAGGGGGGTGGCCTGGTGGGACACCTGTACAACCTGTGGCCCTAAGTTCACAGTGGGCTGTTAGCGATGTGTGTAGCTGCATGGCTGCCTTGCCGGCTGCGGCAATGGTGTTCCGTGCCCATCCACCCTGACCTCACAGCCCAGCCTCCTGGCCACCTCCCATACTTCCCCCGGCCCTGGCAGAAGCCTCCCAGGCAACGGCACAATTGTCAGCAATCTATGGCGATGTTGGACACTTTCCATACCCCTTCTCCCTCCCTAAGCACCCACAACGCCGGTTTCACCATTTTTATCAGAACACCTGAATCGCGCCATCGGGAACTCAGCCCATCGGAGGCGGAGCATCGCGGAGGTCCTGGAGAATAGCAAGTCGGGCCCGCTAATGACATGCAAACGGTGTTTACTGAACCTGCATCCAGGATCACATTGACACCGCTGTCGAGGTGAAAGAGAACTGCGATTTGATGTCAAATCGGTGTCCGCCGTGATTTTAGCGCAAGAACCTATCTCCGCCCAATTGCGTTTCGCGATTTAGGCGACAGCCAACGGAGAATCCTGTCCATTGGTTTTATATGGTTTGTGTGGTTTGCTGACAGCTCAGTCAAACAAGCAAAAAACTTGCTGACAGCTCATTAAAAAAATAAACAAAGTTTATTTTTGACAGTTAATTTCACCAAGAAATGTCCGTAACATTTTTACGGGTCTGCTTTTGATGGTCTTTAAAGTCAACACCACTGCTATTACTGAACTACACCCTCCATATGATCAGAGAAAACTTTTACTGCTCAGGATCTCGTAAACTGATAGTGTTCTCTATGGACTGGAACAATAAGATTCCTTATTGCGTGTGTTGGATTCATTTGCATTGCCATGTGTGTTCTTTATCTATTTGGAAGACAAGTTTATAAGCACTCGTTGAGTGAGACAAGATCAATCGTAAAACAAACTGGTTTATTTTACATGAAATATGAGTGAGCAAATTAATTCTTTGGAGCCAAATGTATCTCTTCCCCACCACTCTTCCTAACATAGAAATAATAAAATAAGTGACTTTTCCCTTTACAGGATGAATTCACACATAAGTTGGCAGTACTGTATTAACTGGAAACCTGTCTTTAAGTATAAAGCCTCTTTAACTCATTCTGGAACAATTCTGGGTTAGGTTCAATATCCATATGTCCACTGTGTAAAAACTGATGCGATAGGCTGATCCCATTAGGTATTCCCATTAATTTGTCCCAGAAAATGTCCTGGATAACCTTTATGCCTCTGGGAATTAATCTGTTGATTAATCTGGGAACTATATCATAGCAACATCATAGGCTGGACTTTTCCAGTCCTGGCAAAGTCAGTGGGCGTTTGAATGGCACCCAAATCTGCTGCAGGGAAACCCATGTCAAACTGACTTTCCGCCCAGGCATAAAAGGTAAAAAAGTGACATTATTCAACTCTGTAACCCTCAAGGTTTTCTGGATGAGCCCCATCAAAAGATCAAGGCAGATGGCTAGGTGGGGAATCACTGAGGGCAGATGGGTCAGGAAATGCCAGGCTGAGGTCAGCATTTGGCCCTGCAAGTGGATGAGCAGGTATGCCAGGGTCACTTTGGCTGAATGGGCAGGTACGGAGCAGACTTTATATAAATTATGATGTATATCATCAGTGGTGTTATAGAGAAACAGGTATTTTTGGAAGGATGGCAAATTAGCAACGTGGCACTGGATTGTGAGCGATGAGAGTGGTAATCCGTGCGGTGGTTTAAGTGCAGTAATATAATGGATGTTGCAATAAGGAAAACTATTTTTTAAATGCCATTAGTGAAAACCATAAAAAGATGACTAACAGCTTTAAAAGATTTTTACGTCATCCAGTATTAATTTATAGCCTAGTGCCAATAAGTTCGGCATTTTTCTGAACAAATCTTAAACATTTAGCAGCCTTCTTTTGGAACATGGAGATAAATGTATTCAGAGAGAGCATGCAACATCTATGACCTTTGAAAAAGTATAAAATGTTACAAAGGATCAAAGTGTTAACGGTTTAATGTTTGAAGAGTTTACAAAACCTGGCACAGTCCAAGTTGACTTCTAAGCTTTTTGTCAAAGGAAGTCTGGTCCCTGTGCATTAGTTTCTTCCTCTTGTCTGCCATGAACAGACACATAATGAGCCAACCACAATAATTCATAACAGTTTGAACTGTTAATATTCCATTTTAGGAATTATAACTGGTTGGACTGTGAGAAACTGAAAGATCACCATCTGTAAGTTTTGAATTCAGGGGGCACCTTTGTGCAATGTTAGATTGCTTTTGCTTCGAATTGTGTTGTCGGTTTTCTGTTCCATGCTTACAGATGGCTTTCGGTTCCTGAAAAATTCCTGCCTTAGACTTACGGTGGCTTTTTTCAATGAAAGTTGTGAAGGGCTGTAAATTTGCAACTGCAGTACAAGTCAGGCAGCTAATGACACAGTTACATCGGGCAGACCAAAGAAGCAATATTTGCTGATGTTTTTTTTTCAGGATGACAAATTTAATTCACAAAATATTGAGGTTGGAGTAAAAGTAAATCTGTGATGATCAAGATCATTTTGACAATCTCTCTTTCAAATCTTCCATCATCACTCACTCCTCAAGAATAAATACCTACCCTTACGCCCTATGGTTTTCCAAGCTATTGCTCAATCTGCACCTTTCTTGTCATCTCAAGGCCTTGCGTATGTTGCTGCCTGCCAAATCTATGCTACATCTTCTTTTGCAACTCCATGTTTGAACCTCTCTAATTTGATTTCTGCCCTGCCACAGCACTGCAATGGTCCTAACCAAAGAAACTAATGATACCTTGTGTGACTAATATCTTTGTGCTTTCCTCATCCTTTGCTACATCCCTTTAGTCTTAAGCACAGTTGACCACATCATTCTCTTCTGATTCTTCTCCTAACTTCTCCAGCTAAGTGAGATTCCCCTTGCTTGATTCAACTCTTGTCCATACAGCCATTGACAGAGAATCGCCAACAATGGCACTGCTTCCTCCACTGTTTCTCCTGAGGTCTGACCAGGATCTAGCCAAAGCCCTCTCCAAATCTGCAGATTCTCCAAACACATGACCCCTGCATTCACTTTTTTGTAAAAAAACAAACCTTTTAGTTATTTGTCCTAATGTCTCCCTTTGCATATTTGCAATTTTCTGATTAATCGCTACAGCTGGGAAGCATGTGTCAGTCTTAACACAAGACTGTGCGAGCCAATTGTATGGAAAATCGTATTGGCTTTCAACCAGTTTGTTGGGATGTTTTTCAGAAAGAAAGCCATTTACCAACAAGTATTGCTGACATTTCTCCCCTTCTGCCTGGGGTTCCCTTTGCAATCTTTCGGTCCCCTGCTGGCGGCGGCATCGAGGTTCACGTCCCATGCCAGCAATGGGTGCAGATGGGTAATTTGAACCCTTTTTTATCCTACTAATGGATTGGACACTGGATTCTCCATGCCTCTGTGATGCTCAGGCCCCATGGGCCGGGATTCATGCAGGCATAGATTAGTGCTAGTACTTGCCAGCAAACTCCTGATGCAGTGGACCTTGCAGTGGGCCAAGGATGTTAGTATTTATGAAAGGTGCTCCTAAAGCCCATCAGAGGGCCCCTCTCCCCCACAACCCAAATCCTGCCCACCCCATCTCCAGCCTCTCCACCAGACCCCCCCCATCAGAGACCCGCATCAGACCCCCCACCAGAGTTCCCATAATAGAACCCCCCCATATCAGTGACCCCCTATATCAGAGAACACCCCCTTAGCCCACAGCAAAGAAACCACATATCAGAGACCCCACATAACACAGACCCCCCTCCCTCATATCAGAGACACCGCGAGCAGCAGCTGTTTGAAAGTGAAAACACATTACCATACTTATAACCCCCTCGGATGGGGGAGCTCTGGTGGGAGGGGCTTCTGATTGGGGGGGGTCTCTGATGTGGGTCTCTGATATGAGGGGCCTCTAATGGGAGGAGTCTTGGATATGGGGGTGTCTCTGGTGGGGGTCTCTGGTGGGGGTCTCTGGTATGGGGTCGGCTGGGTCTGGCGGGGGGGGGTCTGATGAGTTGACCTAATAGGGGTATCTGATGGGGGTTGTGATGGGGGTCTGGTGGGGGGTCTCTGATGGGGGTCGGTGTTGGGGGGCTAGATCACCCTCATGTGGAAGGGGTGGTAACCCAGAAATTCCTGTGATCCTGTGAAGGGTAAACAGTGCCCTTACTTGTCAGTGGCGGGTGGGGGCTGGGTGGGGCGGGGGGGGGGGGGGGGGTGGCGGTGAGGCTGAAATTGCATTGCGAGAGGGAAGGGGAGCCAACTGCTGGACATCGCATCGGGCTGTCCACTCAAAATGGTGGCCCAATAGCGGGTTTTTGAAGAGAATCCCTTGCCCATGCCGCCATAAGACCATAAGACATAGGAGCGGAAGTAAGGCCATTCGGCCCATCGAGTCCACTCCACCATTCAATCATGGCTGATTTCAACTCCATTTACCCGCTCTCTCTCCATAGCCCTTAATTCCTCGAGAAATCAAGAATTTATCAACTTCTGTCTTAAAGACACTCAACGTCCCGGCCTCCGCCGCCCTCTGTGGCAATGAATTCCACAGACCCACCACTCTCTGGCTGAAGAAATTTCTCCTCATCTCTGTTCTAAAGTGACTCCCTTTTATTCTAAGGCTGTGCCCCCGGGTCCTAGTCTCCCCTGCTAATGGGAACAACTTCCCTACGTTCACCCTATCTAAGCCATTCATTATCTTGTAAGTTTCTATTAGATCTCCCCTCAACCTCCTAAACTCCAATGAATATAATCCCAGGATCCTCAGACGTTCATCGTATGTTAGGCCTATCATTCCTGGGATCATCCGTGTGAATCTCCGCTGGACCCGCTCCAGTGCCAGTATGTCCTTCCTGAGGTGTGGGGCCCAAAATTGCTCACAGTATTCTAAATGGGGCCTAACTAATGCTTTATAAAGCTTCAGAAGTACATCCCTGCTTTTATATTCCAAGCCTCTTGAGATGAATGATAACATTGCATTTGCTTTCTTAATTACGGACTCAACCTGCAAGTTTACCTTTAGAGAATCCTGGACTAGGACTCCCAAGTCCCTTTGCACTTCAGCATTATGAATTTTGTCACCGTTTAGAAAATAGTCCATGCCTCTATTCTTTTTTCCAAAGTGCAAGACCTCGCACTTGCCCACGTTGAATTTCATCAGCCATTTCTTGGACCACTCTCCTAAACTGTCTAAATCTTTCTGCAGCCTCCCCACCTCCTCCATACTACCTGCCCCTCCACCTATCTTTGTATCATCGGCAAACTTAGCCAGAATGCCCCCAGTCCCGTCATCTAGATCGTTAATATATAAAGAGAACAGCTGTGGCCCCAACACTGAACCCTACGGGACACCACTCGTCACCGGTTGCCATTCCGAAAAAGAACCTTTTATCCCAACTCTCTGCCTTCTGCCTGACAGCCAATCGTCAATCCATGTTAGTACCGTGCCTCGAATACCATGGGCCCTTATTTTACGCAGCAGTCTCCCGTGAGGCACCTTATCAAAGGCCTTTTGGAAGTCAAGATAGATAACATCCATTGGCTCTCCTTGGTCTAACCTATTTGTTATCTCTTCAAAGAACTCTAACAGGTTTGTCAGGCACGACCTCCCCTTACTGAATCCATGCTGACTTGTCCTAATCCGACCCTGCACTTCCAAGAATTTAGAAATCTCATCCTTAACAATGGATTCTAGAATCTTGCCAACAACTGAGGCTAGGCTAATTGGCCTATAATTTTCCATCTTTTTCCTTGTTCCCTTCTTGAACAGGGGGGTTACAACAGCGATTTTCCAATCCTCTGGGACTTTCCCTGACTCCAGTGACTTTTGAAAGATCATAACTAACGCCTCCACTATTTCTTCAGCTATCTCCTTCAGAACTCTAGGATGTAGCCCATCTGGGCCCGGAGATTTATCAATTTTTAGACCTCTTAGTTTCTCTAGCACTTTCTCCTTTGTGATGGCTACCATATTCAACTCTGCCCCCTGACTCTCCGGAATTGTTGGGATATTACTCATGTCTTCTACTGTGAAGACTGACGCAAAGTACTTATTCAGTTCCTCAGCTATTTCCTTGTCTCCCAACACAAAATTACCAGCGTCATTTTGGAGCGGCCCAATGTCAACTTTTGCCTCCCGTTTGTTTTTAATGTATTTAAAGAAACTTTTACTATCATTCCTAATGTTATTGGCTAGCCTACCTTCAAATTTGATCCTCTCTTTCCTTATTTCTCTCTTTGTTATCCTCTGTTTGTTTTTGTAGTCTTCCCAATCTTCTGACTTCCCATTACTCTTTGCCACATTATAGGCTTTCTCTTTTGCTTTGATGCATTCCCTAACTTCCTTTGTCAGCCATGGCTGCCTAATCCCCCCTCTGATGACCTTTCCTTTCTTTGGGATGAACCTCTGTACTGTGTCCTCAATTACTCCCAGAAACTCCTGCCATTGCTGTTCTACTGTCTTTCCCACTCGGCTCTGCTCCCAGTCGATTTTCGTCAGTTCCTCCCTCATGCCCCTGTAGTTACCTTTATTTAACTGTAACACCTTTACATCTGATTCTACTTTCTTTCTTTCAAATTGGAGATTGAATTCGACCATATTATGATCACTGCCTCCTAAGTGTTCCCTTACTTTAAGATCTTTAATCAAGTCTGGCTCATTACATAACACTAAGTCCAGAATGGCCTGTTCCCTCGTGGGCTCCATCACAAACTGTTCCAAAAAGCCCTCCTGTAAACATTCAATGAATTCCCTTTCCTTGGGTCCACTGGCAGCATTATTTACCCAGTCCACCTGCATATTGAAGTCCCCCATGATCACTGTGACCTTGCCTTTCTGACATGCACTTTCTATTTCGTGGTGCATTTTGTGCCCCCGGTCTTGACCACTGTTAGGAGGCCTGTACATAACTCCCATTTACATGCGTCAATTGGCATGGCTGGGGCGAGTGAATTGCTTCTGGGTGCTACTCCCAGCGTAAACCAGAAAAGATTCAGCTCTGGCGAGAGAACATAATCTTCCAAATAGATAATCCACTGTTTCCTATCGGCCCAAACACAGGGCACTAAGAGTCAGTGAGCTACTGGCTTGCTGTTCCAATTGAAAGAAAAACTCCAGGTTGAGATAGAAGTATTTAAAGCAAAAAATGTCTCAAACACTGCTCTTGACTATATTTATGTAATCTGGATGCAGGTAGAGTTGAACATTTTTGGACTGTGAAAATCAGAGACTAATGCATGTGGTAAACCAAATTTATAATTTTCCCCCCAAATATCCATCATGACAATCTGAATTTGTGATACGACCATCAATTCATGCAAGACAGTGAGTGGAAGTGCACTGTGGTTTTAATCGACTAGAACAGTGCCTGCCTGCGACTGCTCTGCTAGTGAGGGCCACCTACAGGGCAGCTGCTCTTTATACCTCCCCTCAAGGGGGCGGAGCCCACAAGGGCACCAATATATTATATTCTGTGTAATATCGTATAATGGTCCATAGGTGGAGCCCACATGGGCAACAGCATGATACAGTGTAATACAGTGGTGAATGGTTAGTACAATACATTCATCACAATTTGACTATATAGTGTTTGTAAAATCAATGGAAACAAAATATTCACTGGGCTGTTAACAAGATGATTAGTTATAATTGTGAAGAGAAATATCAGAAACTGGGGCTTTTTTCATTCAAGCTGAGGTAGCTAAATGATGATCTGTTAAAAAGGGTTATGATGGATTGTGATAAGGGAATGAGAACCAGAATATTTCCACATGTTACCAAGACAGGAGAAAACAAATTTAGGTAACCACAAAAATAATTTATAAGAGTATAGAAATAAAAACCTTTCCAATATAATTTGGGTAAATGTGAGGTTAAGTACTTTGGTGGCAAAAACAGGAAGGCAGATTATTATCTGAATGGTGGCAGCTTAGGAAAGGGGAAGTGCAACGAGACCTGAGTGTCATGGTGGAGCAGTCACTGAAGGTTGACATGCAGATACAGCAGACTGTGAGGAAAGCTAATGGCATGCTGGCCTTCATAGCAGGAGGATTTGAGTATAGGAGTAGGGATATCTTGCTACAGTTACACAGGGCCTTGGTGAGGCCAAACCTTGAGTATTGTGTGCAATTTTGTTCTCCTAGTTTAAGGAATGACATTCTTACTATTGAGGGTGTCCAGCGAAGGTTCAGCAGACTAATTCCTGGGATGGTAGGATTGACATATGAAGAAAAACTGGATCGACTGAGCTTTTATTCACTGGAGTTTAGAAGAATGAGAGGGGATCTCATAGCAACATATAAACTCGTGATGCGACTGGACAGGCTAGATGCGGGAAGAATGTTCCCGATGTTGGGGACGCCCAGAACTAGGGGTCACAGTATAAGAATAAGGGATAAACCATTCAGGACTGAGATGAGGAAGAACTTTTTCTCTCAGAGAGTTGTGAATTGTGGAATTCTCTACCACAGAAAGCTGTTGGGGCCAGTCTGTTGGATATATTCAAGATGGAGCTGGACGTGGCCTTTGTGGCTAAAGGGATAAAGGGGAATGGAGAGGGAGTGGGATACTGAATTTGCATGATCAGCCATGATCATTTTGAATGGTGGTGCAGGCTTAAAGGGCCAAATTACCTCCTCCTGCATCTATTTTCTATGTTTCTATGTTTTCCATGGAGGATGGCTAGAATTTGAAACTCTCTATCTCAAAGCCTTGTTTAAGCAATGTCAATTATTAAGGGAAAGTTATTCAGGGGTATGAAAGGTGAGCAGTAAACAATAATTGGAGTAAGTGGCTCATGCTTAGAAAATTACCGATGCAGATTTAATACACAAAATATTTTAATGCCATGATATTTCACGAGGCTATTCAACTGTTTCGATTGGATTGGATTTGTTTATTGTCACGTGTACCAAGGTACAGTGAAAACTATTTTTCTGTGAGCTCAAACAGATCATTTAGTACATGAAAATAAAATAAAATGAAAAGAAGATACATAAAAGGGCAACACAAGGTCCACAATGTAAATACATAGATACCGGCATCGGGTGAAGCATACAGGAGTGTAGTATTAATCAGGTCAGTCCAGAAGAGGGTCGTTTAGAAGTCTGGGAACAAGCTGTTTTTGAGTCTGTTCATGCGTGTTCTCAGACTTTTGTATCTCCTGCCTGATGGAAAAAGTTGGAAGAGTGGGAGGGGTCTTTGATTATGCTGCCCGCTTTCCCCAGGCAGCGGGAGGTGTAGATAGAGTCAATGGATGGCAGGCAGGTCCGTGTGATGGACTAGGGCTGTGTTCACGACTCTGAAGTTTCTTGAAAATCTTGTAAATTTATTCAATATTATTTTCTTTAATGTGATTTTTGATCTATTATTCTATCTCCTGGCAGATGGAACTCAAGTCTCATCTGAAAAACAACACTTCTAACAATGAAGCTCTCCCCCAGTCCAAAATGTTCTGCTTAAAGTTTAAGTGACTTTGTATGATTAGGAAAGTGTCATGTAATAGTTTTGAGCTAAATAAAGGTTTCTATGATTTGCGTTTAATGGAAAATTGATGAATAAATTATACTAACAATAATCCAGGTGAACAACTCAAATCCACTTACACCATTTCCGTACCATCGCTGTGACATTTTGCTGAATTTACAGTGGGATTTGATTGGATTTGTTTATTGTCACATGTGCCGAGGTACAGTGAAAGGTATTGTTCTGTGTGCAGCTCCGACAGATCATTCCGCCCATGAAGAGAAAATACATAGGGCAAACATAAAATACACAATGTAAATACATAGAAACAGGCATCGGGTGAAACATATGGAGCATACTTGGAGATTTGGAAGACGCCATGGAAGTCCGACCTCCATTAATATTGACAAAACATGGCAAATGTCTTCAACATAATGTTATTTAGTTTCAGAACGTTTGAGAACTCTGGCATTATTGTTGAATTGGAAAGGCAGAGTGATTTGGGGTTACACTGAAGATGTGCTTAAAACTAAATGGAAAATCAGGAGCTGATACCAGATGGATAGAAGACTATTTCTGACCCGCTTCCCATTAAAATGTCCTTTAGAGCCTTGTTTGAAGAAATAGCAATGCCTGTGTTAATTCCTGGTGCTGTTTGGAGATACAACTTTTCATTTTATGTCTTGGTGATTTGCCAGAAATACATCCAAAACAACTGATAAGTATCTATTCTGCATCGCTGCCTTCTGCTTCACAGTAGTAAATAATGTTTTGTTCTAGTGCCATGATGTATTGAAACTATTTCAGCATGAATGCAAATTAGCCCTGAACTTCTCTCTGCTGTTATGCCACTACAATATTATTGAAACGTAGTGGACACCCTGCTTATGCCATGCTTTGTCAAAGCTCTGGCAATATAGCAATAGGAACTCTGTGGCTTCCTGTCCTTGATGTAGCCCTCAAATTTTGAATTTAATTCAGTGCCTCTAATGGTTCTTTTAGTGAAGTCCATCTTAAACGTTGGCCGATTCTATTTACTAAAACCACAGTTGACACATTCCAGAAAATGGATGGAAACAGTTTCAAAAGTCACTGGCAGCTGTGTTTATGTTTTGCGGTAATGGAAACTTCTAAAATGACCAATTAATCCTGGCCACAGAGATCAGTGATGAGATCTCGGACTTCTAATCAGTTTAAAACAGAATCGGTGATTTCAACCTCCATCTTAACCTATCATGTTCTCTGTCCTCTGAGTTCACGATCTTCTTATTCTCCCTCAATGTCACAGCCATTCCCTTGACCTTGCCATCTCATATGGTCTTGCTCGTCCATAGTTCCAATCACAGAGATAATGCCACCTCTGATCACTTTATTGTATTATTCACCACCCACATCCTGCTCCATGCCCTACCTCATTCTGTATGCATTACTGGAAACAAACTATCTACCAATTCCCTAATAATGTGTTTTCACCATCCCAACTATCCAGCCCTTTGGCCCTCCATTTGGCATGATATTTCTACTCAAACCACTCACTCACATTTACTGTCCTAATCCCCAATAAAACTCTTACCCTCCCTCACTCTGATCATTCCCTATGTACTGCCCTCATTTCCACTCTCTTAAGTCCAAGCGGTACAGACTTGAATGGTTTAGTTAGCCATTCCGAACTTAATCTGGCTGAACCATTTGAAATCGAATCGAATTCTGCCAAAACTGTTCACTATTCCAGGATAATAATGCAATGCAAGGATAATCCCTGGTTTCTTTTCTCTATGGCTGATTTTCTTTTTAAACCCCTCTCCCACGTCCCCTCCACCCTCACCTTTAACAACAAGTGCAAGGAGCTCATGGATTTCTTTGTCACTAAGATTGAGACAATCCAATCATCTGCCTCTGCTAGATCTCTCCCTGGTCAAACTTCCTTTAATGCTCCCCCTGCTCCAACCATGAACTCACATCATTCTCTTGCTTTCTTTCCAATTTTCCTAATGCCCTCTCTAAGTTCATCTTGCCCTTGAGACTCACCACCTGTTCCCAATCCCATTCCCACTAAACTGCTGATCGCCCACCTTCCCCTTCCAGCCTCCCTGTTGGCTGATAGTGTAAACCGTTCTCTCTTCGGCTGGTTTATTTAAATCTTTTTTCATCACCCCTCCAACTAAAAACAACTCTTCATCCCTCCATCCTTGCAAACGACCATTCCACCTCCGACCTCTCTTTCCTCTCCAAAATAAGTGCTGCCACTTCCCAAAACTGTTTCCATCTTTCCTGGAACTCCCCATATTTGAATCCCTTTGATCAGGTTTCTGCCCCCACCACAGTACCAAAGTGTCTCTTATCAAAGTCATAAATGACATCCTAAGTCACTGTGACAAGGATTAACTATCCCTCCTTGCTCTTCTCATAAAGATGCATGGCATTAAGGGTAAAATAGTAGCATGGATAGAGGATTGGTTAATTAATAGAAAGCAAAGAGTGGGGATTAATGAGTGTTTCTCTGGTTGGCAATCAGTAGCTAGTGGTGTCCCTCAGGGATCAGTGTTGGGCCCACAATTGTTCACAATTTACATGGATGATTTGGAGTTGGGGACCAAGGGCAATGTGCCCAGAGGGATTTTGATAGGCTAAGTGAATGGGCTAGGGTCTGGCAGATGGAATACAATGTTGACAAATGTGAGGTTATCCATTTTGGTAGGAATAACAGAAAAAGGGATTATTATTTAAATGATAAAATATTTAAACATGCTGCTGTGCAGAGAGACCTGGGTGTGCTAGTGCATGAGTCCAAAAAGTTGGTTTACAGGTGCAACAGGTGATTAAGAAGGCACATGGAATTTTGTCCTTCATTGCTAGAGGGATGGAGTTTAAGACTAGGTAGGTTATGCTGCAATTGTATAAGGTGTTAGTGAGGCCACACCTGGAGTATTATGTTCAGTTTTGGTCTCCTTACTTGAGAAAGGACGTACTGGCACTGGCGGGTGTGCAGAGGAGATTCACTAGGTTAATCCCAGAGCTGAAGGGGTTGGATTACGAGGAGAGGTTGAGTAGACTGGGACTGTACTCATTGGAATTTAGAAGGATGAGGTGGGATCTTACAGAAACATATAAAATTATGAAGGGAATAGATAGGATAGATGCGGGCAGGTTGTTTCCACTGGTGGGTGAAAGCAGAACTAGGGGACATAGCCTCAAAATAAGGGGAAGTAGATTTAGGACTGAGTTTAGGAGTAACTTCTTCACCTAAAGGGTTGTGAATCTATGGAATTCCTTGCCCAGTGAAGCAGTAGAGGTTCCTTCATTAAATGTTTTTAAGATAAAAATAGATAATTTTTTGAAGAATAAAGGGATTAGGGGTTATGGTGTTCGGGCCGGAAAGTGGAGCTGAGTCCACAAAATGTCGGAGCAGGCTCGAGGGGCCAGATGGCCTACTCCTGCTCCTAGTTCTTATGTTCTTATGTTCCAGACTGTCTGCTGCCTTTGACATGGTTGACCTCCAAAGTCTCTCCATTTTCATCCAGTTGGATGGGATTGCTTTTGTCTGGTTCCATTCTTTTTTTCTGAAAATAAATTTAGAGTACCCAATTGCTTTTTTCCAATAAAGGGGCAATTTAGGGTGGCCAATTCACCTACCCTGCATATGTTTGGGTTGTGGGTGTGATACCCACGCAGACAAGGGGAGAATGTGCAAACTTCACACGGACAGTGACCCGGGGCAGGGATTGAACCTGGGTCCTCAGCACCATGAGGCAGCAGGGCTAACCACTGCACCAATGTGCCGCCCTGTCTGGTTCCATTCTGACCTGTCTAATTGTAGTCCGAGAATTACCTGCAATAACTTCCCTTCTTGATCCCGCTGGAATACCTACTTCAGTTATCATTGGTTCCACTCTTGTTTCTCATCGACATGCTGCCCCTTGGAAACATCATCCAAAAGAGCAATGTGAGATCTCACATGTATGTGACAACACACAGCTCTACCTCACAATCAGTTCTCTTGACTCCTCCACTATTGCTACATTACCTGACTGCTTAACTGACATCCAGTACTCGATGAGCAATGTTTTCCTCCAATTAAATGTTAGGAAGACTGAAGTTCTTATTTTCAGTTCTGGCTCTAAGCCTCCAACTATGATTCCATCCCTCTCCTTGGCAACAGTCTGGGATTCAGTCAGTCTATTTACAACCTTGGTGCCATATTTGACCCAAAAATGAGCTTCCAACCTCATAGTCACATCATCATGAAGACCGCCTATTTCCAACTTCATGACATTGCTCAATTTTGCCCCTGACCCAACTCATCTGTTGCTAAAAATCTAATTTATGCCTTTTTTGCACCTCTAGACCTGACTACTCCAATGGACTCCTGACTGGTCTCCTACATTCTACCTTCTGTGAGTTTGAGGTCACCCAAAACTCTGTTGCATGCCTTAATTTGCAGAAAGCTCCAGTCCCCCTCACATGCCTGCACTCGGTCACCTCCATGGGCTCCCAGTCAAACAATATCCTGATTTTAAAATTTTCAGCCTTGTTTTTAAACAAGGGCCTAGCCCCTTCCTATCTTGATAACCTCCTCCACCCTACAACCCTCTGAGATATCTGTGGACAGAAGGGAATAATATTTGAGGGAAATCAAAAAGGAAGCTAGTTAGCAATATAATATGAACTGAAATGCGGGCTGAAAGTCTACGGCCCTTGTGGCACAATCCTGCCATAGCTTTGGAAGGCAATGCATTTTATCACCTGGGCACCATAAATTGGCTATTTTGGAAATTCTCCCAGCACTCCACTTTCTTCTCACAACTAGGGGAGATGCTTTAATTGTTTTTTACTCCATTGCCTTACTATTATTTGAGTGTACTAAAGATAATGAGAATTCTGCTTTCTAAATGCCCAGTTGTTGTCAAAGCCATTGGCTTTAAACAATTTCATATTCAAGCCAGGCACTTTTCTAACTTAATTGATCCTTTTGCAGCTTTGTTGTCAATCAAGCACAAAACAATGTCTGAATTTTTTTTCCAGCCTCCTTAGCATGCATGAGTGTTAGCAATTGCCTTGTTTTTGTGTCAAAGCTTTGACTTCAAACCTAAAAAAAGGGGGGGGGGATGGTTTGTTGCATATTAGAGCCCATGTGGAACTTTCCAGTTCACAATGGTCTCCCACATCCTTTGTGAACATCAAACCAATTGTGCCTTCTATTTATGCTCAGTCAGGCTCTATCTGTCTGCCACTCTTGGCTCTTTCTGTCAAGAGCAATACTGTTGCGAGAAACAGCCCCAGAAGTTTCACGCCGACTGTTAAAACAAGTTATTTAAATTATTCTTCCAAATAATGGATCATTAAATGGCTGAAAAATAGTGACAAGTTCATGGTGTCTGCCATTATTAGCATTTGAAATTAGGGTGGGAAGAGATTCACTGCATATTGCTGCCATTGGCTCGCTAAGGCGAGAAAATGGTTTATCTCACCATGAGCTTCCCCAATGTGTGTTGTGAAATTGCTACATTTGCACTTTTTATATGAGTTAATTTCACCAAGGATAATTAGACTGGCAATTCATGTTGTAAGAAATGATGAGATTTATGGACCTGACATGTAACAACATTGTAAGCCCAGACTGGGGACAATTGAAGCTGTGGACTATCTCTCTCCCACAGGTAGTAAATTGTTCCCAGAGACTTCTACAATTTAATTTTTTTTCGTAACTCCTCCTTTCAGCTTTTTTTTTTTCTTCATTATTTTTCTTTCTCTTTTCTTAATTTGCATTTGTTAAGGAGATAGATTATTGGGCCTAGTGTTCATGAAATTCCAGATGCACTGTTGAAATTGTTGCATCGTTATTAATTCACACTTCCACCTATTTGCTGTGCAAAGATAAAATGATCTGATGGAGGAAGTAAAAAATCCAATTCACAGCGTTTGCTACAAGTTGCACTATTTTAACAATTTCTTGACTCGGATGAAAACCCGCAAATTTTCCCAGTACACCCAGTACAAGTCCCGCAGGAGTGCAGAAACTAGACCACAATCTTGGTGTGACTTTCTTGATTTCTGCATGGCATTGATTGGAGTGTAACTTCTGCATGTATAAACTTTCAACATAAAGTAAAGGGAATAATTGCAAAGTAGGTGCAAGAATTAAGGGAAATCTGGATTTACAAATTATTAAAGGTGGCAGGGCAGGTTGAAAAAGTGGTTGAAAAGGCACATTGAATCCTGGCCTTTATAAATAGAAGCAGAGGGAACAAAAGCAAGAAAGCTGTGATAAATGTTTATAAAACACTGGTTCATCCACAGCTATACTAATTATCCAATTCTGGACACCACATTTTAAGCTGGAGCCCTGAAATATGAACTAACACAGGATCACATTGTTGTGAGAGTCTTAAAAGAGACACCAATTTATTGCAGTCATGTGAAGACTTGACACTATCAAAAGTGATATAGATAGTGAGACAAAGTGAGAAAGTAAAACACAGCTTTATTCAGGCAGAAAATGAATTTAGTGGAAAAAGCAGCTGATACAGTCCAGTTCATAGCACAGCAAAATTGCAATGCACCTAACCCCTGGGAAAAAGAGAAGGCACGTTTGTCACCCTTATTCAGTGTTCTTGCCGTGACAAGAAAAGGCTGCATCGATGCAAAGAATGTCCCACCAAAAACGTGGAGTGCCATTCTGGCAAAAAGAGAAGCCACGTTACATCAGTTTGTTGAAGCAAATAGATTTTAACAAAATCCTTAAAGGATATACAGCCAAGATCATGTACCATTCAGGAAATTGAAGACATTCAAAAGGTTGAAGGCGAGAAAGAACCAGAAGAACCATTCTTGGGAGAAACCATAGGATTAAATGAAACTATTGGAGCACAGATATTATGGTCAACAGACAGAAAACAAACCAGAAAAAAGACACTGGAGCAGAAGTTTCAATTTGGTCAGTCACAGAAAAATGACTAAACCAGAGATACCCCAGGCATTGGCCGTAAACCTCCTAGGTCCAGGAGGTATTCAGCGGAATGTTAAGGGCTAGTTAACTGCTAAACTCCAGTGCAAAGGAAGGAAAATTGAAGAAACGTTGTATGTGATTCACAATTAAGAATGCTCATTGTTAAGTCACAAAACAAGCACAGAAAATAAAGTGCAAAAATAAGAAAAGACTGCAAAGCGAGATGGCCAGATTATCACTGAACAATCTCACCTTTGAGCAACATAAGCATCTCAGTATTGTTGATGACTTATTAATCCATGTTGAGTGATTAGTCATACCACAAGTCCTCAGACTTGGAATTCTTCACAGAATAAACATGGGACGCCAAAACATTACAAAATGCCATGTTAGGGTGCAAAGTTCAGTTTGGGGTCCAGGAATTTGAGAATCACTAAAGAACCTGATTTTGAGCTGCATCACTTGTACAATCCATCGCCAAGAGCAGAAGGAACCTTTGATGATATCATCATTTCCATCCAGACCCTGAGAACATCTTGAAATGGACTTGTTCAAGCTCAAGGGGAAGACATTACTCGTAGTTGTTGACTGTTACTCTAGATGGATTGAGGTTAAACATCTTCATCAAACAACCTCATAAGCTGTCATCATAGAATCATAGAAACCCTACAGTGCAGAAGGAGAACATTTGGCCTAGGGAGTCTGCACCAACCCTCCGAAAAGGCACCCCATCTAGGCCCAGTAACCCGCCCTATCCCCCCAACCACACCTAAACTTTGGACACTAAGGGACAATTTAGCATGGCCAATCCACCTAACCTGCACATATTTGGACTATGGGAGGAAACTGGAACATCCGGAGGAAGCCCACGCAGCCACAGGGGGATGTGCAAACTCCACACAGACAGTCCCCAAGGTTGGAATTGAACCTGGCTCCCTGGCGTTGTGAGGCAGCAGTGCTAACCACTGTGCCACCCTAATCAATTCACTAAAATACATTTTTGTCACACATGGCATTCCAGACGTTGTTTCAGACAGTAGCCCGCAGTTTGCAAATGAAGAAATTTACAGACTGTCCACACAACTAGTTCACCCAGGTACCCACTAGCAAATGGTGAGGCAGAGAGAGGAGTAAGAACGGTGAAATCTTTGTTAAAAAAGAATGGTAGTATCAAGTTAGCAACGTTAAGCTACCATTTGTAGCTGCATTCTGTTAGGTAAGAGGGGATGGCGGCTAGGGCAGTTGCATTCTCCTCCTGTAGGATGTGGGTGGTGAGGGATACCACCGGTGTTCCCGCTGACTACACCTGTGGGCAGTGCACCGAACTCCAGCTCCTCAGAGACCGTATTAGGGAACTGAAGCTGGAGCTGGATGAACTTCGGATCATCCGGGAGGCAGAGAGGGTAATAGAGAAGAGTTACAGGGAGGTAGCCACACCCAAGGTACAGGACAAGAGTAGCTGGGTTACAGTCAGGGGAAGGAAAACGAACGGACAGACAGTGCAGGGATCCCTCGTGGCCATTCCCCTTCAAAACAAGTATACCGTTTTGGATGCTGTTGGGGGGGAATGACCTATCGGGGGAAGACCCTAGCAGCCAGGTCTCTGGCACTGAGTCTGGCTCTGTGGCTCAGAAGGGAGAATAGAAAAGCAATAGTGGTAGGAGACTCAATGGTTAGGGGAATGAATAGGAGATTCTGTGGTCGCGATTGAGACTCCCGGAAGGTATGTTGCCTCCCGGGTGCCAGGGCCTGAGATGTCTCGGATCAAGTCTACAGGATTCTTAAGGAGGAGGGTAAGCAACCAGAAGTAATGGTGCACATAGGCACCAACGACATAGCTAAGAAAAGAGATGAGGATCTCAAAAGTGATTTTAGGGAGTCAGGTTGGAAGGTAAAGAGCAGGACAAGCAGAGTAGTGATCTCAGGATTGCCACTGGTGCCACGTGCAAGTGAGGCAAGGAATAGAGAGAGAGTGCAGCTGAACACGTGGCTACAGGGCTGGTGCAGGGGGGAAGGCTTCAGATATGTGGATCATTGGGATATCTTCTGGGGAAGGTGGGACCTGTACATGAAGGACGGATTGCATCTAAACTGGAGGGGCACCAATATCCTGGGTGGGAGGTTTGCTAGAGCTCTTCGGGAGGGTTTAAACTAATTTAGCAGGGGGATGGGTACCAGAGCTATGGATCAGAGGATAGGATAGCTGTTGAACATGCAGAAATAGTATGCAGCAAGTCTGTTGAGGAAGGATAGACAGTTGATAGGGCAAAGTTGCACTCAGTGGATTGGGTTAAAGTGCGTCTGTTTCAATGCAAGGAGTGTCAGGAATAAGGGAGATGAACTTAGAGCATGGATCAGTACTTGGAACTACGATGTTGTGGTCATTACGGAGACATGGATTTCACAGGGGCAGGAATGGTTGTTAGATATTCCAGGGTTTAAATGTTTTCAAAAGATTAGGGCGGGGGGATAAAAGAGGAGGGGGAGTGGCACTGTTAATTAGGGAGTGCACCACAGTTGCAGAAAAGGAGGTAGTTGAGGAGGGTTTGTCTACTGAGTCAGTATGGGTGGAAGTCAGAAACAAGAAAGGAGCAGTCACTTTATTGGGAGTTTTCTCTTGGCCCCCAATAGCAGCAGAGAGATAGAGGAACAGATTGGGCGGCAGATCTTGGAAAAGTGCAGAAGTAACAGAGTTGTTGTCATGGGTGACTTCAACTTCCCTAATATTGACTGGAACCTCCTTAGTGCAAATGGTTTGGATGGAGCAGATTTTGTCAGGTGTGTACAGGAAGGATTCCTGACTCAAAATGTAGATAGGTTGACTAGGGAGGAGGCCATATTGAACTTGGTGCTCGGCAACGAACCAGGCCAAGTGTCAGATGTCTCGGTGGGAGAGCATTTTGGCGACAGTGACCACAACTCCTTGACCTTTACCATAATCATGGAGAGGGATAGGAACACACAGTATGGGAAGGTATTTAATTGGGGGAGGGGAAATTATACTGCTATTAGACAGGAGCTGAGGAGCATAAAGTGGGAACAATTGTACTTGGGGAAATGCACAACAGTAATGTGGGGATTGTTTAAGGAGCACTTGCTGCGACTGCTGAATTGTTTTGTCCCACAGAGACGAGGAAGGAATGGTAAGGAGAAGGAGCCTTGGATGACAAGAGAAGTGGAGCTTCGAGTCAAGAGGAAGAAGGAAGCTTACTTAAGGTTGAGGAAGCAAGGATCTGACTCGGCTCTAGAGGGTTACAAGGCAGCCAGGAAGGAACTCAAAAATGGACTGAGGAGAGCTAGAAGGAGGCATGAAAAAGCCCTGGAGGGAAGGATTACGGAAAGCCCCAAGGTGTTCTACACTTATGTGAGAAATAAGAGGATGATCAGAGTGAGAGTAGGGCCAATCAGGGATAGTGGAGGGAACTTGTGCCTAGACTCTGAGAAGATGGGGGAGGCCCTAAATGAATACCTTGCTTCAGTATTCACTAGAGAGAGGGACCTTGTGCCCATGAGAACAGTGTGAACCAGGTTAATAGACTCGAACAGGTTGATATTAAGAAGGAGGATGTGCTGTAAACTTTGAAAAGCATCAGGATAGATAAGTCCCCAGGGCCTGACGGGATATACCCAAGGTTACTACGAGAAACGAGGGAGGAGATCGCTGCGCCATTGGTGATGATCTTTGCGTCCTCACTCTCCACTGGAGTAGTACCGGATGATTGGAGGAAGGCGAATGTTGTTCCCCTGTTCAAGAAAGGGAATAGGGAAATCCCTGGGAATTATAGACCCATCGGTCTTACGTCTGTGGTGAGCAAAATATTGGAAAGGATTCTGAGAGATAGTGGCGGGATTCTCCACTCCCACGCCGAAGTGGCCGCACCGTCGTGAACGCCGTCCCGACCCGACCGATTCAGGCCCTGACAATGGGCCAGGATCGGGGCCGCGTCATCTACACGCGGCAGACCTTGTCGCCCGCGTAAAAGCGGCGCCGAATAGATAACGCGGCCGGCGCCGCATAACGGGCATCATCCGCACATACAGATGGGGGTCTCTGTTATGGGTTCTTTGTTATGGGGGGGTCTCTGAGCTGAGTTGGCTAGACAGCTAGTTTGTGAAGCAGAGCGAGGCCAGCAGCATGGGCTCAATCCCCGTACTGGCTGAAGTTAATCATGAAGGCCCTGCCTTCTCAACCTTGCCCATCGCCTGAGGTGTGGTGATCCTCAGGTTAAATCACCACCAGTCAGCTCTCTCCACTCAAAGGGCAAAGCAGCCTGTGGTCATGTGGGGCTACAGTGACTTTAGCTTACCTTACCTGTTATGGGGGTTTCTGGTGGGAGCTCTGATGGGGGTTTTGTGGAAGGTCTGGTGAGGGTGGGATGGGCAGAATTTGCATTGTTGGGACCATAAATTACGTTGGACTTAATCTCTTGGCCCACCAGGGTCTACCGCATCAGTGCCATGCAGACAAATACTTACCCCAATTCACGTCTCATGAATCTCGGCCCAGAGAACCAGAGAATGACAGGGGCATGGAGAATCCAGTGTGCAGCCTGTTAATAGGAGGAAAATGGATCTATTTGACCTATTTGCATCCTCCCGCTGGTGTGGGATGCGAACATCGATACCGCCTGTGGGGGTCCAAAGCATCGGAATGCACCAATCCCATTTTTTGACGATGCTAGATTCTCCACTCAATCGCGGATCTCTCTGCCAGTGTCAGGCAACGGGGAATTCAGACCAAAGTTTGCTAACACCATTGTCTGTAAGTCCAGATCCAGAAAACATTAGAAAGGAGATTCTTAATGGAAAACCCATTGCCTTAATATCATAGGCATCTTAAAAAATATATGTATTTGACACAAGTAAGTGGAAATAGTAATAAACAAATAAAAAGGCAAGAAAATAGTCAAAAATACTTTCAAAATGCTGCTGCAAAACGTTTTGAGGGACTCTTACAATGCACTTCCTTAATGTCACACCCTGGCAGTCCCACAAACCGATTTTATATGGGCACACTGATAACTGAGTGCAATCCCAAAAGGCTAGGATATCACATAGTTTACCAAACAGTCATGGAGTTTTAACTTAAACCATAGAACCTGGCAACACAGAAGGAGGCCTATCAGCCCTCTGTACCTGTGTCATCCTAATGTGCTGCTAATTATCAGACACTTTCAATGCTAGCAGAAAAATCTAATTGCAAAACTGGATGGGGTACTACGTGGGTAAGAAGCAGCTGTAATGTGTTTCCACACATTTTTCAATTGCTTTGTTAAACACTTGATCCATTTGTAAAAGAATTTTGGAACAAAGGTCTGATATAGGTTCGACAAAGGTTGAGCGATTTAGTCCCTCAGACTGTAATCCAGGTGATGAAAGTGAAAGTCCACCATTGCGTACTGCACGAAGTTCCTGTGCAATTTATTTTATTATACAATAGAATACTAACTTTGTGAGTAACATCTCTGCTGTCTATCGATCAGTTGGTGACAGACGTCAGCAATATGGGTGTTCTCCTTATAAGGACTTTTTAAACTGTGACCTTCGCCTTCTAAACTGGTATTCACTGGTGTTTAATCAGTTAGCCCATCTGAGAGATGAAATTCCTTTTAATCACATTTCTAATATTGGGAATAGTAATCTGTATGAAACTTTGTAATGTAAGAATGATCATTTCTCATGCTGACATGTCCGATTAGATATAATTCACTTTTAATTATATGTCTGCCTAAAACTTGAAGATGTATGATTGTTAATACCAATAGAAGTTTAAAATGAAATCATAGTTCAGCTTGTTTCAGTCGCTAATTTGACCCGATCCTGCTTGTAGCCTCAGTTTCATATCTGTGGCTGTGAGAGATTTTGAGGACTTTGTCATTAGCATTGGCCCCTTCATTTGGGGAGGCAGTGTTGTAGTGGTATTGCCGCTGGACACCCAGAGTCATGCTGTGGGGACCGGGGTTCGAATCCTGCCATGGCAAATGGTGACATTTGAATTCAATAAAAAGAAATCTGGAATTAAAGATCGAAAGATGACCATGAAAATATTGTTGTAAAAACCCATCTGGTTCACTAATGTCCTTTAGGGAGGAAATCAGTTGTCCTTACCCGTTCTGTCCTCCATGTGATTCCAGATCCACAGCAATGTGTTTGACTTTTAAAATGCCCTCAGGGATTGACAATAAACGCTGGCCCAGCCAGCGATGCCCACATCCCATGAACAAATTTATTTTTTAAATTACCAAACATTATGCTTTAATGTGATTGTTCCAAAGTGTAATTTGGATTGAATTGCTCAAGATTGACCAACGTAGATTGCAAAATGTATTGATAGTTCCTGAACATAATCCCTCTACCGCAGCAATCAGTTGATTACTCACCTTGGGCACAATACTAAAGGCATGTTAGACTCTGAACTGAGTTTCAGTCAATCGGTCCATTCCTGAGACTATGTGTTGATGCCGGGGAAGGATTCGTGGACTTACACGACAGCAAAACTAGCACCGCACCTGAACTGATTTAGTGACTGTTAAGGGGCTAGCACCGGCGCTACATGGAATACAATCGTTTCCAATGAGAAATGGTCCAGAATTCGCCGAGTTCACAACTGACACTCAGGAGGCTGACAAGCTGCAGCCCCATATACACACTGCAGCCCCATATACACACTGCAATCACCAACCAACAAAATGGCAGCAAGACACGCAATCCCATCTTTCGCGGACGCCGAGGTTGAGACCCTCCTGGACACCGTGGAGAGGCAGGCCACAAGAGGAAACTGGAGGGGGACTGGCAGACCTGAGGCCCCTCACCACTGCAGAGGAGCAGGCCCTGGACTTGGTTTGCGGGCCTGGGGAGAGGGAAGTTGCTGGGGTAGCGATCGGCCATGGCCGAGGAAGTGAGACCCCGCTTAGTTGTGGATCCCTGTGCCACGTGTCAACCCCCACCCCACCCCGACGACCCCCACCATCCTCACCACCATCCCCACCCTCTTCCCCACACCATGTGCCAGAGCCAACTGGACATTGCAGCGTCGGTCCTGAGCTTGGCCCAGTCACAGCGGGCCATGGCTCAGAGTGCCAACAGCATTGCCCATGCACTGGCCAATGTGGCACAGGCGCAGAGGAAGGTGGCCCAGTCTTAGAGGGAAATGATGCTGTTATTGGCTGATGTGGCACAGACCCAGAAAGGTGGTGGCATCGTCACAGTGTGATGTGGCGCAGTGCCAGACGGAGATGGTCCACTCCTTGTGCTCCATATTTGCAAACGTGCAGACCCTGGCCGAGATGAGAGTGGGCCGCCAGACCTGGCAGTACCAGATGGCGGGGGTGCCTCACGGGCTAGCACTGTTCACCCCCAGTCCCATGGGGCCACCGAACACCCAGAGAGAGGAGGACTTGTGTGGTGAACCATTGTACACCTGTATTAGGGGATGTAAGGTAGCACCTGTACTACAGCTTTGCCCAGGAGGAGGAGTATAAATATGCGTGTCCTCCATTCAGCTGCCATTTTGCCAGCTGCTGTAGGAGGCCACGCATCTTACTGAAATAAAGCCACAGTTGTACCCAATCAGAGTCTTTGTACAATTGATTGTGCATCAATTTATTGCAATAAGATTTTCTACAAGATGGACATCCGAATCAAACCAGATCGCCTGCAGCTGGATCCGCAATCGACCAACGCCAGAAAAGACTTTAATCACTGGCTAGCTTGCTTCGAGGCGTACATAAACTCAGCGAACACCCCACCGATGGAGGCTCAGAAGATACAGGTCCTGTACTCAAGGTTGAGCTCAAGCGTGTTTCCGCTAATCCATGGCGCTCCTCAAAGAGAACTACGCGCAGAAAGCGAACACACTCTTCGGCAGGCACGTACTCGCCACTCGCTCTCAAATCCCTAATGAGTCCATTGAAGATTTCTGGTGGGCCCTAATTCCACTTGTCTGGGACTGTGACTGTCAGGCCGTTACGGCCACCAGACATTCTAATCTCCTCATGTGCGATACTGCTGTAACGGGGATTGGGTCTGACCTCATCCGCCAAAGACTGCTTGAAGGGGCCACGCTCGACCTAGCGAAGACAAAAAAAACTAGCGCTCTCCATGACGGTCGCCTCACGTAATGTTCAGGCCTACCCCTCCAGCCGCGTGGCCCACCCCTCCTATCCCTCCTGGATCCCGCAAATGGCCGCCCCAGCCGGGGCCTTACCCAGCCAATACGCCTGCGCCACACGCCAATCCGCACACCCTGGGGGTACACATGTTACATCTGTGGCCAGCAGAAGCACCCTCGCCAATGCTGCCCAGCTCGCACATTTGCAAGGCTTGCAGCAAAAAGGGCCACTTCGCCGCAGTGTGCCAGGCCCGCGCAATCACCGCTATCGCCTTCTCCCCCCTGACACACGCACAATGGGCGCCGCCATCTTCACCTCCCGGGGCCACGCGCGGCCAGTGGGCGCCGCCATCTTCAACCCCCCGGGGCCGCGACCGGCCAGTGGGTGCCGCCATCTCCCCTCCACGTGCGGCCCATGGGCGCCGCCATCTTGTTCAGCTCCAGCAACGTGCGGCCCATGGGCTCCGCTATTTTGTCCCCCGCAGGATCTTCAGTCGCCACCATCCTGTCTTCCCCACAGGCCATGGATGCCGACGACATTCCACGACCTGGGCACCCCACGCTCTCTGTCTTCTGCCACCAGTGGCGATCAACTACAGCTCGCCTCGATGATGCTAGACCAGTCTTGTCAACACAACCTGGCCACCGCTTTGACTACGGTGAAAATCAACGGCCTCGCGACCTCTTGCCTGCTGGACTCCGGGAGCACCGAATGCTTCATCCACCCGGATACGGTAAGGCGCTGCTCCCTCGTGGTCCACTCTGCCAATCAAAGGATCTCCCTGGCCTCCGGATCCCATTCCGTCCCGATCCGAGGGTTCTGCACGGTCACTCTCACGGTCCAGGGCGTAGAATTCAGTGGCTTCCACCTCTACGTCCTTCCTAATCTCTACGCTGCACTATTACTAGGCTTGAATTTCCAGTGCAATCTCCAGAGCCTCACCCTCAAATTCGGCGGGCCCCTACCACCCCTCACTGTGTGCGGCCTCGCGACCCTAGAGATCGACGCCCCCCCCTCCCTCTTTGCCAATCTAACTTCGGATTGGAAACCCATTGCCACCAGGAGCAGACGGCACAGCACCCAGGACAAGACCTCCATCAAGTCCGAAGTCCAGCGGCTGCTTCGGGAGGATATCATCGAGGCCAGCAACAGCCCCTGGAAAGCTCAAGTGGTAGTCGTTAAAACTGGGGAGAAGCATAGAATGGCCAGACCATCAATCGGGACATGCAGCTCGACACGTACCCACTCCCACGCATATCTGATATGGTCAATCAGATTGCGCAGTACCGGGTCTTCTCAACGATTGACCTAAAATCCGCCTACCACCAGCTCCCCATCCATAAATCGGACCGTCCATACATGGCCTTCGAGGCAGACGGTCGTCTCTATCACTTTCTTAGGGTTCCCTTTGGCGTCACTAACGGGGTCTCGGTCTTCCAAAGGGAGATGGACCGAAAGGTCGACCGGTACGGTTTGCGGGCCACGTTTCCGTACCTAGACAATGTCACCATCTGCAGCCATGATCAGCAGGACTACGACGCCAACCTTACTAAATTCCTCCGCACCGCCACTCTCCTAAACCTTACTTATAATAAGGAGAAGTGTGTGATCAGCACGACCCGCTTAGCCATCCTCGGCTATGTGGTCCAGAACGGAGTTCTGGGGCCGATCCCGACCACATGCGCCCCCTCATGGAGCTGCCTCTCCCCCACTGCCCCAAGGTCCTCAGATGCTGCCTCGGGTTCTTTTTGTACTATGCTCAGTGGGTCCCAAACTACGTGGATAAGGCCCGCCCACTCATACAGTACACCCAGATTCCCCTTATGGCTGAGGCACAACAGGCCTTCGCCCGTATCAGAGCAAACATAGCCAAGGCCGGGATGCACGCAGTAGACGAGACACTGCCCTTCCAAGTAGAAAGCGACGCATCAGACGTCACCCTTGCCGCCACCCTCAATCAGGCAGGCAGACCCGTGGCATTTTTTCCCCGCACCCTTCATGCCTCAGAAATTCGGCACTCGTCCGTCGAAAAAGAGGCCCAAGCTATCGTTGAAGTTGTGCAGCATTGGAGGCATTACCTGGCCGGCAGGAGATTCACTCTCCTCACTGACCAACGGTCGGTAGCCTTCATGTTCAACATCACGCAGCGGGCAAGATCAAAAATGATAAAATCTTGCGGTGGAGAATCAAGCTCTCCACCTATAATTACAAGATCTTGTATCGCACCGGCAAACTCAGCGAGCCCCCAGATGCTCTATCCCGAGGTACATGTGCCAGCGCACAAGTAGACCAACTCTGGGCCCTACACGACAGCCTTTGTCACCCGGGGGTCAGATGATTGTACCATCTTGTCAAGGCTTGCAATCTTCCCTACTCCATCGAGGAAGTACGGACAATCACCAGGGACTGCCAGATCTGTGCGGAGTGCAAGCCGCACATCTTGAACGCCTCAGCATTGATTTCAAAGGGCCCCTCCCCTCCACCGACCGAAACACTTATATCCTCAGTGTGGTCGATGAGTGCTTCAGGTTCCCCTTCGCCATCCCATGCCCCGATATGACGTCTGCCACCGTCATCAAGGCCCTCAACACAATCTTCGCTCAGTTCGGTTTCCCCGCCTACATCCACAGTGACAGGGGATCCTCATTCATGAGTGATGAGCTGCGTCAGATACTGCTTAGCAGGGCTATCGCCTCCAGCAGAACGACCAGCTACAACCCCCGGGGAAATGGGCAGTTAGAACGGGAGAACGGGATTGTTTGGAGGGCCGTCCAGCTGGCCCTACGATCCAGGAACCTCCCAGCCTCTCGCTGGCAGAAGCACTACACTCCATCCGGTCACTACTGTGCACCGCTACGAATAACACACCCCTTGAATGCCTCTTTTCCTTCCCAGGAAGTCCACATCCGGGGTGTCGCTCCCGACATGGCTCACAGCTCCAGGACTGGTCCTGCTCCGTAGGCACGTCCGACTCCACAAGGCGGACCTGTTGGTGGATAGGGTACACTTGCTCCATGCCAACCCCCAGTATGCCTATGTGGCGTATGCCGACAGCCGCCAAGATACTGTCTCCCTCAGGGACCTAGCACCAGCAGGTTCCACCCATACACACTTCCCTGTCCAGGCGCCATCCTCCCCTTCCCCGGCGCTTCCAACATTAACCCCACCAGGTCCATCCCTCCTTCCACTGCCTACGCAAGAGGACGAAGAGGATTTCGGCACGTTCCCGGAGTCATCCAACATCAGGCCGACACCGACGTCGCCAGCATATTACATCGCCGCCACGTTACGTCTCTCCCAGTGGAATGTCAAGGCATCAGACCGGTTGAACCTCTAACTGGCACTGGACTTTCAAGAGTACATTTTTTTTTCTCACTTCTTTTTTAATAACACGCTTTTTTAATAAAACACCTTATAATAAAACATAATTTTCAATACTGTATATAGTTCTACACCACCCCCACCTGACTCATTTTTAACAGGGGGTGAATGTGGTGAACCATTCTACACCTGTATTAGGGGATGTAAGGTAGGACCTGTACTACAGGTTCGCCGGTAGCCCCTGCCTGCTGGCTCCGCCCAGGAGGAGGAGTATAAATATGCGTGTCCTCCATTCAGCTGCCATTTCGCCAGCTGCTGTCGGAGGCCATGCATCTTACTGCAATAAAGCCAGAGTTGTACCCAATCTGAGTCTTTGTACAATTGATCGTGCATCAAGGTGATGAAGCCCATGCCGGTGACTCCCGCAGAGGAGGTGCCGGAACCACAGCATCTCGGATGCACCCCCGCCCTCCTGTTCCTGGCGCATCTGGTGGGTCACCCCAAAAGACGGCCCCCGATGGGGCCCCAGGCTGCTTCCACTCCTGATGTACTGTCTGTGGATCCACCTTGATGAAGCATTAGGACCTGTATGCCAGAAAAGTAGACACCAGGTAAGTTGGCATGGGTGCAGTGCACAGTGATAGGGCCTAGGGCATGAATCTGTATTTATATTTTCACATGAAATATCTGTTCACAGTGTTACAACCTGCCTCGGTGCTCTTTCAGATGGGCGTGAGGAGTGGGCTGGTCTGGGCTGGCCAGAGAGGGGGTGCGGGGAGGGGGGGAATGAGTGGATGTTGTGGGTGGCCTGGGATTCTCCCACCCTTCACCCCCCCCTCCCCCAAAGGTCCCCACCTCCACCACCCGAAGGGTTTGATTGGACCATGTGATGGAATGGCCAGCTCGCAAGCAGGGACCACCCAGGTGGACGGTGGAAAGTGCTACCTTGGGCAGGAGTCAGATGTTGTCAAACGATGCAGAGCACCAGAGCTCATTGCAGAGCGGGTTGTCATCATCCTCCATCCCATGGACCAGAACTGGTGTTACTGCCAATCCGGGGCCCACCCCCCCGTAGTGTGGCAGGTATGTATCATGGAGGGAGTTGCAGTTGGGGGCGGGGTGGCCAGGGTGGGGAGGGGGTGGGGGTATATGGGGATGGGAAGTGGTATCCATGCTCCTGGCCAGTCCCCCCTCCCCAGTCGGTGAACCTGGAGGCGATCAGTGCGTTGTGCGACCTCCCATGCCTGTGTCCCATGTTCTGCCCTTACTCATCCTCTCCCACATCTTCCTTGTCAGAGGAGGCCTGGCATTCATCATCCTCCTCCAGCATGCCACTCCTCTTCTGCGCAATGTTGTGGAGGAAACAGGCCACCACGATGTGGGTAACCCTCTCAGCATCATACTAGAGGGACCCTCCAGAGCGGTCCAGGCACCTGAACCGCATCTTCAGGATGCCGAAGCAACGCTCAATCACACCCATGGTCGCTGCATGGGCGTGGTTGTAGCGGTTCGCGGTGTCGGTCTGTGGCCTCCGGATAGGCATCACCAGCCACGGCCGCAGTGGATAACACCTGTCTTCATGGAGCCAACCCACCAGCCAGGGGGGGGCCACCTTGAAGAGACCAGGAATCGTCGAGTGTGACAGGATGAAGGCGTTGTGCACACTGCCCAGGTATCGGGTGTAGACGTGCATGATGTGCATCTGATGGTCACATATTAGCTGCACGTTCATCGAGTGGAACTCTTTTTGAGTTGTGAAGACCAGCCTGTTATGCGCCTGTGCTCGTAGGGCGACATGCATCCCATCGATCAGCCCCTGGACTCACGACATGGCGGCGACCCCCACTGCCCGGTGGGCTTGGTTTACATTGAAATGGATGTATTGTGCCAACTGGGCATACAGAGCCTCCGTGACGGTGTGGATGCATTGACGGCCACCGGGAGCGGGTGTCCTCCCCCATTCCCCCGCAGTGCCAGGAGCGCCATGATCTGGCAGATAAGATGCACTGTCGCTCTGCTCAGCTGGACTCCTTGAAGACATGCCCGGTCTGACAGGTCCTTGAATGACAGGCGCTGTTTGGCTGTAGAGAGTGAAGGGCCGACATGTTAACATGGTGTGCACCCCAGTGTCCAACCAGGTCTAACAGACTCAATGATGGCCCTGGTTGGCACTGCAGACCCTGCCCCCATATGTCCCCATCTCCGCAGCCCTGGTCCCGTCGGTGCCCGGCACCATGTCTGGCCCTGACGCCCATCCCTGCTGCCGGGGTATTATCGACTGGCACTGCCCTTCCAGCGGTGCGTTCCACAACACTCGTCCGGTACCCATGTAGGGGATACAGTGGGCTTTGGCCTGGGTGGGCTGCCTGGTTTTGGGGGGGCGGGGGTGGCAGAGGGTGGGGTGAGGGTTTGCTCAGGTGGTGGCTCGGGTGCAGGGGTGTGAGGGTGGGAGAGTGGGGGCTGGGGTGCAGGGGTGGTGGGGTGGGAGATTGGAGTATGGGGTGGGGGCATCCATATGGCCAGTGTGACTCTGCAGAAAGAGGGGATGTGCAGCAAGGTGGCTGCCTTCCAGTATTCGGCAATGGCATTTTGTACCTGGACACTGCCCATTCCCGTGGGAGGATCACCCCGACCACACGGCCTGTTCCCCCATCAACCCCCCAGGCCCCCTCGGGGCGCCCCCCTCCCCCAGCCAGCCCAACCAGTGTCAGGTCTGGCAGTCCACAGTTACACCTCTCCGTGTCCTACCTCCTCTCTCTCCCTCATCAGCCACGCGCCAGTTTCATTACTTTTAAAAGTACAAGTGAAGCTCGCCTTTGGGAATTCACCCCAGTGGAGACGGAGAATTGCGGAGGCCCTGATCCGCTGTTGGATTCAGCAATTATAGAGGGGGGTCCTTTAAAATATTAGCTAAAATGATTCTTGAGAGTTACTGAATTTGTAGAAATAGGAGTAAGTTATAATTGTTTGAATACTGTCCATGGCTGTCTCAAATGTTACAAATAATGTACTACAAGTTCTGATATGATCTGATATGAAGGTACATTCAACAAGATTGAAACAATATCATAGCTGAGACCAGATTTGATGAAAGCAGTTTGAACGTGGGACAAAAGTCATGGGACACTTAATTAATTTGGGATAATTGATTAATGTCTAATTAACCAATTGCCTGTTAAGTGACTGACACCTGAACAAATCAAGGGAGTCTCAGCTGAGAATTAGAACAAATGAAACTATGTAAGGGGCTAAATCCAGATAAGGATTCCCTTCAGAATGTGATCCAAAAAACTGATTAAAGAAACTATTATAGCCGTCGGAGAATAAACATTTCAACAAAGGTCTTTGTTGAAATGACTTTTAATTTTGAAAATCTGAAGTCACTTTTATCTTTAAGTTTTTGCTTCTACTTGTTCAAGGACATTTCGAGAGACACAGAGAAAGCATTTTCCAGTTAATTTTGTGTGAATGTACCAAAATGTGTTTTTAAGGAATAAAATGTTCTTGTATTCATTCAACCGGACTGACTTATCTATGAACGAGAGATAAGACAAATCTTACTAATCATATGCCAGCGGTGTTTACTGTACGTGCATTCTGGATGTCGAATTGGAAATCTTTCCTATTTCGAGACTGTGGAGAAAACAACTTTACAACTCTGTTTCGATAAAAATAACTTAGTCTTTATTGACCAAAGTCTGCATGCAGTACAGGTACAGTTTGAAGTGCGAGAGCAGTTAAGGCAAAACTGCTAATTCTTCCTCAAGCTCGCAAAGACATGGAGAAAACGTTCAATATTTATACAAAAGCTGTATCATTTTACAAAAACAGACCTTGTTCAAAAATGTAATCAGTAGTAAGGAATCAGTAGTAAGGACATCAATACAGTCATAACTTCTGACCAAACATGTTGTCATGGAAAGACCCTGACTTGGCTTATTTGCAGTATTTTGTCTTTAAAGTGTTTACGACGTGGTCCTATTTTGCTTTCACCTCTGCCCTCATGATGCCTTGACGCAGATGGTCCTAGGTCATGAGGAGGTTGTGTTATTAGGACATTCCTAGATCGTGACTTTGTTATCAGGTTTTACTAAGGTCAGGCACTATTTTCCCTCTTCTGGCCTTGTATGATACGATTATGTGGATTCTTAGCTTTGTCTAGTTTGTCAGGGTCTGGTCTTGGTAATAGCTGACACAGCTTTCTTATACATGGTTACATAAGTTGGCTATTTTTCCCATCATGCTATTGCTGAGTTTGTACACTTTCACATGGAACGCATTGATGCCGCTGTTGATTTGATGGAGAATTGCGATTTGGCATGAAACTGGCACCTGCCATAATTTCGGCGTCGGAACTGATCGTCCGCCCAATTATGTTTCCCGATTCCAGAGTCAGCCGATGGAGAATCATTGGCTCATGTCTATTAACAAAATGGCTTCAAAATCGAAACTACATTCCCAAATCCGACCAAAGTCCACAATATTCTAATGTTGCACATCCCAGCTCACAAACGCATCATTCTTATGAGTCTATCCCAGTGTGTATTCCTCACTCCTCCTCTGTACCAATTACATTATCAAACCCTACCAGCAGCAAGACTTGCTCAGCTAATTTCCTGGAGATGGCTGCCTAATTTGCCATCTCTAGCTTGCCCCATCCAATTAAGAATGGTGGGTGGCTCCCAATGCTCTAGAATTGGGTGAGTGAGTTTTCTTCAGCAGGATAAGCAAATGCTGCTGAGGCAGTTCAGAGATTGAAGGGCCTTGGAGAGGAAAGGTGAAAATTACAAATCAAAGCAGCCAAGCTGACAGACCTCTCTGGGTTGCCCATTGGGGCCAGGGAATGACCGTTCCTACCTTCAGCCCACTCCCTGGGCCATGGAGCTTCCAGTTTCCATTATCCCGTGGACTACGCAGGGAGGCTGCTTAAATGAATCATGCAGCCTCCCGACGTGGTGATGCTGCTTCAGTGTCAGCAAAACACCAGCAGGCCTGAACTCAAAGTAGGCCGTTAATTATTTAGATTGACTGCGCACCTCTCTATGGTGGGCAGTCGCTATGTATCTTATCCAATCCAGCTCACCTATAAGGGGGTCCTCAGGTCCCCCCACACACCACATATGCACAGGACACCCCTGGGCCTTATCTCCACCATGGGCAAAATGCCAGACTGGCACCTTGGCCCAGGTGGTAGTGCCAGGGTGCCAGGCTGGCAGTTCCAAGGTGCCTAGGTGACACCATCAATGCTAGGATGCCACCCTGCCCAGATGGCAAGCACCTCGAGGCCTCCGATCCCCTGGACGACCCCCACAAGCGCCGCTTCGTCTGATCCCCATTTGTGGAGACCTGCACTGAATGGTGTTCGCCTGAGGTCTCTGAGCCATTGCCATTGCCATTGCCTCGAGTAGATCCGGGGAGTGCATATTAGAGTCAGACTAGCTGTCTGACTCTAATATGCAGATTTGCAAAATACCGCGTGAAGTCGCGTAAGATCGTGTTAGATCTCGCAAGGCGAGCCGCGTGGATCCCAGTGGAGCAGGCTCGAAGGCCCAAGGAGCCTGCTCCTGCTGCTAACATGTATGTTGGTATGAAGAAACATGCTGTTTGAAATAAAATGGGGAATTGCTGACAAAACTCAGCAGTTCTGACAGTTAGGACGATTGCAGGATATTAATGAGACTGAGTGGTCTGAGTTGTAAACTGTGTTAAGAGCAATTAGGATTGGAAAACACTGTATTCTCTCGTGTTCTGATACAGTACATGGTATTTGCCGGGCTGTCTAAATCCCAAAGAGAAACTTAGACAAGCTATCAAACAATTTGTCATTTGTATTTTATTATGAGAAGGCACTGAAGTCAGGAGCAAAATCTTCAAGCACTTTTTTATGATTTTAAGTAGTCAATTTAAACATTTATTAAAAAAGAAAAGAAAACCTAGAAACACAAGATTACATTAACACAGTTAACAGTAGTTCTACAAACAGTTCCCAAAATACTTCTGCTTAGTTAAACTCAGAGCTAAACAACTCTGTTAGGCAACAGCTCTCATAAATTTTTTCACAAAAATTCCAGTAAGAGTATCACAAACATCCACTGTTGCTACAAGGAAGTATTTCACAGGCTTCTCCCTCTTTCATTCGCTACTGAAAAATCATCATTGGGATTCTTCGTTCCTGAGACTAAGTGTTGATGCCAGGGCAGGATTTGTGGATTTCCACAGCAGCAAAACTGGTGCCGCACCTGGACCAATTCAGCGACTGTTAAGGGGCTAGCAGCAGCTCCACGTAGAATACAATCGATTCCAATGAAAAACAGTGCCGGATTCGCCGGACTTGCGATTGACATTCAGGAGGCTGACAAGCTGCAGCCTCATATACACACTGTAATCCCCACACACACCGTCCCAGCCAACAAGATGGCACTGGTTGTGCTGGAGCACGCCCATCCCATTGATGGGTTGGCGGGGGCCACAGAGCACCTAGGGGCATGGCCTGGGAGGACACCCATATGGCTGTGGCCCTAGTTTACAGTGGGCAGTCAGCGGCGAGCACTGCTGCATGGCTGCCTTGCAGGCCGCGGCAATGGTGTTCTGTGCTCATCCACCTTGGCCCCACAGCTGGCCACCCTCCCACCGCTCCCCCCGGCCTTGGCAGAAGCCTCCTGGCCAGCGGCATGACTGTAACTATGACGATGTGGGACACTCTCCATACTCTCTCTCTCCCCCTCAGCTGCCGTGGCGCTTGTTTCATGATTTTTAAAAGCAAAAGTGAACGCCGCCATTGAAATTCGGCCCATTGGAGGCGGAGAATTATGGAGGCCCAGGAGAATACTGGGTCAGGCCCGCTAATGATATGCCAAGGGTGTTTACTGTACATGCGGAGTGGAACTCACTGACACCGATGTCGAGGCACTTGAGAATTGCGATTTGGTAAGAAACTGGCGCCCGCCACGATTTCAGCATCAAAACCGATTCTCCGCCCAATCACGTTGCCCGATTCCAGCATCAACCAACGGAGACTTCCGCCTCATAGCTTGTGTCAAACCCTTGCAGGCGCTTCACTGGTCTTATCTGAGGGTGGCTGCAGGCTGCTTTCTTCACAGATCTGTTTTCAGCACACGTGCTCTTCAGGATCTCACAGCCACATCTCCCCATGCAGCCTTCAATCTCTCTTTAACTATGTTTTACTCTTTCATCTTTAAATCAATTGTTTGTACATCCCTTTCCCAGCAAATATAGATCTTTCATGTTATTTTCATGCCGACAACTTTAGTAAAAAATAAATGTGATACTTTACTTTATTCATTTATAGAACATAGAACATACAGTGCAGAAGGAGGCCATTCGGCCCATCAAATCTGCACCCACCCACTTAAGCCCTCACTTCCACCCTATCCTCATAACCCAATAACCCTTGCTAAACCTTTTGGACACTAAGGGCAATTTACCATGGCCAATCCACCTAACCTGCACGTCTTTGAACTGTGGGAGGAAACTGGAGCACCCGGAGGAAACCCACACAGACATGGGGAGAACATGCAGACTCCGCACAGACAGTGACCCAGCGGGGAATCGAACCTGGGACCCTGGCGCTGTGAACCACAGTGCTATCCATTTGTGCTACCGTGCTGTCAGTTGATCTTTGCCAGTTGATCTTTGCCAGTTGTACACTTTCCTTTTGAAATACAATAGTTAAACTTCAAGTCACCTACCTTACTTTCCTGATGCAAATTTCCATTTAAGCTGCTCACTGGTCCCACCTTAGACCTCTTAATCTTTACTTCAAAATACTTGCTTTCATACTTAACCCCTTTTTGATGTTTGTTATTTTTTAATAAATTTAGAGTACCCAATTAATCTTTTCCAATTAAGGGGCAATTTAGCGTGGCCAATGCACCTACCCTGCACATCTTTGGGTTGTGGGGGCGAAACCCATGCAAACACGGGGGGAATGTGCAAACTCTACATGGACAGTGACCCAGAGCTGGGATCGAACCTGGGACCTCGGCGCCTTGAGGCAGCAGTGCTAGCCACTGTGCCACCATGATGCACATCTCCCTTGTTGATGTTTTTAACCTTGCAACCTAACTATCTTCAGCCTAATTAAATCAGCCACACACAAGCACACACACAAGCACACACACATACACACACACATACACACACGCAAGCCTGTTTCACAGTACACAGTGATTCTGGGAAAATATTGGAAATGATATTTTGTCACACTAGCATCAGGAAGATGGAAGTAGGTTCAATTGAAATGTTCAAAATGACACAAGAAAGGCATGAGATAAACATAGATACAAAAGCAAGCTTCTGTGGATGCTGAAAATGCCAAATAAACACAGAATATTCAACTGATCAGGAAGTAGCTGCCGATAAAGAAAGGGAGTTAATGTTTGATGTCCATTCATCAGTCTGGAAAAAGTAAATAGAGCCAAATTGAAATCTAATCTGAGAGAAAAACCGAACCTCTTCAAGATGGTTAGTCCTGGAAGAGAAGTGACAGTGAATTAAATATTAGTACAAAAGCAAAATACTGCAGATGCTAGAAATCAGAAATAAAAATGGAAAACACTAGAAAGACTCAGCAGGGGAACGTATCATTTTTGTCACTTGCAAAATAGCATTCTTTCTGAGTATGCTTAGCACTACAGCAACACATGGCAACAATTTATATCATAAAGAAATAGGATATATAAAACATTTATACATAAAAATTAATAGAAATTTTTATTCACGAAATTGAAGGAGATGTATGAACAGATTATCCGCTCACTATCACATTACAATTTGTGGGAGCTTTCTGTGTGATAATTGGGTACTGCATTCCTACATTACAACAGTGGCTACCCTTCAAAAGCACTTCATTGGCTATAAGATACCTTGAGGTCATGAAAGGCGATATATAAATGTAAGTCTTTCTGTTTTCCTTTCTAAATATAAAGCCATTCAGGCGCATTTCTTGTTGCTAAATGGAAACTTATTTTGAACTTCCTCCCTCTTGTAGTAATTACAGGAACGCAATTTAGTCGATCCTGAGTGGGAAAGTATTTCGTAGAACTTTGCTTCATGTTTATAACAGTTTAAAACAAATCCAATGAGAAGGTAATTGCTCCAATATGAGGAATTTGCTGTTGTTAGTTGTTGCAATGAAAAGCAGCTGCTATTTTATCTTTTTTTTTTAAATTGTGTTTATCGTATATTTGTGCAACAAGCAAAATGGTGGAGGACCGAATTACTTTGTGGAAAATTCTGCCAGCTTTATACTTTGCATTAAACGTTCCCTTTCAATCATACAAATGATTGCACAAACCAAATACTAAGGCAGAAAATTGCTTCAAGCTGTTTATTAATGTTCTATGAGAAAAAAGCCATATATAAGTGGGTAAATGTGCTCTTATGGTATGCCCTTTGAATAGAGAGTTAAAGTAACTCCTCATTACAGTGACCGAACCAGTGGTAATGAAAGTTAAAATCCACCTCTACAGAATAATTTTATTGGATGGCATTAAAATTATGGGTGGAATTCTACACACCCCTGGGAGGGAGCTGGCAGGCTGGGGGAGTCATGGTACTGTGGTACTATGCCTGCCACCTACCTGCATCAGCTGGTATTTTACCAGCAGTGGTTGATGTTTTAGATGGCCCACCCTTCCTTGGGCCAATTTATGCACTTAAGTGGCAACCAATTGCCTCGAATAACTAAACGAAAGCTACATCGCAATTTTCTGCAACCTATTTGTACACTATTTCCCTTATATACGAACCTGCCTCCCATCCGTTGACTCCATCTACGCTTCCCGCTGCATGGGAAAAGCGGGCAGCATAATCAAAGACCCCTCCCACCCGGCTTACTCACTCTTCCAACTTTTTCTATCGGGCAGAAGATACAGAAGTCATGAACACACATGAACAGACTCAAAAACAGCTTCTTCCCCGCTGTTACCAGACTCCTAAATGATCCTTATGGACTGACCTCATTAACACTACACCCTGTATACTTCATCTGATGCCAGTGCTTTTGTAGTTACATTGTATACCTCATGTTGCCCTATTATGTATTTTCTTTTATTCCCTTTTCTTCCCATGTACTTAATGTTGAGCTGCTTGCAGAAAAATACCTTTCACTGTACCTCGGTACAGGTGACAATAAACAAATAAATACAACAAATGTACAAGGAGCTTTTAAAATCGTGTACAGGCCGGAATTCTCCGCCTGGTGGGATTTTCTTCTTCCGCTGGCAGCACACCCTCGCCAGCAGGTTTCCTGGTGGCGTGGGGTGGCTTAAATCAGAAATCCCATTGACAAGTGGCGGGAAGAGAGAATCCCGCCGCCAGTGAACAGCGCACCTCCGAGAGAAACTTGGCTGGTGGACCAGGGAATCCCACCCATTACCTCAATCTGTATGAGAAATGTTTAGTCATTAATCTGCCTTTACTAAAAATCTTGTGGATTATAAAACTCACAAGATCTATTGTAAGTGACTATAGTACAGCCTGAGTGGACTGATGAATACATTGGCATGAATTATAAGTGCACTCTTTACAACAATACTGATCACTTATCAGGCACATACAGACCCAAAGGATAAAAGCACAACAACTGTGTCTGTCAGGGAATATGCACGGTACAAGCCATGTCACTGCATGTAATCATTTGAAATGGTAAACTGATTTCCAATATCTAATCGCAAGGCATAGGAAAGATGAAACCAACTGTATATTCACCGTTTATATCACTCAAACATGAAATCAAAGTTTAGCAGGTAATTTTGTGTTGAGAAAAGGGCTCAACACAAAGATTTTCCTCGGGATGGCAAAAGAGGGCAGATTGGAGGGAAGATTAGCGAGTTGCTATAATCTGGAATGCATTGCCTGAAAGTAAGCGCATCAGTATCTTTCAAAAGGGGAACCTAAATACAACAAAAGGAAAGTTGGGACAGTTCTCCTTTGAGAGGAGAAGGCGAAGAGTAGATTTGATAGAGGGGTTCAATATCATGAGGAGGCTGGACGGAGGAGATAGGGAGAAACTGTCCCCACTCGTAAAAGGATTAGGAACGAGACGGCAAAGATGGAAATTGATTGGCAAAAGAAGCAAATACGATGTGAGAAGAAAAAAACGTATTCTCACAGCGAGTGGTTCAGGTCTGGAATGCACTGCCTGAAAGTATGTCAGAGGTAGGTTCAGTCGAGGCATTCAAGCGGGCTTTTTATGATTATTTGAATAAAAATAATGTGCAGGGTTACGGGGAAAAGGCAGGAGAATGGGACTAAGTCTTATCGCTCATGTGGAGAGCTGGTGCAGATATGCAACCATAGAATTCTGACAGTGCAGAAAGAGGCCATTCGACCCATCGTGTCTGCGCTGACCAGCTGAAAGAGCACCATATCTAAGCCCATTCCTCCCGCTCTATCTCTGTAACCCCACCTAACCTTTTTAAAAATAAATTTAGAGTACCCAATCATTTTTTTTCCAATTAAGGGGCAATTTACCGTGGCCAATCCACCCAACAAGCACATCTTTGGGTTGTGGGGGTGAAACCCATGCAGACACGGGGAGAATGTGCAAACTCCACACGAACAGTGACCCAGGGCTGCGATTCGAAACCGGGTTCTCAGCGCTGTAGTCCCAGTGCTGACCACTGCGCCACGTGCCGCCCCTAACCCCACCTAACCTGCACATCTTTCGACACAAAGGGGCAATTTAGCATGGCCAACCTACCGAACCTGCACATCTTTCGACTGCGGAAGGAAACTGGAGCACCCGGAGGAAACCCACGCAAACATGAGGAGGAAGCACAAACTCCTCACAGTCGCACAAAGTTGGAATCAAACCCAGACCCTTTGGCACTGTGAGGCAGCAGAGCTAACCACTGTGCCACCTCATGATAGGCCAAATTACCTTCTTCTGCTCTATAACAATTCAATGAAAGATTTGCGGACGGATGATGTAAGAGCACATACGGGGGGACTAATGAGGTAGCTCTTTCAAAGATCCAGCACAGGCACAATGGCCTCCTCCTGTACTTAGGATTCTAGCATTTACCTCTTGAGAGAAGTGACATGAGAGAAGTTAAGGCTGAACAAACAATTGTGTCGTGGTTAGCAACAAAGGTTCCTGAGGAACTGTGGACTGGCCACAATCCTATTCAGGGAGCAGGTGGTGAGTAGATAGTAGACTGGTGCAGTCAGCAAAATGGAAAGAGATCTAATCTGTGCACCTAGCTACCCTAAACCTGTGATTTGTGTGCTTAATTAACCTCAATGTTCTGTAAATTCAGCTCTGGTTCCCTGGTGGATTTAGATTTGGATTTTATTTATTGTCACGTGTACTAAGGTACAGTGAAAAGTATTTTTCTGCGAGCAGCTCAACAAATCATTAAGTACATGAAAAGAAAAGGAAATAAAAGAAAATATTTTATGACCTTTATCACACACAGTATGAAAGGGACTTTACACAGTAACTTCATTGCAGTGTTAATGTAAGCCTACTTGTGACAATAATAAAGATTATTAGATTATTACAATGATCTTGATAATTGAAATAAATCTGAGGGTTCAATTTGGTGCAGGTAATTTGAGGATTAATCAAATTTAGAATGAAAGCAAATGGATAAAAACAAATTACTGGAGTTGCTGGAAACAAAAACAGAAAACTACTGGACAATCTCGGCAGGTCTGACAGCATCTGTGGAGAGAAAAGGGAGCTAACGTTTCAATCTGGATGACCCTTTGTCAAAGCAAGAACTGTCAAAGATAGAATTAAGGCACACTGATGGCTCAGGGAGTGAGTGCAAAGGAATTTAGCTGTATTGACCATGAGGCTTTCCTGCTCAGTCTACAAGGGGCTGGTTTAGCATAGTGGGCTAAATGGCTAAATAGCTGACTTGTAATGCAGAACAATCCCAGCAGCGCGGGTTCAATTCCCGTACTGGCCTCCCCAAACAGGCGCCGGAATGTGGTGACGAGGGGCTTTTCACAGTAGCTTCATTGAAGCCTACTTGTGACAATAAGTGATTATTATTATTAATTAGGACTGAACACATTTATCACAGACAGTAATAATCTTTATTATTGTCACAAGTAGGCTTACATTAACACTGCAATGAAGTTACTGTGAAAATCCCCTAGTCGCCACACTCCGGCGCCTGGTTCGGGTACACTGAGGGAAAATTTAAGATGTGCAATTCACCTAACAAACACGTCTTTTGGGACTTGTGGGAGGAAACCGGAGCACCCAGAGGAAACCCACGCAGACATGGGGAGAACGTGCAGACTCCACACAGGCAGTGACCCCAAGCCGGGAATCAAACCTGGGTCCCTGGCGCTGTGAATTAACAGTGCTAACCACTGTGCTACCGTGCCGCCCCACAAATAATAGGGCTCCTACAACTGGCCTCACCATTGTTGGACCTGGGGTATAAAGTGTGGGAAATCAGCTTGGTTTCCACTAATGATGATATCCAGTGATATGGATACCTGTGAACCGTTTCAACAGAAACAGATGGTTGGCCTTGTTTCTCCACATGGCCTTATTATTAATGTGTGGCTGATGTCCACGACTCACAAATAGAAGCCAACAAAGGGACTGTTTTCACTGGTCGAAGTGTAGTATTTGTTTTGATTGACTGACACCTTAGAATCATGTATTCTTTCTTTAAACTGTTTCCTTCAATGTCTGTATGTTCATTTGGCCAAGATTAAGAGGTGTGAAGTGAGGCAAATCTTCTGCTATTGGTACTGTAACCACTCTCCGATTGACACTTTTACAGGGTTGTAAGTACAGCATTTATTTCAAAGAACATTTTTGAATGAGCAATTTAAAGTGTATTTCATGACTTGCCTTTGTTATTATAATACTTATTGGGCCTTTAGTGCATACTAGGTGAGTCCATGGCTGGGATTCTCCAAAATCCTTGCGAAGTGTTGAAGCTGGCAGAAACACCGGAGTGTTTCATGCCGGCGTCAACGGGCCTCTTCGCCCAGCGATTCAGTGGCCCACAGAGGGCCAGCATGGCGCCGGAGTCCGATACGCAGCCTTGCACTGCCGGCACGGGTCCTTGCAAGTGCGCTGCGGCCGTTTCCTCGCCGGCGCATGTGCGTGGTGGCTGTTTCCGCTCCGGCACACACGTGTGGTGGCCGTTTCGCGCTGGCGCATGCGCGTGGTGGCCGTATCGACACCAGCGCATGCGCGTGGTAGCCACTCCCGGGTCGGCATGGCGTAGCAACACAGCGGCCCGGCACGGAAGAAGGTAGGCCCCCCCCCCGGAGTCATACGCGCGCGCCTGCCGATCGGTAGCCCGTGATCGTGGGCCTGGCCATCATGGAGGCCCTCCCCTCCCCCCCCGGAGTCTGATTCCCCCCCCCCCCCCCCACCAGGACGGCCAGTGCGGCTGCAGGTCCGCACTGCAGATGGAACCAGGTTGGAACCACGCCGGCGGAAACTCGGCTGGGCGATCGCGGAGAATCGCCGCAGGGGCCATTTTCAATGGATTCTCCAGTTGTCGGAGAATCTTGTCCCGGTGACGGATTGGCATTGCGGGAATTTCCGCCGTGACCGGCGATTCTCCGGCCCGGCGCGGGGTCGGAGAATCCCGGCCCATGCGGGGGATGCAGAAGAGAATGGAAGGGGCATGGAGGCAAAAAGGCAGCATGGGAAGTGGATGTGGGGGCAGGGGGGTGGTGGTGAGGGAGTGTGAGGGGTCAGGGCTACAGGGCCAACAACCCTCAATATAACTGGGATAAAATCCCAGAGAATTAAGGCAGGTCTTCTAACCAGTCCGCCTCAGCATTCGCCCACCTGCGTGGCCGCATCCAAGCTGCTTCCTGAATTGGAAGATCATGGGTTCGATAGCATAGTGGTTACGTTATTGGACATGTAATCTAGAGGCCTAAACTAATGATCCTGAGACATCAGTTTGAATCTCATCGTGACAGCTGGGGAATTTAAATTCAATTCATTAAAGAAATCTGGAAAAAAGCTAGTATCAGGAATGGTGACCATGAAACTATTGGATTGTCATAAGAAACCCCTCTGAATCACTATTGTAAGGTAAGGAAATCTGCCTTCCCAGTTTGGCCAATGTGTGACTCCAGACCCACCGTTGACTCTTAACTGCACCCTGATATGGCCTCAAAATCAACTCAGTTGTTTTAAGGACAATTAGGGATGCACAATAAATGCTGACCTTGCCAGTGACGCGCACATCTTGTGAAGGAATTAACAAAAATCCTTCAGTGGAAGACATTTTTTGTAAAGGCAAAATCACACGTAATCACCCACTTTAACTGCCTTTTTATTTGTTCTTGGTATATATGTGACTGAGAAGGTATGTGTGTGACTGAGAAAGAATGGTAATTTCTGTCCAAGTCAGAATGGAGAGGATCTTGATACTGTTCTCAAAACATTGCTGCTCTTGGCCTTCTCAAAAACAAAAATTTGAATTTGTGTATTTCCTGTAACATATAAAGAGGCCCCAACGTATTTCAAAGAGCTATAAGTAAAATACTAAGGCTGAGTCGTAGAAAGGAAAGAGAGGTTTGCATTTATATAGCACATTTTATGACCTTCCAAAGTGTGGAAACATTCAATGAAGTACTGTTGGAGTGTCGCCTCTTCTTCAGTAGCCCCTCGAGTTCAAGGATGACTTGATTCCAGCCTGAGTCAATGAGTTCTGATATGGTTGTTAAATCCAATCTGCAGACTCTGACACTTTTGGGGCAGGTAATGATTGGAGAGTCAGATCGCTGAATTACTTGGAGGTCTGTGAGCTCTCTCTGATACCTTGACTTCACCGCTGCATGCTTCCAACCGCTGTTGATGTGTTTGGTGCTTTCGCGAATGAGCCTTCTTCATTTTAGTCAGTCATAGCAGGGCACTGTGTGAGTCAGCAGGGATGTTTGACCTCTTCAGGGATGCTTTGAGGACATCCCTAAAGTGTTTCTGTTTTCCAGTTGGGAATCTCCTGCCATGACCAAGTTCCAAGTAGAGCAGTTGTTTCTAGAGTCTGCTGTCAGGCACACAAATAACACATCAAACCCAGCAGAGTTGGTTTTGAATGATAGCACCTCAATGCTGGGCATGTTGACTTGGGAGAGGACAATGCTGTTTGACTGCCTTTTTTGCCATCAGATTTGGAGGATCTTATAAAGGCACCACTGCTGGTGCCAGTGATTGAGGCACCTGCTGTAAATGTTTTCTTTATTTTTTCTGATTAAGAGGCAATTTAACGTGGCCAATTGACCTACCCTGCACATCTTCGGGTCGTGGGGGTGAGACCCATGAAGACACGGGGAGAACGTGCAAACGCCACACGGACAGTGACCCGGGGCTAGGATTGAACCGGGCCTATGGCGCCATGAGGCAGCAGTGCTAACCACTGTGCCAAAGTGCCGCCCCAACCTGCTGCAAATGTTGGAGTGCAGTCAGTATAGTAATGCAATGTAGTAGGAGGGATGACTACAACCTTGGTAAATGGCTTTGATTTTCAGGCGGATCTTAATAAATGAAATGGAGATGTTGAGGTTTATGGAGGATAATGCAGAACCCTTATATTGCCTATTCACCTTTTGCATGGCCCCTTATTAAATGCCTTTTGGAATTCCAGGTACGTGACATCTGTTGGTTCCCCTTCATCTACCCTATTCGTTACATTCTCAAAAATCTCCAAAAAAAATTGGCAAACAGGATTTCCCTTTAGTAAACCCATGTTAACTTGTTCTAATCATACTGTGTTTTTCTAAGTGCATTGTTAAGACTTCCTTATTAATAGGTTCCACCATTTTCCCAAAAGTTAGGTTAACTGGCCTGTAGTTCACTGTTTGATCTCTCCCTCCTTTTTTGAAAAATGGTGTAACATTTACCAACCAATCTGATGGGACCATCTCTGAATATAAGGCTTCTTGGAAAATCATAGCCAGCACATCTGCTACCACTACGGCTATCTCTTTTAGAACCCCATGGTGTAGGCCAGGGCTTTTCAAACTGTTGGTGTTGGGAGGGTCGCAAAGCGATCGGTCGTGGTGCAATCAGTCACGGAATTCCTGATCGTGGGAGAAACAACCAATGGCTTTCAAGAATGCCGGCCGCAACCTGCCTTTAAATACGAATAATCGAGTCTTCCCACCAGAACCTTTAGCAGAGAGCAGTTTACACTGAAGTCACGCACCCTCTTCATCCGAGCTTTGGGAGCAAAACCATGGAGGAAAGATTCCTCCATTTTGTAGCTTCCAGCAAGCAACAGGACTGTGAAGAACTGAAGATGGATCATTTTGTAATAAGGAAGAGAGGGGCAAAGGCACTAACAGGCCAGGATCTCTCAACTGAATCTGCTGTAGAGAGCTGCTTAGGAGAGTCCACGGCAGGACAAAGCACTGCTGGTGTGAACTGTATACAGAACTCCAGGGCCTCTGGTAAATGACCCATTAAGAAGAAACTGAAATCGGGAACAAAGCAGTATAAAGAAGATTTATTGAGGTATGGCTTTGTAGGGGCTGGTTTAGCACACTGGGCTAAATAGCTGGCTTTTAAAGCAGACCAAGGCAGGCCAACAGCACGGTTCAATTCCCGTACCAGCCTCCCTGAACAGGCGCCGGAATGTGGCAACTTAGGGCTTTTCACAGTAACTTCATTTGAAGTCTACTTGTGACAATAAGCGATTTTCATTTCATTTCATTTAATTGTGCCAAAGCAAACCAGGATGCAATCAAAATGTGTTATATGCAAGAATGTACTGGCAAATGAGACTTGAATGCTAATGTCTTATCTTGCAGACATCTTTTCAATTTGAAACAAACTGAACCTCAAATTCAAGGATGATGATTGCTTTCGGCGCTGTAAAGAAATAGATACTTTCCAACAGTCATTGAAAGTTTGGCAGGTGTGAGCACAAAGCCAAAACTACTACATGTTCCCCACACTGCTGTGACACATCGAAGAAAACAGTGTTAGTAAGGAAACTGTCAAAAGACTGGCAAGCCTTATTCAGTCGCACCCGGCTGCACTGATCAATAGTTTAGTCGCTATATTACAGAGGAGAAGTTTCAGATTTTGAAAGAGGAAGAGGTGGTTGAAAAGTCCTTTTGGGTTTGAGATCCCAGAGTCAATTATTAACTTACAACTGACTCCAAATGAAGAGACTGAACTTCTTTGCCTCACCAGCACATTAAAAACACGTCACAAGTCCATGAGGCTGTCAGCATTCTGGAGTAGCATCTCCGAGCAGTATCCAGTGCTGAGTAAAACAAGCATTTCATTGCTATTGCCCTTCATAATGTCCTACATGTGCGAGGTTGGATTTTTCATCCTCACAAAGATGAAAACAACACAAAGGAACCGGCTGAACTTTGCACCTGATATGCACATTGTCCTCTCCTCCTTTGAACCTGATTGGAATGAGATTGCGAGGACCTAACAGGCTTACCTGCTGCATTAAATGTAAGCAAAAATGGTGTGTGCAAAGGTCGGCCGCATGGGCCATGAAGGGCAGCCGGTTGGTAAAAGTGGGTCTAGGGAAAAAAAGTTTGAAAAACACTTGTGTAGGTCATCAGCTCCAAGGGATTTGTTTGAAATTAGTCTGTTAACTTCTGCTACTATTTTTTCTCTCCTAATTTTATCCCTTAATTGCCTCACTCTTTTTAACCCCTTGCTTACTGTCTATTTCTGGTGTAAAACCTATGTCTTCTACGCTGTTGACGGGGGGCAATTTCCGGCCGCAATGTGCCCGACGCACATCCCACTATTGCTGGACAATAGCGGGAGAGCCCATGCATGATTAAATAAGCCCTTAAACTTATTTAAATATGCTTAACCTGTTCGAAGCCAGAGTCTCCAGGTTCCCAGCAATTTCTGCCTCTGCTGGCGCAGCCTGACGCCGGTGGTCTCCATAAACAGAGATTAGACAAGATGACCAGGCCGGGAAGCTCAGAGTCAATTGGAGCCGCTGGGCACCGTGGCAATGCCAGGGTTGGCACTGTCAGGGTGTCAGTATGGCCTGGATGCCTGGGTGCAGGACACCAAGGGGCACTGCCAAGGGGTGTGGCCTGAGAGGGGGCATGGCCATGAAAGTAGGAAATTGAGAGGGGCATATAGGAGGGCCTGAAAGGAAGGGCAAGAAGGGGAGACATGAGGGGGGCATGAGGAGGGGTAGGGCTGAAGGGGGGGAACCTGATAGGGGTGGGAATGCATGAATGGATGGCCTTCAGTGACTCCTTAGCGGGTGTCTGTCACATTGTGGGGGAACGCTGGTACCAGCGATGGGAGGCGAGATTCTGTGATTCTGAGGCTAAGTGTTGGCGCTGTCGGAAACGCTATCACATTTCTCGACGGCGTCAACATGGCCTCAGAATCAGCAATTCTGGCCCCTACACGGGCCAGCACGGCTCTGGAGCGGTTCACGCCACTCCAGCTGCTGATCCCGGCATCAAATGGGCACCGCGGGATCCGTGCATGCGCAGTGGCACTGGCGCCAACGTACGCATGCGCAGTGGCTTCCTTCAACTCGCCGGCCCCGACGTAACATGGAGCAGGACTACAGGACTCTCAGCGCGGAAGAAAGGAGGTCGCCAGCCAGAGAGGCCGGCCTGCCGATCAGTGGGCCCTGATCGTGGGCCAGGCCACATCGGAGGCCCTCCCCCCCCCCCCCCCCCCACAGGCCGCCCCACGACCCTTCCACGCCGAGTTCCCGCCGGCTGAGAGCTGGTGTGGACGGCGCCAACGGGTCTCGGCTTTTTTACAACGGCCGCTCGGCCCATCCCCGGTCGAGAATCGGCGGGCTGGCAGTGTAGAACGCCCCCTGATCAGCGCTGCGCCAACCACGCCGGCGGAGAATCGCGTGCCAGCGTTGGGGCGGCGTGGCGCGATTCGGACCGGTCGTGGGGATTCTCTGTCCCGGCCACAGGCTGAGAGAAGCCCACCCCTGATGCCTGCGAGTGAATGGGGGTCTCTACCGATGAGTAGTGGGGGGTGCTTTAAGGTTGGCTGGAGATTTAAAGGACGCCCCAATCTCTTATCAGCTGGTCTTGCAGGCGTCTTTAGGTCCCGACTCGTGAAATATTGACTGCCCATCTTTGATCGTATTGTAAGTATGGGTGGGATTCTCCAGCTTCGTTCACCCGCCGTCCGGTGAGCTCCACTCACCGGAACACCTCAGTGCAGGAAGAAATCGTGATGCCCTTTCAACCCGCCCCAAAGTGACCCCGAATGCCCCACCAAAGTCCCAAATCACCTAATGGGTAAGCAATTCCAGGTCCAGCGGAGCCATAGTTTCCATCAAAGAGCCTGTCAGCTGGAGCTGTGTTTAAGCACTGCACTTAACGTACACACGCCGCAGCCACCAAGATGGTTCAGAGAAGACCTGCCACCACCCCCCCTCCCTACCTTCCCCCCATCCCGAGGTCGGGAGTCCAAAGTGGATCCACAGCTCCATGCCAGTGAGTAGCGGAGGGACACCCTCTTACCCAGCAGACTCATGCCTACTCCCCTGAACACTGCCTGGGAGGTAGTGGCAGAGACAGTCAGCACTCGCGCGAGGAGACAGCTGGTGATCCGGAGGGGTGGGGCCACTGGTGAGTCCTCTACCCTGAGAGGGGCAGAGAACAGGGTTCCAAAGATTGCGGTGCGAGTTTCCTCTGGTTGATTTGAGCTCTACTGATCCCCTGCTTCCTATGCAATGGGGCAGCGGTTCTGAGGAATTCCAACACCTGATGGGCCCCTGATTAAGCTTGGCCACACCCATTCCTTTGATGAAAAGCTGGGGGTTCGCGGATAACCAGAAGCCATCTGAGCATTTAAAGGACACAGGCAGTACTAAGCAGTGTGAGCGGCCAGGAGACTGTAAGCACCACCAAAGGGATACGTTAAAAGGTAGTCTACAGTAATGGTGGTCTGAGATTGGCCACCCTGAACCCGAGGGTGACAAGCCAACTCCACAGACTTGACACCAAGTCACTGCCCACTACTGCACCCAGCCCGGGTAGCCATCCCTCAGAAAGCTCAACAGTTTTCAAAGGCTTTTCAGTGTTTTTGCCTCCTGCTCCTGTGGAACATTTGCTCAAAACTGATTGTAGCAACTCGCCAAACCATTTGGCTAATTCATGTCGTGCAGAACCGGTCTTAGATAACGTAGGGCATGAAGGGACATCACTTTTGTGTGTCTTGGGCAACCCAAACATACATGGCCTCATGGTTCATTGTGCGGGTCCAGGACCAGCTCTCTCAAACATCTTTGTTGAGTTCCACGAAAAACACATCTTCGACGGAATGACACCTAATTTTTGCATATTTCCGATATGTATTCTGATATGCTATATTTGAATTTGTGGCTTGCACTAACATTCAAAATAGTCAATCATTTAAGATCTGTTTCTTGGAAAAGAATAGATGGATGCTGGTGGATTCTCATTGTGGTAAACATTGGCTGATGATACCCGTTGCTGTGACAAACCAATGTAGTTACAGATGCTAAAATTATATTCATCTCAAAACAGAGGTGTTAATTAAGTGGTTGTTTGTAGTCCTAAACAATGATTCTGTTGGTAGATGGCTGGGGAGCGAAGATATTATATATTCAAGAAATGTTTTCCAAAATAGTAATCGTGTACTGTCTGCTTCATTATATCACAGTTGAGAGAGCGCCAGTATTCAGGATAGCAAGGAACTGCAGCCTCTCGGGAAATCAGATGGCGAAGGACAGAGAGAATGTGAACAAAGCATTATGGACATAAATCCAGAAAATAAATTAATTCTTCATATGACCTCCAGCATTGCCAGTAATGAAATGTCATGTAGGCAATGAAGATTATCCCTTCTGCTTGTAATTTGCATTGAGGTGTTCCCACTAAACAAATGCAAAATTCACTGAGGGACAATATTGACCATGTTGTCTCTTGGTTGCTTGTTAGAGGCTAAATTTCTTATTGTCTAGTAAGGGACCAACATAGCAATCTGTTTTACATCACAAAAGCAATATAAAGCATATTCCTACATGATTAGAGAACAAGTGCTACTCTGAGCCGAATCTTGAAGGAAATAAACTTAGTGTGAACGTTCTCCTTGTAATCTTCTTCTGTGGTTTATGCTCAGTAGATAAAATAAGATGGAAGATTACAGCTTGCTTTTTTTTTGGTAAACAATTTTAATGAGGTATTTTTTGGCATTGGGAACAGTAGAATTACAGAACGAGAAAACAAAAGGACTGTACAATAAACAAAGTACATAGTGCAATTGCCGTAACCCATCCCATCCAGATCTGCCTAATTGACCCCCTATACTACATTCCCCTAACCCTCCCTCCCCCCCCCACTGCTGACGATTAATTCTCCGCAAAGAAGTCAATGAATGGTTGCCACCTCCGGGCGAACCCTAACAACGACCCTCTCAAGGCGAACTTGATTTTCTCCAAGCCCAGGAAACTCGCCATGTCTGACAGCCTGGCTTCTGACTTTGGGGCTTTGAGTCCCTCCAAGCTAGAAGTATCCGTCTCAGGGCTACCAGGGAAGCAAAGGCCAAAACGTCAGCCTCTTTCTTCCCCTGGATTTCCTGGGCCTCTGAAACCCCAAAAAGTGCCACCTCTGTACCCATTGCCACCCTTATGTTCAATACTCTAGACATGACGTCTCCAAACCCATGCCAGTATCTCCCAAGTTTTGGACACGCCTAAAACATGTGGACATGGTCTGCCGGTCCTCTCAGACACTTTACACACCTGTCCTCTACGCCGAAGAATCTGCTCATCCGGGCCACTGTCGTGTGGGCCCGGTGGATGACCTTAAATTGAATCAGTCTGAGCCTGGCACATGTTGCAGTCCCATTAATCCTGCTCAGCGCGTCCGCCCACAGGCCTTCCCCCATCTCCCCTCCCAACTCCTCCCATTTACGCCTCAGCTCCTCGGTCTGCGTCTCCTCCGCCCCCATGAGCTCCTTGTAAATATCCGAGACACTTCCCTCCCCCACCCATCCTCTCGACACTACCATGTCTTGGATCCCCCTTAGTGGCAGGAGTGCAAAAGATGGCACCTGCCTGTGCAAAAGGTCCCGCACCTGAATATATCGGAATTCATTCCCCCTCGTCAACCCAAACTTGGCCTCCAGCGCCCTCAAGCTAGGGAAGCTTCCTTCCAAGAACAAATCTCCCATCCGCTCAATCCCCGCCCTCCGCCATACCTGAAACCCCTCGTCCAACCTCCCCGGGGCAAACCAATGGTTGTCACATATCGGGGACCAGACTGATGCTCCCATTGCTTCCATGTGCCTCCTCCACTGTCCTCAGATCCCAAGGGCTGCCACCACTCCAGGACTGGTGGAGAAGCACGCCGGCGGGAACGGCATCAACGCCCCCAGACTGGTACCCCTACATGAGGCTGCCTCCACCCTCTCCCAAGTCGACCACCCGCCCACCTCCCCTCCCAACCCCCACCACCCACCACCCACTTCGTTATCATGCCTATGTTAGCCACCCAATAATAGTTGCTGAAATTCGGCAGTGCAAGCCCCCCTTCCTCCCAGTTCCACTCGAGCATCACCCACTTCACTCGCGGAGACTTGTCCGCCCATACCAAGCCCAAAATGATCTTACCCTCTTAAAAAAGGAACGTGGAATGAAAATGGGGAGACACTGGAACACGAATAAGAACCTCGAGAGGACCGTCATTTTAACTGTCTGTACTCTCCCAGCTAACGACAGCGGGAGCGCATCCCGCCTCCGAAACTACAGTGGGGTGCATCAGGGGGTCGTGAGACCAAGGCGCCATTTTAAAATGGAGTCCCATTCCCTTCCTGCACTGAGGAACTCTGCTCAACGGAGCTCCTCAGTCAGGAAATGTGGCTAAGTGTGGCCTCGGTGTGCGATTCCCTGCCGGGCACAAAAACAAGACAGAGTGCCGTTAGATAGCGGGTTGTTTCTGGCACGACAAGCATCGGGAATGACCCTGCTAATCTTGCCCGGAAGGGTACTCTGTTTTACTTTATTTAGATCACGCTCTCTATGTTCAACCATACGAAACCTCCAGATCTCTCTGTGAGGCACCAAATAACCCTTACAACATGATGGCAGAAGGATGAACCTCAAAATCCAGAAAGCATGAAAAAGTAAAGAAATTGCAGGCTGACCTGCTAGAAATACGCCTAAGTCAAATCACAGCTGGAGAGCGCCTAAAAAATGTTCCATTGCAGGACCTGATCAAATGTAAAGACAAAGTCATAGGACCTAGACAGATCTCAAAAGGCTGAGCAAAAAACAAAGAATGGCGGAAAGTCAGCAGAACAATCTACTGTGCAGGCAGAAAGAAGAACCTGAGTGAACTGCAAGAACCCTTCCTGCTTATTTCCTTTGTCCCCAGTTCTTTTATTTTATTATTTTTGGTCCGTAATTTGGAGAGGCGAAAACCAGACTCGACAGCGCCGAATGAATCTTAGGAACCGGTTTTGGAGGAAATTGGTTTGATTGGTTGACTGGAAACCAGTGGGTTGGTCAGTGATTGGTTCCTGCGTGATGCTTTTTGAGAGAGCTTGGTAGAACTGATTGGGCTTTGCAAGGAGAAGGAACTGTATCTCTCTCTCTTTCCCGCTTGCTGAAAGAATTGATTTGTTGTTCTAAAACCAGTGAGTGTCTGGTACACCTTTGCTGTAAACTTCAAATGATTCTGAATCTACAGAGAAAGTAGACAACCTTGCCAGCGAAAACCCATCTGAAGCCGAGAAGGAAGAAATACTGAAACTAAAGCGTGAGCTTCAAAAGGAAGTTAACTGGAAGCCGTCCCAGTGCATCGAAGATCCTTTACGCTTTTATTTTATTACTATTTCCTTTGCTGCTCAAACGCCCATTCATTCCATGTTATTTATTTGTGTCTGTGTGTAGAGAGTGGAGATAGTTAGAAAGGGGGGGATGGTTTAGGAAAGGAGTGTTAGATAGTCAGTTATATTATCTGTATGTTTAATTTTAGTACTGTAGTAAAATATTAATTGTGTTAAAGTTACATGCCTGGTGACTGCAGTTTATTGGGCTCGGCCAAGGTCCTCTGGTATATTAAAATAACATCTAATTTCACTTGTGTTGTGACTCTGGGTCAAGTGGGGCTGGAATTGACCACGTGCTGGGCCAGGGTGTTGTATCAGAATGCAGAGTCAAGGGAATCAGCTAAATCACAAAAGTGGTGATCAAAAGACAGTAAAAAGGCAGCAATCAGGATCAGCACTGGCATTCCATAGTGCAGCTGGAAGAAAGCTATAGCAATGGTACACAGCCAGCGCACGACTGAATGAAAGAGAAGAGTTTAAAAACAGAAGGCAGAGCTATAAAATCACCTTCAAATTAAGTTCCAAATTACATACACCAAACTGCTGATAAAAGCTAATACTTTCAATGGTTTTCTGCGGATTATTGAGTTGAAAAATACATGTGTAGGTTAAACGGTGATTGAGATATGGCGGGGGAGTGAGCTTGGTGGAGTACTAGAAGGTTTGCAGACTCGAATGGCCACCTCCATAGGGATTTTATGGAAATAAGTTCTTCAGCACAAGGTGCGACCGCCAAAAACTGTCAAGCATAGGAAGAAGAGAACAAAAACAGTTACTGCACAGCTATTTTTAAAAGAGCAACAACATATAAAACTATGTGGAAAACAGCCATGGGTAGAAAAGTGACATTATCGGACCAATTTAGGCTAAGGTAAGGGCCAAACCAGGTCCAAAGTTGTGCATCATGGAGCAGAAAGTTTTTAGATTACAGGAATACATCAGGATTAAGCTGATTTAGCTCAGTGGGCTAGACAGCTGGCTTGTAATGTAGAGCAAGGGCCAGCAGCACAGGTTCAATTCCTGTACCGGCTGTGAGAATTCTGAATTCTCCCACTGTGTACCCAAACAGGCGTCGGAATGTGGCGACTAGGGACTTTTCACAGTAACTTCATTGAAGACTACTTGTGACAATGAGCGATTTCCATTTTTCATTTCATTTTAAGAAAGAAATCAGAAGAAGTACAAGCTAATGCATTTTTACATTTGTTTGGTGTATTTGTGGATCAAGTAATCCTTAAAGTAGATAAATCCTCAACCATATTTGGTGAGATATTTAAAACCTTTGACAAATATTTTAAACTTCAAATTGTAGAGTGCGCTGACCATAGAACCATGGAAAGATATGGCACGTAAAGAGGCTAGCCAGCCTGCGCTGATTGAACAAAAATAGCTGCCCGTTCTAACCCCACCTTCTTGCACCCGATCCAAATCTTTACAGGTTACAGCACTTCAGGTACAGAGCCAAGTATCTTTCAAATTAGTTCAGGATTTCTGTCTCACTCACCAATCAGGGCAGCGAATTGCAGACACCTACCACCCTCTGGGTGAAAAAGATTTCCCTAAAATTCCCTCTAACCCTTCTGCCAATCTCCTTAAATCTGTGCCCCCTGGTAATTGACTTCTCTGGTAGGAAACAAGTCCTTTCCTGTCTACTCTGTCTGTGCCCCTCTTTATTTTGTGTACCTCAATTAGGTCACCACTCAACCTACACTGTTCGAAGGAAAATAATCCTTTCCGACACTAACCCAATTTTCAAGCCCTCGCAACATTCCTCTAAATCTCCTCTGCACTCTCTCTACAGTAACGATGTCCTTCCTCTAAGGTACTGACCAAAACTTTATGCAAAACTCAACTGTGGCCTAACCAGCATCTTATACAGTTCCAGCATTATATCCCTGCTTTTGACGTAGAGGCTTTGGAGAGAGTACAGAAAAGGTTTACCAGGATGTTGCCTGGTATGGAGGGTATTAGCTATGAGGAGAGATTGAATAAACTGGGCTCGTTCTCCCTAGAGATACGAAGGCTGAGGGCTGACCTGATAGAAGCTTATAATATTATTAGGGGTATAGATAGGGTGAACAGTTGGAGGCTTTTTCCAAGGACGTAAATGACAATTATAAGGGGGCACAAGTTCAAAGTGAGTGGGGAAAGGTTCAGTGGAGATGTGCGGGGGAAGTTTTTTTACGCAGAGGGTGGTGGTTGCCTGGAATGCACTGCCAAGTGAGGTGGTTGAGGCTGATACGTCAGCGATCTTTATGTGGATAGGCACATGAACAGACGGGATATAGAAGGATACAGGTCTAGATAGGACACTTGATTGGTGCAGGCTTGGAGGACCGAAGGGCCTGTTCCTGTACTGTATTGTTCTTTGTTCTTCGTTCCCTTTGTTCATCCAATAAAGAAAAACATTTCATATGCCTTATATACTACCTTATCCACTGTCCTGCAGCTTCAGGGACCTTTGAACGTCCACTCCAAAGCCTCCCACTTCCTCTAACCATCTCAATATCCTGCCATTTATTGAGTATTCTTTTGCTTTGCTTGCCCTCCTAAAATGCATGACTTATACTTCTGCGGATTGAATTCCATTTGCCACTTTTCCGCGCACACATCCAAGCCATTGATATAATTCTGAGGTCTACAGTTATCCTCTTCATTATCAACTACATGGCCAATTTATGTGCCATCTTCAAATTTCCAATCATGCCTCCCACATTTAAGTCCAAAACTTTAATATATACAATGAACAGCCAGAAACCAAACACTGAGCCCTATGAAACTCCACTCAAAACCATTTTCCATTCACAAAAACATTCATCGACCATTACCCTTTGTTTTCTGTCAGTGAGCCAATTTTGGATCCAACTTGTCACTTTCCCCTGTGTCTCGTGGGCTTTTAGTTTTCTGACCAGTCACCCATAGCTCACTGGGCTAAATCTCTGGCTTTTAAAGCAGACCAAGACAGGCCAGCAGCACGGTTCAATTTCCGTACCAGCCTCCCCGAACAGGCGCCGGAATGTGGCGACTAGGGGATTTTCACAGTAACAGTAACCTTGGGTAGGGTGCTCTTTCCAAGAGCCGGTGCAGACTCGATGGGCCGAATGGCCTCCTTCTGCACTGTAAATTCTATGATTCTATGATTCATTGAAGCCTACTTGTGACAATAAGCGATTTTCATTTCATTTTCATGTGGGACCTTGACAAATGCCTTTCTAAAATCCATGTAGGCCACATCCACATTAGTAAGACACGGGGCAGCACGGTAGCACAGTGGTTCGCACTGCTGCCTCACAACTCCAGGGACCAAGGCTCACTTCCAGCCTCAGGTGACTGTGTGGAGTTTGCACTTCCTCCCTGTGGTCTGTGTGTGTTACTTCTGGGTGCTCCGGTTTTCTCTCACAGTCCAAAGATGTGCAGGTTAGGTGGATTGGCCATGCTAAATTGCCCCTTAGTATCCAAAAGGTTAGGTGGGGTTAAAAGGTTACGGGGATAGGGTGGAGGCATGGGTTTAAGTAGGGTACTCTTTTCAGGGCTGGTGCAGACTCAATGGGCTGAATGGCCTCCTTTTGAACATTAGGGATTCTATGAAGACACACCTTTCCTTAACAAAACCATGCTGACTAACCCTGAACAATCCCTGCCTTTCTAAGTGACAGTTTATCCTGGCTTTCAGAATTAATTCAAATAGTTTTCCCACCACTGAAGTCAGACTGACTGACTTACAATTATGTGTCCTATCCCTTGCACCCTTTTTAAACATTGGCAAATTGTTTGCAGACCTCCCTCCAATCGTCTGGTCCTTCACCTGTACCTAGTTAGGATTTGAAAAATGATCCTCAGATCATCCGCTATTTCTTCTCTGGCTTCCTTTAACAGCTTGGGGTACAATTCACCTAGCCCTCGTCACCACATTACAGGAAGGATGTGATTGCACTGGAGTGGGTACAGAGGATGTTGCCTGCGATGGAAAATTTCAGTGATGAAGAGAAGTTGGATAGGCTTGGCTTGTTTTTGCTGGAGCAGAGAATACTGAGAGGTGACCTGATCGAAGTGTATAAGATTATGAGGGGCATGGACAGGATGGATAGGGAGCAGCTGTTCCCTTTAGTTGAAGGGTCGGTTACGAGGGGACAGAAGTTCAATATAATGATCTTTATTGTGACAAGTAGGCTTACATTAACACTGAAATGAAGTTACTGTGAAAAGCCCCTAGTCGCCACATTCCAGCACCTGCTTGGGTACATAGAGTAAGAATTCAGAATGTCCAAAATACCTAACAGCACGTCTTTCGGGATTTGTGGAAGGAAACCGGAGCACCCGGAGGAAACCTGCGCAGACACAGAGAGAACATGCAGACTCCCCACTGACCCAAGCGACCCAAGCCTGAATTGAACCTGGAACCCTGGGGCTGTGAAGCAATAGTGCTAACCACTGTGCTACCATGCCACCCACTGCTACCGTGTTGCCCACAGGGTTGAGGGGCAGGAGGTTTAGGCAGTATTTGAGGAAAAACCTTTTTACTCAAAAGGTGGTGATGGTCTGGAATGCACTACTTGGGTGGGTGGTAGAGGCGGGTTGCCTCACATTATTTAAAAAGTACCTGGATGAGCACTTGGCACGCTATATCATTCAAGGCTATGGGCCAAGTGCTGGCAAATGAAATTAGCTAGGCAGGTCAGGTGTTTTTCAGACATCAATGTGGTCTTGATAGACCGAAGGGCCTGTTCTACGCTGTATTATTCTCTGATTCTGTGATTTATCCACCTTCAAGGATATCATTCCCTCCAATACTACTTCTCTCATTAAGCTTATTGTATCTAATATTACACACTTCTCCTCATTAACTTGAATGTCTGCATCATCCCTATTCTTTGTGAAAACAGAGACAAAGTTCTCATTGCGAACCCTGCCCACATCTTCTGCATCAATACGAAAGTTACCTTGTAGATACTTGATAGGCTCGATCTATTCCTTCTTGCTCTTAATACATAGTGGCAAACCATCCTTTTTCATATCCTCTCTTTCTTTCTAGATTTCCTTTTTCACTTCATCCCTGTGTCTTCTATACTCTAGGCCAGTGTTTTTTGAAACTTTTTTTTCCTGTGACCTACTTTTGCCAACCAGCCAACCTTCGAGACCCAGGCCGGCCGACCTTCACGACCCACGCTGCCCAACCATTGCAACACATGCCACGTTCACTTACCTTTAATAGAAAGGAAAGCCTGTTTGGTCCTCATGATCTCTCTTGAATTAAGTTCATCAGAGGTAATGTGCATATCAGGTGCGGTCTTCAGCAAGTTCCTTTGAGCTGTCTTCATCTTTGTGAAAATGGAGAATCTAACCACGCACATGCAGGTCGTCGTGAAGGGCAATAGCAACAAAAAACTTGCTTTACTCAGCAATGGACATGCCTGGGAGATGTTACTCCAGAATTCTGACAGCCTTTAGGCTTTTGGCGTCTTTTTAATGTGGTATCACAGGTTTGGTACAGCAGCACCTTTTATTTTGGAGTCAGCCATAAGTTAATAACTAACTCTGAGGTCTCAACTTCAAAAATAATTTTTCACCCACCACTTCTCTTTAAAATTCTGAATTTCTCTCATTTGCCAATGCTTTCCTGCATGTAACACACAAGGACTTTATATCCATATTTGCATTGGCACAATTGACAAAACCATATCTCAAGAAATCATCTTTATACTGCTTTGTTCCTGAGTTATGTTTCTTCTTTAAGGCTGTTAACCAGAGGTCCTGGAGCTCTGTACAGAGCTAACACTAGCATTGCTCTGTGCTGCCCTGGACTCTCCTGAGCACCTCTCTCCAGCAGATTCAGATATGCGATCCTGTCCAGTAGATACACTGCCTATTTGTGTCTCTGCCGTCTCTTGCTTTTAAGAAAATGATTCATCTTCACAGTCCTCTTGCCTAGCTATCCAGCAGTTAGAAAATGGAATTAGCGCTCCTCCATGATTTGGCACCAAAAGCAGGTACACAGAGGGCACTTGATGGTAAGTGTACATGTAGGTTGTGTGACCTGCTGACTGCTGCCACTTCTGGCTGAAAGACTGCACACAGCCTCATTTCTGGCGGCCACCACTCCCATGTGCTGCAAGCTATGCCCTGTGCTCAAAGCTAATCCTGTGTTCTCAAAGCTATTTCCATGTGCTCAAAACTATCCATGGATGCTCAAAGCTTTCCCTGTGTACTCAAAGCTATCCTCATAGATTCAAAGCTATTCCCGTTTGCTCAAAGCTGTTCCTGCGTACTCAAAGCTATCCCCGCGCATTCAAAACTATTCCCCTAAGCTCAAAGCTATTCCCGTGTGCTCAAAGCTATTCCCGTTTGCTCAAAGCTATTCCTGCATACGCAAAGCTATCCCCACGCATTCAAAGCTATTCCCCTGTGCTCAAAGCTATTCCCCTGTGCTCAAAGCTATTCCCCTGTTCTCAAAGCTATTCCACTGTGCTCAAAACTATTCCCTTGTGCTCAAAGCTTTTTCTGCATACTCAAAGCTATCCCCGCGGATTCAAAGCTATTCCCCTGTGCTCAAAGATATTCCCATGTGCTCAAAGATATTCCACGCAATCAGCAACCTGCATTGAAAATTACAAGGAAATTACAAGGGGCAGCACGGTAGCATTGTGGATAGCACAATTGCTTCACAGCTCCAGGGTCCCAGGTTCAATTCCGCCTTGGGTCACTGTCTGTGCGGAGTCTGCACATCCTCCCCGTGTGTGCGTGGGCTTCCTCCGGGTGCTCCGGTTTCCTCTCACAGTCCAAAGATGTGCAGGTTAGGTGGATTGGCCTTAGTGTTCAAAATTGCCCTTCGTGTTGGGTGGGGTTACTGGGTTATGGGGATAGGATGGAGGTGTTGACCTTGGATAGGGTGCTCTTTCCAAGAGCTGGTGCAGACTCAATGGGCTGAATGGCCTCCTTCTGCACTGTAAATTCTATGATAATCACTTAAATAACATGACTTCATTCAGTTTTTCATTTTGTCCATAAACTTTGTTCCACTATGCACTAAATTCTTGAGAGCAACAGATGGACCCCATCAGTTCTTAATTCATTTTAATTTCCATCCCACCCGCTCCCAGGTCGCATGGTCTAAATTGGCCTTACTTCCCAGGGAAAGAATCAAAAAAGTAACAATGTTATGCTAAACCTGTATTGAATCGTAGTTATATCACACTTAGATTACTGCTCGTTCTGACTGCTGTATTACAGAAAGAATATAACGGCATTGGAGAAGGTGCAGAGAAGAGTTACAAGGATAATACCAGAGATATGCGTAACAGGAAAGGATTGACAGGCTGGGTTCTCTTGAAATCGGAGGGCTGAACAGAGGTGTTAAAAATTATGGAATGTGATGACAGAGTAGATACAGGGAGAATTATGACTCTGGTGAAGAAGAGCCTAACTTAGAGGCCATCAATATAAGATAGTCACCAAGAAATCCCATAGGGAATTCAGGAGAAACTTCTTTACTCAAAATTGGTAAGAATGTGGAACTCATTACTTCAGGGTGGGGTTGCAGTGAATAGTTTGAATGCAATTAAGTGGAAGTCTCTTCTCTCTCCACCCCCCCCCCCCCCCGTCCCGTCCCCCCCCCCCCCCCCGTCCCCCATTCCCCATCCCCCGTCTCCCCCTTCAAGTCTCTGACTTTGTAAATTCAGACGGTGTGGAGGCTTGACGATTCTTCCAGATATCATTCTTTTCACATTCGGAGGGGTCGTAGTTGCTTCGGGTTGACTTAGAATCTGTTCAGTTCAGATGAGAAAAGAGGTGAGGAGGCTCAAGGGGAGCAAAAACACTAGCAAGGACAGATTGGGCTGAAGGGCCTGTTTCTGTGTGCATAATCGTATGTAAAGGTTAAACAGTCACTAGATCAACAAAAGTGTCAGATTTAAGCTCTGCAGTCCTGCCACATCCAGCCGTGAATGATGGTGGACAATTAAACAACTGACTGGAAGAGGATGCTCCACAGATATCTTCAATGATGGGGAGCCCAGCACATATGTGCAAAAAACAAGGCTGAGGTATTCGCAACAATCTTCAGCCAGAAGTGCCGAGTGGATGCTCCATCTCGGTTTCCTCTGGAGGTCCCCAGCATCACAGATGTCAATCTTCAGCCAATGCGATTCACTCCACGTGATATCAAGAATTGACTGAAGGCATTGGATACTGCAGAGGCTATGGGCCCTACAATATTCCGGCAATACTACTGAAGACTTGTCCTCCAGAACTTGCCGTACCCCTAGCCAAGCTGTTCCAGTACAACTACAACACTGGCATCTATCCGGCAATGTGGAAAATTGCCCAGGTGTGTCCTGTACACAAGAAACAGGACAAATGCAACCCAGCCAATTACCACCCTATCAGTCTACTCCCTCATCAGCAAAGTGATGGAAGGAGTCATCAACAGTGTTATCAAGCGGCACTTACTCAGCAATAACCTGATCACAGATGCTCAGTTGGGTTCCGCCAGGGTCACTCAGCTCTTGACCTCATTACAACCTTGGTTCAAACATGGACAAAAGAGGTGAGGTGAAAGTGACATCAAGGCAGCATTTGACCGAGTATGGCATCAAGGAGCCCTAACAAAACTGGAGTCAATGGCAATCACGGGGAAAACTCTCCATTGGGTGGCACAAAGGAAGATGGTTGTGGTGGTTGGCGGTCAATCATCTCAGCTCCAGGACATTACTGCAGGTGTTCCTCATGGTAGCGTTCTAGGCCTAACCATCTTCAGCTGCTTCATCAATGACCTCTCTTCCATCAGAAGCTCAGAAATGGGATGTTTGCAGATGACTGCAAAATGTTCATTCGCGACTCCTCAGATAATGAAGCAGTCCATGCCCAAATGTAACAAGACCTGGACATTATCCAGGCTTGGCTGACATGTGGCAAGTTACATTCGTGCTACAGAAGCGCCAGGCAATGACTATCTCCTACAAGAGAGGATCTAACCACTGCCCCTTGACATTCAATGGCATCACTATCGCTGAATCTCCCACAATCAACATCCTGGGGGTTGCCATTGATCAGAAACTGAACTGGACTAGCCATATTAATACTGTGGCTACCAGGCAGGTCAAAGGCTAGGGATCCTATGGCGAGTAACTCACCTCCTGACCCCTTAAAGCTTGTCCACCATCTACAAGTCAGGGGTGTAATGGAATATTCTCCATTTGCCTGGATGAGTGCAGCTCCAACAACACTCAGGAAGCTCGACACAATCCAGGACAAAGCAGCCTACTTGATTGCTCCCCCTTCCACAAACATTCAAACCCTCCACCACCAACGAACAGTGGCAGATGTGTGTACCATCTACAAGATGCAGTGCAGTAGCACACCAAGGTTCCTTAGACACCACCTTCTAAACCCACGACCACTAACACCTAGAAGGACGAGAGCAGCAGATACCTGGGAAACCCACCAACTGGAAGTTCCCCTCCAAATCACTCACCACGCTGACTTGGAAATATATCGCCGTTCCTTCACTGTCGCTGGAGCAACAACCTGGAACTCCCTCCCTAACAGCACAGTGGGTATGTTTACACCTCAAGGGCTGCAGCAGTTCAAGAAGGCAACTCACCACCACCTTCTGAAGGGCAACTAGGGATGGGCAATAAATGCTGGCCTAACCAGCGACGCCCACATCCTGTAAATTAATTTTTTTAAGGTTAGTAGGTCCCAGTAGTATTGCTCCTGGTAAATTGGATCATATGCATTTTTCTTCTAAGTTGGAACTCTGTCCCTTTGATTACTAATTGTACTTGATTTTGAGGTTAATCAGTGTTCAATCGGTTTCTATTTTGATTGGATTGCACTTCTCAATTTTTAGATGGTTATTACAAATACAGGACAGAAATATTCAGCACCTTTCTTGAAAGACTGATTTTCATTTGAAACAAAATATGATGCCTGGAATGGGATGGTTGTGCTCATTATATCCCTTTTAATATACGAGTAGCAAATCTGCCATGGCATGGTAATAGTTATTGCTTATGGTAAAACAGATAATGTGCTTGTTTTTAATGACAGGAGTATTGTGCTACATCATGCACAATATAATATCTACCACCATCTTGGAGTTGTACTTAAAGTGGCCTGTCTCTTTAAGCAGAGTAAAGTCAGAATTTAATTGGTTCTTTAGGAAATCGAAGGTTAGAATAGGCCTGTCAGAATCAGGTTGTAACTCAGCAGGACCCAGTATTTTTGATTGTTTTTCTTCACAGAGTATGATATCTCGCATTTGATGCCATGTCCTGGCAGACCTGATATAAGAGAATCATGGGATATTTGGAGAGGGCAGGATGGTAGCATTGAGGTAAAAACTCAACCATGGTCTTATTGAATGGTGCAGTGGGCTCAAGGGGCCTTATGGCCTACTTAGGCTCCTATGTCTTATGTTTTTATGCTCAAGCTCCTGGGAATTTCGTGGGGCTTTCTCACAATCACTCTTGGCAGAAACCTGTGTTGAATGTTTGAATTCTCTTCCACCAAAATGCCTGATCAGAAGAACTCCAAGGAGGTTCCTTGTGGTAATTTTTATTATACTGCTATCAAATCTCCAGTGCAGATGTTCCGGATTATTCAGAAGATATACTGTTTTATAAGGTCAAGGCTATTACAGATATCTATGTGTCTGTGTGTGAGTATGTGTGTGGGTGGGTGGGTGTCCTATTAAGACTGTAAAACCTAATTGCTTTGAAACACTGATTTCTTACTGAAGTCAGTTGAAAGATTATTGCTAAGAAATAAACATTGTCATACATCTAACAATTAGGAAAACATAGTTAACCAGCTGCTGGTATTTTGTGTTTGTTTTGTTTCTTTGTTTTTGAACGCCTTTATGACACAAAATGTAAAGGGTAATGCTTCGCTTATGAAAGCAAAACCGATTGAGAAGTCCCCGTGTCTGCGTGGGCTTCCTCCGGGTACTCCGGTTTCCTCACACAGTCCAAAGATGTGTAGGTTAGGTGGATTGACCATGCTAAATTGCCCTTAGTGTTCAAAAAGGTTGGGTGGGGTTACTGGATTACGGGAGGGTGGAGGTGTGGGCTTGGGTAGGGTGCTGTTTCCAAGGGCCCGTGCAGTCTCGTTGGGCCGAATGGCCTCCTTCAGCACTGTAAAATTCTGTGATTCTGTGAATACCTTTATATAACACCCAGCAACACATCCCCAAGATACTTTGCAGGAGTGTTCTAAAATAACATTTAACACCAAGCCACGTAAGGTGATATGAGGGCAGGTGACCAAAGTCTTTTCCAAAGAGATAGGTTTTAAGGAACATCTTGAAGGAGGAGACAGAGATAAAGAAATGGAGAGGTTTACAGAGGGAATTCCAAATTGGGGCCTGGGCAACCGAAAAGGCCATGGTAACCAATGTTGGAGCGATTAGAATTCGGGATCACCAGAGACCAGAACTGGAGGATTGGATTGGATTTGTTTATTGTCACGCGTACCGAGGTACAGTGAAAAGTATTTTTCTACGAACAGCTCAACAGATCATTAAGTACATGGGAAGAAAAGGGAATAAAAGGAATTACATAATAGGGCAACACAAGGCATACAATGTAACTACATAAGCGCCGGCATCGGATGAAGCATACAGGGTGTAGTGTTAATGAGGTCAGTCCATAAGAGGGTCATTTAGGAGTCTGGTAACAGTGGGGAAGAAGCTGTTTTTGAGTCTGTTTGTGTGTGTTCTCAGACTTCTGTATCTCCTGCACGAATGCAAAGACCTTGGAGATTTGGAAGGCTGAAGGAGATTACAGGAACAAAGAGGACCGAGGCCCAAAGTATTTTTAAACAAAGATGAGAATTTTAAGATCAAAATGTGGCCACACTGGGAGCCAATGTAGGTCAATGAACACAGAAGTTAAGATATGGGCAGAAGAATTTTGGATGAGCTCAAGGAACAGAGAGTGACATGACACACTGGGAGGAATGTTATGGTCTCTCTCATGATGTGTTTAGATGTGGGAACGGCATTTAATTAGGAGGGAGAGTGACACCCCATCGCCTTTACACCTCTGCCAAAATTCGGTCTGGGATGAGAGGGCCTATGATTGGACTTCCCACCTAGCTTCCAATTACAGCCCTTAAATTGGCCAATTAATGACCAGTTAAGGGCCCCATCCCACTACCACTGGTATTAACTGAGAGGCAGGTTGGCCTGTCACAATGCAACGTTGATGACAAATAACCTGTGTGGGCTGCTTCTCTTTTGGATGGGAGGCAGCGAGTCTGTCGTTCAAAGACACTCAGTGCCTGATTGAGGAACCTAGTATCGGGAAGAGTGGGGTAGGGGGCAGCCGAGAGCCATCTCCTTTACTGTTGCTTCCGATCCCACACACTTCAACACTATCCTGCGCACCCCACACCCTGCAGAATCCCTACCGCCAAGTCTTACCTGTGGCCTGGTTCGTTCCTTGATCCTGGGTCTCTTATGGCTGTCGATTCGGTAGTAGGTGCCTCCTCCCTGGTGACACTGGTGAGCAAAGGAGCTACTGGCCTCTGATTGGTCAATAGCTTACACGCCCCCAGCCCCCACAGGGTGCATGGTAGCAGAATGGTTAGCACTGCTGCCTCACAGCGCCAGGGACTCGGGTTCGATTCTGACCTAGGGTGACTGCATGGAGTTTGCACATTCTCCCCATGTCTGCATGAGTCTCTTCCGGGTGTTCCAGTTTCCTCCCACAGTCCAAATATGGGCAGGTTAGGTGAGGTTGCAGGGATAGGGTGGGGCACTGGCCCAGGTACTGCCAGGTGTTTTTTCAGAGGGTTGGTACAGACCTGATGGGACGACTGGCCTCCTTCTGTAATGTAGGGACTCTTTGGTCTTTGGTCCTCTGAATCCTGTGGCTAGAGCAGCGTTGGGGGAAGCTGGGGAATTACAGTACGCCAGCTGGAGGCTATCTCCAGGCACATGTCAATCTTCCACCACAATAGGGAAGCCTTTGAGAGGATCCTGGTGACATTACCAATTTGCCCCAAAGTAGGCACTTATTTGCTATAATGAGCTGTCCATTGTTGCTTGGCAGTTAATTGGTGCCAGACAGACTTTGCCGTCAGCAAAATCGCTCAAAAGAGGGGAGACATCAGGGAGTGGCCCCAAAACAAAGCCTTCCTAGTTTTGTTCCCAGTCCCATTGCCAAAGTCAACTCCACAGAACCAGGATGATTCCATCCTTTTTGTACAAATTTGACACCAGGATGAGCATCTATATTTAAATTCCTGAAATTGAAGTTTGTTGGGAGTAGATGTGGAACCCTTTTCTTAAAGAATGAGATCATCTTCAAATTGTATGCAGGCATCATTCTTAAGTTTTATCCGGGTATTTACATAAGTTATCGACTCTCCAAGGCTACTATTATTTATGGTATATTTGTGAGGCCGAGCACTAAATAAGTCATTGGTTGGTATTCCCGTCTTTGGAACTCAGTTATTTACCCAGTACCATCAAAACTGCCTCATCATCTTGTTCCTTTGGGATTGTGTGGATTTTGTCAACAGCATGCCGTTCCTGACAGTGTAACAGTCACTTTTATCCTCTTGCTTTTTCCAATTTCCCACTTCATTACAATTAAAATTGAAAGTGCCAGTGACATGTAGAGGAGAAGCATAGGATCACGAATCGCCCATAAATAATTCACATTGCATTGGTTTCACTTTATTCATATATGCATTATCGTTATTTGTTGAGACTAGTATAGTCACAGAGCTAAATTTTATTATAATTTGTTCTTTTGTGGGACATGGACAACACTGGCTATGTCAGTATTTATTGCCCATTCTTAATTGCCTTTGAGAAGGTGACAGTATGCTGCCTTCTTAAACCTCTGCAGTCCATATGTTGTAGGTACGCCTACAGTACTGTTAGGACAGGATGTTGTCCCAAATGTCAATGAAGGAATGGCAATATAGTTCCAAGTCAGGAAGGTGTGTGACTGAGTGGGGAACTTGCAAGTGGTGGGTCCCCATCCATCTACTGACATGTCCTTCCGGAGGTAAGGGTCACGGGTTTGGGAAGTGCTGTTGAAGGAGTCTTGCTGAGTTGCTGCATTACATCTTGTAGTTAGTGCATACTGCTGCCACTGTGCATAGGTGGTGGAGGTAATGAATGTTTAAGATTGCAGATGGTCAACCAATCAAGTGAGCTACTTTGCCATGGATGGTGTTGTTCCTGGCGAGTGGAGGGTATTGCGTCACATCCTGACTTTTGCCTTATAGATGGTGGATAGACATTTTGAGGAGTCAGGGGGTGAGTTACTCATCAGACAATTCTCAGCCTCTGACCTGTTCCTTTAAGCACAGTATTTATATGGCTAGTCCAATTAAGTTTCCGGTCAATGGTAATCACTTAGATGTTGATGGTGGGAGATTCAGCAATGGTAATGCCATTGAATGTCAAGTGGAGATGATATTTTCTCCTGTTGGAAATGGTCCTTGCCTGGCACTTGTGTGGTGAGAATTCTATTTGGCATTTATCAGCTGAAACCTGAATGTTGTCCTGGCCTTGCTCCATATGGACACAAATTACTTCACTATCTGAGAAGTAGCGAATGGTGCTGAACAATGTGAAATCATCAGTGAACATCCCCACTTCTGATCATATGATGGAGGGAAGGTCATTGATGAAGCAGCTAAAGATGGTTGGACCTAGGACACTATCCTGAGAAACTCCCTCAGAGATGTCCCAAGGCTGAGATCATAGACCTACAACAACCACAAACATCCCGCTTTGCGCTAGGTGTGATTCCAACCAGCAGAGAATTTTACACTTGATTTCCATTGACATCAGTTTTCCAAGGGCTCCAAGTTAAATGCTGCCTTGATGTTAAGACAGTCAGTCTCAACTTGTGTCTTGAGTTCAGCTCTTTTATCTATTTTTCCCAGAATACTTAAAGAAGTGGCCCTGGAAATAGTGGATGCATTGGTGGTCATCTTCCAAGATTCTATAGACTTTGGAACAGTTCCTAAAGATTGGAGAGTAGCCAATGTAACCCCTCTATTTAAAAAGGGAGATAAAGAGAAAACAGGGGATTATAGACCAGTTAGCCTGAAGTCAGTAGTGGGGGAAACTCTAGAATCCAGTACCAAGGATTTTATAGCAGAACACTTGGAAAACAGTGGTAGAAATGGACGGAGTCAGCATGGATTTATGAAAGGGAAATTATGCTTCACAAATCTACTGGAATTCTTTAAGGATGAAGCTAGATGTAAAGTAGATGAGGGGGAGCCAGTGGATGTGGTTTATTTGGACTTTCAGAAGGCTTTTGACAAAGTCCCACATAAGAAAATTAAAACGCATGGGATTTGGGGTAATGCATTGAGAATGATAGAAAACTGGTTGGCAGACAGGAAGCAAAGAGTAGGAATAAACAGGTTTTTTTTGCCCCAAATAGCAAGCAGTGACTGCACTGATCGGTGCTGGACCCCAGCTATTCACAATATATATTAATGATTTAGATGAGGGAACTCCAAACTTGCAGGTGACACAACGCTGGATGGGAGGGTGAACTGTGAGGAGAATGCAGAGATGCTTCAGTGTGATTTGGACAAGTTGAATGGGTGGGCAAATGAATGGCAGATGCTGTATAATTTGGATAAATATGAGGTTATCCACTTTGGTAGTGAAAACCAGAAGGCAGATTATTATCTGTGTAGTGATCTGTACATCTGTACATACATCTGCACATACACCAGGCACTACAGCACAGATGTAACAGCCACAACATCACTGGAGGGCAGCATCAGAGACGGGTATACGGGGTCCAGCCCAAGGGAGGATCCGCCTCTTTCAGAAGCACAGGGCTAGTGAGCAGCAGCAGACAGAGACAGCTCAGCATAGGCAGCTTACCTTAGCTTCACTGGTCATACCTCTTGACTGTATTATATCTAGTTAAGCTCTGGAAACAGAACAAACCTACTGAATAAAGTATTTGTGCTAACTGGAAGTCTACAATCTTTATTCAGGCTTAGAGAATAACATAATCTGAATGGCCATCAATTAGGAGTGGAGAATGTGCAATGAGATCTGGGTCTCCTTGTACACCAGTCACTCAATGTAAGCATGCAGGTACAGCAGGCAATAAAGAAGGCAAATGGTATGTTGGCCTTCATTGCAAGAGGATTTCAGTACAGGAGCAGGAATGTCTTGCTGCAATTATACAGGACCTTGGTGTGGCCACACCTGGAATATTGTGTGCAGCTTTGGTCTCCTTATCTGAGGAATGATGTTCTAGCTATAGAGAGACTGCAGCGGAGGTTTACCAGACTTATTCCTGGGATGGCAGGACTGAAGTATGAGGAGAGATTAAGTCAGTTAGGATTGTATTCGCTACCACAGAAAGCAGTTGAGGCTGTGTTTTCAAGAAGCAGTTAGATCTAGCACTTGGGATAATGGGTATCAAAGGATATGGGGGGGAAGCCGGGATCAGGCTATCGAGTTGGATGATCAGCCATGATCATAATGAATGATGAAGCAGGCTCGAAGGGCCAAATGGCCTCGTCCTGCTCCTATTTTCTACGGGCCAAGGCCATAATGCGGTCAGCAGCTGAGCTGCCTTAGCAAGACCCAAACGAGGTGTCAGTGAGCAGTTTAATGCTGAGTTAATGCCACGTGATAGCACCATCAAAGACTCCTTCCGTCATTTTGCTGATGATCAAGAGTAGACTGGTGGGGCAGTAATTGGCCGGGTTGGATTTGTGCTGATTTTTGTGGACAGTATATACCTGGACAATTTTCCACATTGCAAGTTGCCTGGCAGTTTTGTAGCTACACTGGAACAGCTTGACATGTCTTGCATGCCTCATAGTTGGCAGCTTGGCATGTATTGCATGCCTCATAGTTTGCACACGCTGATGGCTACAGGGGACGTTTCCTTTATTGTGGAAGGAACAATGTGTTCTTTTGGTCATTCTTTATTGAATATTGATGTTGATTTCCAGTGTTGTACATGCCACTCTGTGGGACCTGACTGAACATTTAGGCTCAGCTGACCCTCCCTTCTATGCATTGTAAACGATATTGTAGAAGATCACTGTCAGTGGCGATAATTGAAATTTTGTAGGGTGAACTCGAAGCTCTTGACGACTCTTCCAGGAAAAACCCTGAGATGGGCATACATTTGGACAGTACTGACACCGCTCTATAGGCCCCTCATTTCTTTATCTTGACTGACTCCAATCCCACCCTCCCCACCACATCCCGGACGCTAGACCCCTTCCACTTCACTCCTCCATGCCCCTCAATCCACCCAAGATCCTGCCTTGGATCACTCGACCACTGTTCCATGCCTCCGACTCCCTTCCACCATACCCATTATCCCCTCCCACACGCCACCTCACCACTGACTCACCCTTGCCAGTCCTGAATCTCCAAGCAAGCTGCTATTCCCCCCTTGCACTGTAAAACTAAACAAGCAAAACCAACTGACCTGGCGCAAAACTGCACAGCGTCAACTATTGCATGTCAACTTTGAACAAAAATGGTCCAGGTGCCACAAGATTCTCATGTGCTGTTGACTTTATCTGGAAGGTAGGATGTAACTTAAAAAGTTTTCACGAATGACTAGTTGTGACATACAAATGTATTACAAGTATGAACCCATCAGGGGCAGCACGGTGGTGCAGTGGTAGCACTGCAGTCTCACGGCGCCGAGGTCCCAGGTTCGATCCCGGCTCTGGGTCACTGTCCGTGTGGAGTTTGCACATTCTCCCCGTGTTTGCGTGGGTTTCGCCCCCACAACCCAAAGATGTGCAAGGTAGGTGGATTGAACACGCTAAATTGCCCCGTCATTGGAAAAAATGAATTGGGTACTCTAAATTTTAAAAAAAAGTGTGAACCCATCAGACCATCGTGAGGCTCGGCACACTGCAAGCACACCACTGGCTTTATTTCTACATCTCAACCCACCATCAGGAAATCGGGATTTTGTATCAGGACTATTTCAGTCATGCTGCATATCACGTTTCCTGCTCTTGCGAGCTCCTTTAAATTCGCCCATTAGTCGAGTTTTAAGAGTACGTTTTTAACTAATTTATTTAGGAGCAATTAAATAAGCATTGTTTGGTCCTCCGATATGCATTAGCACTGTTTTGTTAAGATTTATTCCAATTTATTTGATAACATTTGCCTGTTAAATAAAATGAAATTGGAAGAGAACTGGAGAGAGTACAGCAAGTCATCCTTGACAGCAACAGTTTGGAAAGTTTTGCTGTTAATATTTGCAAGAATAATGAATATGAGTACATATAAAATAAATGCACACTTTGTTTTATGACCGTTTGTTGTTAAACAACAATATTAATCCTAGCCAGAAAATAAGTTACATCAAATAATTCCAGGTCGGTTAAACTGACCCAGATATCAGATCAGCACTTAAAAGCTTGGCTTGTGCTATTAAAATGAAAATCCAGGAATTTGCTACAAATCGGAGTTTTCTGTTAAAATGTTATCTTAATTTATAAGATTATGGAGTGATGTTATTGTGTCGCTGCTAGTTTCCTGATGGTGGTAATTGGGACGATAGCTGAATTGTGTTTAACACTAACCCTTAGAGTGGCATGTCACAAAGGCCTGGATAATTTTGAGATGTTAATTGAGTGTCTGAGCAAACTAGGATCTTCCATCGCATTGGGAGTACACTTGTCTGTCTGTTAAAGGGCTACCGATCCCAACCTAAACTGGCCCTTTGAATACTCAGCCAAGGAGTTCTGCATTATCAGAGGTGCGCTCTTTGTAATTAAATATTATCCTGAGAACCCATCTGTTCGAATGGATGCAAAAGATTTCACTGCCTCTAAGCGAAGGTTTTCTTTTCAGAAAATGCGGAGGAACAATGGGGGAAGTTACAATGTTCATGTAATGCCATAGACATAAGATTCCTTTCACAGATATATTTAAATCAAAGCTATTGCCTGGTATGTGCTTTGAGTGTTAGGAGGACCACTTTAAAAAAAGATAGTAGGTAGGGACCGAGACTGTACACAATTTGAAGTTTAGAAAATGAACTGTGGACCCAGAGGCATCTGATCACTGCTGATTGTTTTTTTCATTTTTCATTTCATGTAGCAGGGCAACTGAGGCTAGCAATTCAGTCAAGTGAAGGATCAGACTTTGTATCTTTTGTTACAAATTGACAAATCGTTGACCAACAGATAATATCATTGGACCATAGACTCACAGAATTCTTATGGCGCAGAAGGAGGCCATTTGGCCCATTATGGCTCCAGCTCTCCAAACAAGCATTAGAACTTCGTGCCATTCCCCTGCCTTTTCCCGTACCCCTGCACATTGTTTCTTTTCAAGTAATCATCTAATACCCTCTTGAATGCCTCAATTGTACCTGCTTTCACTACACTCCCAGGCCGTGTATTCCAGACCCAAACCACTCGTTGTGTGAAAACACTTTTTTCTCACATCACATTTGCTTCTTTTGAAAATCATCTTAAATCTGTGCCCTCTCGTTCCCAATCCTTTTATGAGTGGGAACAGTTTCTCCCTAAATATTGTCCATCCCCCTCATGATCTCTATCAAAACTCCTCTCAGCCTTCCTCTCTCCAAGGAGAACAGTCCGAATCTATCCTCACAACTGAAGTTTCTCAACCTTGGAACCAACCTTGTAAATGACCTTCCTACAGTGTGGCACCAGAACTGTACACAATATTCCGGCTGAGGTTTAACTAGTGTCTTGTATAAATTCAGCATGCTCTCGTACTCTATGCTCCTACTAATAAAGCCGAGCATATTATGTGCTTTATTAACTGTTCTCTTCACCTGCCCTGCCACCTCCAAAGATCTATCATATACACCCTTTGCTCCTGCATCCGTATTAGAATTTTATCCCTTATTTTCTATTGTCTGTCCATGTTCTTCCTACCAAAATGCATCACTTCACACTTCTCCACGTTGAACTTCATCTGCCACCAACTGCACACTCCACAAACCTTTCTATGGCCTTTTGAGGTTGTACAATATATTCTTCAGTTTATACCACTTCCAAGTTTTTTATCATCCGCAAACTTTGAAACTGTCCCCTGCACACCAAAATCTAGATAATCAATATACATCAGAAAAAGCAAGGGCCCCAATACCCTAAGGAACACCACTACAAACCTTCCTCCAGCCAGCAAAATATCCATTGACCATTACACTCTGCTTCCTATTATTCAGAAACTTTTTTATCCACGTCGCTACTGCATCTTTTATTTTATGAGCTACAACTTTTCTCACAAGTCTGTTGTGTGGCTCAGTATTAAATGCTTTCTGAAAGTCCAAGTACACCACATCAACAGTATTACCCTCATCGACCCTCTCTGTCATCTCCTCAAAAAACTCCAGAAAGATGAGTTAAACACAATTTCCCCATTAAAAATCTATGCTGGGGGAGGGGCATCACGTGATGTGAGCATAGGACCAGCTGCGTTTTTGTGAGCTTTTAATCCCTTTTATTTATCCTAATGCACAACCTAAAATTATTTGTTCCTGGTGTGTATGTGCTGTGCTAAGTTCCTGGAAAATCCTACCTGGATTTTGGCGATGGGGATCTGCGTAATGACAAAAAATCCTTGTTTGATTGAGGCGGTCGAGGCAACCGGGTTAGAGCCAAGCTTGCAGTGGCGCTTTTTATGATGGGCAGGCCTGCGCTTTAGTGATTCTGTTGCCATCAAGGTGATGGCTGACATTGTGAATGCTGTTGTGGATGATGGTCTTGGCTCCTTGGCGCAGGTTGTTGGTGCTGGCTTTGGTGAACTGCAAAATATTCTTAAGAGAATGAATGGAGCAGAGAAGAGAATTCTGTCATGTCGATTGGGCAATCTCCTTGGTGAGTGCTTGCCTTCAATCCATAGAAATCCTATCACACGGTTAACCGAATATACTGGTTGATTCAGGGAGATGGAGCCGGACAGGAAATGTTCATGCACCCGGTCCTCTGAGAGGAGCTGGAAACAGATTCCCAGCCGAATTTGAGAGCTGGCTGCCATGCTTTTGCAATCTCAATTTGAAGGCTGAGTGTTTTGTGTTCAAAGGAGCACACAGTATCCAGTCTTCAAGGCCTGGGGCCAGCTGAAGACCCTGACCACTGGTTGTACTCTGTCTTGTCATCTGTGTTCGTCAAGAAGGGTTGCAGGCAGCTGGACGCGATGGGTCATCACCTCCCACTGGGGCTTAGGTTTCTCACCAGGGCTTCGATAGGAACTCACTGGAACTCTGGAGGAATCCTGCATGCTGCTCGATGATCCTGTCATGGCTTTGGCTTTTCCAAGCTCCAAGATGATGATATTATCCTACAGTTCATTAATAATGCTGAACTTTATCCCCTTGCAATTATGCTGCTGATTATATGTTATTGTATTTTTTCCTGACGAGATGTATGAGATATGAACACAAAGACTATTGTCACCTGTTATCCTGTTATGGTGAAAGTCATACTGAGTTGGTAGTGTGACATGAGGTTTGTGCAGTATTTATCCAATTTTGCTTTTTGTTGTGTGCTGTAATTCTTGCTTTTTCAAGGAGGGAGTACTTTTCAGGTATCCCTCACTTTGTTTATAGAGAAGATTGATTGGTTAATCTTCCATGGGTTGCTCTTCAATATTTACTTGGCTGCATGTGTAGTGTCAATGGTCACTTGATTCAGTAGGTTAGGACAGTATTAATTGTGTTTACCTGGATCGGGTGGAGGGTGTGTTGGGTGATGGAGAAGGTTACTCTTCCCCAAGATCTCCCCTTTTGGGGTCTTCTAATCTGCTCACCCTCTCAAGATAGGGTTCCACTGGGGAGGTACCCTGTAGCTCAGTGTTGTGGATCACGGTTATTGGATCTTTATTCGGTTGGAAGGTAGACTTTGTGGGGGACTTAGGCACCCTCCCCCAAGTGACCTTATACAGAGACGTCCAGATTTCCCTCCTTTGTGAGGCCTAGCTCCACTGGGGATGCAGTGTCCTGTTTCTTGTAAGGCTATGCTGTTCTGTTCATGGTATCTTTTTTGCGAAGGTGTATGGTACCAGACCTGTCTGGCATTCTTTAGCTAACCCTGGTGTTCCTCTCTTTTTGGGGTTTCCTTTCCTTACTTGGATAAGAACGGTGCTGATACAGGCTCCGATTTGGTATGTAGTGTCTCAGGGAGACCATACCCCTCCCGAGATGCCCAGTTGGTGGGTGCCATAACGGTTCTTCCTATCCTTGTTGGTAGGCTCACTTACATGAAACGTGACTTAAGACACTCTTACCTTCAATTAGAACTGGACGAAGATTCCCAGAAATATGTGACCACTAATATGCACAAAGGCATTTTTCAATACACCAGGGCCGGGATTCTCCGGTAACCGGCGGACGGGCCGTCCAGGCGCCGAGGAGTGGCGTGAACCACTCCAGCGTCAGGCCGCCCAGAAGGTGCAAAATCCTCCCCACCTTCGGGGGCTAGGCCGGCACCGGAGGGGTTGGCGTTGCGCCAACTGGCGCCGAAGGGCCTCTGCCGGCCGGCGCGAGTCGGCGCATGTGCGGGAGCACCAGCGTGTTCTGGTGCATGCGCAGAACTGCTGCTGTGATCCCAGCGCATGCGCACGGGGGTTCTTTTCCACGCCAGCCATGGCAGACCTTTACAGCGGCCAGCGTGGAGGGAAAGAGTGCCCCCACGGACCAGGCCCGCCCGCAGATCGGTGGGCCTCGATTGCGGGCCAGGCCACCATGGGGGCCCCTCCCAGGGCCAGACCCCCCCCCCCCCCCCGAGGACTCTGCAGCCCACCCACAGAGCCAGGTCCCGTCAGTAAGAGCCTTGTGTAATTTACGCCGGCGGGACTGGCCGAAAACAGGTGGCCGCTCGACCCATTGCGGAGCGGAGAATCTCTGGGGGTGGGCCGCTGCCAACGGTCCCCAACTGGCGCGGCGCGATTCCCACCCCCGCCAAAAAACCGGTGCCGGAGAACCGGCGTCGGGGCGGCAGGGTGGGATTCACGCCCCCCCCCCCCCCACCCCCCCACCCCCCCACCCCCCCCCCCCCCCCAGCGATTCTCTGGACTGGCGGGGTGGCGGAGAATCCCGCCCCAGGTGTCTCTTCCACATGTGGAATGAATATTTCTCATCGGTATTCACGGTGGAGAAAGGCATGGATGTTAGGAAACTAAGGGAAATAAATAGTGATGTCTTGAGAAGTGTGCATATTACAGAGGAGGAGGTGCTGGAAGTCTTAAAGCGCATCAAGGTAGATAAATCCCCGGGACCTGATGAAATGTATCCCAGGATGTTGTGGGAGGCTAGGGAGGAAATTGCGGGTCCCCTAACCGAGATATTTGAATCATCGGCAGCCACAGGTGAGGTGCCTGAAGATTGGAGAGTGGCGAATGTTGTGCCCTTGTTTAAGAAGGGCAGCAGGGAAAAGCCTGGGAACTACAGACCGGTGAGCCTAACGTCTGTAGTAGGTAAGTTGCTAGAAGGTATTCTGAGAGACAGGATCTACAAGCATTTAGAGAGGCAAGGACTGATTCGGTGCAGTCAGCATGGCTTTGTGCGTGGAAAATCATGTCTCACAAATTTGATTGAGTTTTTTGAGGGAGTGACCAAGAAGGTAGATGAGGGCAGTGCAGTAGACGTTGTCTACATGGACTTTAGCAAAGCCTTTGACAAGGTACCGCATGGTAGGTTGTTGCAGAAGGTTAAAGCTCACGGGATCCAGGGTGAGGTTGCCAATTGGATTCAAAATTGGCTGGACGACAGAAGGCAGAGGGTGGTTGTAGAGGGTTGTTTTTCAAACTGGAGGCCTGTGACCAGTGGTGTGCCTCAGGGATCGGTGCTGGGTCCACTGTTATTTGTGATTTATATTAATGATTTGGATGAGAATTTAGGAGGCATGGTTAGTAAGTTTGCAGATGACACCAAGATTGGTGGCACAGTGGATAGTGAAGAAGGTTATCTAGGATTGCAACGGGATCTTGATCAATTAGGCCAGTGGGCCGACGAATGACAGATGGAGTTTAATTTAGATAAATGTGAGGTGATGCATTTTGGCAGATCGAATCAGGCCAGGACCTACTCAGTTAATGGTATGGCGTTGGGGAGAGTTATAGAACAAAGAGATCTAGGAGTACAGGTTCATAGCTCCTTGAAGGTGGAGTCGCAGGTGGACAGGGTGGTGAAGAAGGCATTCGGCATGCTTGGTTTCATTGGTCAGAACATTGAATACAGGAGTTGGGACGTCTTGTTGAAGTTGTACAAGACATTGGTACGGCCACACTTGGAATACTGTGTGCAGTTCTGGTCACCCTATTATAGAAAGGATATTATTAAACTAGAAAGAGTGCAGAAAAGATTTACTAGGATGTTGCCGGGACTTGATGGTTTGAGTTATAAGGAGAGGCTGGATAGACTGGGACTTTTTTCCCTGGAGCGTAGGAGGCTTAGGGGTGATCTTATAGAGGTCTATAAAATAATGAGGGGCATAGATAAGGTAGATAATCAACATCTTTTCCCAAAGGTAGGGGAGTCTAAAACTAGAGGGCATAGGTTTAAGGTGAGAGGGGAGACATTCAGAAGGGCCCAGAGGGCAATTTCTTCACTCAGAGGGTAGTGAGTGTCTGGAATGGGCTGCCAGAGGTAGTAGTAGAGGCGGGTACAATTGTGTCTTTCAAAAAGCATTTAGATAGTTACATGGGTAAGATGGGTATAGAGGGTTATGGGCCAAGTGCGGGCAACTGGGACTAGCTTAATGGTAAAAACTGGGCGGCATGGACTGGTTGGGCCAAAGGGCCTGTTTCCATGCTGTAAACTTCTATGATTCTATGATTCTATGTGTAATATTTCAACAATGGAAAATCTGCTCCAAGGCATCTCGAAAATTGTGGTCTACCTGGATGACGCTTTAGTGACAGGAACATCACACAAACTGCACCTAGTCAGCTTAGAAGAAATTCCAAGAAGATTCAGAGATGCAGGCACCTGATTGTAGCAAGAGAAATGTACATTGCAGGTCAGCCAGTTCATATACTTAGGATTCAAAGTGGATGCAAAAGACCTGCATCCTCCTGAGGACAAGGTGTGAGTCATAAAAGACTCCCTGTGCGCAGCATGTCGCAGAGCTAAAATCATTTTTAGAAATGGTAAACTACTGTGATTGATTCATCCCCAACTTGGCAACTATGTTGATGCCACTTCACCTCCTTTTAAAGAAGCACCGTCACTGGCATGCAGCAAACCACAAGAACAGGCTTTCCACCATGTTAGACAGGCCCTACAGTCGTCCAGTTTGTTGGTCCATTTTGATTCAAGTAAACAAATTATCTTGACCTGTGATGCTTCGCCTCATGGTATAGGTGTTGTCCTGTCCCGTTGGATGGAAGATGGCTCAGAGAGGCTAATCGCCTTCACCCCCCGAACTCTCACTGATGCAGAATAAATGTATGCAGATTGAAAAAGAAGACCTTGCTGTAATTTACGGTGTCAATAAATTCCACCAGTCCGTGTTCGCCCACCGTTTCACCATTATAACATACCACAAGCAGTTGCTGGGATTCCTCCCTGAGGACCAGCCAATTTCTCTGATTACTTCCGCCAGGGTACAGCAGTGGGCTTTGTTGTTGGCGGTGGCCTATCACTACTTTTTACAGCATCGGTCAAGGACATAGATCTCAAATGCCAATGCGTTGAACTGGCTCCCATTTCCCAAAAATCTGACACCGCTACCTGTCCCACAGGGGATTGTCCTGCGTTAAATTTTCTAGGCACACTGCCAGCCTCATCGGCCCACATCAAGAACTGGACTCAACGTGATCCAGTCCTTTCGAAGGTTAAGTGAGTGGTCCTGGGGCACAGTGGTTAGCACTGCTGCCTCACGGCGCCAAGGTCCCAAGTTAAAACCCGGCCCCGGGTCACTCTACGTGTGGAGTTTGCACATTCTCCCCATGTCTGCATGGGTCTCACACCCGCAACCCAAAAAGATGTGCAGGGTAGCTGGATTAACCATGTTCAATTGCCCCTTAATTGGAAAAAACAATTGGGTACTCTTTAAAAAAAAAATTTTTTTAAATGAGTGGTCCTGACCAATTGGCACCATGACCGGTCGGATCACCTTAGGCCCTACCTCAAGAGAAAAGATGAACTCAGTTGTGAGGACGGAGTTTTACTCTGGGGGTCCCGGATGGTGGTTCCACCCCAACAAGAGAGCCACTGCTGCAGGAGTTGCACAGTACACACCCTGGCCAAACTAAGATTAAAATGTTGGCCAGAAGCTACATATGGTGGCCCAGCATTGACAAAGATATTGAGAACCAAGCTCACCAGTGTCATTTCTGTCAGACACAGCAAACTATGCTGACCACAACCCACCTACACCCATGGGAATAGTCTGGTCATCCATGGATGAGGCTACATGTTGACTTTGCTGCACCATTCCTGGGAAGATTGTTCCTGATACTAGTGGATGCCCACTCCAAGTAGTTGGATGTTCAGGAGATGGGGCCGACAACCTCAGCAGCCACCATTTACACCCTGCATTGCATCTTCACATCCATGGCCTCTCCAGGATATGGGTGTTGGACAATGGCACTGTGTTTACCGGGGGGGAATTTCAGCACTTTGTAAAGACAAATGGCATCCACCACATTCAAACAGCCCCTTACTATCTGGGTAAAGAGAGCACTTCAGATCTTCAAATCTGCAATGAGGAAACAATCCCTCAGACCGTTATGGTCAAGTTGGCCAACTTCCTTCTCTCATGTAATACTAGCCCCCATACCATCGCTGGAGTCATGCCGGCAGTGCTATTAATGGGTGGTTGCCTTTGGACTTGCATAGACCTCATTTTCAAGAATTTGGTGAGTAGGGTGGAGGCATGGCAGGCCTCCTCCAAAAAACAGCACAATTTGGTAAAAGGAAAAAGGTAATTTAAAATTGACGACATGGACCAGGATTCTCTGATCCTGCGCCGAGTCGGTGAATCGCCGGGGGGGGGGGGGGGGGGGGGCGGGGGCGAGACTCGAGCCACGCCCCTCCTACATCGGCTCACTGATTCTCCGCCGCCGATTCTCCGGCGCCCACGGGATCACCGCCGCGCCGGTCGGGAGCCGTTGAAAGCCCCCCCCCCCCTCCAGCGATTCTCCGCTCCTCGATGGACCGTGTGCTCGCTGAGTCCCGCTGGCATGGGTTATGTATGGTCCCACCCGTTGGGACCTCGGAGTTCTGGCTGCGGGGGCCGTCCTGGTGGGGGGACGGGGGAATCCGACTCAGTGGGGGTGCCTCCACGGTGGCCTGGCCCGCGATCGGGGCCTACCGATTGGCCGGCGGGCTAGTTCCGTGGGGGGCATATGTTCCTCCGCGCAGGGTCCCTGTAGGGCTCCACCATATTGCCCGGGGGCTGGCGCGGAGATGGGAACCCACGTGCATGCACGGACCCGCGCCGTCCGTGGCATGCCGGCTTTCGAGCGCCGGAGCAGCAGACACCACTCCGTCGCCGTATTTGCCCCCTAGGAAGGGGTGAAATCCTGGGCCTGGAGGCCCATTGACGCCGGAGTGGCTCGGGCCGCTTTTGACGCCGGTGTCAGAACCTGGCCGCGGAATCGGAGAATCGCGGCCATGGTCTTTGTAAGAAACTTTGCATCATGCCCACTATGGCCACCTGGCAGAATTATGGTGAAGTCTGGTCCGGTCTCATACATGGTGGACTTGCAAGACAAGCGAGTGCGGAAACACGTAGTCCATGTAAGGAACCGAAAGGCCATAAACCCAAAGGCTGAATAGATGGAACTAGCCTGCTAGTGATGCCTGCTAGTTCCACCTATTCAGCCTTTGGGCTTATGGCCTTTTGGTTCCTTACATAGACTACACGCTTCCGCACTCGCTTGTCTTGCAAGTCCACCATGTATGAGACCGGACCAGACTTCACCGTAATGGAGCTAGCAGGCATCACCAGTGCGGGGGAGCCAGAACCGGGGAGTTCTGTAGAGGCCTTGCTGATGAGGAAGCTGGCAAGAGGAGCACCCCCGAAGTACTGGCCGAGTCCTCAAGGCAACCTGCTGCTGTTAATAACTACACTACCTCACTGGTGGAGGAGGTGGTTGAGGGACTGCGGCGGTCCATCTGGCCTAAGAAGTCCCCTGACAGATTAACCCTATAAAGGACTGTCATGGGCACCCTCTTTTTAATCGTCTCTCAACCTTTCCGTGTATGTAATTGGCTGTAAATGACCCAAGTCATATATATGTTACTGAGTGACTTAAGGGGGAGGGATGTGGTAGTACAGCCCCTTTAATAGGCAATCCCTTACTGTTCGCGTGACGGCATGGGCACATCATTGTGAGCACATGCACCCCGACAAATGGGGAAAAAGCTAAGAGCTCTCGGAGCAGGGACTGAGGAGTGTGGACCTGGGAATCGCTGAGTAAAGACCTATTTCAGAGACCTCTGTGCCTGTGTATAGTTCTTCACAAACCGCTATTGGTTATACAAGAAGCCTCCACAGTGTTGCCTCAAGCTATCATACCTGAAGACTTTGGGATTCCTTTTTTGTGTTGGCTGCCAGTCTTTACTCTAATTCTTATTCGCTTCTCTACTGCACTTTTCTCCCTCTGAGCCTTCTGTATTCCTCTTGGTTTTCAACTGTATTTGCTATCTGACACCCGTCATAAGCACACTTTTTCTTCTTTATCTTAATTTCTATCTCCTTTTGCATCCAGGGAGTTCTGGATTTGTTTGCCCTACCTTTCCCTTCAAAGGAATTTATCTTGGCTGTGTTGGGACCATTCCTGTTTTTAAGGTAGTCTGTTGTTCAGCTACACTTTTCCCTGCCCACCTTTCATCCCAGTCTGACTGACCCAGCTCTGTTCTTGCAGCATTGAAGTCAGCTCCTCCGCAGTTAATTATTTTTACTTTGGATTGCCTCTTTTCCTTTTCCATCATCATCCTAAACCTTACAATATAGTGTCACTGTCTCCTAAAAGTTACTCCACTGAAACTTGATCCACTTGGCCTCCATCATTCTAAGAACCAGGTCCAACAGTGTGATTGGACTGGACACATATTGCTGTAGAAAATGTTCCTGAATACAATCTAGGAAATTTTGCCCCTCTCTATCCTTTACATCACCACCGCCTCAGACTATATTCTGGTAATTAAAGTCCCCCATTATGATGACTCTATAATGTTTGCATTTCTGCATTTTCCCTGTAGTTTTGTCCTTCTACATCCTTCTCACTCGTTGACGGTCTATTAATTACTCTGAGCAATGCACCTTTTCTGTTCCTTAACTGTAGCCTAATTAATTCTTTATCGGCCTGAATCCTCCAGCTGCTCGTTGGTTGTGGAATTCTCTGGTCCCGCCGGTAGTGCATCCCCTCCCGTGGATTTTCTGGTGGTGTGGGTTGGCTTCAATTGGAATTTCCATTGACAGCGGCAGAAACAGAGAATCCCACCACGGAGGAACACACGGCTGGGAGGCCGGAGAATCCCACCCATGAGTGGGGTCGAAGGTCAGTTAACATTTTAATCAACATCAAATGCTGTTTGCTCTGGAATTGGATTGACTGTCGACCACCTGTCTTCTGAAGAGATTATGGTGAAGGGAAAGGGGAGAGATTTGTGATGTAAATATCTCCTGCAGAAAACATTTTTTGCAACAATTTCTTCCACTTCATTGTGAATACGTTTTCACTTATTTAAACACAAGATCAAAAATCATTCCGTATTTGTGGTTCGACTTGCTTCTTTGGGCACGATTCTCTGGCCTCATTAGGCTCTTGCACAAGCGAAACGAGGCCAGTAAATAGCGGGAGAGGACAAAAATGAGAGCCGTGCCTGGTGCCAAACAGTTTGTGATGCACCCGGCCCACTCCCGCAGGCAGAGTCAGGATCTCACTGTAGCGTGCCGAGAAACCAAATATTACCACTTAAGCCCTAGTACCATCCAATTAACGAGAGCCACCCCTTATCCAACTGCCTCCTGTCATTCAGCAGCCTCCCCAGCAAGTAGTCATGTTGGCACCGATTGGTACTCCTTTAGAAAAACATGAACCTGGCAGAAGGGCTTCTGTGGGGAGCCAAGGAGGTGAGTAGCCATCTTTGCTCACAGGCAAAGAGCCAGGGGATGCTGGGCTTGCCACTTAGTGCTCGGTGGGGGAACCTCCACGTGGGTGAGCTGCCATGGGAGGGCGGGGGGGGTGCGCTGGGGGGACAACCAGGGGGCAACCACTCATGGCATCACCATGCCAACCCCTCGATCGTGTTTATCCGTTCCGGGGGCAACCCTTGGCCCTGCCCGTCTGCCCCATGGACCACTCATAACCCCCACTGATTACCGATGCCTCTGGCTATTGCTAATAGGGAATTGCCAATCGTGGTTATGTGAACATTTCACACATCCGAAATGGATTATCACGGGTGGGCGGCCATGGAGCATGTGGGAGTCATTGCCTAGCATCCTCATCAGACCTTGATGCATGGACACTGTACTTGAACACTGCGGGAGGCAACGCCACACACGCAGCAGCCAACATCCGAACACCTAGGAGATGGGGCACAGCTGCGGGGACATGTCCATGGCTGGAGGGTGGGTGGGTGCCACGGGGAGGGGAAGTTGCCTGGAGAGATGGGCCAAGGGTTCGGAGGTCAGCCCGCATTGCGGAAGAAAGTGACAGAGGCATCATACTGGTTGTGCATAAAGGTGTTTATTTCATTTGATAATTCCCCACCCTCCTGATAGTGCTGCCCACTCCTCCACCCCCCCCCCCCCAACCCCCTACCTAACCCCCACCTTCTCCCCCTCCCTGGGTGCCCTCAGTGATCCTCAATGTGCTTTGCCCTCCTAGCTCTACCACTATGTCCAGGTGTTACCCCAGGATGCACATCAGAGGTGGAGGCAGCCAGCTGCTTACCTCATCCCGTGGCCATCGATGACCCTGGCGGGTGTCCTCTGGGGGCTCTAAGGAAGTAGGGCATCGCCTCACTTATCAGTGACACATGCACAGCCGTGCTGTGTGCTGGCTGTGAGACACGGCCTCATCAGAGGGTGGCAGGAGCTGGTGGCCACTATCGCCACTCCATGGGACAGGTCTGGGTTGGCACTCAGCACCCCCTCCTCCCACCCGGTGCTCATAGAGCCCTAGGGTTCACCTTAGGATTGAGGGGAGGCTGGGTCAAACCACGGCTGCCCCTGCACATCTGGCTGGGCCAGCACTGGCGGTTCCCCATGGTCCGCACCATCGTGTCGACGCCCTTGGCGGTGCTCCTCAGTGACTGGGACATGTACTGCAGCGCCTCGGCAATGCCCACCTGCAACTGGGATGAGCTCCGCAGTGCCCTGGTCTTGCCTATCTGAGAGCAGGACATGTGCTGCATGTCATGTTCTGTCGACTGGCCGATATGAATGATGCACTACAGAACATCTTGTTTAAATAATTTATTATGAAACAATTGCGTTGTAAAGTTAAATAGAATAAACAAGTAATAAACTACTAACACTAACTATTATAGAGCTACTGCAAAATACGTCTATCCACCACCACAACTTAATCCCAACTCCCCAGACACAGGGTCACGTGGTGGGTTTACACTGCCACCTGGTAGTCGAAGGTCATGTATAATATTATGTACAGAATTGCTTGATGCATATCATCTCACCTCAGAACCTCATCCAAATCAGCCTGGTACTGGGTCACATGCCCCAGTGAGGCGAACATTCTACCAAGACCCTCAGCCATGGCCGTGACCGACTCCGTGACCGCTTGGACACCTTCCCCAATGGTGCTGATGTTGTGCACCAGGATCTCCACTGCAGTCGCCACCCTAGCAGTATTGGCCTCGGTGCCACACATTGCCGGCGACATCTCCAGCACCCGTAGCATCTGGGACTTCTCCAAACAGCTATGGCTCTGCTGGAGGCACTGACATCTCCCTCTAAATGTCCCAGCCGCCCACTAACGTCTCCATCAGCTCCGGGTAACTCCATTCCACAGGCTCAGCATAAGATTCGGACCCAGCTGGGTCCTGGGATCCACAAACCCTTCAACTGCTGTCTCACCTGGGGGGTTCCTGCCTCCAGGTGATGTGCCTCAGCAGCAGTTTGGTGCTCACAGGATTGTGCCCCAGAAGCCTGACACTAACATTTCCCACCGAGATGGGTGTATCTGCGCTGGTGGAGGGTGGAGGTGACAGCTGTGCCGCGTCGATTTTGGTGCATCCTAGGAGCTCTCTTCCAAGGGTGTCTCATGGGAGGCGGGAGAGAGAGACACCAAGGATGGGCCGGCGCCCACGAGTGAGTCTCCAGATGGACCCTCAAGCAATTCAGAGCCAGAAGGCCTGTCTTTGTACTACAGCCGAGATGGCAGAGATGGCCACAGTTTGGGCTGGCTGATTTGAAACAGCAAGGACACTAATGGAGTGGCAGGGATGGGAGGATGAATGTTGTCTTCCTGAGAGAGTAAGAAGTCTTACAACACCAGGTTAAATTCCAACAGGTTTGTTTCGAATCACTAGCTTTCGGAGCACAGCTCCTTCATCAGGTGAGTGAAGAGGTGGGTTCCACAACCACATATATAGACAAAGTAAATGATATTGACGATACTTTGATTGCAAGTATTTTCAGTTAATTAAGTCTTTACAGGTTCGGATGGAGTGACTGGAGAGAGGGATAGTCAGAGGTTAAAGAGGTGTGAATTGTCTCAAGCCAGGACAGTTGGTAGGATTTCACAAGCCCAGGCCAGATGGTGGGGGGTGAATGTAATGAGACATGAATCCAAGGTCCCAGTTGAGGCTGTACTTGTACATGTGGAACTTGGCTATCAGTTTCTGCTCGGCGATTTTGCATTGTCGTGCATCCTGAAGGCCACCTTGGAGAACGCTTACCCGAAGATCAGAGGCTGAATGCCCTTGACTGCTGAAGTGTTCCTCGACTGGAAGGGAACATTTCTGCCTGGCGATTGTTGCACGATGTCCGTTCATCCATTGTTGCAGCGTCTGCATGGTCTCGCCAATGTACCACGCCGCGAGACATCCATTCCTGCAGCGTATGAGGTGGACAAAGTTGGCCGATTCACGCATATCTGGTGGGTGGCGTTCTCACGTGTAATGTTGGTACCCCGTCGATGATCTGGCACGTCTTGCAGAGTTTGCCATGACAGGGTTGTGTGGAGGTCAGAAGACAAACACGGGACACAACCGACAGAGTACCCTTTGTCATCCTGTACTTCCCCGGAACGGAGATACTACGACACCTTCTTTGCAGCCTTCAACACATCATCGATGAAGACAAACATCTTGCCAAGGCCATCCCCACACCCCCACTACTTGCCTTCAATCAACCGCGCAACCTTAAACAGACCACTGTTTGCAGCAAACTACCCAGCCTTCAAGAGAACAACAACCATGACACCACACAACCCTGCCATGACAACCTCTGCAAGATGTGCCAGATCATCGACATGGGTACCACCATTACACATGAGAACACCACGCACCAGGTACGCGGTACATCCATGAAGGAAAGAAATTACATTTGTAAAATATTATAACACAAATTTGTGTTATCCCTGAAATGTTTTTACTGCTGTTATGTAGACAAACAAAGCAGCCAAGATCCCACAAAATGCATAGCCAGTTAATTTTGTTTTGGTTGAGGGAGGACCTTTGGCAAAAATACCAGCTCTTCATTAACTCCAGTCCAAAGATGTGCAGGTTAGGTGGATTGCCGTGCTAAATTGTCCCTTAGTATCCAAAAGATTAGGTGGGGTTATTGGGTTACGGGGATAGGATGGGGCCTGACCCTGGGTCTTTCGGAGGGTCGGTGCAGGCACTATGGGCCGAATGGCTTCCTTCTGCACTGTAGGGATTCTATGAACTGCTGTGAGATCCTTAACATCCGTCTGAACTACAGGAAAAGACAAATGGGGTCTTGCTTTTTTGATTTCATTCAATGGACTCCAACTCATCTGAAAATGCTGCAATTCCTCTGTGCTGCACTGAAGTATTATCTAATTTCATCTGCTCAAGTCCAGGATTGTGCTTTGAATCCATAACCTCTGACTCAAAGGAAATAATACTATCAACTGATCTAAATTGAGTATGCTTTCTGGCACAATAGTTCAAAAAAACAGCTCTACATAATCAGACACCACTTTTTTTCCATGTAAAGTTTCCTCTTCTCGATTCACTTTGTAGACCTCTGACAAATACTCTTGCCAAACGGAGCTCAGAAGCCTTCAAACTAAGTTTATAGGTATGTCAGGTCAGTGAAATGAAGTTTGATGCATACTATTCTGCTTGTTCTGATTCAGTTCAAAATGGCAAATAGTTCCAGTTGCTTGCAGTTAGATTCTTGTTTGTTTCTTCGACAAGAAAACCCAGTTGCAGCAAGTGGAAGATAACCGTGTTTTCATTATCATTGCAGCAATGACCTTAAGAAAAGCAGTTTGACAATGCTGACTCACTTGGTCACCGTGGCAGTGGGAGGGGGCTGAAGTGCAATGGCAGATGAGAAAAGGAATGTACTCCTCAATTTCACTGGTGCCATAGAAATGTGAATGATGCAAGATAATAAAAAGTCTCCTTTAATTCACTGCGTATATTATGCAGAATTTGCATATTGGATTGCCATTGAAGCAGCAACTGATAACCTGATCTGTGAGACTTAATTCAGGTTGGTGACCTATTGAAAATTTGCCCTATTTCTATGTCTCGGAACAAGGAAGCACTCAATTATTTAGGAACTAATGGGGTTGGGCGGCAGAAAAAATGATGGGAGGGTGCATTACGGACGTCATGAAAATCCCCAAGTAACACTTCTGGCTGTGGATATGGCATCACTCACTATGCACAAGAACTCAACAACAACAAAAAAGTTTAATCTTGCCCCCAAGAATTTTCTGAGTAACATGATGTGCTCAAATTATTTGTGACTTATTAACATCTTTTGGGTTTGCAGTAAATTAAAATACTTGAACGGTGCAAAGAAATGCATTTCATTTGACTATCTTTGAAGTGTGTTGAGATGACTGCAGTGTGACTGAAGTCCCCTTTAGAGATCCATGGATCAAAGCACCCTGTTGTAAATCATTATAGCCTTGTTGAATTCGCCCAGGATCACTGTGACTGGAGTTACTTGCTTAGTTCAGAGGTCTGTTTTATTCATGCTTTTCTTTAATGCCTAACCAAATTTAGATTTTCAACAGAGTTCCAAACATGGCTTTAATTATGCAGTGGGTGTTGCAATCTCAAATTTAGGTCCCAAGCAATCACTTGTCATCAAGGCACCCACCAGTGCAACCTTTATGTGAGCTGGTCTGCTAATTGGCTGCCTCTGCATTCAATGTTCAATTAAGGAAAGCTGGGTTGGGTGGGTGGGGGGGGGGGGGGTGTTCCGAGGCAGGAAGCCCAATGAGAGGTCCTGCAATATTGGCCAGCTGCCAACCCCACAAGGTTTGACGGGTGCTGCTGGGACAGAAAGGTGAGACTGAGGGTGACTCACAATGGAGGTGCATAAAGCCCACAGTTGTTGGTGCTGTACAAAGGATTAATGAGATAGTTATGGTAATAACTGACATAGATCATGATGTGATATCATGATATCAATAGTGATATCAAGAGTGCCCAAGTCTGAGAAATCTGCCATGAAGGTTGGTCCAAATACAACTCTGTTGACCAGTTTCTATGCAAATATCATGAATAATGCAAGCATTTAATGATATTGGATGATCTTCTAGTCTTCGACCAGCACCTGATATTTCCCAAGTCGATGCAAGTAGAGATACTCAATTGACTCCATGGAGGCCACATGGGGGTAAAAAGTGCAATGCCCTGCAAACTGTGGTCGCCGGTCATTATGCAGGCTCTACAAGATTTTGTCTTGCCATACGTGCAAAATTAATAGCCAGCCACCCACAGAACCTCTACTTCCATCCCGCTTCCCAGATAGATCTTGGCAGAAACTAGGGCTGGATCTCTTCAATTTTTAAGGCAAAGCACACCTCATTTCACCAGGTTGTTGGAAACTCCAGACTCCAGACTACAACAGCTGTGTCTGTGATCCAGGCACTGCAGAACACGCTCTCTGCACATGGGTTTCCAGGCAAACTTGTCTCGGATAACAGACCACAATTCACCAATAACCACTTCAGTAAATTTATCCACAGCTGCGGGATCACCCAGGTCACCAGTTCTCCAAACCAATCAGGGGGTTAAAAGAGCAATCAAAACTATCAAGATGTGAATGACCAAGAATCCTGGCTGGGATTCAGGCCACCTGCTCTAACAAGCTACATCTTTAGCTAATAGGTTTTCACCAGCCGAGCTCCTTATGGGCTGAGGGCTGAAGACAACAGACCCTCTGCAGCTTCACGTTAGGGCATGTGAGCACAAAAGGGTTATGAGTTGGATACTGTGCTATGCGAGAAGCAGACATACTGGTACAACTCCAAGACATAGGGTCAAGACTCTAGTCCCTTTGACACTGGTCCAGAGCATTTTAATTCAGGAACATAAATCTGAAGGCATTCACGTTCAAACTTGCTCCAAACACCATCAGGTACTTTCAGACACAACAGAAGATCCCTGATTTCATTGGCGTCTTCGAAAATGCAGGGGATGCTGAGTGATAAGCCGGCTGGTTAAAAGATCCACCTCGGTTCTCTGGGACTTTAACCCGGTTGTTTTACTGAATATTAGGCTCTCTATCCCTCAGCCACTTTCACCCTCTCCCCATGCCTCCCAACTCAGGCCAACATGTCCCCACCTACCTCAATTGCTGCTCATGCTCTCCATGCAATCACACACCCTACATCCATTCCAAGACCATCATACCTTCCATGCCAACCAATGCCCCTTCATCCATCTCTAATAGCTCCTCATTCCCTCTGTGCTAACCAATGCCACTTCACCCACCATCATGACCCTTCCAACTCCTCAGTCAACTTACTGTCAACTCATGGCCCCCACTAATCTCCATAGCCCCTTATATCCCCAAAACCAATTTAGTGCTCACTCATGCCAGCTCATCCACTCATTCACCACCCTTTACACTTATATTCTCCATGCCAACTCACGCAATATTCATCATGGGCAGACTTCAGGAGTCATGCTGAGATGAAATAAAATAAAGTATCTAACATAGACTTCACAATAAAAGACACTCTCATTCATGAAAGTCCATCCAATATATTTAAACCTCCTCAAGTACTTAATTCCTTATTAAAACAAACATTTGTATTCATAACCCCACATCAAATACAGCTAATCCTTTAATAATCTTTTTGAACTGGCGTTCAAACTTTGAATTAACAGCATCCGCCCTCCTCACTGTGATAATGACAGGTGTGGAAGCACTAATGATGGTGTATTGATAGCACTTTAAATTCTGTAAACAATCATCAACTGCTAGAACCAATTTTTTCTCTACTCATAGACACAGTCAGGCAGTTTTTTAATTTAAAGAGCAGATGATTTAAACAACTTGACAGTTTGATGGTTCTGCAAATATATCCTTCCTTTACCTTCCCACCATAACATTGTGGAACACACTGGGGGTTGAGGCCATTCATGGAGGCAAATTGGAACTGCTTGTCTTGTACATTGAGTTTAAGCGACACAACCAATTCATAATTTGCACCTGTGTGCTTCACGTCCCATCCCACTCTACCAGCAAAAATGGAGGCAGGCTTCCAGATCAAGATATATATTTTAAAGTCTCTGGATTCTCCATGATTCCATGAAAATCTGTCCCTATAACATAAAATAAGAACATGTTGGATTGGAGGTAATATATTAACAAGGGGCGAGGATTGGTTAATGGATAGAAAGTAGGAATAAAGGAGGCATTTTGTGGTTGGCAGACTGTCCCCCCCCCCCCCTTTCCTGATGCTGGGCCCTGTGATCTGGTGCTGAGTGCCAAACAACGAGAGAAACGACACCCACCCCCAGGAGTCCGCAAGCAAACCTGAAAGTTTTGCGACTGATCCATCTGCTGCTGGCTGAATACCAATGAAAACATATTGAGGCACTTAAATGGGGGCCAAGGCAGGAAGGCGGTCGGATCCCCATCCTACACCTCCTGGTCCGATTAATCCCCGTCACCAAATCTAACCTTGGGGGAGGTAATTTAATTCCACCCAGAATGTGAGCTTATGACCCCAATTTAATTCTATTTAATTCAATTGGGGTTCCAATCCAAAACTCAAAATCCTGCCCCTGGACTTTGAGGGTTAAATTACCAGGAGAGATTATACTAACTGGGGTTGTGTTTCCTGAAATTGAAAAGGTTAAAGTGTGATTTGATTGAATAGAAGGATAGATAGAAACTATACCCCCTGGTTGGCAATTCTCAGACTAGAAGGCATAGTTTAAAAATTAGAACAAGATAATTCAGAATCAAGTTCCGAAACATTTCTACATAAAAAGGCTGGAGGATGTTTGGTGACACGGTGGTTAGCACTGCTGCCTCACAGCGCCAGGGACCCGGGTTTGAATCTAGCCTTAGACGACTGTCTGTGTGGAGTTTGCATGTTCCCCCCTATGTCTGCATGGGTTTCCTTTGGGTGCTCCAGTTTCCTCCCACAGTCCATTGATGCGCTTGTTAGGTGAATTGGCCATGCCAAATTGCCCCATAGTGTCCAAAGATGTGCAGGTTAGGTGAAGTTATAGGTGAAGGGATAGGGCGAGGGAGTGGGCCTAGGTAGGGTGCTGTTTCAGGGGGTCGGGGCAGACATGATGGGCTGAATGGCCTCCTTGCACACTGTAGGGATTCTGTGCACTCTAAGTTTGCAACTCTCTTCTGCAAGCAACAATGGATTAATTTTAATTCTGAGATTAATGTAAACCAAAGATATTAAGGGAAATGGGGCTGAGGCAGATATGTTGAGTTAGGGTGCAAATCAGACATAATTTAATTGCATGCTGGACAAGTTCAAGGATCTTCATGGCCTACTTCAGTTCCTATATTACAAATGAATAGCTTTATTCTGACGAGACATTTGTTCCAAGGCTTTGTGAATGCAAGCAAAGGAGGTCAACTGTAGTCCTGTACTGTGAAAGCACCTTTGTGCCATTTATAGTTTATTTTAGTAATTTTCACATTTGCACTTATTTACCTTAATTATATTGCATATCACTTCATATGATTATACTACATTGTCATGTTTAGAAGAGCTTTTCTGCTAAAATAATAAGTTTCCAAAAAATGTACTGTCGGTGGACTAATGCCACGCAGAATACAATGAGAAGGCAGCTCACCACCACCTTCTCGAGGGCACTTAGAGATGGGCAATAACTGCTGACCTTGCTGACAACACCCAGGAACAAATAAATAAAATACCACCAGCAGTAAACAGGAATATAGAGAAGGTGATATTCCAGAATGTGGGAGCTATGTAATACTGAATTCGCTTCAGGAGGAATAATTGTGTGACTGTTGATCAATAGTGTTAATTCAAATTTTCCAGTTTCAGTAAATATTTAAACTATCTTTGTGTAACCTATCACCTGAATTAGAGAAACTTGGCACACACGTGTAACAGACCCTTATTTGAAAGAATGACGGTGAACTGTTTCTGTTGTATCTTTCCAGGGGTCAGATCACTGAACACTGTTGTCAGAAGATTAACTGTTTGACACAAATCTTCTCATTTTCCGAGCTTGTATTTTTAAATTAATCAACAGTTTACATTCATTTAGAATAAAGTATTCTAAAAATTGAATATTTAACCCTGATAATGATGGTTAGAAAGTTTTTAACGCAATGTCTTTCCAATTCAGATTAAGATGTCTTGTGAAGCAACTGGAGAAAGGTGAGATTAACGTGACAGATTTAAAGAAGAATATTGAATATGCAGCCTCTGTGTTGGAAGCAGTTTACATTGATGAGACAAGGTGAGTTAAATGGGAAGCCCTATGGCACAGTATGCGTGTGATTTATGCACATACTTTAAAACACAATTTGTGCAGAGACTGATAACATATTTCATGCTTACAAATCAAGGGAAACATTTTTCTCATTTGTTTTCATCTCATTTGAAGACAACTTGTCTGCTTTAGTGGTTCCTGAATATCAAGATATTACCCATTGCCATTCCATGACTTCTTTCCTCATAAATGAATAATGGAAAATCAAGCATGGGTTGTGCAATTTTACATCACTGTTTGTGTTGGGTGGTCCGTTAAGTGGAACATTTCCCTTTTAAATTCCTCTGTGTATCACTTTTAGTGCACTGTTAGCTATATTTATATAAAGTCCATGTCCGTGCTATTTTAATACAATTGTTAAGCTGTTTAAATTGTCAACAACTGTATTAACACAGCAAAAGAAATAAATTAAGATGAACAAATTAAACAATGCACTGAACATATCAGAGAGGGAATGAACTACAACCTGTATAAATCATTTCTGTTCATGTGCCAATGATTTTGGCCTGATTTAAAACTTATGCCGTTGACAGAAAACAGGCACTTGTTGTACAACCCACTCACGTTTCTTTACAATTGAAGTTTAAATGAAAGGGAAATTGGAAGGGGTGTAACAAACAGCAGTGGATCCAAATTTGTCCATTTCCTACAATCACCCTATAATGTCTTACAGCCTCAGACATGCATTTGTTCTACCACATTTGACCACAAAACAAGTTCCTTATCTCTGATATTTGTGTGGTTGAAGTGGAATAAAGCTACTTTCCACTGCTCCAATTCACCTCAAAATTAGTTGCAGAGATTCTTGACTTGGAAAGATGCAACTATATATATATAGATATATGAATATACTTGCAATGCCTTGATAAATTTCTAAATATTGCACTCACCTATTTCAATATTGCATTTGATTAAAGTGTCACCACATAATTTTATTTTAAGAAGAGATGTTTGTGCTTTTTAACTGAGTCTTTCAATTGTTCCTTGTCACACATGTTTTATATCTGGACTAATACATGGCATATGCATTTGAGTACGGTGAAGTGTATAACCACCAATTTTGAATGAAGGCACTGAGATAATGGTAAAATAGTTGGGAAGCATACTGAACAGGAAACAAATTTGAGTTTATTATTGAGAAATCATTAAAATTATCAATTCAGAGCATGGCTGCAATTTTTAAAAACAATATCAAATAAGTTACTGTTTTCCATTAGCAGAGGGATAAAGTAATAATTTTTTTAAAATAATGTTACTGCTAAGACATGAGTTAAGATAGTATAATATTTTAGGATATTCATCATATTGGAAGTAACCTGAAGCAAGTATTTATTTGAAATCTGTCTTTATATCTTATAGATAAGATAAGTTACCTATTAGACTTGTGTATTGATTAGGGTAACTGAAACTAAAATAAATACTCAAAAGGTAGCCTCTTTGGATTAATATTTCTTGAGAAAGGACTAAATTCAAGTGGTCTTTTGGGTTTGGGTCTGAAGCTCTATATTCTGTTTTCTCATCAGGCGGCTCTTGGACACTGAGGACGAACTCAGCGACATCCAGTCAGATTCCGTTCCGTCGGAGGTTAGGGATTGGCTGGCGTCCACCTTTACAAGGAAGATGGGGGTGATGAGAAGGAGGCCAGCAGAAAAGCCTAGATTTCGGAGCATTGTTCATGCTGTTCAAGCTGGCATTTTTGTCGAGAGGTAGATGCAAGTGACTCTGTGATATTTGTTTTGATTGAGATTGTAATTCGCAAAAATTGAAAGTGACTTATAAAATTCTATGTTGCCGTTTTAAAAAATATTGTTGAGCAACTTCCTTTATTCTAAAATGTTCAGTGTATTTCAAGCTATTAAAATGTACAGTTTTGTGGCCACAGGGGAGAAAACATATCTCCATCCGAATAATTTAATCAGCAACTCAAAGTTTACATCAGTTCTTAACATAAGAATTAAAGCTAAATGTACACGTGAGCATTATGAACGGGATCGTGAAGAGCTATTTCCACCACCCAAGACAGTGCAGATCAGAAAACCTGGCTGCAATTTTGTCTCTGGTCTATCACAATGAGGCAGGTAAAATACGCACTCATACTTCTCCTGACCTGTCTGTAGCCTTTGACATTTTTGACAACATAATCGTCCTTCAATGCTTCATCACATTACCCAGCTAAGTGGCACTGCTCTCTTCTGGTTCCATTCTAATTTATCTAATCATAGACAGAGTATTCACCTCCAATGTCTTCTTTTCCTGCTCCACCATGGTTACTTCTGCTTCCCACAAGGATCCATCCTTTGCCCTTCCTATTTCTCATCTACACTGTCCTTGGGTGACATCATCCAAAATCACAGTGTCAGTATTCACAGACAAAGAGCGGTAAATACATTGCAATCGCACGCTTTAATGATTGGAATGCGCTTAGTGATTGGAATGCACTTATCTCTCTTTGATGTGGTTGATGTTTGTAAACATTGGGGTTTCATCACTTATAGTCACTCATCCATGAAGGGAGATGAATGAATCAAGATTGTAGCTGGTTTGTGGAAGCTGTGAATCACAGCCCACTACTAGAAAGGAATGAGTGGCTTGCAGCTAATGGATCTGCAGGGTTGCAACACAAGTCAAAGCTGTTCTCCTTCAAGCAATCGACATGTGGAGCATCCAGTAAGTGTTACAGCTGTAATTATTTTCACTGCCCCTGTCTGAACTGCTCTCTAGCTTCCAGAGTGGGGTCTCTTTTCTGGGAGGGGTGGTTTGTAGATCATTGCAATGCCAATTCGCACATGATAAGTATCCTGGTACAAGAAACAAAGAATGCTAACATGCAGATAGAGCAAGCAATTGCCAAAGCATATAGTGCTTTGTGAGGCCACACCTGGAATACTGTGTACAGTTTTAGTCTCTGTACCTAGGGAAGCCATAGGGGCTGAAACGCAATTTCACAAGGTTGGTCCTTGGGATGAAGAAAGAATGAGTAGAATGGGCCTACACTTTGTGGACACAAGAAGAATGAGAAATATATTTCACCATATAAGCTTCTAAGAGGAATTGACAGAGTAGATGAGAAGCTGTTTCCCCTGACATAGCAGCACGGTAGCACAGTGTTAGCACAGTTGCTTCACAGCTCCAGGGTCCCAGGTTCGATTCCCAGCTTGGGTCACTGTCTGTGTGGAGTCTGCACTTTCTCCCTGTGTCTGCGTGGGTTTCCTCCGGGTTCTCCGGTTTCCTCCCACAGTCCAAAAATGTGCAGGTTAGGTGGATTGTCCTTGATAAATTGCCCTTGGTGTCCAAAAAAAGGGTAGGTGGGGTTACTGGGTTACTTCAGCGTGGGCTGAAGTAGGGTGCTCTTTCCAAGAACTGCTGCAGACTCGATGGGCCGAATGGCCTCCTTCTTCACTATAAATGCTATGATTCTATGACTAGAGAGCTGGGAACAAGGGGGCATAGCTTCAGGATAGGGATGAACCATTCTGGAATGAGATGATAAGAAATTTATTTACATAGTGGGTTGTGATTCTTTACAATTCCCTTCCCCAGAGGGCTGTGGATGCTCAACCATTGAGCACATTCAAGGCTGAGTTCGATATAGTTTTGGACTTTCCAAGAGGAGCAGGGAATATGGGGATCAGGCAGGAAAGTGGAATCATGCTTGAAGATCAGGTTCATCATATTAATGGCAGAACAGGCTCAAGGGGCACTATGATCCACTGTTGCTGCTGTTTCTTATGTTCTTATCTTCTTTAGAGGATTACCAGGTAAGTTCAGTTAGGCAAATTAATGGGGATAAACCCAGAGAGATTATACTCAATACACTCATTCTAAATATATATACAATGCAAGATAAATGAAGATCCATGCTAACTGAGAAGCTCCTTTGCTGTTTGTGATTTTGCAGGACATTAAGAGATCATTATGCCAGCCTGCTTTGAACAGCTGATGCAGCAAAGGCATGACTCCTCTGATGTAACGAGCTGTAGGTCCTAGCTTTTTACAGATGTGGCTGAAATGAATGTCTTTAAGCCCCTCTACTGGGTGTGTTTTTGTCAAGGGGCATGTAAACTATGAAGGATGGAAAACCTTCCCACCCACCCCCAACCTGGTCCCCGTTTTACACCAAAATCAGCAGCCTACCCACCATTTAAAAAAAAAAATTAACAGGCAATTGAACTTGTTACCAAGTCGAATTGATCCATATTTTTTGATGCCCATGAAATAAAACAGGCAGGCGTGCGGGAGTGGGGAGCCCGCTTTCGAAGAGAAGCAGCAATGCTCACCACTACCTCGAAGAAAGCTGTCCATAAAGATATAGCAAGCTCTGTGTGTAGCTTTCCTCTTTCCAGTAAAGGTTTGAATCTGGTGCCATGTCAAGAGGATCTCCAGGCAGCCAGCAACAGTGATGACATCAAGCAGGGTAATCAGCCAATCACAGTAAATTATTCTCATAGACAGCAAACCAGAAAGTTAAAAGCACTGAATCATTTCACTGATAATTTAAAAAATTTTAAACTAAGCAAATGAATGATAGGATATACACAGGATTAAGATCAAGCTAAATATCATAAACCTTTAACAAAATCACAAATAAAAATTAAATCAAAAATCCAAACAATGAAATATGATATTCAAGGAATAGAAAAAGGACAAGTGAGGCTGTTTATGAGAAGTTATGAACTTAGCAAATCATTAATAATCAAGTTATACCTCATTGAACAAGATATACATTTTCAAGAATTTCTACATTGAGACTAATATTATCGTTAGTTCAATAATTTCCAACTGATTGCAGACTTGGCCACCCATAACAACTCACCTTGTGGGGAAGCATAGAACTGCATTCACTACTCTGTGCAGACTCCAGGACCTGCTGTCAGTTCCAGAGGAGTAATGACTCTGAATGTTGTTGGTTTCCCTGCCATTACTACTGCAAAGTCTGGCCCAAGAAAGAAAGTTTTGGTGAGGCAATAGAATAATTGCAACTAAAGTATTTAGCAAAATGCAGCAAAAGATTCAAGAAGAATACAAAAAAGCCAAAAAGAAGTCTAGGCCTTTTCGAATCCTGCTATAAACAAGATTCTAAATTGTTCAATTTCTATGCGTGTAACTTAATACTCTGGATGGATCCTTGCCAAAGGCTTGCTGGCCCCAACTTTAGGAAGAAGGATTTTATTTCTTAAATTAGAGCATATGTGCAAGTAGTGCATGATCATTATTTGGCCCCAAGGCACCAGTTGTAAATTAAACAGTTCATGCGTCACTTACTTTTGATCAAGCACCCGATTTTCTGACCCACAACATTGTCCACAAGGCTATGCCAGCCTTTTAAAATTTACCATCATCTTGAAAAGTCCAGAGAATATAAAGTTTATTGTCTCGTGCGAGCAGCTCTTCAAGATAATGGGTGCAAAATTTACCAAAGCAAAAAGAAAATGCCCATCACAGATCCTTGCTGTTTTAGTTACAGGAATTAATGATCTCATATAGGAAACAAAGTAGGGGTACTTCAAAGTCGTGTTGCTGAATTCTGTCGTCAAAAATATACTTTTTATCATTTTACTTTCAAGGATGTACCGAAGAACATCAAATATGATTGGACTGACTTACCCATCAGCAGTGATATCTGCTTTAAAGGTATATAAAAACACTGAAAGTGTAAAAATTAGTTGAACACTATGTGGGGGGAGGAGGGGAAATATTGTATGGAGCCTGCGGGAATACAAAACATAGTGTAATTAGGCAGGATGCATAATCTTGAATCTGATGTGTTGAGATGCAGAATGAAGTCAGCGGCATGTTAAGTATTACACCGGCTTGTGGCAGGTTCATACTTGATTACGTATTGGCATTCCATGAATACTCATTAACGTGAAACACTTTTTAAATTAAAGTCCTACCCTTGGGATAAAGTCAGAAACTTGTAGCGTCTGGCTCATGATCATTTAAAGGTGGCATTCTCCAGTCAACCTAGTGCAGTTGGGATGAAGATCAGCAGATTTCCTTGTTTAGCTCTATGGCACAAGGGAGGGAATCAGAAGAATGACAGCACGCAACATGAAGGGGTTGAAGAGGGATCCATGGGAGGAAAGAAGATGGGTTCAGGGACATGCGGGAGTGAATTTTGAAGTGCCTGGCATCCTAAGTGTGTTTCTTACCTTGACAGTCAGTCAAGGTAAGAAAGCCTAAAGGGCCATGTTAGTACTGTCCACATGTGTGTCCATCTCAGGCTACTGCTTGGCAGAATCCTTACAGGGCTCTGAGTTCACCTAGAGCATTTCATTCTCTCTGCTGAGATTGATCTCAAATGATCTCCTTTATAATGCATAGACTGGAGGGCCAGCTGAGCCTGCAAGTTCAGCAATGTACCACAGTGTGGCCAGCACAACACGAGACTAACATGAGCATTCAGTAGAGTGAACAAAAAAACACAACATTGTTTCTTCCAAAATAGAGGAAATATCCCTAGTTCTCTTGGAACCATTAATGTGCATGAGGCGTGCCAGTACGTTGAGCTCTCTGACTAAGATAGTCAACAAACAGTGATAATGCACACATGAATAAAATGAAAACAATGTAATGCGAAATATTTACAAAATATGTATTTTAAAGACACCCATGCCACCTTTCTGCTCTCAAGTCTCTCAAGTTAATGCTAGTGCAGATGGGCGGGAAAGTTTTGGCCGTGATGGGGAGCCTCCCTGTTTGACCAAGCGGAACTCTCATAGCCCATCGGTACCTGCTGTAGTGTGAGTTGATGGAGGGTTTCATCAATGAAAAGCTTATCTCGCTGCTGAATCCCAAGCACACTGCCAACATTAGGAATTATAATTGTAATTGTGTCGAAAATAGAAAAAAGAGGCGCACAATTCAAATTACGATGTCGGGAATGGCATGCTTCTGACAAAATCTTAGCCTATGTCTGAATCTAATGTCTCTTTTCTTTCTGCAGGATGTTGATAAATGGTCATTTAATGTATTCGCGCTTAATGATGCCAGTGGGGAACATGCTCTGAAGTTCATGGTGCACGAGTTATTCACTCGATATGACCTTATCAATCGCTTCAGGGTCAGGAAACTTTAAGGTTTAATATATATTAAAACAAAACAAATAGTTTTCTGAGTCAATGCCAAAATCATGCTAATTAAATCTAGTGGATCGTAATGCATATGTATGTGACTGACCATCAAATAACGAATATCTGTCATGTACGCAATTAGAGCTTCCAATGAATAATAATATCGATTTAAAATAATTGATTCTTTCAGCCTGTTACGTAGTGGTGTGCATGATGATGGAAAATTTTCTGGCATCAACATGTAGAACCCTCTTTTCGAAGGATTAGAAGCCTCATACTAAAAGTTAGAATCATCACATACATAGTAGGCTATAATGTAGACACAAGGGGCACGATTCTCTGAAATGGAGACAGTGTTCGCGCCGTCGTGAATGCCGTCGAGGTTCACAACAGCGCAAAACGGCCCCTATCCCGACCGATTCAGGGCCCGAAAATGGGCTAGGAGCGGCGCCGCATCATTTACACGCGCCAGGCCTTGGCGCAGCTTAAAGGCGGTGCCGCATACATGACGCAGCCGGCGCCACATAACTGGCGTCACCTGCACATGCGCGGGTTGGCCGGCGCCAACCCGCGCATGCGTGGTTGCCGTCCTCCCCAAGTCAGCCCCGCAAAAGATGTCCGACGGATCTTGCGGGGCTGCGGAAGAAAGGATAATTACTAAATGTGGGTGGAGTATGATCTGAATTGCGCCTAACCACCTGACAAGAATCACATTTTGTTTCCCACTGGAGACGACACTTTAAACATTTTTGGGGCAATTCCGTCCAGATAATAATGACCGGAATTCTGTGTTCCAGAGTATAAGTGCTCCCATCAGCGGAGAATCGGGACTGTGTCCCGATGTTGCTGGGAGGGTCGTCGGGGTTGGATTCTCATGGCTTGACAGTGCAAAAATATGAATAGTGCTACCGGTTTCCCTGCAATTACTGGGGTCAGGCCGTCGTTTTGAACAGGCCCCCTGAACCCAGCAACCAGAGACAAGCTTTCCACCCACCTACAACCCAAATGTTGATCCCCTCGCTGACAAGAGGACAGCCCAACCCCTCACCAGGGAGGGGCATCCTCCTCCCTACCACATGAATAACAGGGTCACCTTCCTCTGCACCTCATATGCCTGAGGGTGACCCAACCCCTCAGCACTCTCTTCAGCCTCTCCAAACCCCCTAGGCCCCTTCAGCCCCTCCAGTCCCCCTGAGCCATCCCTCAACCTCCTCAGGTGCCCCCGCTCTCAGCCCTGACCACAATGATTCTGAACATTCTTGTTGTGATTGACAGCTGCTGACCACTTCAGCAGTGCTCAGTGCTTTCTGCGGTCAGGAAGGAGGAAGTGAAATTATTTAGCAAAGGAAAGACCCTGCATGACAGGAGCCTGTCCCAGAGAAGCAGGGGCCATCCTATGAGGCTCAGGTGCCAGCCTTCCACCAGGCCGAGGAGGAGGTACAAAGGCGGCGCAGCATCGGACCACATTTATACCGTCGATGTTTGTCCTTTGAGGAGCTGCTGGACCGCATGTGCTGCCGTCAACTACACCTAACCAAAGAGACAAGGCACCATCTGTGCCAGGTGGTGGCAGACCTGGCACCGTGAGGGGTAGGAGGAGGACACCCGTTCCCAAGTTGATGGCTGCGTCTCTTCTATGCCTCTGGCTCATTTCAGGGCTCGAGTGGGGACCTGCGTAGGATTTTGTGCACTGGTGCATGTTGTCATGGATGTCCTGTGCACCTGAGCATCTATGAACATCCACTTTAACCGGGACCAGGCCCATCAGGATGACCCGGCTGAAGGATTTGCTGCCATCGCTGGCATGCCTCAGATCCAGAGGTTTATTGATGGCACACATGTCGCCCTCAGAGCACCGGCTCAACAGGCGGTAGGTACCCTTCATTAACAAGAAGGGCTTCCACTTCCTGAACGTGCAGTTGTTGTGCGATGACCAGTTGCACATCATACACGTCTGCGTATGATACCCAGACAGTGTGCACGACACTTACATCTTGGCGGATTTGCAAGTTCCTGGCATCTTTGAGGCGCACCTGCGGGTGAGGGTTGGCTAATCAACAACAAGGCCTGCCCACTGAGGTTATGGCTGATGATGGCCAAGATGGAGAGCTGTTATATCAATGTTCACGTAGCAACCAGAAATGTCATTGAGCTATACCATCGGCCTCCTAAAGATGCACTTCTGCTGCCTGCACTGCTCAGGCGGGGTTCTCCAATACAGCCTCAAGAGGGTCACGTGCATTGTGGCCAGTCATGTGCAACATCACGCAACAGCGGGGCAACATACTGGAAAAGTGACAGGCCTCTTCGGCCCTGGATGGTGTCCAGGATGAACCAGGCGAGGACCCAGAGCTGGCTCAACAAGCCATTCAGGGCCGTCGCACCAGGGACAATCTGATCACCTCCCAATTAGGACGCCAAAGGTCCAGCAGCTCCACCATTCTCTTCCCCCCGCAACCCCCATCCCCAACACCTCTTAGCCATTCACCCCATCACTCCTGAGCCTTTCCCCCATACTTCCTCTCAGACTTCCCTGTATACTGACCTTTAGCCTTTCACCACATCTTCCCCTTAACACAGCATCCCTCCAAAGATCATCTCAGCATCACAACAGGGTGTTGTCCCTGGTTTCGCAGCATCAGCGGGCCTTGTCTGTGGGACAGAGGATATGATAATGACTTGCTGTGAGATGAGCTCTGGTGCTCCTCATTGCCTGACAAAGTCTGCCTCCTGCCTTTAGGATAACATCCCACTGTCCACCCGGGCAATCCCAGGCTGTGAGAAAAAGACTCCTCAGGGGCCCCAAGATATTTGAGGAGCCGGGGGACGGGAGGGGTTTGGTGGTTGATGTGGAATGGGTTGGGCTCATTCATTGGGAATGCTGTCATACAAGGCTGTCTCACATTGCAGCACCCATGGCCTGTAATGTTTCAGTGAGGGTTTATACATGTGGGACGTTAATGTGTGTGATTCACCCTGAGGCCAGCCCCCCCCCCCCCCCCCCCCCGCCATCATACTCCCCCAACCGGCCACTGCCCAACACCCAGCCCCAGCACAGCCTTCCCATCCATGGGACAGAGGTTAGAGGCAGATCGGACAGGTGGTGCAAAAGTACTGTGTGCAGATTTGGTGCCCTTATCTGAGGAAGGATGTTCTTGCTATGGTGGACTGCAGCAAAGATTTACCAGGTTGATTCCGGGACCGTCATATAAGGAGAAACTAAGTTGGTTAGGATTACATTCATTGCAGTTTAGAAGAGTGAGAGAGAATCTCATAGAAACTCATAAAATTCTAACAGAATTAGACAGGGTAGATTCAGAAAGAACAGTCCTGACGGTGGAGGAATCCGGACCTAGGGGTCATAGTTTGAGGATAGTGTCAAGTGGGGGGGATTCGGAAGGGGTGAAGTGTTCCAGCACCTCCTGCGGGATTCGTTGTATTGGGCCCCATCATTTAGACCTCACTTGGGGTGCTTGCTGGCTTCCATGCTTCTCCATGGGGTGGAGGGGCAGCCGTAGTGAGCTCCGGAGGCCTCAGCGTCATCTGGCACTGCCAGTCCTGGAGGTCCGCTCTCGTCTGAACCATGGTGTCGATGCCCTCAGCCATGGTGGTCTGTGACTGGGACATCTCCCTCATTGAGTGAGCCAACGCGTAGAATGTGGAACGGAGAATCGTGCCCACCATCAAAAAAGGAATGATCTGGGCTGCTCTGGTTCAAGGTCATCCACTCCAAAACTCAAAAGCACATGTCTTATAAACAAGGCTGCCTACTCAAAAGCATACGTGCATATCACACACTATACAGACAACACGCAAATCTGAATGAAATGTTTGTTGTTATCACCAAAATCAAGCTTTATTGAATGTTGACCAACATAGGTCACAATTGATTACTCTCGGCAGTAGCAAATGTATTAAGATTTTCATATCTCGTTTGCTAAAACATTTGGCTGCATTTTTGTGGTCCGATGGTGATGGGAGTGGAGGTGGAGGTGGCGATGGCCAGCAAAACATGGAGGAGCCATCTCAGAACAGCTCCCTGATACATTCCTCCCACCAGGAGCAGTGTGGACGAGGGTTGTCTATCCACTGTATAGAGGCAGGCTGTCAATATAAATAGCTGAGATGATTTTATGATAGTGCCATGTGGGGAGAGCTCATACTCCATGGAGGCTTCTATCTTGGGGACCATTAGGACCATAGGCTCCATCTCCCCAGGAATGGAGCTGTGAGCAAGAAATGAATCCCATTGACTCCATGGCATGATATGCACTAATGCACATAATGAGATACAGACAGGCAGTGACAGACACCCAGTACAGCCAATCAACACACGGGACAGAACACAACCAATCACCAGGCAGAACACTAGAAGGTGGTCTCCCACTATAAAACACACGAGGCATCAACAGTCTGCCTCTTTCCACTGGTGACAACTGTAGTGACAGTCAAGGTGTATATATCAGTTAGCACCTTCTACACGTGGCTCAGAGCTAGTCTGGTCTAGTTGGTTATAGTAAGCACACTTAGATTAGTAGAGTGTCAAACCCACAGCAAACTGTGCACTGCTTAACAAGTTCAATAAAGCGTATTGAACTAACATCAAAGTTTGGAGTCTACTTTCAAGTATATCTGCATCCAGTTGCAGTCCGTGTTACTCCAGACATCCAACTGGCAGCATTTCCTCTCTGGCACAAGGAGTATGTTTACTTCTGTTTATACCTCTGATATGCCCTTCCATTTTGAGATGCCCCCCAGTCTCTTAACTATGTCACCAATGCCGACCTTTCCTGGTGGGGCTTCTGAGGCCCTTGAGCTGCCAGCACTCTGATTGGACTGGAAACATAGGGAGCCTACATACTATTCTTCATTATACAGTGAGCGCAAAGGTGACTAATTAGGAGTAGCTTCTCGGAAAATAGTTCCAACAGCCTGGCACCAGCAAAATTGGACTCAGGACCCTCACTTTGGTCTGATGTTGGGGACCTAAAGCTATTGGGAAATCCTGCACACAAAGGTCATAGAATCTTTACATCCACTATGAATCTCAGCCTCCATTTCCTGTGGGTTTTGAGTTATCAGATGGATCAGCCAGGGAGCAGTATAGATTCAAATTCATTTTTCTAGGGAATGCAGACATTCTATCCAGAATCGTATGTTTGACTTGACATAATGTGAGGTAACAATTATGGTAAAGCAAACCTGATTCATTGTTATTATGAGCATAGAAAACAATGCTATTCAAGATTAGGCACAGTGGCGCAGTGGTTGGCACTGCGACCCACAGAACCAGGGACTAACGTTCAATTCCGGCCTCAGGTGACTGTGTAGAGTTTGCACTTTCTCCCGTGTCGTGTGGGTTTCCTCCGGATTCTCTCGTTTCCTTTCACAGTCCAAAGATGTGCAGGTTTGGTAAATTGGCCGTGCTAAATTGCCCCAGTGTGTTCAAAGATGTGCAGGTTAGATGGGGTTGCAGATAGGGTCGGAGCAGACTTACTGGGCCGAACAGCCTTCTTCTGCACTGTAGGGATTCTAAAATTTCATCATCATGGCACAGAATTTGAATTTAGTGAAATAACCTCTTGCACAATGGATTTGTTGTGGGAAGGAATTTGTTAGTCTAGTGCTGCTACATGGAGTCCTGCCTGCTGGGAAATTGATGTAAGCTTGTGAAGTGCTGACGCTATGTAAACATATGCTTCCCCCTTTAAGACTGTACAGAGAAGAGGAATGTTACTAAATAAATCTTAAATGCAGTGGTCCAATTCTTCGCAGTACTTAGCCCTGGGCTCCTACCAGCGAGGACAGTGCTGTTGTTTCATCGAAACAGAAAGCAGTTCTTGCGACACGGCTCACCTCACTAGTATCTAATTAACACCAGTGACTCAATAACAGAAAGAACTTGCAATTGTACAACACGTTTTACATCCTCAGGGCCCAAAGCCCCAAAGAATTACTATTCTGAAGTATAGTTACTGTTGTAATGTAGATATAGAATCATAGAATCCCTACAGTGCAGAAGGAGGCCATTCGGCCCTTGAGCCTGCACTGACCCTCTGAAAGAGCACCCTATCCCTGCAACCACACTTAACTTGTATATCCCTGGACACTAAAGGGCAATTAATTGGCCAATTCACCTAAGCTGCACATCTTTGGACTGTGGGAGGAAACCAGAGCACCTGGAGGAAAGCCATGCAGCCTTCGGGAGAAAGTGGCCCAAGGTCAGAATTGAACCCGGGTCCCTGGCGCTGTGAGGCAGCAGTGCTAGCACTGTCCCACCGTGCCGCTTAGGATTCCTCCGCAATGTTAAAATTGATTCACTGCACAGGCGATTTTCAAATCTATCTTGACAGAGATGAACGAAAGCACAACTCACAAATTGGGAGCTATTAAACTGTCCTCCATATTTGTAATAACTAGAGGAGATGACATTTACTTTTTTTTACTCTTTTATGAACAGAATAGATAACAATAGACAGCGGAATATCTATTTTACATTTACTTTCGGAAGAGTCTCGTTCTCCCATAGCTTTGCTGTTCAGAAACAATCTGGCCTTAAACGGAGCATTTTGTTTTGTATCGTTGTGCATTGTCTGTAAATTTTGTCACGAGTCTCTTAAAGTCTTCGTTATTCATGTTTCCTATTGCTGGCACTTATCTTTTTTTTTACCTCAGACGATATGTAGAAATTAAAATTTGCCAAAAGACTTATAATTGTAAAGACTAAATCACTCAGCTGAAAAGAGAATGTTTAGGTGAGATATCCCTACAGGACCAATATACAGTTAATAGAGGTAGCTCAGGGCTTAGAATAACTCATGTACTAATTTTTGGCACAAAATTAGAATTTTTTATAGTCCGTGACATCTGCCTGAAGCTGTGTAATGCACTCATGCAAAATTGCTAATGCAAAATCATCAAATACTAATGAGTTATAAATTATATACAACTGAACTACTAATTGAGTCAAATATTATAGGCTTTTGCCCAATAGTAATATACAATAGGCTACAAAACGTCAGATGTTTTGTAATGTTAATCTCTTTGAAAAAATTGTCAATTGGCGAATGTTAATTCATTGAAAATTCATATTAAAATGCTAATCATACAGTATTTTAATTAACTGTTATTAAGTTTAAAGAACATTGATTAAATATATGTGAATTAATATGAAGTAATATGAATATTAATATTTCAATGCTAACTTTCAATAGAATTTTTAAAATGTAAAATGAAATAAGTACTTTAATGGGTGTGTCGGATTTATTTATTGATCAAGCCTCTGTTTGAATGACTCAGACAATGATTCTTAAAAGATTTTGATCAATGACATTTTCTTTTATATGTCTAATACTTTTTACAATGTATGTGGTAGGTAATGTTTTATGTCACCTCACTTGCTGATCCCATGTAAAATGTTTACTCTTCTTTAGATTCCTGTATCTTCTCTAATGACTTTTGTCGAAGCACTGGAGGTGGGTTACAACAAATATAAGAATCCTTATCATAACTTAATCCATGCAGCGGATGTGGCCCAGACTGTGCATTACCTAATGCTCCACACTGGCATTATGGTAAGAGTTTATTAGTAAAGCCTTATTTTGTTTTAATAGTGCTGTAGATGTAGGTTTGTGCTTGATATTTGAGACTCTCAGAAACAGTTTTGACCTACATGTTCTTGGAAGATTTCCAAAGAATTAAATAAAATAGCTTTCACATTAAACCTATTTTTGATACAGCATAGAAACATAGCCATTCTGAAAGTGTGGCATCAGAAGCAAAAACACAAATATATTTTTTCACTAAGCATTCATGATCAGCATTCACACAAAAGTAATATTCATGGTTTCTAGGTTTTACCCAGAAAATATTTTTAAATGATTATGTTGCCCCTGGCCAATAGGAAGCTGTAAAGTTTCAGGTGAGCGACCACATGGAAGCGTGCTTCAGAGTGTTCCTGCTGGTCGTGGACTTTCTCCCCAGTGGCCAGCAGGATGAGGCTCAACCACGTGCTTAGCCGGCGGCGAACTCCAAAGGTGCTACCCTGGTAGTGGTGTGAGGCGTGATGCGGTAATAGAAGAGGAAACGGGCCAGAGGGTATCTGGGGAACCGGAGGTCTGCTTCTACATTCCTAACTTAAAGGTCTGTACCGCCTGTTCAGCCAATCCGTTGGAGGAAAGGTGGTAAGGCCCGTACATGGTGGACCCCGTTCGTCTTCCTGAAAGAGCCGAATTCCACGCTTGTGAAAGCTGTGCCATTGTCAGACACTAACACCTCAGGAATCCCATGGGTACTGAAAATTTGTTGGAGCTTCTCAGGCGTAGGCCGCGATATCTTTGTGGACATGCAGTAGACCTCCATTCGCTTTGAATGGGCGTTTATGATGGGCAAGTACGTGGCTCCTTGAAAAGGTCCCGTGAAATCCACGTGGAGTCGGGACCACGGTCAGCCCGACCAATCTCATTCTTGTCACCAGTGTAAAGTTCCAGGCGAGCGACCACATGAAGCGATCACTGTTCGAAAACTCAATATTTTTTTCACCTACTAAGATACAACTCCTACTCCTCAAAGGGTCTCTCGGCCCACACTTGGGCTGGGGTATTTATGTCCTAGTGAACCCTTGCTTAAGGGTGTAGCTCCGCCCCCACATCTGGGGAGACCATATTCAGGTGAAGCCACTGGGACTGATGTTGCAGACCCCATGGCCTCTGGTTGGGTTATAACAGAGGCAATCTTCAAATGTTTATGAAACAGAATGTTTAACAGTTCACTATGAGGTACCATTTTATCCCAGAGAGGCAGATTGTTCAATAATGAGTGAATTAATAAATTAAACAAACTTTATGGGAGTAACCTTTTATCCACAGTTAACTGCTGAATAGTTTGGGGTAAGTCATTTATTCACAAGAAATTCCTGTTTTAAAAATGTTAAACCTCATGGGTACTTAAGTGTGTAACGTTAATGTGAAAACAGCTTGCAGCTCTCTTCATAGATATCTAAATGTCCTATCTTAAAATAGTACACTTCAGTACAAGCTGCAAATGTACATGTCCGTTTTGAGAATAAATGGTTCAAACACTCTCCTTCACTGGTAAACTACTTACATGAAGCCTTGACGTTTTATCATGGAAGGTCCAACTACATTGGTAATTACAGCTGAAGAAGCACCTCTTACTAACACTAAAACATCACAAAAGCCAAGGAATGCGAAAATATCTTCAAATGTTTCGCTCAGCCTTTGCAGTTGTAATGAAAGCAAAATTGTCACTGTTTGCCATCATTACAACTGCGAAACTGACAGCAACTTCTGTTTTTTATACATGCCCTGTGAAACAGGAAATTTAAAAGTTGCTGTCAGTGTTTCCCTGCTCCTCCCGGGGTGTGCTGTTGAAGTCACCTAATTTGATGTGAACTTTCACTTTTTACACCTTTAGTTTTGCTGTGAAAACTCTTGAATTAGTTTGACCATGTTGCATGGAGTGTAACTGGGCTTTTACCAGCGTACTAAGCCATAATTATTAGCAAACAAACTCTCTGGCCTTGAAGAAATAACTTAATATTTGTGGATCAGCAAATTTCTCGGTTATAATTAAATAATTATATAGATTTTAAAAATAATAATAGTTCTTAAAAATATTATAATCTTTCAGCTTCCACCATAATCCCATGTCTAGATCTCAATTTTTATTTTACTCTGTAATATGATTAAAAGTGAAGGATATTCAACTTTCTTAACTTCCTGGTTTACTGTCTCTAAGAATTCTTCAGTGTGATTGGTTGCGCAATTGCTTGATGGCAACACTGTTCCTGGAATTGAAAGATCAACGATAGCAGATGTTAGAACACATCAGGAAAGGCAAAATCAGTAGCACAGAGATTGTTAGCGTTCTTCGAAGGTCAATGTGGAGCACTGTCATTTGCCACTGACCTTGAAAATCCAGGCTTGTCACACATGGTTTGATTGTTACATTAGGTAAAGTCTAAGTCCAGTACATAGAATATTCCTCCCATCATTAATAAAAGCTGTTGTGATGTGGATTTCTGCACATGTGTATAAGCATGTGTGAATTCAGTTTGTCTCCTGAGTGTCAGGCACAGGTTTCAATGTAACATTGATCTTGCTGGCTGCACTTCTCCTACTGTGGCATAACTGCATAATGCCAACCTGACGTTCTTCACAGGTCCCGAACTTAGAAATCCACTATAGTCTCAGCAAGACAATTATGTCAGCTCCAGTGGTCACACACCCAAAGAAGCAAAGGCCGGAATTCCCTGGTCGTCGGAATTCTCTGTTCTCACTGGCAGCGCCCGCCCGCCCACGGGTTTCCCGGCGGCGCGGTGTGGCTTCCCATTAACAAGCAGCAGGAGTAGAGAATCCCACCGCCTGTGAATGGTGCAATGGTAAGAAACACGTGGCTGGGTAACCGGAGAATTCTGTCCAGAAGCAGAATTCGAAAAATCAAAATGTAGAAACCAGTGAATTAGTTTAGAGTAGCTGATAATGCCTTCAAATAGTCTGGGAAATGACACCCTGATTTCAGGCAACCAAACTGAAGGCCTAACAGGGGGCTTGACCCTAAATGGCATTGAGTTGATCTACAATGTAAATGTTTTTCTGTCTAAGCTACTGTAAATCTTTAAAACCTGTAGCAGGATCTGATCCCAGCGCCCAACAGGGATGCTGTCAGTAAATGGCTTATGCTGAATATTTTAATTAAACTCTGCGTTACAATGAGGCTAGCATATCAAAACTGAGTGGAATTCAAACTGCACCCGAACAAAAACTGAGTGAAAAATATATAAATTACTGATTGAATTGGAAAGACTAAATTCAGATGACATGCAAGAAGATTAAACAGAGTTGATTGTTTGAGCTGAATTTTCCCAAATCCCAAGTTGTCCTGGTGCCAGGGCTGATTTTAGCGACGGCAGCCAGATATGAAGCTGCTATCGGAGCCAACGTCCAATTGAGGATAGCGACCTGCCTCTCAGAGCCGCTCTATCCAATCTGAGGGCGAGCAGCTCAGCAGCACCCCTGACAGAGATGGTCATTGCTGAAGCTCCAGGAAGAAGAAGACACCTCCATGTTGAGGCACCCTTAAAGGACAGGTAAGCTCACTAATTCACTGTGCTGAGTGTGGTGTAGGCAGGCCCCAGTGATCGGGGGGAGGGTGAACCCGCCAGTAGTTGGAGCCGTGGGGGAGCCCATTGCTGCTGGTGGGATTTGAAAGCGGTCACTAATCAGTTTAAATGGCTGCCTGCTTCTGGGAATATCGCATGTTGTCGGGAAATACATCCTCCCTTCCCGATGCCATTTTGTGGGGCTTCTCGCCTCCCAGCCGGAGCTGATAAACCTTTAAAGTTTAGAAACTTTAGTGCTAAACTTAGAAAGTTTTGTGCTGACAGTGTGGGTCCTGCTGTTGGGTGAGAAAGCAGTGGGGTGACCCTACTTTAGTGGTCATCGGGACCTGGGGCCACATCTGGTCAGCAGCAGCTGATTAATGTTGGCGACCTGCACCCCAAGAGCTGCCGGCCTCCGCATCACCACTGGAAGGAGTGGCCACTACTGGGCCTGCACCTGGAAGAAAAGCAGACAACCAGGTAAATGAGGCCTGTAGACGCTGGGGCCAGTCAGTTGGACTTCTCATGGGCCTGAGAGACCCATTTCCAATAATAAAATGCCTGCTGAGGCAGAAAAAGGCCCAAAATTGGCCAGTTATTGGCTCAATCGACTCTGGGTAAAGTGGCAGTCTGTCAGCTTCCCCGTGGTTGGCAAAATGACTTGGCAGTGGGAAGATGACAAGCACGCCACACCCACCTCCCCTTGCTTTTTACAAGCTCACCCACCTCTGAGCCTGTCCCAAAGGGACCAGTAAAATCCAGTCCTAATTGTCCGCTTGCTTGAAAATGCTGAGTTTATCAATGCAAATCAGAATTAATATACAAACATTTCAATCCAAGTATTTTAAAACAACTCCAAAGTGTCACCGGAAGGCATATATACCCTCAAAATTTAGAGCAAATGTTAACTTTTTTTTTGTCAATATAATTAGTCACAGACTGACATGGACTCTCGTCAGTTGTGGCAAGGATTAAACAACATAACGGGCTGCAAAGCAAAGCTGAGTAGAATCGCCGGCATCAGTGCACTCTTCCCCAATGAACTTAATGCATCCTACGCTCAGTTCGAGCAGGAAACCATCAAACCGCTGTCAACTGCCCCAGCAGCCCCGAACACACCCATACCCACCGTCACAGCTTCCGAAGTCAGATCGGCCTTTTTTTTTAAATTTAGTGTACCCAATTCATTTTTTCCAATTAAGGGGCAGTTTATTTGGCCAATCCACCTAGCCTGCACATCTTTGGGTTGTGGGGGTGAAACCCACGCAAACACGGGGAGAATGTGCAAACTCCACACAGACAGTGACCCAGAGCCAGGATCGAACCTGGGACCTCACGCCGTGAGGCTGCAGGGCTAACCCACTGCACCACCGTGCTGGCCGGCAGATCGGCCTTCTTGAAAGTGAACCCTCGGAAAGCAACTGGCCCTTCCGGAATCCTTGGTTGTGCACTCAGATCCTGCGCGGACCAACTGGCGGGTGTGTTCACGGACGTATTCAACCGCTCCCTACTCTGTTCCGAGAATCCGACCTGCTTCAAGAAGACCACCATCATACCAGTGCCAAAGAAGAACCAGGCAACGTGCCTCAATGACTACTGTCCAGCGGTGGCCTTGACATCGATCATTATTAAGTGCTTTGAGAGGTTGGTCATGAGGCACTTCAACTCCATACTCCCAGAATGCCTTGATCCACTGCAATTCGCATACTGCCACATCCGGTCCACAGCAGACGCCATCTCCCTGACCCTAAACTCCTCCCTGGAACATCTCAACTACAAGGACCCTTATGTCAAACTCATATTTATTGCCTCCAAAACCAGGACTTGGCTCCTCCCTCTGCAACTGGATCCTTGACTTTCTGACCAATAGACCACAATCAGTAAGGATAAACAACAACACCTCCTCCACGATAGTCCTCAATGCCGGGCCCCGCAAGGCTGTGGACTTAGCCCGCTACTATAATCCCTATACATACACGACTGCGTGGCAAAACTTGGCTCCAACTCCATCTACAAGTTTGCTGATGACACAACCGTAGTGGGTCGGATCTCAAAGAGTACAGGAGGGAGATCGAGAACCTAATGGCGTAGTGTAATGACAACAATCTCTCCCTCAACATCAGCAAAACTAAGGAGCTGGTCATTAACTTCAAGAAGCGAAGTACCGTACACACCCCTGTCTGCATTAATGCTGCCAAGGTGGTGATAGTTGATAGCTTCAAATTCCTAGGTCTGCACATCACCAACAATCTGTCCTGGTCCACCCACATCGACGTTATGACCATGAAAGCACAACAGTGCCTAAACCTCCTCAAGAAACTATGAAATTGACTTCCGGTTGCGGCGATGACCAGCTGAGTCGCACGTTTCGGCACCTCCCGTTTTAACGGACTTTTGGGCTCTTATCGGGAGTCCCAACGGAAAATTTTTACGCCCAAACTCAGTGTGAGGCGATAAAGGAAGGAGTCCCCCCGGGTGTGGATGGAAAGAAGCGATAGTAGTGGCCAGATTGCGGAGGATCCTCTGGAGCAGCGGCAGAGAAGAGAAGGGAGTAGCAAGATGGCGGCTGAGGGAGCCCAGTGGTATGGGGCCCGGAACAGCAGGAGTTCCTCCGGCGATGTGTGGAGGAGCTCAAGAAGGAGGTGCTGGCACCGATGTTACTGGCGATTGAGGGATTGAAGGAGACGCAAAAGACCCAGGAGATAGAGCTCCGTGGAGTGAAGGCAAAGGCAGCCGAGAATGAAGACGAGATACAGGGCTTGGTGGTGAAGACGGAGACGCACGAGGCACTACATAAGAGGTGCATAGAAAGGCTGGAAGCCCTGGAAAATAGCTCGAGGAGGAAGAATTTAAGGATTTTGGGTCTTCCCGAAGGGTCAGAGGGAACGGATGTTGGGGCGTATGTGAGTACGATGCTCCATACTTTAATGGGAGCTGAGGCCCCGACGGGCCCTCTGGAAGTGGAGGGAGCATACCGGGTCCTCGTGAGAAGACCGAAGGCAGGGGAAATACCGCGAGCAATAGTGGTGAGGTTCCACCGCTACAAAGACAGAGAGATGGTCCTGAGATCGGCTAAGAAGACACGGAGTAGCAGGTGGGAGAACGCGGTGATCCGCGTGTATCAAGATTGGAGTGCGGAGGTGGCGAGAAGGAGGGCGAGTTTCAATCGGGCCAAGGCGGTGCTCCACAAGAAAAAAGTGAAATTTGGAATGTTGCAGCCGGCAAGACTGTGGGTTACACACCAGGACAAACACCACTACTTCGAGACGGCGGAGGAGGCGTGGGCATTTATTCAAGAAGAGAAGTTGGACTAGATTTGAGGAATGGATGTTTGGAAAGAAGTAGCGAGGTGGTGGCAAGGAATTGTAAAGGGGGGAGAGGGGGAGGGCTTATCTGTAAAAATGTTGGACGGGAGAATTTTTTCTCCCCCACCCCCATAGGGCTTTTCTCCCGCGCTACGGAAATTGTGGCGGGAAAAGTGGGCGCAGGAAGGAAGGGGGCCCCACACGCAGGGAGGCCAAGGGTAAACGGGGGAAGCCGAGGTCAGCCAGAGTTTGCTGACTCCCGGAAGCAATATGGGGGAGCAATCAAGCTAGAAGGGAATCTAGCAGGGGGGGGGGGGGGATTAACTGGGTTGCTGCTGCTGAGGGTAAGGGGGAGCTGATATGGGATGGGATGGTCGGGATGGGAGGGCGCCGTCTGGGGGACAAACGGGTGCGTGGGACCCGGGTGAGGAGCTGGTTTAAAAAAGGGGATGGCTAGTCGACGATGGGGTGGGGGGGTGGGGGGCGGGGGGGGAGAAGGGCCCCCCAACCCGGTTGATCACGTGGAACGTGAGAGGGTTGAACGGGCCGATTAAGAGGGCAAGGGTATTTGCGCACCTAAAGAGGCTGAAGGCGGATGTGGTTATGCTTCAAGAGACGCATCTGAAAGTGGCGGATCAGGCCAGATTAAGGAAAGGATGGGTGGGACAGGTTTAGAGGGGTGGCAATACTGGTGGTGAAACGGGTACTGTTTGAGGCTAAGACCATAGTGGCGGACAGTGGGGGCACGTACGTGATGGTGAGTGGCAGATTGCAAGGTGAGGCAGTGGTGCTGGTGAACGTATATGCCCCGAACTGGGATGACGCGGGTTTTATGAAGCGTATGTTGGGGCGCATCCCGGACATACAGATGGGAAATTTGGTATTGGGGGGGGACTTCAACACGGCGCTGGACCCAGGGCTGGACCGGTCCAGATCTAGGACCGGGAGGAGGCCGGCAGCGGCCAAGGTGCTTAAGGGGTTTATGGAGCAGATGGGAGGAGTAGATCCCTGGAGATTTGCTAGACCGAGGTGTAAGGAGTTTTCCTTCTTCTCCCACGTCCATAAAGTATACTCCCGGATAGACTTTTTTGTCCTGGGAAGGGCGCTGATCCCGAAAGTGGCAGGAACGGAATATTCGGCTATAGCCGTTTCAGATCACGCCCCACACTGGGTGGATCTGGATCTAGGAGAGGAGAAGGAGCAGCGGCCACTTTGGAGATTAGACATGGGACTGTTGGCAGATGAGGGGGTATGTGGAAGGGTGAGGGGATGTATTGAAAGGTACCTAGAGGTCAACGATGATGGAGAGGTCCAGGTGGGAGTAGTATGGGAGGCGCTGAAAGCGGTGGTTAGGGGGGAGCTGATTTCCATAAGAGCCCACAAGGGGACAGAAGAGGGTAAAGAAAGGGAGAGACTGATCGGGGAGATTCTGAGGGTGGATAGGCAATATGCGGAGGCCCCGGATGAAGGGTTATACAGGGAAAGACGGAGACTACAGACGGAGTTTGACCTGCTGACCACGGGTAAGGCGGAGATGCAGTGGAGGAAGGCACAGGGAATACAATACGAGTATGGGGAAAAGGCGAGCCGACGGCTGGCCCAACAACTTAGGAAGAGGGGGGTGGCGAGAGAGATCGGAGGAATTAGGGACGGGGAGGGAAGGATGGAACAGAGGGCGGAGAGGGTGAATGGGGTGTTTAAGTCATTCTATGAGAGGCTGTATAAGTCCCAACCCCCGGGGGGGAAAGAGGGAATGATGCACTTCTTGGACCAGTTGGAGTTCCCGAGGGTTGAGGAGCAGGAGGTGACAGGTCTGGGAGCGCAGATTGAGGTGGAGGAGGTGGTAAAAGGAATCGGGAACATGCAGGCAGGAAAGGCCCCGGGACCAGAGGGGTTCCCGGTGGAATTTTGCAGGAAATATGTGGACCTACTGGCCCCACTCCTGGCGAGAACCTTCAATGAGGCTAAGGAAAGGGGGACACTACCCCCGACGATGTCGGAGGCGACGATATCGTTGATCCTGAAACGAGACAAAGACCCACTGCAGTGCGGGTCATACAGGCCCATCTCCCTCCTAAATGTAGACGCCAAGTTACTGGCCAAGGTGATGGCGACTAGGATGGAGGACTGTGTCCCAGGGGTGGTGCATGACGACCAGACAGGGTTTGTTAAAGGGAGGCAATTGAATGCCACCATACGAAGGTTGCTGGGGGTAATGATGATGCCCCCACCAGAGGGGGAGGTGGAGATAGTGGTGGCGATGGATGCAGAGAAGGCATTCGATAGAGTGGAGTGGGACTACCTGTGGGAGATACTGAGGAGATCTGGATTTGGAGAGGGGTTCATCAGATGGGTTCAGCTCCTGTACGGGGCCCCGGTGGGAAGCGTGGTTACAAACAGGCAACGATCCGACTATTTCCGATTACATAGAGGCACAAGACAGGGGTGTCCCTTGTCACCGTTACTGTTCGCGTTGGCAATCGAGCCATTAGCCATAGCGCTGAGGGGCTCGAGGAAGTGGAGAGGGGTGCTTAGAGGAGGAGAGGAACATCGGGTGTCATTATATGCGGATGATCTGCTACTATATGTGGCGGACCCAGTGGAGGGGATGCCTGAGATAATGCAGACACTCAGGGAGTTTGGAGAGTTCTCGGGATACAAATTGAACATGGGAAAGAGTGAACTATTTGTGATGCACCCCGGGGAACAGGGTAGGGGAATAGACGATCTGCCGCTGAGGAGAGTAGCAAGGGACTTTCGATATCTAGGGATCCAGGTGGCTAGGAACTGGGGAACCTTGCATAAACTTAACTTGACACGACAGGTAGAGCATGTGGTGTTGGGTTCTCTGGTGCACAGATGAGCCAACACAGTTGTATGTGGTACAACTCTATTTTATTTTAACTCTTATCTACAGTTCGTTCTGGATACTCTGCACGTGCTGTCTCCCTGAGTGTGTCGTGTAGCAGGTCTGTCCTGGTCCTCCTCTCCAGCTAATACTGACCACCAGGTGTCGTGTTTGTGCTTTTATATCTTTCTGTGATTGGTTGTGGTGTTGTGTGTTCTGATTTGTCTGTTGGTGTGTCTATCATGATGTGTGTGTTTGAATATCATGACATCCCCCCTTTTTACAAAGATATGTGCCTACGTGGTTATAAATATAATCGTGTCGTGAGTGCATCTAAGAGTGTGTGTGTGTGTTGTGTACAGCGTGTGTATATGACGTAACTATTTACATGGGGCGATGTCGGGTGCGTCACACTAACAAGGTTGTACCATAACAAAACATGAATGCGAGAAAAAAAAACTTGAACAGTGGTCCGGTCAGACGATATCTGGAACGATAAACAACAACAGGTTATAATACAGAAGTGTTTGACTTTTTGAACGTATGAACAGCGTTATAAGTCCAGTCTAATGGGTGACCGCCTCAAGAATGGGCTGGTCCTCAAGCCGGTTCAGCTGTGGAGATTTGGGGTCACACTGGTTCACCTTGGACTGTTGGAGGTGATGCTGCTGCCGAAGTCTCTACTTTTCCATTTGTTGTACTTCGTGCAGTGCTTGGTTTTTCATTCGTGCAAATATAACATTCAACATCTTTGTTAGTGTTGCCTTGGCTGTGGTTTGGTTCTGGTGGCGATGGAAGGGGCATGATCCGTGGCATCTCCACGAAGTCATCCTCGGGAACCAGTGGAGGATCCGGCATGTGCGTACGGTTCAGGGTTCAGTTGCGAGCGTGGAAGGCGGCGCAAAGCTCGCTGATTGCGCGGGGGGCGGGGGGGGGGCGCGGCGGGTGGGGCACGGCGGGGGGCGCGGGGGGGCACGGGGGTGGCGCGGGGGGCGGGAGGGGAGGGAGGAGCGGGGGGCCGGGGGGGGGGAGGGAGGAGCGAGGGGCCGGGGGGGAGGGAGGAGCGGGGGGCTGGGGGGGGGGGGAGGAGCGGGGGGCCGGGGGGGGGGGGAGCGGGAGGGGGAGCAGGGGGGGGGAGCGGGCGGGGGGTGGTACATGTGGGTCCTTGGGCTTTTTTTGTTCTTTTCCATGCTAGTTGTTTATAATTATATTTATTTTTTCAATGTTACTATTTCTTTCTCTGTACTTGTTAGTTAATATATTGTTCAAATAACGGTCAATGTACATTTTGTTACAAAGTTGTGAAAATTCTTTTTGATCGAAAAACTTTAATAAAATATATTTTTTTTAAAAAAAGAAACTATGAAATTCAGCATGTCCACATTTACTCTTACCAATTTTTACAGATGCACCATAGAAAGCATCCTATCTGGCTGCATCACAACCTGGTATGGCAACTGCTCAGCCCAAGACTGTAAGAAACTACCGAAGGTCATGAACACAGCCCAGTCCATCACGCAAACCCACCTCCCATTCATTGACTCTGTCTACACCTCCCGCTGCCTTGGGAAAGCGGGCAGCATAATCAAAGACCCCTCCTACCCGAGTTATTCTCTCTTCCACCTTCTTCCATCGGGCAGGAGATACAAAAGTCTGAGACCACGCAAACAGGTTCTTCCCCACTGTTACCAGACTCCTGAATGACCCTCTTATGGACTGAACTGATCTCTCCACACATCTTCTCTACTGAATAGTACTATGTTCCATATGGTCACCCGATGCCTGTGCCGATCAGTCTGTGGCTGTACCGGTTGCTTGATTGGAGTTCTATTGTCCTGGTAAAATGGGCCATTGAAATGCAAACGAGCGGGGGTTTTGATCAGGTCTCGTTACCTGTGTTTCAGATATACATAGGCTCTGTATCTGTCTGAGTCCTGGGTTGGCCATAATTCCCATGGTCCTTTGCAGGTGGCCATCTTAGATGGCTACATTCCTCCAGCAGGTCATTTGTCAGCCTGAGCAGGTATTGACATTGAGGGTCCGGTGTTGATTTCTGAGGAGGAGGAGCGGACCACAGAGAGGGGCCACTGTTCCATCCTTGCTCCACACTTAGCACCATCTCAGATACTTATACTTCAGTGGGATTGTGTGCATCAGCTGAAATGGCAGCACAAACTGGGGGTTGCAATGCACGATCGGCGGAATGGCTAGCAGAGGCTGTGACAGGCCAGGCCTCTGACTCTCGGAGTGAGGGATATCAGGTAGATACTTGAGTACAAGGCAGATGGAGAATCTCAGGAGTCATCCTTGAGGTGGCAGAAGTTAGATGTCCAATGTGAGGTGCCTGAAGATCTGGCAAAATTTCCAAAAGGTATGCATGTCCTGGCACAAACAATGGAGAAGTCCATCCTATCCTGAGCACTATGATCATCCTCTGTTCTGAACACATGGTTTCCTCCATTGAAAGATTTCTGGGTGCATGTTCAGATCTGGAAGCCCTGGCAGTGTGAATACCCTCAGGTAAACATTGCCAGTGCAAGAGATGAACAGGACACCTGGAATCTCCACCAGGCCATCATTCCACTCCGGTTAGCAGAGAGGACCTCACATTGGTGAATAAACAACAACTATTTGCATGTAGAGGTACTTCTCAGGGTGTTCCTGATGGTGACAGAGGTTCCTCCTGCAACCCCCAACGCCCCAGCTGCCTCTGACACCTGCATTTAAGATGTCATGGTGGCAGCAGAGGCCCCTGCCACGACCCTCTTAGCCTCAGGTAACCAGAGGAGGCCTGCCAAGATCATCCTGGGGGCAAGAACAACAGCCTGGCCCCACCCCAATGATAGGGAAATACTAGTGCAGCACCTATAAACAAGCGAAAAAAAATCATAAAAGCTGCAAATGTTCGCTGCATGTGTACGGATGAGTGTTTTGTTGTTCACCTGCTCTTTGTTAAATTCTTCAGCTATAACTTGGTGTTTTATTGCTAATGTGTGGACTGGGGACTAACTTACATTGATAGTAGCCATACTGATAGGAGCCACAAAGCTATGGCATCTTCTGATGAAAATCACTGGCCCTTAAAACATACATGTGCAAAGACGAGCCATTTGTGGTGTCTTCAGTGTGTGCTTCATATGCTGGGGCAGAAGTATGATGGTGCCCCCTTACTGTAGTTTGCAAGATGGCAGCAATGCCTAAGTTGAACTACCTCATGATGAGGGCCCCTCTCATCTCCTGAGCACTGTGGGTCGCCATGGTCATGGTCAGCATCTTATTCCGCCTCACAGTCACTGCTGGACTGATGGAGCCTACCATACCCTGATCCACAAGGTTTTAACTTGTTTGTATTGCCAGGTTATGCAGTGCACAGCACACCCCATCCATCAGGGAAACACAATCTGGGACAGACTACAAGATGCCAGCAGAGTGGTCGAGGCAACGGAACCTCAGCTTGTGCAGACATATGGTTTTCATTATGGCCGCCATGGTGGAGGCAGGGCTGGCATTGTAATTGTCTTCCACCTGAGACCATGGGTGTCTGATGGTTGTCATAAGCCACCTCCTTAATGAGTATCCTTTGTCTCCTATCAAGCAGCCATCCACTTGAGCAGTGGTAAAAAGCCTGGGAGTGCATCATGATTTCTGCACGATGTACCCTTGCAGGATGTGCTGATAGTGATCGTAAATAATCATCACATTCAGAGTGTAATACCTTTTCAATTAATGACAGCCTCCTGTGGGTGTGCAGGTGCCTTGTACAGTCAGTGGTCCCTTGTGAATTAGGAAAGTCTGCCATAGCCCCGAAGCATCTCATTCACTCAACCTGACTCTCATCAGTACTTAAACAAATGAAGGTTTCTACGCCCCTGAATAATGGGTGGAATTCTCCCAGGCCTCTGACGGCGAGACCAATGGCAGGCTGGAAGTGGGTGGGGGAGAATTCAGTGGGAGATCCAAAACTCTGTTTCATACCAGCGTAAAATGGCAGTGGGATCTTGCCAACCTGCCCACGATAATGGATTGAGAATCCCGCTAGAGGCCAACAGGAAACCCATTTGCATCCCACTAATGGATGCAGATAAAGACCCAACCAAAATCTTCTTCCCATTCCCTGCGATGCCAGAGGAAAACATGCTGGACCAACTAGGCATGGAGAAGTCAGGACTGACCTGAAAAAGGCCTATGGCTGCATCAGGAGTTTAGGATAGAGGCCACCAGCAATCCTATATCCTGGAGCACCACAGCAGGTCATGGGGGGGGACCATCTATCAAATGTATCTTCCACTTCAGTGTCTTCAAGGAGGTCAACCTTCAAGTCTCAGAATGTTCTTGGAGATCCATCTTCTTTCTTCAATAGGTCCACCTTCTTTCTCCAATGGTGGATCAATGGCGTTGGGCTCCTTTTAAAGATAGCACCCGAATATAACAGTGGGATGTGCGCCTTCATGCCTGCTCAGCCATGGAAGAAAGCACAAAACCCTTGGGTGCACAACTAATTATACTGGGGATGAAATATATTGTATGGCTTACTTTAGGCCTCCGTAGCAGGAGACACTCTCCATTCCCCGTTCCTGTCATGCGACTTAGTCTTGGATGAGAGACTTTCACCCAATATCTCTGTTACTGCTTTTATACAATGGTGGCTTGCCGATTTCAAAATACCACACAGATCAATTACAGATGCTCAAAATAATGCATAGAGAGTAAGGCCACTATTACCTTCAGTGCCATAGGCGTTGGATGGCTAGCCATGCAGTTGGAAGTGATCTTCCCACAATCATGTCACATATGGATGTCGTCACCTCCTTGGATGGAGGGAGATGGCTCTGATACTGGCACTCATTCATCTGAATGTAGTTAGTGTGTTGCCTGTAAACTTCTCCCTCAGAGTTTATGTCTTTTCCTGGTGCATGCCTGCCCATGTTCCTTTTGCTGGTGCAAGAAAAATAAAGGCAGTTTTAATATTTGCATTTGTAAACATAAGTAATAAGATATAGTTTTAAGTGTGTTTAATTTAATGTTCCTGTGCCTGGAAGGGTAAAGCCGATAGTTAGATTCATGCTGAACAAAGGTATTTATATGTGTGGGGGTTGGCTAAGTTATATTGTGTTTCTATTGTGCTTAGAGAGGGTTAAAGCATGAAAAGTAAATAAAAGGTTTAAGCGTATGGGTATTGCTTAGCAACTGGGGCCTTGTAAGGTAGAGAGCTTTTCAGTTTTAATTTTGCTAATTTGTCGACAGTTGGAGACAGGACCATGGGGCGAGAACATCTCCCAAGCCTGCCAGAAGAAAAATTGGACAGGACGGGAGCTGCAAAAAGGCTGGCTTCCTAAAGTATAAGTTACAGTCCAGATAACCAGGGAATTGGGACAGCAAGATTATTTAAAACAAACAGAGTTAAGTGAACAGAGACCAAGGTATTGGTCAGAAGAATTCAAGGAAGAGTAAACAAACTGTTCTGAGTTAAAGAAACAATTGCAGTAGCCAGATTAAAAGTGGACAGTAGCCTTCAAAGGTCAATCAGATGTCTGATGCCATTTTAATACAGCCTAGGAATCAAGAGTTAAAGCAATTGTGAGCAGTTTGCACAAAATTCAGGACAAATAAATCCTGAAGGGGTTTGTGTAAAGTCTTGGACTGGATTCACTGTTAAAAGTGGTGGTGAAGCTTTTTTCAAAGTGCTATTTGGAAATCCTAGTCTGGATTTCAGAATGCAAATCACCAAAGAAAAGCATTATTTTGAGAGAAGCTTCTAAAGCATGTTTTTGGGAGTGGAGTTTGGAAACTCTCATTTGACAGTCATCTGGGGCTTTTCTGGGGAGAAATCCATGAATGCTAACTTGCGCTCAGAGTGGAGAATGTAATTGACCACAGCCATCTGTGTGCTTAAAGGGACTTTGTGTTAATGAGACTATTGTATTTTAAGATGTACTTTTGTAATCCGTGTTCATTTTAAAATCTGTGTGAATTGTTAAACTAAGCGGAGGGTAAAGGCATATTGTAACATAATCCGATATTTTAAAATTTAATAAATCTTCTTTCCTTGTTGTTAAAATTAATGAATGGCTCTGCGACTCTGTTCCTCCATGTTATATTTTTAAAAAGTTAGGCGACTGCATTCTCTGTCAGTGGGATCTCCGCTTCACCGGCAGCGAACTCACGCCCGCGGATTTACCGATGGCGTGGAGGTGTCCACAATGGGAAACCCCATTTGTCAGCTGCCTGAACGGAGGGTCGCACTGCCAGCGGGGGTGCGCCACAGCAGAAAACGGGTTTGGCGGGACGGAGAATCCCGCCCAAGGTCTTTTGAGCCATGGTTCCATTAAAGGGATCTTCCTATCCAGTTACAACATCAACCGGGATCATATCACTGGCCTTCTGGGCCTTCAGTTTAATTAACTTGCTCACTTGCTGACCGATTGGTTGTCGATGCCCTGACCAACAGCTTTCCCTCTCCCACCTTCTCTTCCCACTTCCTCACTGAAAGAAGTGGACTATTCCATGGCTGCTTTTTCTGCAGACAGCCTTGAAATTGCCTTCCTTTATTCAAGCCCGCTTCCAAGCATGTCCTTCACAAATGACCTCTTTATTTCCTCAGGAACAAAATCATTCACTAGTTTAACACTGGACAACTTCAGTGGCCTCTCCTGGACACTCAGGTGCAGCCTCCGACTCCTCGCCTGTGTTTGCTTTTATCCTGCCCTGCAACCCTTCAATACACCCTCTCTCGATTCCTGCCCGCCCATATGGCCACGTGAGACTAACATTAAATCGCACAGGCTATATTAAATTTCAGTCCGACAATTGACTTGTTAATTGCCTCAAGTATTCGATAATTGACCTTAATCTTTTAATCAAACTTTTTGGTCTGCTCCCCTTCTGTAATCATGGGATATCAAGCTGGCCCAACGTCACTACACCCAATTTAACACTTGATGGGGGACAGCCATCCATCTCCCAACTGTAAAGTTCCGCCCTAATAGTTCATTGGAAGAAGCTTTTTCTTCACCTAATTACTCCGAATAAATAATTAGCTCCAATTCCAATAAAGTTGTTTTTATGTCATTACTAACTTTCCCTCTTGAAATGCTTCCTAAATGTTCCTTTCATCACAGCCTTAACTTCCAGTTATTTAGGTTTCACAGCTTATAGGCACATTTTTTATGGTTTGTTAGTTACTTCACCATAAATAACAAATAGCTAACAGCCTCAGATTAAACCCAAATAAAAATAAAAATTCCTCCAAAACAGTCTTTCCAAAGTGCTTTATTTTTCAGGATTATTTTGTAACAAGTATTTCAGATTTTCTGGAATGAAGAATAAGGGACGCTATTCTCCCCCCCCCACCCACGCCGGGTGGGAGAATCGCCGGGGCACCGCGCAAATCGCGCCACGCCGCCCTGACCCCCGCACGCGGTTCTCCCACCCCCGGAAACCAGTACCGCGCGATTCGCACCGGGCCGCTCGGAGAACCGGCGAGCGGCGATTCTCCGGCCGGATGGGCCGAGCGGTCACTACGATACGACAGGTTCCCACCGGCACCGTCCACCCCGGTCGCTGCCGGCGGGAACTCTGCAGGAACGCTGGGGGGGGGGGGGGGGCGGCCTGTGGGGGAGGGAGGGGGGCTCCTTCACCGGGGTGGCCTCCGATGGGATATGGCCCGCAATTGGGGCCCAACGATCGGCAGGCTGGCCTCTCCTCCCCCCCCCCCCCCCCCCCCCCCCCGGGCCTACCTCCTTCCGGCGCGGCCCCAGAACACCGGCCCCATGTTGGTGAGGGGCCGCCGTGCGTAAGACATTCACCATGCAGGCGCAGGATGGCGTGGCCCTACTGCGTATGCGCAGGATTGGCTGCCCCAACTGCGCATGCGCGGGTTGGCGCGGCACCCTTTTGGCACTGTGTAAGGACGCTGGAGTGGCGCGAACCGCTCCAGCGCCGTGCTGGCTCCCTGTGGGGGCCAAAATAGGTTGTGCCCGGGCCCTGCTCACGCCGTCATGAAACGCGACAGCGTTCACGACAGCGCGAACACTTGGCCTCCATATCGGAGAATCGCCCCAAGCTCCTATTGTGAGCTATAAAGACATCCATTCCACTTCTCAAAAGATCTTCAATTTAAGCACAATTAAAAAATCTGTTCAAGATTAGAGATATGTAAATTATGAATTATTAAGTTATATATGCTGAGGCTTTTCAGGGTCGCCAGTGCAGCTCGAATCCTGTGTCATCAGGACCTGGGGATAAGTAATCTGCCTTCATCAAATAAAGCAAAGGCAGACTATTTGCATAATTTCTGGAGCTTCTTTTGCCAATCCTGGAAAATCTGGTCAGTCAGTTTTGCTACAGCAGTGTCCTCAATTGTTCTCAAAGTGCCCAATTTTTATTTTGAGGTTACCGTTTTGGCACCCGTTCCAATGAGCTCTCTGGTGCCAAGGCACTGCTCAGGCACCTCCATGACATTGTGGAATGAGTACTTTATTTAAATAGAACTCCGATTGGGCTTAATGAGCAGCTTGGGCACCGGATCCCAGCCTGAATTGTGCTTGTCATCTGCACTACAAGGTCGAGTGCCTCAGATATCTTTCAAGCTCTCGAGTCTGAGTTTCCAGAGATAATTGTGTCACAGTATCTCATCTCAGCTGAGTAAATCAAAAGTATTGTTTTTGACTGTTTGCCGAATTGTAACCTTTCTGTTACAGCACTGGTTTACAGAACTGGAAATTCTAGCCATGCTCTTTGCAGCTGCCATTCATGACTATGAACACACGGGAACCACAAATAACTTCCACATTCAAACCAGGTAGGAAGCAACATTGCAAAGTGTAAGGAAGAAAACTTCCAGGTGAATTTCTCAAAAGTACCTGTCATGATTCCCCGTTAAAATTCTCTTCAAAGTGGAGATCTTGGAAATAAAAATGGTTTAACTTTCTATATTGTTTAATTGGGTTAGACCAGATCTGGGGATTGAAACTTTGCCTTGGACGATAGTATTAACTGGACAGTATCACGTTGACTGCCAGTTATCCACATGTTTGATATTCAGTTCTACTGAAGGCAATGGAAGTGAATACTGGGTGAAGATGGCAATTCAATACTGTCCACTCTGCATTATCACGCAAAACTATTTTTTACCACAATGTCATCAATAATTGCAGCTCATGGTGCATAAGGAAATATCATGGGCTGAATCTTACCAGAATTTGGCAAAGTGTCAGGCTCAAACTAAAAGCTGGCGTGTAGCTCTCCAATTGCACAGACCAGTTTTCTCTCCAGATGTGAAGCCTCTTTAAAGAAAAAAAATGAGTGGGTGTGGTTTACCCTGGTAGGGTGGGGCCTGATAAAGCCAGCAACTAACTCCACAGAGATCGAGGCACCTTCTTTAAACCGAATGGCCACGAGCCCCCACCGCAGAGGTATGCGGGGGGGTTCCTCTTTCCCCTCCCACCCCGGCTACAATCATGGTCGGCATTCCCGTACACCAATCCGCCCCCCGCCACAATAATAACCAACATTCCCATCCCCCTGGCAATCATCACAGTCATTCCCATCCCCCATCCCCCGATAATAATTGCTGGGACTCTTTCCGCGTCCGTCCGTCTCCCCCCCCCCCCCCCATCCCCCCCCCACCCCCACCACAGTGTTTGCTCAGCCCCCCATCACCACGCATAAATGAACCTCGCACCAATGGGGCTTTCACGAGGGCCCATCACTGGCACTGCCATGGTACAAGTTAGCATTGCCAGGCATTGCCCTCAACTGATTCCTGTTTGGTCAGACATGTTGTAAACTTTTGCCCAAGGTATTAATATTTAGTTAGGGTGGGGGGGGGGGGCATCATGTGGCAGCAGGCCTGTTAATAATATTTAAATTTATTAAAATCTATTCAAATGAGGTTACCACCCTTTGTGGCTGTGAAGTTCGTGGCATTGCCAACGAGGGGTAGGGAAAATTGGTAAATGCGATCTCTCTGGAGAGGATTGCGTTGTGTGATTTTCTCCAGATCTTGCTCCGAAATCAACAATCCCTTGCACGGTTAGTGCAGGCTCAAAACCACCTCCTATATCTTCAAGTCTTTTTTGATTACAAACGTTGACAGCGTTTGTACTACAATTTTCTTGCCAATATTTCTACAATTTGTGATGACATCTTGCTTCATTTTATCTGTAGAGGAACATGCTATGTACTTCTGGAGATCTGCAAAATTTTAAATTTCTTGACGTTCTCAATGAATGACCTATAAAGGAATTGTATTCTTAAAGCAAGTGACATTCTCCTGGAGTTCCTAGCCTGGAAATTGGGCTGTACCCTAAAGCCCAATTCCAGTGCAGCACTTCATCAGTGGTTGACAGGACCACAGAAATTTAGTCTGCTAGCCTCATTGTTTTTTTAACCATTCATGCGATGTTGCTAAGCGCTGGCTCGGCCACCATTTATTGCCCATCCTTCATTGCCCTTGGGAAAGTGGTTCTTGAACCGCTGCAGTCTTTGTGTTGGAGGTACACCCACAGTGCTGTTAGGAAGGGAGATCCAGGACTTTGGTTAAGCGAAAGTGAAGGAATGGTGAGATAGTTCCAACTCAGCATGGTGAAAGACTTGGAGGGAAACCTGTCGGTGGTAGTGTTCCCAAGATGCCCTTGTCCTTGCCATTGCCTATTTTCAGTGGGCTGCTGGTGCAAGTCACACCAGAGGCAGCTAGCAAAGCTCTTTATGCTACTTTGGTGCAATATAATTTTGCCAATTGGATCTCAAAGAGGTGTTACGTTCCCGATTTATGCATGCAAATGGACTGAGTTCTGAGTCTTTGCCAACATGGTAGGAGGTGGACGTTGCCATAGAATGAATGTAGGCTCACCAGCCACAAAATTGGACCCTTTAGTGACAGTTGTACAACTGGACAAATAGCCTTTTCAAAGATTTACGATAACGCAATCACAATGCTATCATACCCATTTTACTTTTATTTTATTAGAATATTCTCTGCTTCTCAGACAAATAGGTTTACAAGTAATTGGAAATATGACATTATTCCATTTTTCAGATGCAGTGTAGCTCTTTCTATAGGAAGTCCACAAACACTAACTCACCTTGTATTGCATCAGGGTTTAATTTCCCATGCCCTACACCTGCATCACAGCTCAGTCACTCTGAGTGTGCAGGAACTTATGGTGATCGCTGTTTTAGGAAAGGGAAAAGATGTTAGACAAATTTATTAGTGTTTTCTAACACTATAGCAGCATGGTAGCATAGTGGTTAGCACAGTTGCTTCACAGCTCCAGGGCCCCAGGTTCGAATCCCAGCTTGGGAGACTGTCTGTGTGGAGTTCTCCCCGTGTGTGTGTGGGTTTCCTCCGGGTGCCCCGGTTTCCTCCCACAGTCCAAAGATGTGCAGTTTAGGTGGATTGGCCATTCTAAATTGCCCATAGTGTCCAAACAAAGATTAGGTTGGATTACAGGGATAAAGGGGACAGGGTGGAGGTGTGGGGCTTAGGTAGGATGCTCTTTCCAAGGGCCGATGCAGACTCGATGGGTTGAATGGCCTCCTTCTGCATTGTAAATTCTATGGTTCTATGATTCTATAAGAATGCAACTAATGCACTAAACCGTTTTACACATGCCATTATTACAATAGGGTCCATTGGTTTTGAACAGAGTTCATACTGGGTGAATGGGCGTTGAAGTGCCATAACTTGACATGGAAGGTAAAAGGTGTGTGGGGGACATCTGGTGATATGGAGGGGTCATTGGGCAGCATGTGGCTGGCATTGGGAGTGAGTTGGGGTGTGCACAGTGAGGGCTAGAGGACCTAAAATGTTAACAACTGGATATTAACAACTGGAACAAAGTCCCAGAGAACTGAGGCAGGCCCTGTGGCCACCTCCGATCTGCTTCTGTGGATGATGGGCCCGAGTATCTCCCACACCACTGACCCCCAAACCACAACGAAAATCGTGTCTGATAGGCACTTTCACCCAGGCAGACCTGCCAAATCATGAAATTTTCCAACACCAGCTATCCACCTCAAAGACAAAAATCAAGTTCTAGTAGCAAGTCTGGTAGCTTTATCGAACAATATCATTTAATATTTTGACTTCAAAAATTGCACCATAGCCTATGATCACGATGCATATTTAGTTGAAATTTCTCTGTGCTATTTTAGTGGGGCGGTTAATTTATGTCAGCTTCAATGGGTTAATGCCACAACTAAAATAAAGAGCAAGAACTGCCCAAAGAATAAGTTCAGTAAACTTTCATCTGATGGTGTAATTTCAGTATCTTTGTTTTTAATCTAGCATGTTTGTGGCCACTTAATTGTGCAACAACATATTTAATGTCAATTATTTGGTTTCATTTGTTTATTAACAGATCAGGTGTAGCTATTTTGTACAATGATCGTTCTGTTCTTGAAAACTATCATGTGAGCGCTGCCTACCGATTAATGCAAGAAGAAGAAATGAATATTATGTGCAATTTATCTAAAGATGATTGGCGGTAAGATGAAATTTCTTCAGAATAAAATAAATTGTATAAAAGATTATGTTCGGAATTCTCCGGTCATAAGGATTCACTTTTCCCGCAGACAGCATACCCCCGCCAACAGGTTTTCTGATGGCGTGGGGTGGTTTCAATGGGAAATCCCATTGGCAAGCGGCGGAAAGATAGAATTCGCCACCAGCGAACGGCACGCCAACAGGTAGCACACGGCTGGAGAACTGGAGAATCCCATCCAATTTCCAGTATTAGATTCAAATTAATTGTTTTTTGAAATACCTCAGAAGATTGTACAAATGCAAGTCTCTCTATTGTTTAGCGTTATGGTGTGATCATGGATTTGTTCTAGAATTAGTTCAATTATTCTTTTTAAATGTAGCCACACACATTTGCAATAGATTAGCAGGTGTGTTAGACAATGTTTACAGTTGAAAGAAAGTGGTAGATTCATATTCTGCATTTCTGTAGTATTGAATTTTTTTTTAAAAAGGCAGAGAGTGAGAGTTCCAGTAACTTAAAAGTCTTAAAGTTACTCGTCTGAACCTAATTTATAGATTAATGAACAACAAAAATCATGAGCAGCAAATGTGTTGATTTTTATGCATGATCAATGAATGAAATCAGAATAATATTGCAGGAAGCAGTCTGTTCTTGTTATTATTATATATTGTGGTTTGTGGTGTGTTTCGGGGGGAAGCGAGGCTGGGTCTAAGCTTACCTCTGTGCACTGTACAAGTGTACATCATGGAATCGTTTGGCTATTTAACAAAGTTTAAATTCATTTTGCTGTTAATTTACATATTTCTAAGTTCCTGATACTAACAGAACTCAATGTTCTAAGCGATGAACAATGACCAGTGAGGCAACAACACTAAAGTCAGCCCTCAGCTTCTAATTCTCCAGATCCAGAGAATTCAAAAGTAAAAGCCAGCAAATAATTATAAACCAAAATAAGAATTAACTGCTTGGATTTTGAGGTCTGAAATGGACAAATGTGAACCTAGAGCTGTATTTAAACAGTTGCTATAATTTGTATAAGTTATAACATTTGAGTCCTGAAAACATTTTAAATTGAATACGATTTGATCGTCACTTTGGTAATTACCAACCACGTGACCATGAATACATCATTTTTTACATTGCTTACAAGAACCAAACACTTCATCAACTTGACTACTACTCTGCAGATAAATCTTTACCTTTCTAATTGCACTCACCTCATCTGAGTTCCAAGCCTGGCCTTTTTGCAGTCCATACCCCAAATCCTAAACTTCATTCTAGCCCCAGCTCCTACCTAGGCTTCATCCCAGCCCACCACAGACACGCAAAAGCACAACAAATTTTGAAGTTTCCCATTCCCGAAGCCCCAGTCCCAGAAAGAGCTGATTCAATTTTGCAGCCTTTTGATCTCAAAACTTTCTTTAAGGTCACCGTGGCAGATGAGAAGAACATAAATTCGGTATCCAAGAGGCCGAAATGACTTCTCAGGTTTAATTTGAAGCTTTAAGTTTGTTCTCAGGAAGCAATGTGAAAAATGCTGCATTAACATATACTGTGAGACAGGCAGTGGCATAGTGCTATTGTCACTGGATTAGTAAACCAGAGACCCAGAGTAATGTGCTGGGGACCCAGGTTCAAATCCCACCACTACAGATTGTGAAATTTGAATTCAATAAAAATCTGGAATTAAAAGTCTAAGATTACCATGAAACCATTGTCGATTGTCGTAAAAATCCATCTGGTTCACTAGTGTCCTTTAGGGAAGGACATCTGCCATCCTTACCTGGTCTGGCCTACATGTGACTCCAGATCCACAGCAATGTGGTTGATTCTTAACTGCTCCGCAAGATCAATTCAGTGTGGACAGTAAATGCTGGCCATGTCCCATGAACAAAGAAAAAACAATATTTCCGGTGGAGAATTGAACACTTTAAAGTTATAGTTTAAAGTTTAGGTTGTTCAGGAGTGATAGCAGGAAGCACTCCTTCACACAAACGGATTCAAATCATTCAGAGTACTCTTTTTCCCGAAAGGCTGTTGATGCGAGGTCATTGAAAATTCCAAAACTGAGAGTATTCAGGGGGCTGATTCTCTGGCCGCGTTGTGCCCGATGCAAATCCTGTTATGTCGGGACAATTCCGGGAGAGGCCAGAAATGGGATTTACGCTAAACAGTTTCCAAAGCTCCTAGACTGCTCCAGCTGGTGTGATCTGGTTCATGTCTTCGCTGGGTGTGGATAACCTCAGCTGGTTCGGGAATTGAGCCCACTCTGTTGGCGTCTTTCTGTATCACGAACCAGCCGTCCAGCCAACAATGATCTAATTGAAAGGGGCTGAATGGCTTACTCATGATCCTAACTTCCTGATATTTTTTGGCAAGCCAAGCAAACATATTTTAATTATCTAGTTACTGCATGCAGCATACTGCATGCAGCAGGCCAGCAGGCAAGGTTTGTGAGCAATCCTGACATCTCAAGCAACCCCCACCAATCTAATTTTTAAAAATAGAATACTTTGGGATGATGGGTTAGGCCTCACAATTCCCAGAGAAAATAGGACAAGTCGGTATCCTGCATGTTTCACCCATTTCTTTGAAAGCATTAATTAGCGTCTGACAGGCATTGGTCCTGATTCGCATTATTGAACAACCTCCTGCCTGTTTTACATGAGAGTGCTGGAAGGCCATTTACAGGTCTGCCTGGAAGTTGATTTAAGCAGTCGAATAGCTGCACAAAATTCCTGCCAGATTTTCAACTGCCAGTTGTCAGGCAAGAAATGGGCAGATGGCACCTGAACATCTTCCACTTGAACTCTGTGAGGGTGAAAGGTTGATTGCCCCTTAGCATCGCTTGAACTTAAAGAAATTGACCAAAATAACAGAAAAGTCTTTCACTTAAGGACAAGTTACCCCGACATACATTTGGCTTTAGCAAGAACATTCAGACAGGCTGGCATTTCAGCTGGTGAACTGTACTTCATGGTTGACATTCCTTTAGTCGTGGGAACATTCGAAGTTCAGCACTTTTTCTAAATTTTTCCGCTCTTTTATTGTAGACATGGCAAGAAAGCTAGCTGCCAGATGTATTCCCATATTTAGCATTGTCAACAGCTAGTCATAGCATCATGTTTTATAAATCTTAAACAGGGAGCTGCGTTCATTGGTGATTGAGATGGTTTTATCGACCGACATGTCTTGTCACTTTCAACAAATCAAGACCATGAAAAATACGTTGCAGCAGCCTGAAGGGTGAGGCAATTTACTTACCTTGATTTTTTTTCTCTAAAAGCAGGAAACTTGTAATTGTGTATTGCACATTACCTACCTATATTCCTTGAATGCAACAAGTCTATGTCCTTGATTTTGCAGGACTGATAAAGCTAAAGTTATGTCATTAATGCTGCATGCAGCAGATATAAGTCATCCTGCAAAAACCTGGAAACAGCACTACCGCTGGACAATGACATTGATGGAAGAATTCTTCAGACAGGTAAAGGCTTTTGATGTACTGCAAAACAGCACATACCACATGCAATAGGAGCACTCTTTATAAGTGTCTTATTGCAGAAACACTATTTTCTAAAGCCAGTTTCTTGTAATGTGTACATTATTTAGTTAGGAATATTTTCAGGAACAATATTATCCTATTACATGCTTCCTATTCACAGGACACCTTGAAATGTTGCATTATTTCCATGTATAATTAGGACAAGAAATTTTTATTCTCTTTTTGGGCGGCCAACTGAGGGTGGACCCCATTTCTGCCAGTTTTCCGCCCCAAATCGGAGGCGCCGAGCTCCCTCAAATTTTAAACTTTCCCATGGTCTGCACTCTGATTTCCAAGTAAGCTCATTCCAAGTAAGCTCATGGGCAGCACAGAAGCATAGTGGTTAGCACTTCACAGCGCCAAGGTCCAAAGTTTGATTTCCAGCTTGGGTCACTGTCTGTATGGAGTCTACACGTTCTCCCTGTGTCTGTGTGGGTTTGTTCCGGGGGCTCCGGTTTCCTCCCACAAGTCCCGAAAGATGTGTTTGTTAGGTAATTTGGACATTCTGAATTCTCCCTCTGTGTACCCGAACAGGCGCCGGAATGTGGCGACTAGGAATTTTTCACAGTAACTTCATTGCAGTGTTAATGTAAACCTACTTGTGAAAATAAAGATTATTATTATTGTTATTATTTGTCTGTTTAGAGGATCAGTGAAACTACGGGTCTGCTATTATTCTCACAACTTACTTGGGGTGGGTTAGAAAGACCATAAGACATAGGAGCGGAAGTAAGGCCATTCGGCCCATCGAGTCCACTCCACCATTCAATCATGGCTGATTTCAACTCCATTTACCGGCTCTCTCTCCATAGCCGTTAATTCCTCGAGAAATCAAGAATTTATCAACTTCTGTCTTAAAGACACTCAACATCCCGGCCTCCACCACCCTCTGTGGCAATGAATTCCACAGACCCACCACTCTCTGGCTGAAGAAATTTCTCCTCATCTCTGTTCTAAAGTGACTCCCTTTTATTCTAAGGATGTGCCCCCCGGGTCCTAGTCTCCCCTGCTAATGGAAACAACTTTCCTACGTCCACCCTATCTAAGCCATTCATTATCTTGTAAGTTTCTATTAGATCTCCCCTCAACCTCCTAAACTCCAATGAATATAATCCCAGGAAGGTGCAGCAGGATCAGTGGAAACTAGTTGGTGAGCCTAAAGAGTGTGCAGAGTTTCACTTGTGGTTTCTGCAGGTGGGAGCAGACCTTCACAATCCTAGCGTGCTTCCTGATTGATATGGAGATTGTGAGACCATCACAAGGTTTACCCTTCTAACCCTACACATAGCAGAGATTCTCTGTCCCATTAACATATACTCAGTCAGGTACAAGATTCTTGTTCCCATCCTGCATAGTAAATGAGGAAAGGTTTAAAAAGGTCTTGCCATTACTACCACACCTACCCACCGTCCTCTTATCTTGTAAGCAGCATGACCCAAGTTTTGTGCCATCCAGAAATTCCATATTTAATACTTGTACATGCCAAGCCCTTGCCTTACAGTTCTGTCCACACAGAAAGCTGGCAGAAATGGGGTCCACCCCAGTTGGCTGCCCAAAAATAAAACCTAAGACACCCAATCAAGATGCAGCATGCAATTTAAATCCTTGCCATGCTCAACCTTCCCTGGACTTCATCCATGAAAACATCAGGTTCAATTTTAACTCTGTGTAAATGGATGTGTTTCAAATGAGTTAAAATCTCGCCCCTGATCATTTTACTGCCATATTTGATATTGTACTCTTATTTGTGAAAGAGAGCGACACTGATCTGTCAACCAGAGACAGTGCCAAGCCTGTGTTCCATGTTTCCTTCACCACAGTTGGCAAAAGATTTGTTCAGCTAACCTGGACAATTTAGGAGAGTTTTCATCAGTCATTCACAGGTAGATAAGCAAGTTAAATTTTGTACAAATAAAAATAAAATGTTTCTTTTCTTACTGCAAAATCATGTGGAAGGGAGCGATACCCACTTCCAAATATGAGCTTGTGAAGCTCTAAATCAGGAACACTGAAGATGAAAATTGACCCATGGTCTGAAGATTACTGATCCTTCCTTGACTCACCTCCTCTTATAAAGGAAGCAAGAAATGCTGTGCTTTAGGCACTTTCTCAACAAATAAGGGGAGAAGAATAAAACAAAATTGGCTCTCCAAAGTATTTAGGAAAATTAAATAATGAAAATTGCAGAAACACTCTTCATATTTTATTAATATTACAAGTAAAACACACAAAGGCGATGTAAGAGTTCCTTCACTAAAGGAGTTATCCTTTCTCAAATTTCAGATAAGCACATGAGAGGAAATATATAGCAAACCCAGCAGAATAATATTGTATTGTGTTTGGCTTTCATTTCAATGTTATTGATTCAAACCTGGTATCTTAATGAGGTTGGTTCACTGAATAGCTGCCTCTGCCCCCACTAATAAATTCAAAAGTGCATTCACTCAGGAAGAAATTAGACAAGGCCTGTTCTCCTAATTCAGCTCTCCCTCTCTTTCACACTTGGTGTCCTAGCACATAGGACTGCCCATGAGATAGATTTTTAACTCTCTCTGCACCAGGACAATGGGATTTTAGTCTCTATAAAATTGTGGAGGCATAATTACTGCCTTGTACCTGTCTTTTGCATGGAACCTCTGCATGGGCAGCCAAGACACCTGTAATTCTAACATGCTAATAAAAATGCTGATTATACATATAGGACCCCCAAAACAATTTTATGGGACAAGTGGCCATTCATGACAGTCAAAGATCTTGATACATGTTACCAATCTATCCACAAATTCCCATGTTTCCTGCTATTCTCGTCTCATCGATAAAGCTCCTGGCTCAGCTCTTCAGTGAGGCATAGAAATTCTTGCTTTTCATTATCAGTCATCTATCTGTGAGAATTGGTTCAACAATTCACCCATCAAATGTAAATTAGCCCCAGCTCTCAATGCTTTGGACCTGTTGCCAAGAACATTGAGTACACGTGTAATCACCCAGTGTTTGCCCTGGGTTAAAATTGACCCCCATGTTGTTTGCTTGTCATTTACAAATCTTACGAACAATACAACTTAATAATAACTAATCGTATTATCTGCAGGTATACATTACTTAGCTGAATGTTTCAATGCATCAATATTTTCTGTTCTCAGGAGCAGTGGGTCCACTTATAGTGACTTAAGGAGTAGCATTGTGGAAGGATGATACAAGGCATAGGATGATGTAATCCTGTCTCCAACACAATCCTGAATGCAAAATATTAATGTAGACAGGACACATACTGTAGATGCATTATTAATCATCCCAGGATTAATAATTAAAATCAACATAAATGACTATTTATAGAACTTGAGCATTTGTCTAAAAGAAAATTGAAATTAAATTAAAGATTAAATTTTAATGTCATTTTAAATTTTGATTTCCTTTAACTATTAGAGTAAAGGGCTTTTATTAATCTTTATGATTGACCGTGCAACTATTGTTTGAGGCCTCTGAGGGATGTTAAAGCATGACATTTTCGGTCATATTAGCTGATGCCTAAGATTCTCTTAAGGTTAACGTGCAGGTTCAGTCGACAGTGAGGAAGGCAAATGTAATGTCAGCCAGCTTTCATGTCGAGAGGGCTAGAATACAAGAGCAGGGATGTACTTCTGAGGCTATATAGGGCTCTGGTGAGACCCCATTTATAGTATTGTGAACAGTTTTGGGCCCTGTATCTAAGGAAGGATGTGCTGGCCTTGGAAAGGGTCCAGAGGAGGTTCACAAGAATGATCCCTAGAATGAAGAGCTTGTCGTATGAGGAACAGTTGAGGACTCTGGGTCTGTACTTGTTGAAGGTTAGAAGGATGAGGGGGGATCTTATTGAAACTTACAGGATACTGCGAGGTCTGGATAGAGTGGACGTGGAGAGGATGTTTCCACTTCTAGGAAAAACTAGAACCAGAGGACACAATCTCAGGCTAAAGGGACGATCCTTTAAAACTGAGATGAGGAGGAATTTCTTCAGCCAGAGGGTGGTGAATCTGTGGAACAATTTGCCAGAGAAGGCTGTGGAGGCCAAATCACTGAGTATCTTTAAGACAGAGAACATAGAACATAGAACGATACAGCGCAGTACAGGCCCTTCGGCCCACGATGTTGCACCGAAACAAAAGCCATCTAACCTACACTATGCCATTATCATCCATATGCTTATCCAATAAACTTTTAAATGCCCTCAATGTTGGCGAGTTCACTACTGTTGCAGGTAGGGCATTCCACAGCCTCACCACTCCTTGCGTAAAGAACCTACCTCTGACCTCTGTCCTATATCTATTACCCCTCAGTTTAAAGCGATGTCCCCTCATGCTAGCCATTTCCATCCGCGGGAGATGGCTCTCACTGTCCACCCTATCTAACCCCCTGATCATTTTGTATGCCTCTATTAAGTCTCCTCTTAACCTTCTTCTCTCTAACGAAAACAACCTCCAGTCCATCAGCCTTTCCTCATAAGATTTTCCCTCCATACCAGGCAACATCCTGGTAAATCCCCTCTGCACCCGCTCCAAAGCTTCCACGTCCTTCCTATAATGCGGTGACCAGAACTGTACGCAATACTCCAAATGCGGCCGTACCAGAGTTTTGTACAGCTGCAACATAACCTCATGACTCCGGAACTCAATCCCTCTACCAATAAAGGCCAACACTCCACAGGCCTTCTTCACAACCCTATCAACCTGGGTGGCAACTTTCAGGGATCTATGTACATGGACACCTAGATCCCTCTGCTCATCCACACTTCCAAGAACTTTACCATTAGCCAAATATTCCGCATTCCTGTTATTCCTTCCAAAGTGAATCACCTCACACTTCTCTACATTAAACTCCATTTGCCACCTCTCAGCCCAGCTCTGCAGCTTATCTATGTCCCTCTGTAACCTGCTACATCCTTCCGCACTGTCGACAACACCACCGACTTTAGTGTCGTCTGCAAATCTACTCACCCACCCTTCTGCGCCCTCCTCTAGGTCATTAATAAAAATGACAAACAGCAACGGCCCCAGAACAGATCCTTGTGGTACGCCACTTGTAACTGAACTCCATTCTGAACATTTCCCATCAACCACCACCCTCTGTCTTCTTTCAGCTAGCCAATTTCTGATACACATCTCTAAATCACCCTCAATCCCCAGCCTCCGTATTTTCTGCAATAGCCTACCGTGGGGAACCTTATCAAACGCTTTACTGAAGTCCATATCCACCGCATCAACTGCTCTACCCTCGTCTACCTGTTCAGTTACCTTCTCAAAGAACTCGATAAGGTTTGTGAGGCATGACCTACCCTTCACAAAGCCATGCTGACTATCCCTGATCATATTATTCCTATCCAGATGATTATAAATCTTGTCTCTTATAATCCCCTCCAAGACTTTACCCACAACAGACGTGAGGCTCACCGGTCTATAGTTGCCAGGGTTGTCTCTACTCCCCTTTTTGAACAAAGGGACCACATTTGCTATCCTCCAGTCCTCTGGCACTATTCCTGTAGCCAATGATGACATAAAAATCAAAGCCAAAGGCCCAGCAATCTCTTCCCTGGCTTCCCAGAGAATCCTAGGATAAATCCCATCAGGCCCCGGGGACTTATCTATTTTCAGCCTGTCCAGAATTGCCAACACCTCTTCCCTACGTACCTCAATGTCATATATTCTAATAGCCTGGGTCTCAGCATTTTCCTCCACACCATTATCTTTTTCCTGAGTGAATACTGACGAAAAATATTCATTTAGTATCTCGCCTATCTCTTCAGACTCCACACACAACTTCCCATCCCTGTCCTTGACTGGCCCTACTCTTACCCTAGTCATTCTTTTATTCCTGACATACCTATAGAAAGTTTTTGGGTTTTCCTTGATCCTACCTGCCAAATACTTCTCATGTCCCCACCTTGCTCGTCTTAGCTCTCTCTTTAGATCCTTCCTCGCTACCTTGCAACTATCCATCGCCCCAACTGAAACTTCACACCTCATCTTCACATAGGCCTCCTTCTTCCTCTTAACAAGAGATTCCACTTCTTTGGTAAACCACGGTTCCCTCACTCGACGCCTTCCTCCCTGCCTGACCGGTACGTACTTATCAAGAACACGCAGTAGCTGTTCCTTGAACAAGCTCCACTTATCCAATGTGCCCAACACTTGTATCCTACTTCTCCAACCTATCCCCCCCAAGTCATGTCTAATGGCATCATAATTGCCCTTCCCCCAGCTATAACTCTTGCCCTGCGGTGTATACTTTTCCCTTTCCATCACGAACGTAAACGTCACCGAATTGTGGTCACTGTCCCCAAAGTGCTCTCCTACCTCCAAATCCAACACCTGGCCTGGTTCATTACCCAAAACCAAATCCAAAGTGGCCTCGCCTCTTGTTGGCCTGTCAACATATTGTGTCAGGAAACCCTCCTGCACACATTGTACAAAAAACGACCCATCTCATGTACTCGAACTATATCTTTTCCAGTCAATATTTGGAAAGTTAAAGTCTCCCATAATAACTACCCTGTTACTTTCGCTCTAATCCAGAATCATCTTCGCCATCCTTTCCTCTACATCCCTAGAACTATTTGGAGGCCTATAGAAAACTCCCAACAGGGTGACCTCTCCTTTCCTGTTTCTAACCTCAGCCCATACTACCTCGGAAGAAGAGTCCCCATCTAGCATCCTCTCCGCCACCGTAATACTGCTCTTGACTAGCAGCGCCACACCTCCCCCTCTTTTGCCTCCTTCTCTGAGCTTACTAAAACACCTAAACCCCGGAACCTGCAACATCCATTCCTGTCCCTGCTCTATCCATGTCTCCGAAATGGCCACAACATCGAAGTCCCAGGTACCAACCCATGCTGCCAGTTCCCCTACCTTATTTCGTATACTCCTGGCATTGAAGTAGACACACTTCAAACCACCTACCTGAACACTGGCCCCCTCCTGCGATGTCAAATCTGTGCTCCTGACCTCTATACTCTCATTCTCCCGTACCCTAAAACTACAATCCAGGTTCCCATGCCCCTGCTGCATTAGTTTAACCCCCCCCCCCAAAGAGCACTAACAAATCTCCCCCCCCAGGATATTTGTGCCCCTCAGGTTCAGATGTAGACCATCCTGTCTGTAGAGGTCCCACCTTCCCCAGAAAGAGCCCCAGTTATCCAGAAATCTGAATCCCTCCCGCCTGCACCATCCCTGTAGCCACGTGTTTAATTGCTCTCTCTCCCTATTCCTCATCTCATTATCACGTAGCACGGGCAACAACCCAGAGATAATAACTCTGTTTGTTCTCGTTCTGAGCTTCCATCCTAGCTCCCTGAAAGCCTGCCTGACATCCTTGTCCCCTTTCCTACCTATGTCGTTAGTGCCAATGTGGACCACGACTTGGGGCTTCTCCCCCTCCCCCTTAAGGACCCGGAAAACACGATCCGAGACATAGGTTCTTGATTAATAAGGAGATCAGGGGTTATGGGGAGAAGGCAGAAGAATGGGGATGAGAAAAATATCAGCCATGATTGAATGGCGGAGCGGACTCGATGGGCTGAGTGGCCTCATTCTGCTCCTATGCTCTTATGGCCTTATGACCCAGATGTGCCATGACTGGATGGGGAGTGATGACAATGGGCTGAGATATGTAAGCCAATAGGTTGTTCAAAGATAGTGAAAACCTGGCCCATCAGCTATACTTCTCTCTTTAACATTTTTAACAAAAAAATAGACAATGTTCCTCATTTTATGTTGGCATCAAATTTCCACTTAAAATCGCAACTGCAGGAAATACAACTAATTTGTTTTAGTCTGATTTGGTATTAATTATGTATTATTAATTACCCAATCAAAACTATTTGAAATCACAGCAGCTCACCCATGTGGGAGGGAGAAAAATTGATACCTTCAGCTAGATTTTGATTACAATTTCATTGTGTCCTGCCAATGTGCCCATACTGCATGGGCTTTCAAATCAACACTGCTTAATATTGGTCTACATATTCTGTCTTCACAGTAAAGGCATGTTATTATTTGCATCTAATCCAGTTGGTGCCAATATAGCTTTGATGCCAGGGCTAGATACTTGAGAAATAATGGAAAGCCATTCCCTCTCATCCCGTACCCTACCAACAACACATTTGCTATTGTGATCTGTCATTCATTCAAGATTTGGTCTCCTTACCTGAGAAAGGACGTACTGGCGCTGGAAGGTGTACAGAGGAGATTCACTTGGTTAATACCAGAACTGTGGGGGTTGAATTACGAGGAGAGTTTGAGCAGACTGGGACTGTACTCGTTGGAATTTAGAAGAATGGGGAGGGGGATCTTATAGAAACATATTAAATTAGATAGGATAGATGCGGGAAGGTTGTTTCCACTGGCGGGTGAAAGCAGAACTAGGGGGCATAGCCTCAAAATAAGGGGAAGTAGATTTAGGACTGAGCTTCGGAGGAACTTCTTCACCCAAAGGGTTGTGAATCTATGGAATTCCCTGCCCAGTGAAGCAGTTGAGGCACCTTCATTAAATGTTTTTAAGAAAAAGACAGTTAGTTTTTTGAAGAATAAAGGAATAAAGGGTTATGGTGTTCGGGCGGGAAAGTGGAGCTGAGTCCACAAAAAAATCAGCCATGATCTCATTGAATGGTGGAGCAGGCTCGAGGGGCCAGATGCCTACTCCTGCTCCTAGTTCTTATTTTCTTATGTTCTTATTATATACCTATTCTTTGACAATGTAATGTTTATTTTAATTGTAAAAATATACAATTTTCTATACAGGGTGATAGCGAAGCAGACTTAGGGTTGCCATTTTCCCCACTGTGTGATCGAAAATCCACAATGGTGGCTCAGTCTCAGATTGGTAAGTATGTACAAGCATGATGTCCAAACGTTTGTGTGTGTTGTTGTTGAGAAACAGTTTTCACTTTATTGGGACCCGCTCTCACCTGGCAAAGTTGTTCACTATTCTAGTATCATCCTGGAGCACAAGATAAGCTGACATCTTTTCTGTACTGCTCTGCTTCTTAAACCAGTCTACCCAGTCTCCTTCACCCTCGCCTCCAACAATGTGTGTGAGGACCTCATGGACTTCTTTGAACCCAAGATTCAGCCTGCCAGTTCCCCTCTCACTGCCCGCTCCCCCCCACCCACACACATAATTGGAATCCCTCTCCCAAGTGGGGCTCCCACAAGGGCCTGCCTCGGCACTACCTCCTGGCACAGGTTGGCATTGCCAAGTTTATCCTGCCGAGTTGGCATTGCCAAGTTGGGACAATGCCGATCTCACAGTCACAAACTACCACTGCCAAGCTCTGCCGGGTCAGTGCTTATGCCCCCGAGGATCCCCTCGACTGAATCTCATTTTGCCAAACCTGTTGTAAACAACACGTCGGTGAGGCGGAAGGTGGAAATCATGCGAAGGGGAGGCCAGTTAATAATATTAAAATTTATTACAATGTGGTTCTCACGCTTTGTGGTCGGGAATCTCATGACATCACCAGCGAGGGGCGGAGAAAATTGGAAAACTTGATCTCTCCGGAGAGAATAACGTTTCCCGATTTTCTCTGGTTTTTACACACGGTTCGCCATTCTCTCTGGTGGTGAACATGGGCTGAAAGCCCCATAGTAAATAAACTTTGGTGTTCACTAATGAAGACTCTGAAAGCGATTCATTACAGTTAGAGAAATCTAATTACATCAACTTTGGGAGATCAGCCACACAGGATTTCAGTGAACCTAAATCTCCCTATGTTTCTTGGCACTGGGACCAGAAATATGACCCCATGATAGGAAGCGGCAGAGGAACCCCAAATGTCAAAGTTAGTTATCTAAATCTATTAATGACCATTAGTATACGTTGATTTCTTGAATAGGTTTAAGGGAGATCTAGGTAATACCTGAATATTATATTACATATCAACATGTTCCAGAATGTTTCTCTTGAGATAAAGATTTTTATGACGTATGTGCCTTTCATTACGAGAGATCATATTTTTTCCGAAACACCTTCTTCTCCCAGTACCATGTCCTAAGAGAGCATTGATAACCATGGACTTCCATTTCATTGGTCCATTATTGTGCTTGGCAAACACTGCAATGATTTTCTGTTGCCTTCTCCGGTATGGCTTACCAGGAAAACCTCCTGTTCTTACCATCTGCCATCAGCTGTATTTGAAGGATCTTTAGGTTGATAATCAACCTGTTTGGCCTTGTCATAAATGTAACATTCCATGGCCATCAAGTCCTGAAATGTGACTTGAGCCCAGAATTCCTGGACCACTTCGCCACAAGACCACAGCTCCTAAAATACCACATCAAACAAGGGGCGCGATCTAACCAAAAAATTGTAACATAATCCCGTGACGAGCATGTTTAGCCATTCATTTCTACTTGTGCTGCACTCCAAGTTCCTGGTTCTTCCTGCAATAATTCCTGCCATGGGCAGGACTGGAAAATCCCAGCCTGAGTTCCAAATCAGGATGGTGTGTGGCTTGGCAGTGAACTTGCAGGTGGTGGTGTTCCTCTACATCTGTTGCCATTGTCTTTTTAGCCAGTAGAGGTCACGGGTTTGGAAGGTGTTGTCGAAGGAGCATTGTGAGTTCCTGCAGTGTATCTTGTAGATGATTCACACTGCTACCACTGTGCATCAGTGGTGGAGGAAGTGAATCATTAGGGTGGTGGATGAGGTCCAAAACAAGCAGGCTGTGTTTTCCTGGATCTTATCGAACTTCTTGCACTCATCCAGGCAAGTGGAGAGTATTCCATCACACTCCTGACTTGAGCCTTGTACATGGTGGGCAGGCTTTGGGGAATCAGGAGGTGAATTACTTCCCTCAGAATTCCTAACCTCTGACCAGCTCTTGTAGCCACATCATTTAAAAGGCTGGTCCAGCTTAGCTTCTGGTCAGCGGTAACCCTCGGATGTTGATATTGGGGGATTTATCAATGGAAATATAATTGAATGTTGAGGGGAGATGGTTGTACTCTCCCTTGATGGAGATGCTGATTGCCTGGCACTTGTGTTGTGTAAATGTTTCTTGCCATTTATCAACCCATGCAGTTCTTGTTGCAAATGGATAGAGACTGCTTCAGTATCTGAGGAGTCACGAATGATACTGAACATTGTGCAGCCATCAGATTCTTAAAGTGGGCAGAATGACAACAGAATAACTTCTCAGAATTACTGATAAGCCAAAAAGCTGAAACCTGTTGTATTCTGTCACGTTCAACCTATTGTCTGCCTGTCTCTTGCTCTCTGCTTGTAGCTACTCCTACTGAGAGATCTGCTGTCTGTAACCGCCCTGTGACATCTGTAACATAACTGTCTCTGTTGACACCTCATTCTGCTACCCTTTGTTATAATTGATGTGTTATGTACTCTGGGATAACACATGCTGCAACTGGATGCAGCTTTAACCAAAAGATACTCCAGACCTTGAAGTTCGTTCAATCTGATTTATTGAACCAGTAGCACAGTTCTCTATGAGTTTGACTCTCTGCTAACCTAAGTGTGGTTACTCTGTCTGACTGAACCAGACTAGCTCTTAGCCATGTGCTGGAGGTGTGATACTGTACATACACCCTGACTCACTTTGTAGATGTTCATCAGTGGAAAGAGGCGGAGTGTGAGTGCCTCGTGCCTTTTATAGTGAGATACCACCCCTGAGTGTCCTGCCTGCTCATTGGTCATGTCCTGTTCTCTGTGTTCATTAGCTGCCTGTCTGTGCATGTCTGTATATCATTATCTGCATGTCTGCATATCATGACATCTTCCCTTTTTAAAAATGTTTTGTTGGCACATGGGAACGTACTTACATGTGGTGGCATATATTAACATATTTACAAGCGGTGGCATATGTGAACATATTTACATGTGAAGACAGCTGAGTAATGTGAGAAAACAGAACATAGCAAACAAAACAAATGTTCATAAGTCCAGTGTCTGGGGCTTGCATCTGATCCTGGTCGACTGCCGGAGAGGTGGTGGTGGGGACGACGGCGCCTTGACAGGCGGGATGGAAGCCTGACTGGTTGCCTCGTAGTTCAAGGTATCAGAAGGTGGCAAAACAACGGACGGAAACAGAGAAGAAAGCGGTTGCGAGCAGGCAACTTTGCGCAGTGCCCGTCTGTTTCGTCGCACAACGGAACCATCAGCCATACGTACAACATATGAGCGGGGCACAACCTGTCGAACAACGACAGCTGGAGCAGACCAGCCTCCATCCGGTATCTTGATCCTGACAGTGTCTGCCGGGGATAACACGGGCAAATCGGTGGCATGAGCATCATAGCCCTGCTTTTGCTAGTTTCGGAGCTGCTGCACCTTCTGCAGCACCGGGAAGTGATCCAGGTTGGGCAAGTGTATGGCTGGAAGTGTCGTCCGCAGGTCCCTGTTCAGCAGGAGTTGACCCGGCGACATGCCAGTGGACATTGTGGTTGCCCTGTATGCAAACAGCGCGAGGTATATGTCAGAAGCAGAATCCGCGGCCTTGCAGATGAGTTGTTTCACAATGTGCACCCCTTTTTCAACCTTCCCATTGGACTGCGGATTGTGTGGGCTGGAAGTGACATGTTTGAAATGGTATGACTTGGCAAACATAGACCTCTCGTGGCTGTTGAAGCACGGGCCATTGTCACTCATGACAGTGAGTGGGATACCATGCCTGGAGAACGTCTCCTTACAGGCCTTGATGACAGTCCGAGATGTGAGGTCTGAGAGCTTCACAACTTCAGGGTAATTGGAGAAATAGTCAAGAATCAACACATAGTCACAACCATTCGCCCGAAAGAGGTCGATGCCAACCTTGGACCACGGAGAGGTCTCGATTTCATGCTGCTGGAGCATCTCCTTGCTCTGCGCTGGCTGGAAGCGTTGACAGGTCGCATAGTTAAGGACCATGTTCGAGATGTCCTGGTTAATACCGGGCCAGTAGACAGCCTGCCTGGCTCAGCGTCTGCAACTCTCGATGCCCAGGTGTCCCTCATGGATTTGGCGGAGCACCAATCTCTGGAGACTGAGTGGAATGACAATCCGGTCCAGCTTGAGGAGGATACCATCATTCACCGTCAGGTCGTCCTTTACATTGTAAAATTGAGGGCACTGCCCTTTCTGCCAGCCATTGGTGAGGTGGTGCATGACACGCTGCAAGAGGGGGTCTTTGGCTGTCTCCTCACGGATACAAACCACCTTCTCATCAGACGCCGGGAGGATGCTTGCACACAGCTGCACCTGTGATTCAATCTGCCGGATGATTTCCAGCGGTTCACTAGGCAATGTGATGGAGCGGAACAATGCATCAGCGATGGTGAGCTCCTTGCGAGGCGTGTACACTAAGTCAAAGTCGTACCCTCTGAGTTTGAGGAGGATGCGCTGCAACCGAGGCGTCATGTCGTTCAGGTCTTTGTGGATAATGTTTCGCCAGAGGCCTATGATCTGTTTCGACAGTGAATGTCGGCAGGGTGTAGCCATAGTCGTGAAACTTGAGAATGCCAGTGAGAAGACCCAGGCATTCCTTCTCTATTTGCGCATACCTTGTTTCAGTGGGAGTCATTGCCCTCGGTGCGTAGGCTTCCAGTGCCCAGGATGAAGTGTCATCGCGTTGAAGCAGCACCGCAGCGATGCCATCCTGGCTCGCATCTGTCAAGATCTTTGTCTCCCTGTCTGGGTCGAAAAATGCCAATACGGGTGCAATGGTGAGCTTGGCTTTCCGCTCCAACCACTCTGCCTGATGTGCTGCCTTCCACTCAAAGGCAGTGGACTTTTTCACCAGGTTTCGTAGGGCCGTGATGTGTGAGGCCATGTTTGGGATGAACTCGCCCAGAAAATTGACCATGCCCAGGAAGCGCAACACCGCCTTCTTGTCTTCAGGGACCTTCATGGCTTTGATGGCCTTGACCTTTCCTGTGTCCAGGCGCACGCCCTGCTGAGAGATCTGGTCACCTAGGAACTTGCCAAAGCAACATTTGGACCTGTTCAGCTTCAGGCCATTGGCATGGACATGGTGAAATACCTGCTGGAGACGGGAAACATGCTCTTCAGGGCTCGTGGACCATATGATGATGTCGTCCACGTGTACACAAACCCCTTCAATGCCCTCCATCATCTGCTCCATGATGTGATGGAAGATCTCCGATGCCGAGACAATGCCAAACGGCATGCGACTATAGCAGTATCTGCCAAACGGTGTGTTGAAGGTGCAGAGCTTTCTGCTGGACTCATCCAGCTGGATTTGCCAAAATCCATGTGACGCATCTAACTTGGTGAAAAAAACGTGCATGTGCCATCTCACTGGTGAGTTCCTCCCGCTTCGGGATGGGGTAGTGTTCATGCATTATATTCTTATTGAGATCCTTGGGATCAATGCAGATGCGCAGGTCTCCCGAAGACTTTCTAACACATACCATCGAGCTGACCCAGTCAGTCGGTTCGGTTACGATAGAATATTACAGCGCAGTACAGGCCCTTCGACCCTCGATGTTGCGCCGACCTGTGCAAGCAATCTAAAGCCCATCTACACTATTCCATTATCATCCATATGTTTATCCAATGACCATTTAAATGTCCTTAATGTTGGCGAGTCCACTGCTGTTGCAGGCAGGGCATTACACACCTGTTGCTGAAGATTCTTGAGCTGTGCCTTCAGGCGCTCCCTCAGCGGAGCCGGGACTCGGCGTGGTGTGTGGACCACTGGCTTGGCATCAGGTGATAGCAGAATCTTGTATCGATATGGCAGCGTGCCCATCCCGTCGAACACATCCGGATACTGAATGAGGATGTCGTCAATGCCGACCTGAAGATCCACATTGGAGGATGTGGTTGTGTAAACCCGCTGCGTGAGGTTCAACTGCTTGCCGGCCTGCGCGCCCAGTAGGGATGCCCTGTCTGGCTTGACAATTTCAAAACGTAACCGTGCATGGGTGCTCCGGTTGGAGACGAGTAGATGGCAGGATCCCAGTGCCATGATGGCATTTCTGTTGTACTCCAGGAGCCTGGAGGCTGCTGGAAGGACCTTAGGGGGCTTCTTGATGCGTTTGAAATCTGCCTGTGAGAGGAGGTTGGCAGAAGCACCTGTATCCAGCTTAAACTGGATGGAGAAGTGGTTGGCCTGCATCACCGCACGCCATTCGTCTGCAGAATCCACACCGAGGATGGATTGAATTTGTGATGAGTCGGATGTGGCATATTCACATTTGGTAATGATGCCCACACAGTAGGCGGAGTCCAGGCATTCTTCCTCTGGATCCATTGTGCTGCCAGGATCAGAATCCTGTATTCATTGTTGCACACTCTGAACGCGCCGTCTTCGGAATTGGGAGCGCTGGCCCCTGACTGGTGGTGCAGACCTGGACAAGGCTGCATAGTGTCCAGGCTTCCCGCAGTTTAAACATCATCTGCCTCTTGCAGGGCAGTGTTTCTTTAAGTGGGCGTTGCTGCAGTTCGAGCACGTCATGACGTCGGCGTCCTGACGCTCCGCGCGTCGTCGCACTTTCGCAGTTCGTTATCCCGTTCGCATCGCGCATGCGTGGGGCCCCAGGAAAAGCATGCGAAATGGCCGCTTTCATCAATGCTGAGGTGCTGCATCCGGGCGATGGCCTGCACACTCTCTGCCTCGTGGGAGGCAAGTTTCTCATTTTCAGCCAATTTGTACTGGGCATAGCGATTTGTGGCGTGCTCATGCACTGTGCATGTTTCAATCACTGGCAGGGTCGTATGCTTGATTTTCAGTAGCTGCCCTCTCAGAGGATCAGAGTGAACTCCAAAAACGATTTGGTCTCTGATCATGGAGTCAGCAATATCACCAAAGTTGCAGGACAGAGTTAGCAGGTGGAGGTTGGTTAAAAGGGAGTTGAAAGATTCATCTTTACCTTGTAGACACTGTTTGAATATGTAGCGCTCGAAGATTTCCTTGCTGTCCACTTCACAGTGACTGTCAAACTTCTCCAGGATGGTCTGAAACTTTGTCTTGTCCTGGCCTTCGGTGAAGTTAAATGAGTTGAAGAGTTTGATGGCTTGATCACCCGCTGTTGAGAGGAGAAGCGCGATCTTTCTTGCATCAGACGCACCCACGAGGTCTGAAGCTTCGATGTACAGCAGAATGTCCGCCAGTTGGCACTGAGATTGCCGGAGGTCCTGAGCTGGTGAGGAGCCTGAATCTTCTGCATGGTGCTGGGATACATTTGCTGGTCGTCACGGAACGGACTGAGGTAAACCACCTAGATTAAGCAGTCTCCTGGTAGCATGATGTGTTATGTACTCTGGGATAACACAGGCTGCAACTGGATGCAGCTTTAATCAAAAGATACTCCAGACCTTGAAGTTAGTTCAATCTGATTTATTAAACTAGTAGCACAGTTAGCACAGTTCTCTATGAGTTCGACTCTCTGCTAACCTAAGTGTGGTTACTCTGTCTGACTGAACAATACTAGCTCTTAGCCACGTGCTGGAGGTGTGATACAGTACATACACCCTGACTCACTCTGTAGATGTTCGTCAGTGGAAAGAGGCGGAGTGTGAGTGCCTCGTGCCTTTTATAGTGAGATACCACCCCTGAGTGTCCTGCCTGCTCATTGGTCATTTCCTGTTCTCTGTGTTCATTAGCTGCCTGTCTGTGCCTGTCTGTATATCATTATCTGCATGTCTGCATATCATGACAATAATATGCATTTAAAGGATATTAGCTTAATATCACTCTGAGGGAAATGCGCCATGTCTTAGTTTCGCTTCTGCTTTGTGTCTTGTGCAGTGACTAACCACAGTGAGTTTAGGCGGGATCCTCCAGTATCCCAGCTGAGTGTTTCTAAGCGGCAGGAGGCGGAGCACTATTCTTGTGGGAACAGATGTTTAATAATAATAATCTCTATTGTGTCACAAGTAGGCTTACATTAACACTGCAATGAAGTTACTGTGAAAATCCCCCAGTCGCCACATTCCGGCTCCTGTTCGGGTACACTGAGGGAGAATTCAGATTGTCCAATTCACCTAACAGCACATCTTTTGGGACTAAGTGGGAGGAAACCGGAGCATCCGGAGGAAACCCACCCAGACACGGGGAGAACATGCAGACTCTGCACAGACAGTGACCCAAGCCGGGAATCGAATCCAGGTCCTTGGTGCTGTGAAGCAACAATGCTAACCACTGTGCTACCATGCTGCCCATTAACAGTGGGCTGGATCCTTCGGCGGTCCCTCTGCCACAAATATCTCAGTGGTGCATCGTTTGCTGCCACTTGTCGATGGAATTTCCCATTGAAGCCATCCCACGCCTCCGGGAAACCCATGGGCGGGGTTGCACTGCCGACAGGAACAGAGAATCCCAACGGCCGGATAATTCAGGCTATGTTCTCCCGCTAGAAGTGAATTGTGTGGAATTTGCGCTTCCATACAGTCAAAATCCAGGTGATGCAAATGGGCCAGCGCTCCACCCACGTGAAGCGCAAACGATTCTCGGCCCCACAGGCATCTGATTCAGGGGCTGGAATTCACGCTGAAGTACCTGCCAAGCTGGAGCTGCTTATAAGCACTCCAGTCATTTCAGCCAAGAAGATGACTGCACAAAGTCCTGCTCCCTGATTCCGGGAGACTGAGATTGACCAAATGCAGGATGCCAATGAGGAGAGGAGGGATACCCTCTTCCCCAGGGTGGGGCAGAGACTCAAGCTACACTATGTAACACTGCCTGGGAAGAGGTAGCAGAGGCTGCCAGACCTGGCAGCATCACCAGAAGGACCGGCCCGAAATGCCATAAGAAGATAAATGACTTTCTTAGGGCAGCTCTGTGCCCCTGGCATCACTCCTGTCCCTGGTTAGGGGGTGTTGTGGGATTTCATCCTCAATCCCCTAGAGGCCAACAACACCCTACCTACCTGCATCTACCATACAACACACCCTCCACCAAACCCCAACACTTGAAATGCCCTCTTTGGTCATGATCCTTACACACGTATGTCACCAGTTACAGACCGCACAGAACCCTCAGGCCAACACTGAAAGTGTGGCCTCTGCGGTGAAAGCCCTGGTGCAAGACATAAGAGCCATGGGTTAAGATGTCCACGGCTTGGGGCAATCTGTGCAGTCGATGGCTGAGGCGCAGGAAAGGAGACCTCAGTTACAGGGAGACATGTCCGGGGAGCAGATGGACATTGCTGTGGTGCTCCAGAGCTTGGCCCATTCACAAAGGGTCATGGCTGAGAACATCAAGTGCATTGGCTTGTCGCTGAGTAACCTTGACCAATCACAGATGGATATGACCACATCAGTGAGAGACATGACAGAGGCAATGAAGGACATGTCTCATTTGCTGAGGGACATGTCCCAGTCTCTGTGCTCCATGGCTGAGGGCATCGAGACCATGGTTCAGTCGAGGGCAGGCCTCCAGGACTGGCAGCGCCAGGTTATGTTGGCGCCTCCAGAGCTCACTCCAGCTTCACCTCCGTCACATGAATTTCCTGGGGCCAGTGAGTACCCTGTGGCAGGAGGATGTATTGGAGCCCATGCCGGTGCCTTGCGCAGGGGAGGTGCTGGAACACCTCAGCCTTCCAAATCCCCCCCCCCCCCCCCACCTGACACTGGCACATTTCAGGGACAGCGGGCAGAACAGGGTGGCACGTTGTCACCTTTGATCCAACGTTGGCCGGGCACATCCAGGTCTAGACCCTCAAGAGGATGGCTGTCAAAGGCATCACAGGGCAGAGGGTGAGACACGCAGCAGGCCACCTCCACGTCTGATGTGCTGTCTGAAGAAACACATAGAAGATGGGTGTGAAGGATGGGTTGGGGTTGGGTGTTGTGCCTCTGCCGGGTGGGAAAGGGCTGTATGGAGGTTGGTGCGGGGCAGGGCACACGTGACACATGAAAGTCCCACATGTTGACACTCTCGTCGAGAAGTGGCAAGGCATGAAGGTAGCAGTGTGAGACTGCTTTGTATGACAGCATCCCCAGTGAGTGACCCTAAACATTCACCATCTCCCGCAACACCCACTAACCCCCCACAACCTCCCCACCCCACACCTCCAAGATAAGTGGGCCCGTGAAGAGGATTTACCAGCACACATGTAGCAGACAGTGGAATGCTTTCCTAAAGGCAGGAGTCAGACTTTGTCAAACAATGAGGAGCACCAGAGCTCATCCCACAGCGAGCCATCATCACCCTCCGACAGGTGGACAAGACCCGCTGATGATGCCAACCCAGGGCCAACACCATGTGGTAATTCTGGTATGACCCCCGGAAGGGAGCGGTGGAGCTGTGCTAGTGGGAAGGAGTGAAAGGCTAGGAGGAAGGTAGAGTGTAGGACTGAGGGAGAAGGATGGGGTGGTAGGATTGATGGACAGAGGAAGGGGTGAGAGGTGGTTCAGGGCAGCGGAGCTGTGGTGGCCAAGCCTCCTAGTTGGTAAATTGGGAGGTGGTGAGGTTGTCCCATGTGCCACAGCCCTGGATCACACGTTGGGTAGCCTGCCCTACCAGCTCAGGCTCCACGCCCAGATCATCCTGGACACCCTCCTCACTAGATGAGGCCTGCCGTTCTTCCTCCTCCACCAACATGTCGCCCCTCTGTTGCATTATGTTATGGAACACGCAGCTGGACACCACGATGCTTGAGACCCTCTCAAGACTATATTCGAGTGCCCCACCAGAGTGGTCCAGGCATCGGAAGCATAACTTGAGCAAGCCAATGCACCACTCAATGACCTTCCTGGTGGCGTCGTTATAAAGGTTCTCAGCCTTGGTCAGCCATGACCTCAGTGGGTAACCCTTGTCGCCCAATACTCAACCTCTCACCCGAGGGAGCACCTCGAATGTGCCACGAACTGACGAGTACGCCAGGATGTATGCATCATGCACGCTGTCTGGGAATCGGACGCAGACGTGAATTCTGTGCAGCTGGTGGTTGCACACCAACTGCTTATCCATGGAGTGGAAGGCCTTCCTATTGATGAAGGGCACCCTTGTTGAATCGGTGCTCGGAGAGTGACATTTGCCATTGATCCCCCCTCTGGACCTGGGGCATATAATCATAGAACTTACAGTGCAGAAGGAGACTATTCGGCCCATCGAGTCTGCACTGGCTCTTGGAAAGGGCACCCTACCCAAGCCCACACCCCATCCTATCCCTGTAACCCAGTAATCCTACCCATCCCAACCCAACCTTTTGAGCGGGGACCTGTGGGAGGGATTTTGCAAAAGTCCAAACACCGGTGCATCTGCGCCGCAATGGATGCCCCATTGACCCGGGCTCCGATTTACATCACCTTCAACATGGACAGGCCCACCAGGTTGCCCGAACATCAGGATTTGTTGGCATGCAAGGGGGGGCATGGTAGCATAGTAGGGGGCATGGGAGCATAGTAGGGGGTATTGGATCATAGTAAGGGACACGGTAGCATAGTAGGGGGCATGGGAGCATAGGAGGGGGGCATGGGATCATAGTAGGGGGCACGGTAGCATAGTAGGGGGGGCATGGGAGCATAGTAGGGGGGCATGGGAGCATAGGGGGCATGGGATCATAGTAGGGGGCATGGTAGCATAGTAGGGGGCACGGTATCACAGTAGGGGGGCATGGGATCATAGTAGGGGGCACGATAGAATAGTAGGGGGCACGATAGCATAGTAGGGGGGCATGGGAGCATAGTAGGGCGGCATGGGAGCATAGTGGGGGCACGGTAGCATAGTAGCGGGGCACAGTAGCATAGTAGGGGGGCACGGTAGCATAGTAGGAGGACACGGTAGCATAGTAGGGGGGCATAGTAGGGGTGCACGGTAGCATAGTAGGGGGGCACGGTAGCATAATAGGGGGACACAGTAGCATAGTAGGGGGACATGGGAGCATAGTAGGGGGGCACGGTAGCATAGTAGGGGGGCACGGTAGCATAGTAGGAGGACACGGTAGCATAGTAGGGGGACACAGTAGCATAGTAGGGGTGCACGGTAGCATAGTAGGGGGGCACGGTAGCATAATAGGGGGACACAGTAGCATAGTAGGGGGACATGGGAGCATAGTAGGGGGGCACGGTAGCATAGTAGGGGGGCACGGGAGCATAGTAGGGGGGCATGGGAGCATAGGGGAGCATGGGATCATAGTAGGGGGCACGGTATCATAGTAGGGGGCATGGGAGCATAGTAGGGGGGCATGGGAGCATAGTAGGGGGCACGATAGAATAGTACGGGGCACGATAGCATAGTAGGGGGGCACGATACCATAGTAGGGGGGCATGGGAGCATAGTAGGGGGGCATGGCTGCATAGTGGGGGCATGGTAGCATAGTAGGGGGGCATGGTAGCATAGTAGGAGGACACAGTAGCATAGTAGGGGTGCACGTTAGCATAGTAGGGGGGCACGGTAGCATAATAGGGGGACACAGTAGCATAGTAGGGGGGCATGGGAGCATAGTAGGGGGGCACGGTAGCATAGTAGGGGGGCATGGGAGCATTGTAGGGGGCACGGTAGCACAGTAGGGGGCACAGTAGCATAGTAAGGGGGCACGGTAGTATAGTAGGGGGCACGGTAGCATAGTAGGGGGGCACAGTAGGATAGTAGGGGAGCACAGTAGCATAGTAGGGGGGCACAGTAGCATAGTAGGGCATTTACGGTAGCACAGTTGTTAGCACAGTTGCTTCACAGCTCCACGGTTCCAGGTTCGATTCCCGGCTTGGGTCACTGTCTGTGTGGAGTCTGCACGTTCTCCCCGTGTCTGCGTGGGTTTCCTCCGGGTGCTCCGGTTTCCTCCCACAGTCTAAAGATGTGCTGGTTAGGTGGATTGGCCATGATAAATTGCCCTTAGTGTCTAGAAAGGTTAAGTGGGGTTACAGGGATGGGGTAGAGGCATGGGCTTAAGTGGGGTGCTCTTTCCAAGAGCCGGTGCAGACTCGATGGACCAAATGGCCTCCTTCTGCACTGTAGATTCTATGATTCTACTCATTATCCAAGGTCTAACATCCTAGTTAAATGAATTCTTCGCATGGTAACATCACCAATTCTCAAATGTAAATTGACCAAGCAAAGTCTACAAATTGCAGTGTTACATCTGAGAGTGACCCTTTGAGTGCAACTATTCCATCACCAGCAGAGCTTATGCTTGGCAGACCAGTGTGTACCAATTTACCTATTCTCACCCATCCTACTCTCTCAGAAACTAGAGAACAACTTTTAAAACTACAAGAAAAGATGACCAATATGCAACATAAGGCCATAAGATGTAGGGGGCGATTCTCCAAAATGGTGCGCAAGTGTTTGCGCCGCCGTGAAAGCCGTTCCAGCCTCCCTCCCCGGCGCCAAATGGGCGCTGTGCTAACCTGCGCATGAGCAGGGGACTTCGTCTGCAGCCCCGACTCAACATGGCGTCGGTGTTCAGGGGCCGGCCACGCAGGAACGTAGGCCCAGGGGGGGGGGGGAGAGGCCGGCCCGCCAATTGGTGGGCCCCGATCGCGGGCCAGACCACATTGGAGCCCCCCCCTCCCCTGTGAAGGATCGCTTTTCCCCACCCCACAGGCCGCCGCCCGGCCCTACGCGCAGAGTTCCTGCCGGCAACGACCAGGGGTGAATGGCGCCGGCGGGTCTCTGTTGAATCCGCACGGCTGCTCGGCCCATCCGGGCCGGAGAATCGGCGGCCCCTCCAATTCCAGCGGCCGGGGTCGCGTCAAATGCGCCGGTGCAAATGGCGCCGATTCTCCGCACCTCGGAGAATCGCGTGCCGGCATCGGGGCACGGTTGCGCCGATTCTCCGGCTCGGCGCAGACTCGGAGAATCGCCCCCATAGGAACAGAAGTAGGTCATTCGACCCATCGAGTCTGCTCCGCCATTCAATAAGGTCATGGCTGATCTGATATCATAAAAAAAATGTCAGTAAAGAATTGGCAAGTTTACAGTTGGGACAACAAGTTTGTATCCAAGATTTCACAGAAGGTATATGGCAGCCACCCTAGCTAAGAATGATTTGTTTAGAGCCAAGGTCCAAAGAAGTCATTGCACACAAAGGCTCAACAGTGAGGCATAACCAAGGATAAATCAGTTCCATTCTAGCTCATCAACCACCATATACCCTATTGCATATAGAACAAGATCCAAATTGTAACTAGGAACAAGTTCTAAGAATGACAATTCCACATATTACTGTAAGCAATGAAAGAAATCTCCAGATAAGGTTACCATTACAAGGTCTGGATGTACCAGCAGATTACCGTTGCACTTAAGAAACGCAGATTCATCGCTTCTTTGGAATTGGATTTGGATTTGGATTTGTTTATTGTCACGTTTACGGAGGTACAGTGAAAAGTATTTTTCTATGTGCAGCTGAAACAGATAATTTAGTACATGAACAGAAAATACATAATAGGGCAACACAAGGTACACAATGTAAATACATAGGCACAGACATCGGGTGAAGCATACAGGAGTGTGGTATTAATCAGATCGGTCCATAAGAGGGTCATTTAGGAGTCTGATAACAGCGGGAAAGAAGCAGTTTTTGAATCAGTTTGTGCATGTTCTCAGACTTTTGTATCTCCTGCTCGATAGAGGAAGTTGGAAGAGTGAGTAAGCCGGGTGGGAGGGGTCTTTGATTATGCTGCCCGCTTTCCCAAGGCAGCGGGAGGTGCAGATTGAGTCAGTGGATGGGAAGCGAGTTTGTGTGATGGACCTATGTAATGGTAACTAAACAGGAACATGTATTGTAAATAGTTACACTTCTTTGGAATGGGGGAAAGGGATCTATAAAAAGAAATCTGGATGTTGTGACATATCTTTAAGGGGTATCAGCATGACATCACTGGAAGGGAAATATGTCATGTGATGAAATATTAGTTTCACTTTTGTTTTGAGTAGAGCACACACACAGCTCTGTTGTCTTTAAGTTTCATTCCTATGTATAACTATTCTCATGTGCCCAGTCTTAATAAATGAACCCACAGCATGTAATGAACCCATAGCATGTTTACCAAATCTTTTATGAGCAATTGGTGCCTTGTGTCGTGTACAGAAAAAAAGTCCAAGAATTATATCATTATAATAACATGACACCCCCCACATTGCCTTTTAGAAGAGATTCCTGTAGCTTTTTAGCCCTGTTCAAATGACTGAAACACTGACATTTGCTTTCCTGCATGACACTTTTAAGAGTTATTTTTGCTCTTGCAATTTCAAGCACCTCTTCATTGGTTTTACCGTCTGGAATTGATATTTTTAGTCTGCCTCTTAGCATTCACATTGCAGCAGCATCTATTTTCTTCCACAGATCTTTGTGGATTGATAGGTTTCTGAGGCAGACAGAAAAGTGTGTAGAAAGTAACATTCTGTCAATGCCTTTTACGTTATTACACATGGTATCCTTTGATGGCAAGTTATCCAATCAGTGAAATCCCAATCATTAATATGTTTAAAATTTCTGTACTTTGAATGTTCCAAATATCATTTGTCTGTTTTAACAATGCTTAATTTTTAGGGCAGCACGGTGGCGCCGAGGACCCGGGTTCGATCCTGGCCCCGGGTCACTGTCTGTGTGGAGTTTGCACATTCTCCCCGTGTCTGCATGGGTCTCACACCCACAAACCAATGATGTAAAGAGTAGGTGGATTGGCCATGCTAAATTGCCCCTTAATTGGAAAAATTAAAAATAAATAATGCTTCATTTTTCACATTTTTGACTATTTGATACTATAAGAAATTTAAAGGTCATATATTTCTGCAGAATCTGACTTTGTGGAGTTGGTGAGTCATGACATGCAAAAGCACACAATAGTGTTTAAACCTTAATTCATATTCAGGGAAATCTGTTTATCTAGCTGTGAGCTGTTAGTAATATAGAACTTTTTATTTCAAACAGGTTTTATTGATTTTATTGTGGAGCCAACCTTCTCTGTTCTGACAGATATAGCAGAAAAAATAATAACTCCTCTTATAGAGGAAGCTTCTCAATCGGAGGCCTCTGACTTTCGACGACAAAGGTGTGTTATAACATTTTCAAAACAGCACATTGTACTTTTATATAATAAATAAGAAATTTCCAAAATTGTCTTTACAGTCCAACATTTCCGTTGCAGTTTTGGAATGTGAACCCCGTTTCTGTTTGACTTTTAGTCAATATTTTCCATAATGATTGTAAGAACATCAATACTCAGCTCCATGAAAGATGTTTGTAGAATTAAAATCTGGAATGTTCACAGATTTACTTGTTTGAAATTGATTTTTTATCCTGTGCTTCATAAAGTCTGTCAATCATGGCACTATTGTATTGGCAATTGGAACTCTGAGCACATTTGGTGATAAGTGGCATACTTCCTTTCAGCAGAAAATGTTCTCCAGAGACACCCTGAAGGGGCCTAGTTGCAATGTATTAAAACTCTGCACACATTGGTAATATGTTAGGCAACAATCTTAAGTCCCTGTTTGAGAATTTTTTAATCAGAATTTTATGTTAGTTGAATAATAATATGTGGAAAAATAAGAGAATGATTCTAGCCACACAATTTTCATATGATTCACTATGGCTGCGTCAGACGAAGCACGAGTATACAGAGACACATTTTGCCTGCTCACTCTCTCACTGTGTAGGAACATGGCAAAGAAGGAACTAAAGGAGAGAAGATAACTGAACGTGCAGGTGACAAAATGGAAATTATGTGTATTTTTTTAAAGTAATTTAAATACAAGTTGCAGCTGCTGATGGTAATTTTCAATCTTTGATGTTGATTTGCTGCAATAACAATACTTTGGATTCTCAAAAATCCCTTCCTATGCATTCATGATGATAATTCCTTTCTGACTCAATAGCACCTCACTGAGTTGTGAAAGAGTGTTTCACAGGTGTTGCTTGTGTATACCATGGAAGCACATTGGATTTAAGTTACTTCATGCATCTGTCTTCTTCAGTTCTCTGAACAAAGGCAGGTTTGACCTACGGCATTATTATCTCCACTATGGGTAGGGCAAAGAGGCAGGTCCCAAATCCATCACAACCAGAACATGGATTTAACCCTGCGCTGTTGACAACAATCTGATCCACACCAGCTAACTAGTCCCGGAGTCCAAGTTGCTGCGACAACATACATTTTTACAAGCATATTGTCGCCTGGAGCTATGGGGGAGTCTCCAGTGTCTTTCCATCAGATAGACGACTAGGAATCGCTCCAGCTCATACTGCCTGCCATTGGTGTACGTTTGAAGGATTTACAAGTTGATAGTCAATCTGTTTGGCTGCATTATAAGCGTATCTAACTCAGCCATCAAGTCCTGAAGTGAGATTTGAACCTGGAACTTCTGGCTCTGAGGCAGGGACACTAGCCACTGCAACATAGGATCTCCTATTTCATGCATTACTGAATGAAAATTAATGTGCTATTTAATATTTTTGTAACTGCTCTGCACTATTGCTTTTGTACTATTTCCAGTGGTCCTATTATGAACAGAGATTACAGCATTGGCAAAATTGTACTATGTTTATTCCAGAAATGTGAACAATATCACAGGGATGAATTAGATATTCTTCAGAATAGGAAGAGAACTTAAACCTAGATTTCTATAGTACCTTTTTAAATCCTCACATTGTACTGAAGTGCTGCAAAGCCAATTATATATATATATTTAAATACAGTCACTCTTGGAATGGAAGTTAACATGGCAACCAAATTATGCACAAGGCAGTCTCAGAAACTACAAGATACACAATACTGCAACACCAGCAAGAGCATTGCATTGTACTGGGATCTTTGTAGGCAGATTATTTAAGCACACTTCAACATGAGAGTTCAGGAAACAACATGTTGATGGTATATCTATTGTCACAAAGTCTGTTCCGCATAGGTGAGCCACTTCAAAATCAAACAAAATTCAAACAAACAAAAACCGAGCTCTTTACATTAATTAACTCCCCTATATCTTTAACTGGACAGCGACACTATTTACCGGTGCAATCAAACCCCAGAACAGAAAGAGTGTCTCATGTCCGTGTTTGGAAAATTAAGACCCCACCAGGGCCAGGTTCTCAGTCTTCATTTGTACTCCAATTGAGGTCATGTGCCAAACAAAGTTCAAAGCCAAACACATTTTCTCTCAGGTTGCTCACCAGGTCATCTCCGCCACATGCTTTTACCTCTGCAGGCCCTCAACCAGGATGACTCTGTTCAAGCCCACTCTTTCTCCACCCTGCTTCCGTTTCAGTGTGGTACCTTCTGGGAAACGTAGTTCTGGCCGAGAGGAAGTGTATAGAGAGGTACCACCCCTTCTCAACTCAGCCCACTGCTGTGTCCCAAAACGTTAATCTGCTCTTTGATGGTGTTTTATGGGAGGTAAATGTTGACCAAGCCACGAAGACCTTCACTGCTCCTATTTAAATAGTTCAATGGGAACAGACAAAAGAGGCAGCAGTATGGTACAGTGCTCCCTCAGACTGGGGTTAAAATTTCCTCCCAGGCACGGTGGAAGATTAGATACAATGGTAGAGGCACTGTCTCTCTGGGCATTTTAACAGTGGTGTGGTGACATCATATGAACTACACATACTGACCACCTAAGAGTTTCTTCCCTCTACCACTGGCATGTTACCAGTATTGGTGGTTGTATACTTGCAGACTTTTTGTGGGCTGGTGGTGCACTCTCCTGTTTGGATACCCCTATCCAACTGAGGCACTTCCCACGGTACTTACCATGTGCCACGCCTCTCCACTCCCGTCCTCTCGAATCTACTCCTCCGGCCCCTCATAGGACTTGCCAGACTGGCCCTGGCACAATCCCCCACTAACTTTCTGAACCGGCTATGTGGCTCCTCCCTTGGCATGGTGGGGGACTGCCAGCTCCTGGTGACAATTCTGGGACTAGAGAACTGCTGGCCATCTGATAGACCAGCGGTTTCCAGAGGCAGGGCTTCCTTCCAGATGTAAATAGAAGTCTTGCCCTGAGCCAGTGAACAGCCCAAAGGTCACAAAATCAGCTTGGTGTTTCTTGGCCAAGAGAGATGAGCTTGCAGCAAACTTGTAAACCAGCGTGGGTGGATTGGGGGATTGGATGGGGTCATCACCTCTGCATAAAATCCAGCCCTAGATTATAGCCCTAGTCTTGGAGGGAGATTTGAATGCAAGACCTTATAACTCAGAAGAAAGACTCATGGCAGAATCAACTGAGATATCAACGTGACACTGATATTCACCATCATTATTATTATTTACTTTCATTTTCAATTCTCACTTCTTTTCCCTCCTGACTTTTCTGAAGACACTAAGGGATAAATTAGGTTCTGTAGGTGTCCATTCTTTGGGCCCTATGAAGCCTCTTAAAGTTCTAAAATGTTGCATGTGCTCTCTTCAAATGTGAAATGCAACCATATTGTAAAGTACCTTGTAGATATTCCGAACACATACTGGCAACATTCAGAGTAGGCCCATCATGCAACTCTTCCACAATCCTGAGTCAAAAGGGATTTCACTTCCACAATGTACAGCTGGCCCATAATCACAAATAGCAGTTCCAAAATACCATGCTGGTAGACACAATGCGTTCATACAGCTAAAGTCCTTGGTGCCATTTCAATCATGATGGCAAATCAAAGGACAACTATTGGTTCACTAGGTCTATTACAATCTATATTAATGAGATAGACAAGGTGATTGATATGTTCCATGCAGAGAGATGAAGTCGACTCGTAGGTCTATATTTCCTGGAGTTTAGAAGAATGAGAGGTGATCTAATTGAAATATATAAAATTCTTAAGGGGCTTGTCAGATGCTGAGGAAATGTTCTCCCTGACTGGGGAATCTAGGGGCTAGATTTTCAGTTGTCGGTGATTGGGAGGGCGCATTGAAAGTCATTTTCCCAAAAGGTGTCACTCTATCTCGACACCTCCAGAGACATCACAAATTTCAAAGGGAGGGTGGGAGTGGGGAACTGGGAACCTACATTAATTGGTCATTGAGCTCATTAAAGGCTTGAGAGGAACTTCTATATTGTCAATCAGGAGGCTCAGGGAAATTGCAGTGGCTGAGATATGTCATAAATACAGTGGAATCACTGTTCAACATACCTAAATGGGGAATATGCAGCTGCTCAACCAGTAACAGAATGCCACGACTAGAGCTGAGAGGCTTACATTTGTGAATAGTGAGTGATTGGGCCCTTGAGAAGTACATGAGGCTGCTGGGCATCACTTGGGCAGCAAAGCTTGGTAAAGGAAGCCCTAGTGCAGCAGAGTAGCAGGTGAGGGAGAATGGGAGCAGGTGGACAGAGTACAGGAGAAGCTTCAGCAGATGTAGCCTCATGGTCGAGAGGACACCAGAAGAGCACAGTAAGGTTCATGACATTAGGTTTACCTCTGAAGATTCAGCTAGCTGTAGCTCAGTACTATAGGAGACTTTGCCTTATCAGGCAATTGGTCATTAACTGCATGCTGTACAACATGACTATACAAATAGGCCTGGAGCTGGATTAAAAGAAGGACCTAGAACATCACTTTTATTTGGAAGAGGATAGGGACGAAAATGAAGGAGGTTATTGTTGAGATCCTGGTGTCCAGACATTTGATAAAGATTGCCAAGGGCATCCCAGGCCTCATGATGATAAGCAGGCTGGCATGATCACAAAGGTAACCTTTATGCCTTTTGGGAGGTGGATGGCCTCCTCATCAGCATCGCCCCCTCCCCCAACCCTTTCAAGACATTCTTATCATGCTGAATGAGGCCATCAGCCAGGATGCAGTTGGCAAGATTCTCTGTGCCATCGCAGAGACTGACAAGTCCAAGGTGAGGAAATGACAACGCCAAACCCAGCCCTGTTGACCCTGCAAAGTCCTCGTTACTAACATCTGGGGGATTGTGCCAAAGTTGGGAGAGCTGACTCACAGACTGGCAAGCAACAACCTGACATAGTCATAATGATAGAATTCAAATCACTCACGATCCTGACTTGGAAATATATCGCCGTTCCTTCACTGTCGATAGGTCAAAATCCTGGAACTCCCTCCCTAACAGCACTGTGGGTGTACCTAAACCTCAGGGACTGCAGCGGTTCAAGGAGGCAACTCATCACGGCCTTCTCAAGGGCAACTAGGGATGGACAATAAATGCTGGCTTAGCCAGCACAGCCCAAATCCTATAAATTATTATTTTTTAAATTGGCTCCCCAAGGTGTTGGCCATTCTGTCAGTGCTAGAGTTCATGTATTGAACCTCCTGGGCCATGATGGAGCACACAAGCTGCATGGGGTCCTCCTTTGACTGTTCCTGACTCCTCAATGCCTCAGGGATCTCTTACATTCAAGATCTCATGTGCTTCTGATGCATTCGATTGAGTGTGGCATCAAGAGGCCTTAGCAAATCCAGAGTCAATGGGAATCAAGAGGAAAGCTCTCTGTTGGTTACTTAGAACAAAAGTAAGATGGTTGTGGTTGTTGCAGGTCAATCATCCCAGTTCCAGAACATCACTGCAGGTGTTTCTCAAGGTAGTGTTCGAGGTCCAACTACCTTTGCTTATCTTGCTGTCCCTACAAGGTACTTCCCCACTGGTTGATGAAAGCCTGCTGTTCTTCATTTAAGTAAACTGCAGGTGGCTTCACAGGACCAGCTCGAGCAGCAGTGACCCTTGAAAGTCTTCCTTCTGACTTCACCATCTCCTCCTCGGAGGGAGCACCCTGGGCGGGTTGGCAGCGGTGTTGCCAGAATAGCCGCGGTGGGAGGACAAATGCTGTCATCCTGAGAGAGGACATCATGGTCGTGCACCAGGGATCCACTTCCCCTGGTTGGCAATCTTGGTATCCTGTTGGAATGGTAAACAGAGCCATGATGGCAATTGTCTGATCTGGACTCTTCAGTCTGAGTTTCTACTGCAGGTCTATGATGCTGGGTGGATACTGCTGATACTGAAAATGAAGCAATAACATCAGATGCTGCAGTGTGATTGGTTCCACAGGTGTGCTGGTGGAGGTGGCCATCTGCATCACATTCAAAAGGATGGGTTTCAAGGTCTGTGAACATCCATGTGTTAATTTGGTGCCGGACTCCTTTGTGCAGCTTGCCATTGAACACAGGCTGTGCTGTGGGGTTTCCAGTGCACTAAGTATTTGACTGTGTGACTGGTTCCTGACCCATTCAAGCCCTCGCTTAAATTTTCTGAACATCTGTACCCAGTATCTCACCAAATTCAGCTATTCCCTCTATCCACCCTCTAAAATACGTGCAGACTCGGTATCAGAGCTGGTGACTGTGAGTGCACGAGTGAATGATGGTGTTTCTTGATCATCACTGTCTTCTTCTCACTGCTGCTCTCGATCCACTGTCAGAACAGGTTCCAGTCCTTGAGAATCTGAAATGAAAAAAAGCAAAGGGCTGAGGTGAGAGAAGATGGGAACAAGTTAACATCATCAGAAGCTTCTCAGTTAGAAGTAATTGATGGATCAGGGATAAGTGAGATGCAGAAAAGATTAGGAATGTGGATACTCACTTGCTGGCATCTGTTTGAATACTTAGAGTGCAGAAGGAGGCCATTCGGCCCATCAAGTATTCACTGACCCTCCAAAAGAGCACCCTACATTGGTCCACTCCCTCACCCTATCCCCGTAACCCCACATAACCTGCACATCTCTGGACATTAAAGAGCAATTTTTGCATGGCCACTACTCCTAACCTGCACGTCTTTAGATTGTGGGAGGAAACTGGAGCACCCGGAGGAAACCCAAGCAGACATGGGGAGAAAGTATAAATTCCACATAGATAGTCACCCAAGGTCGGAATTCAATCTGGGTACCTGGCGCTCTGAGGCAGCAGTGCTAACCCTATGCCACCATGGTGGCACACCACGTGACATACCTCCATCATCATTCACTCCAGCCCTGCTGTTGGTGATGCCCTCAGTGATGCCCATCCTCATTTGGGCAACATTGTCTCCTCCAGTGGGTTAAAACATGCTGGTGGACTTACATTTCAGATTATTGCCTGCTGTCTCCTTTTATGTGTTACCTTCTCCTGCAAGCAGAGGGAAGTGTAGCCCTGTGTGTTGTGCAATAAGTTTCCTACCTGGCTATCATGGTTGAATGGTTGCTAATTTGTGTGAGTTACAGGTACAAGGTTTGCCAAGGGTGCTTAGGTTTGTGAGGGTGAGGTGAAGCACAGATTATGAATCCTTATTAATAGAGATTGTTGGTCGATGGGTGATGAGGGTACAGTGAATTGAGCAGTGGATGAAGCCAGTAGTGTAGCTGGTAGGATATGAGATTTGACGATAAATTAATTGTCCCCGAGAACTCAATGTTTCCACACCCTATCCCAGGAGTAGCGAAACCGACAGTAACTCTCAGATTTCTTAATAGATCATTTTCCCCGATTTCATCGGCATTTCATTACTTTCATTATTTTCTCCTCAGTTCATTATTAAAATGTTGCGAATGTAACAAACCAAATTTAAAAATATCTTGCTGCTGTTTTTTATTGAACCATTTCTATTTGACGGATTAACATTAAAGTTGGGGTTGTCCATGTGGCAGAGCTCCAGCAGAAATTCTGCTGATTGCTTTTGCTTACATGTATAGTGAGTGTCCAGTTTGTGGGAGCAAGTTGACTGATGTCTTCTGTTAGAACAGGAACAGAAGCAACTTTCCAGGACAGTGAAAGGAGTTTGGTCCCGAATTACTGGAACTGTCTCGACATTTTAACCTCTATTCTATCTCGTGTACCTGATGGCATGCCGGCTGTTGCTGGATTTACTCCTGCCAATTTTACACTTCAACAGAATTGGAAAATCAGGTGGTGTGTAAGTTGCACATCCGACCAATATCTGTTCCATTTCTTTCTGGTTGCATAAAGTTAAAATCAAGGGTGGAATTTTACCAAAATTGCAGAGTGCTAGAATAGACGAGAAAAGGTGTGTGGAACTCGGCAGCTTCACGGACGCCTCATTAAACAACATTCTGTACAATTTCAAAGTGCTGGCGAGGATATCACGGCCAGCTGGGTGTGCAGGGCCTAAACATGCCGGCAAAGGCAGAATTCTGAGATTGGATGCCCTTTAAAAAGTCATATTAAAGATTCCCCGCCCCCTCCATGGAGATCAGGGCATGCCTGCAAGGAGATTGGGACCCCCTCTCAAGGAGATTGGCACTCCTGACTGACAAGGACAACACCCCCATCCCCCACTCGCAGAAGGGAAAGTACCCCACATCAGGCAATGATTGGGGCACGCCCCCCCAACCCCTACCCCATGCAAGCATCAGGGTGACCTGACCCACCTCCCCACACCCATCCCACAGTCTCTGCCCCACCCCCCACCCCAATGCATGCACAATCCCACGCCAACAACCATTGGGCACACATAAGGGGAAACCCACCAATGGGGTCCCCAAAGAACCCAACCCTGACACTGCCAACCTAGCACTGCCCCCAGCACCCTGGCAGTGCCAAACTAGCAGTGCCAGGGGACAGTGTCAGGCACCCCCAGGGCTATACAAATAAAAATTTATTTTCATGCTGTGAGAGCTTTCTGAGGTGTGGAGCGATTGGAATAGTTTTTGAAGGATTTTGTAATCAGATAATATTCTCGCTGGTTAGTTTTATATGTTATTGGGAGGCTCCAAATGTGTATCGAGTAAGAAACGATCAGTCAGTGATGACTTTTGTTGCTTTCTGCTGTTAAGTATGTGTATGGTGTAATGGAGATGTGAAAATAGGCCTTGTCCCATGTTATTGTTTCTTAATAGACTCATAAGTACGAAAGGGCAGGAAGGAAAAAGTCATTTGGTCACCGAGCTTTCTAACTTTCTGAATCATTTATCGTTAATTTATGATTTACCACCACCTAGTGGCTCGCATAAACAGTTCCCCAATTTATTTTGTCAAGTTCCTGAATGAGAGTTCACCAAGTACATTCAGTCAGTTTGTAGATAAATACATAAATATTTTTGAAGTACACTTTTGAAATGGCAGTTTGCCAGTTCATGCCAAAGTTGTGAAACATTCATTCCTCATCCTTTACATTTTTACGTGACAGTCCTTGAGTCAGCTTTTTGTATTGGATATCAAATTAGCTGAATATCTGCTGTTCCTGCTTTGAATTTCTGCAATTTATTTCATCCCTTCGAAAGTTATTTCAATTCCCTTTGACAGTTCCTCATTTTAATCAGCCTTATTATCTATAATGTGGAAATGCCGGCGTTGGACTGGGGTGAGCACAGTACGAAGTCTTACAACACCAGGTTAAAGTCCAACAGGTTTGTTTCGATGTCACCAGCTTTCGGAGAGCTGCTCCTTCCTCAGGTGAATGAAGAGGTAAGTTCCTCAATTCAACCACCATCCCCCCGAGCCTATAACCTACGAGACGCCCATTACCCACCTGGACCCCTACCCACCACCCCTGGAGTCTTCATCTATCCCCTTCCAGGAAACAATGTGGTAGCCCTTCAACTGCGAAGAGGTCACATACCTCTTCATTCACCTGAGGAAGGAGCAGCGCTCCGAAAGCTAGTGACATCGAAACAAACCTGTTGGACTTTAACCGGGTGTTGTAAGACTTCGTACTGTTATTATCTATAGTACAATTTTCCAGGGTATCGAGAGAAACTACAGAGATTGGGGATTATGTGGTTTGGGACAAGGACAAGACAGACTCGGGAGGTTTTGTAAAACAGAGGTGCAAATCAGAACCCTATAGAATTGGCAGATGGCGAGGACAGAGCGAAGGGATGAAGGAACAGTCAGGAAATACTAAGAGCCAATGGGGAATTATTGTATAATGCACAGAGATGATGAAGACTTGAGCTTGGTAGATCAGAGGAATAGAGCCACAGCTTGGCTAATAGATCAGAGAAAGAGCCAATTCCTAGCCAGCAGATCAGATCGGCTTAGTCGACAGCCACTAGGACAAAGCTGAGAAATTATGAGGGCAGGGATAAGTCAGGGGACAAAGCAAGCATAGTGCGGGATCAAATCTGTGGCTTCAGTTGCATATCAGAGGGAAGAACTGGACAGTCAAAGGCCAGAGTTAATATAATCGTTATCCAAAGATGGCTAGTGCTGCAACCAGTGGAATAATAAGACAAACAAATAGCAGGGAAATCAAGAAATGAGCAAATGGACAAATAAAATAACATGAAATACAGAAAGGTGCTTTGCAAAAATGTTAGACAGAATCAGAAAGCCAAAGAGTAAAGAGAAATTAAATTTTAATACAGATTGAAAAGATAACGAGACAAAAGTGGAAGAAATGATAGGAATGGACCAAGAAAGTAGGCAGCAAGGGACGGTTTTCTCCAATTTTGAGACGAAGTGTATGGTGGGTGGCTCTGGCAGTGCCTGTCCCACCAATCAGGAGAGCAGGATCCTGTGCCAGATTCTGTGCTTGGAACATATTTAATTATGCCCAGGTAAGTTCCTCTCCGACTTTCCTCCTGGAGTGGCAGGTGATTCGCCCGCCCGCCCTCAGCTGGCAGGTTTGAAGGTCTCGGCGCCATATTTAAATACCAGTCCAGCACACTCATATCACTCTCTCCAGCCCACCCGTCTTTACCAGACCGTGCAGGATGTCAGCAACCCAGAGGGAAAAGGCTAGCATCCTCTAGAGTAAGTTCCTCAATTCAACCACCATCCCCCCGAGCCTATAACCTACGAGACGCCCATTTCCCACCTGGACCCCTACCCACCACCCCTGGAGTCTTCATCTATCCCCTTCCAGGAAACAATGTGGTAGCCCTTCAATTGCCATGCTCATAGGATTTTATTGCTGGCTTGTCAGGGTCCAACTTCCCTCAGCCTGCCGTCCATTGTTTCTTTTCTTCACTACCTCGTTGCCCCGTTGTCTACCATCGTGAGCCCTTACCCTGCACCACACACCCTCCTTGCACTGCCCTCTTTGCACATTGATCCCCCCCTTGACTTGGTCAGGCCACTCGCTCCCCCGCTAACCTAACCTCGCACGCAACCCCTGGTTGAACTTCAGACCGATGGCTGCGTGAGTCCCACAGCACAGTGCAGACCAGACAGACATTGTTGGGTGGGCACCAGCGGGGAAGAGACCCCTGTACTCCCCAACCTCAAACACAATACTAAACCAAGCCGGTGACACAGGCGGGTCCATGGGTCCAGCAGCATGGTGCTGTCCATAAAGATCTCCTCGACATGGAGATGGAGACAGGGAGCAGCCTGCCCCACAGAGTGGTGAACAATGCATCAGGAGCAGTGCGGTACTACGGCAGAACAGATTTGTTGTATTCATCTTGAAGTCTCTGGCGAACTGAAGGTTGTCTTGGGTATACCACTCTTTAGCAATTGGGTTTGACACTGAAATGATCTCCCACTGGTGTGCCGCAAGGTTGGAAGACCTGACAGGACATGGGACAGCTTTTTAGTGAGCAGTCCCCCTGAGATGCAAATCAACGCCATCTACCGATCCACCATTAACCCACCAGTGGGAGAATTGTGACATAGTTTTACACTGGCGGGTTTCTGACTTTTTGCTCTCACCAGATTTTCTGCACCGGCCTGCACCAAACCCACCTCAGGTGGGTTGAGAGAATTCTGCCCAAGGTCAACAATCAGGTGGAACAAGATCTAAAGGAAAGAGGGTTTTTAAGTGCATGTTTTTCATTACAGAAACTAATAGATCCACTTTAAACATGACTTTATATAGGCTAGAGTTAGTCATCCTTGTTAAATAATTAACTAAAGTTTAAAAGGTTTCTGTGTCGTTGAGTAATATGCCACATGAATGATTTTTGTGTCATTAAAGTTTCAGCAGCATTGGAGTGGGAGCTACTACGGATTCAACCAGAAGACACAGTGTAAGGAGTGTACCATCAGATGGAGGTTGTTCCATAGAGTATTCCATATCTACTGTGGATCTAAAATACTTTAAATTGAACTGGATGGACCTCATTCAGCAAAACAAAGAGAAATGGAAAGAATTGGCAATTCAAGGTGTGTGGAGATGATTTTTATTTTGTGTCTAATCATTCTGTCCACACAAACACAACCCTTTTAAAGTATCAGATTGCTATCCCAGCAAATCATGCCCTTTAGATTCATACCATAGAATCCCTACAGTGCAGAAGGAGGCCATTCGGTCCATCATCCACGCTCAGAAAAAGCACTCTACCTAGGCCCGGTCCCTCGCCCTATCCCTGTAACCCCACGGATTAATTATGGCCAATCCATCTAACCTGAACATCGCTGGACACTCCGGGACAATTCAGCTTGGCCAAACCGTCTAAGCTGCACATCGCTGGACACTAAGGGACGATTTTAGACCAGAAGCCCAGAAGACATAGGAGCGGAAGTAAGGCCATTCGGCCCATCGAGTTCACTCCACCATTCAATCATGGCTGATTTCAACTACATTTACCCGCTCTCTCTCCATAGCCCTTAATTCCTCGAGAAATCAAGAATTTATCAACTTCTGTCTTAAAGACACTAAACATCCCGGCCTCCACCGCCCTCTGTGGCAATGAATTCCACAGATCCACCACTCTCTGGCTGAAGACATTTCTCCTCATCTCTGTTCTAAAGTGACTCCCTTTTATTCTAAGGTTGTGCCCCCGGGTCCTAATCTCCCCTGCTAATGGAAAGAACTTCCCTATGTCCACCCTATCTAAGCCATTCATTATCTTGTAAGTTTCTATTAGATCTACCCTCAACCTCCTAAACTCCAATGAATATAATCCCAGGATCCACCGACGTTCATCGTATGTTAGGCCTACCATTCCTGGGATCATCCGTGTGAATCTCCACTGGACCCGCTCCAGTGCCAGTATGTCCTTCCTGAGGTGTGGGGCCCAAAATTGCATGGTGAATCCACCTAATTTGCACATCTTTGGGTCATAGGAGGAAACTGGAGCACACAGAGAAAACCCACGTAGACACGGGGAGAACTTGCAAACTCCACACAGTCACCCAAGGCTAGAATTGAACCCGGGACCCTGGCGCTGTGAGGCAGCAGTGCTAACCACTGTGCCACCATGCTATACGAACATCCAGTCCCCTAGATACCCCATAATAATCTTTGAAGATACTATTGTTACCTTTAACTATGTTGAAGGATATTTGCTTTATCAATTTATTTTCCTCACCTGAGGGTGGCTGATTCTTGCTAGGGTAAAATTCCAAAAGTGTCAGCTTCCCTTCACTACATGGTCACATATGCTTTTTAGGGGGACTTAGAGAGCAAATACCAGCAGACTGAGCAAGGAGAGTATCACAATTGAACTCAACACTGTCCTCACCTGAAGTCCACACAAAGGCCCTCGCTAGCAGGGGTCATGCTTGCTGCTTAGAGTCTAAAAGGAGCTGACAATTACTTCTTCTCCATTTTGCATCATTACACAAGACACACTTTGCCCCTGTTGAGCCAATGGCAATATCCCAAATGTCATCCCAACCAGAGACCTCAGAGCAAACTTTCTTATCAGTTTAGATAATCAGACAAGCTAGTTACCCACCAAACCATTGGGAGACACTTGAGAGAGGATCTTACAAGTCAGCTGAAATAGCTAACTGAAACTAAACAGTACACAGCTCCTGCATCACTGCAAGTGACTACACGCTGCCTTCATTTGATTGCTTAATAGTTTGTTAATCATTAAAAGCAAACCACAAATGAGCTGTGTCTAGCAGCAAAGGAGACATTTTGTTCAGTACTTCAGGTCAGCGGATCTTGAAAGCCCTGATATATATTTAATTTGTGTGGAGTTTCAATTCGGTGTTTTATTAAATCCTAATGTGTTGGTTGATTTTAATTTCCTTGACACTAGTTTATGGGATCCCATGAGTGAGTGACTGGTTTGGTCATGATACATCAAAGTTATTGCTTAATTTTCCTGGAATAACCCCTAAATCAGTGGGTGATGTGATGACGTATGTCAGATTATTATTTAACTAGGTATTATTAAGTCTCTGACAATAAGTGACTAAAATTGCCAACAGGATGGCACAGAATCTAAACACTGAGCTGTTGTTAGAGTGCATTGCCTGGCCGACTGTGTGAGGCTGTGCCCATTTTGACAGCTGGGCAATACATAATGGGCACCAAGGTATTGTCCTTGTGCAGCTTTCCACTGATAACATTTGATGGCTCAGAAGCTGACCTATCTCAAAAAGTTTCTGATGCTATTCTTATGACTATTTCAAGCTATTGTCGAACCCTCAGTCAATTGCCAATTGGATTGAATCTCTTAATTCAGTAAGTTGGTTGACTTAGAGGGACTTGATCCTAATAACAAGACATCCATTTCCTGCCTTTAATATACTCTTCTGGTGACTTAAAAAGCAAATGCAGTCTAAAGGGGCTGGTTTAGCACACTGGGCTAAATCGCTGGCTTTGAAAGCAGACCAAAGCAGGCCAGCAGCCGGTTCAATTGCCGTACCAGCCTCCCCGAATAGGCGCCGGAATGTGGCGACTAGGGGCTTTTCACAGTAATTTCATTTGAAGCCTACTTGTGACAATAAGGGATTTTTCATTTCATAGGATAAAAAAAAGATAAACTTAATGAAAGTCAACATTGCACTAGGTCTGGATTCAATAGTTGATAGGAAGAACTGATATTTATAGTTAATATTCCACAGTATATGAGGAAGGCTAGACTTTCAGATTTTCTGTCAAAAACATTGACCACTCGCTCCTGCCAATCCAGCCCTAGCCTATCTAACCTGGCCCAATACATGGGGAAATGTTCTATTCCCTAGAATTAACATCCCTCAACTTGATGAATACAAAATTCCCATAAAATAAACAGATAGAAAACCTTCTAATTTCTATTGCTAGTTTTCCAAGAGGAAGCTGTGTAATAATTTAGTAAATGAAAATACAGAGATGAGGAAATTGGCCTTGAATTGAAAACTGGCACAAAGCAGGCAGCATGTTAACAATGTATCCTGGAAGCTGAAGCTCGACGGAAATTAGGCTTTAGGCTTTATCTAAATAATATTCGCAAGCTGTGGATACTGGCATTCGAATGCTGTTGATCAACTCAGCTCTGTTATGAACTAAAGATAGGCTGGGGTTAAAAACCAAATGAGAGAGGGGTTGATACAAGCTGACATTGTCCCACAGTATTGCAATGGAAGTAGGAGGAGTACCACGGCTCTGCAAGATTCCACATTAGGATGAGTAAAAACAAACAAAAATAAACAACATCAGTACCTGCAATGGTTCCTTTAAGGATCACTGGTTAGGCCACTGTAGATTCAGGAGAACTGAATAGATCATGTGCAGTGAATTTTCTGCACAGTTTTTTGCCAGACATAGAAACAGATCCCAGAACCCTGACAGAGCAGAAGGAGGCCATTTGGCCCATCAAGTCTGCACCAACCCTCCGAAAGACCATCCGGCCTAGGCCCACTCCGGCCTACCCGCGTAACCCCATCTAATCTTTGGATACTAAGGGGAAATTTAGCATGGCCAATCCACCTGACTTGCACATCTTTGGGCTGTGGGAAGGAATTGGATCACCTGGAGGAAACCCACGCAGACATGGGAAGAATATGCAAACTCCACACAGATAGTCACCCAAGGCCGGAATTGAACCCGGGTTCCTGGTGCGATGAAGCAGCAGTGCTAACCACTGTGCCACCCAAAATAGTACAGTGCTCAACTAGAGCTTCAACCTAGAGTTTTGCAATCAAGTCCTGCAGTAGGATTTGAACCCACAATCTTTTGAGTTAGAGATCAGCATGCCACCACTGAGTCACCACATAATAGGCTTGTTATCAATGTCCTAAATCAATTGATAGGCCCCTGGTTTGTATTTTTTGAAGGAGCCTAAAGCCAGTTTCATGCAGATGCCTTGGACATTCAAATGTCACCGGCTGTCAGGTGGGTAGCTGGGACACTTCTGGCAGGGAGATAGTGCGTGGGAGCTCGCATTCAGAAGTTGGACCCCACCCCTACTTCAATTTAATTTGCCCAGAAATCAGGCCTCATGTCGACCAGAGTGCATTATTTGCTGAATTTTGAGATTCCCCAAGTAAACCAACATCTTTTTGTCTAGTCTTGTTCATTCCTGTATTGCATTATGTTCTTTTTGCGAGCTGTTGCTCTACTCTCCCAGGGCTGTGATACCTATGAATCCAAATTTGAACCCCAGGTTACAGTGAACTGATTGTAACAATAAACATTTGTTGAAGGAATGAGAGGGCATTATTCAGAGCACCAGAAGACTAAAACAGAGCTTTATTGATGTGAACAATCTCCACTCTAATTATACAAATTATAAAGTGTAAATGTGGCTATGCTTCCTGATAATTGATTTGGAGAGATGAAGAGCAAGATTTGGGATTACAGGAATGATCAACTTAGTGAGGTGTTTGGTTCATGAGTGGTCATATTGGTGGGGTATTATTCCAGTTGAAATTATTGATTTAGCATCAGAACTTTAAAAATAGTTGATGTGGCTATTGTAATAAATATTCCCTTTTTCCTTCTGTAAACCATTTTTGCAAAATGCAGAAGAAAGAACAAGGCAAGATACAGAAGAAAACAAGAGTGATGACGATAGTGTCGAGGAACCAAATCGTGTAGCAGTGACTGACAACATTAATAGAGAACATGATGGACAATTCTTGGACAAAAACACTTCTCCGTCTAAGACACCTGACACCCAGCATTCAACAGGCCGACCAGCTGCCAGTAGTCCTACCCTGCAAAAACATCTTCACACCATCAGCTCTGATTCCACTGTTTGGGAAAATGATTCCAACCGAGCAGAGACTCTGAATCAACACAGAGCATCATGGAATGGTAACTCCCATTCACTGATTAGGTAGACAAATTTTAGGAAAAATACATAAATTATCATTCAGCGGAAAGTTAGACATGGCTGTTGTTTTCAATGTCAGGGATCAGTATCTTCTGCTTGGTTCCTGATGGCCTTAGGGACAAAAGATGAAGATTAAAGGGATTAACATAAGGATGTTAAAACCGGGATGCAATCGCATATTTACGTATTTTCCTTTCCCTTGCTCGCATCAGATAGTGCATTAATATATATGCAGTGGGCAACAATTCTCAGAAGTAACAGGATATGAGAAATGGTTTTATTCATGCCTTACCAAGTATGTCAACATAGAAAACAATTAACAGGTTTCTGGGAATGGCTGTGGTAATATTGATATGATATTTGCTATTTATTCAGTAAGATTGTGGCAGTTGGCATGACATAATGATTTCCTGAAACATTGTTGAGGGCCATAAATAATGCTCTTGTCTGATTTGGCAATTTAAGTGAACTTCCTCCAATTTAGTATGGTGTATTTATGCTTGCATTGTAATTACCAAAATCAAATTGTGTGATTGTTTTGCTGAATTTCTCCATTCTGTCTGTAAGTGAGATCCTGACCTCCCTAGTTGTGATTCACTGCTTTAACAGCCCTATGACCTTTTCATCATTTGGCTCCTACGTCGTTCAAGCCGAATTCAAAAGATATTTCAACAGTATCTTGCTCTCCTCAACACGCTGGATCTGGTGTGAACAGTAACGTTAGACTTTAGCTATTTGCTTTAACTTGCCTGTTGCTCCCATCCATTATCATCCATTTATTTCTCCTCTGTTATGGAGATACATGCATCCAATTTTAACAGCTTTAGGCAGATGGCCGTTGGTGCGAGTTGGAAATTCACCCAGTGCTCTAAAAGATGGCTTGGGCTAATTTAACACGCAGATCCAACTTAAATCCCCCAAGGCAACATCCCAGGCAGGATATCAGTCGGAAAAAGTGGAAAATCGCATGACCTGGAGCCTGCCCACTGACCACCAATGTTGCCCTGTAAATGGCATGCAGTTGGAAAGGAGAGAGGGGATCTATGGCCAAGAAGGCCTGAGCTAACTCTGTGGGAGCCAAAGGGCAACAACACATCAGAATCCTGCAAGGAAACTAAAAAGCCTGACTTGTTTTAACTTTTTCCGGCCCTGGATCATCAGACCCACTTTCTTTGCCTGGGGGTTGAGCTACTGTAGCGTCCCAGTCAAGCTGCTAAGCAATTACTTAACTGATGTATGTGGCCCATTATTTTCAATGCAGGCATCATTAATATTTTTAAATATTCTTCAGCCATGTAAATGCATTATTTATCACAGAACACGTCCTATGTGATACTTTTCAAGCTGCTACGCGGCCACATGCCAGTGCATCTTAGCGGGAGTATTGCCACTCAGTTAAAATTGAAGTTCGGTCCCAATGAGGTCATCACAATTAAATATTAAAAAAGGATCTTCTGACATTAGGTGGGTTTCCTTGTTGCCTGCTTAACTAATTCTCAGTGGCTTCAAGGTGGGGAAGTAGGTGGCATGTTTTTAACTGGCCACCCACCAAACTGGTTGAACTAAAATTGCTCCACATGTGTAACTTTTTTAAAAATACTTTTATTCCAAAAGAATTCAAATTATAAAACAATCTAATAGAATACAAACAATTTGTTATTTTTTAATAAAATAATAATAATCCCAACTCCCCCCCCCCCCCCCCCCCTTTCCAACCGACCCCCAGTTGCTGGTCATGAAGTCCTTAAAGAAGGTGATGAATGTCTTCCGCCTGGAATAGAATGCTTCCTCTGACCCACTAATGGCAAACTTAATCTTTTCCGGTCTCTAAAGCTCTGATACGTTACTCAACCACGCTGAGGCTTTAGGCGGGGCCGACAATCTCCATCCAAGTAGGACTCGTCTCCGGGCTATCAGAGAGGCAAAGGCCAGGACATTAGTCTTCCTCCCCTCCAGGAGCACCGGCGAGTGCGACACCCCAAAGACGCCACCAATGGGCATGGTTCCAGCCTGACCCCCACGATCTCTGACGTAATCTCAAATAAGGAGAGCCAAAACTCAGATAACTTAGAGCCGGACCAGAACATGTGTGAATGGTTCGCCAGCCACCCCAGACAATGCTCACACTTGTCCTCTATTCTGGGGAAGAAGTCATTCATGGACACTCTAGTCAAGGGCGCTCTGTGAATTACCTTAAATTGTATCAGGCTCAGCCTGGCACATGACAAGGTGGAATTCACCCTGTGCAAGGTCTTGTTCCACATCCCTCCAACCAGCCCCAGGCCCAATTCCACCTCCCACTTCCCCTTTACTTCCAACGGTGCTCTCTCTGTCTCCAATAACCCAATATCAGATATCGTCCCCATCTCATCTCGAGATAGCATCCTCTCCATAAATGTAGGTTCCAGTAACCAAGGGAACGAAGACAATTCCTTATGAAAAAGTTTTGCACCTGCAAATACCTGAATGTACTTGTCCTTCGGGAGTTGAAATTTCTCCACATTTCCTCCGGTCCCACAAACCTACCCTCTACAAACAAATCCCAAAAAAGAGCCTCTCGACCCTCTCCTCTTCCAAATCTTATACGCTGCATCCATCCTGGACGGCACAAATCTATAGTTCAATTGATTAGTAACAGTAATGATATTGCTCCCAATTTAAAATGCTGCCTAAATTGGTTCCAAATTCTTAGAGACGCCACCACTACTGGGATCGTAAAGAAACTGGCCGGAGAGAATGGGGGGTGGGGGGGGAGCCATAACCAAACCTACATAGGAAGCGTCCTCGATCTGCCCCCACTTCAGCCTTGGCTCCTTCATCCACCTCCACACTTTCTCGATGTTCGCCACCCAGAAATAGTCCACCAGATTGCCACTCCCTCTGCAGGAAAGCTCTTTGAATCCTGGGAGTCTTACCCTCCCAGACAAATGCCGAGGTTAATTTATCAACCCGAATGATAAAAGATTTAGGGAGGAAGATCAGAACACAAATAAGAACCTCGGTTTTAACTGTCTGCACTCTCCCTGCTAGGGACAACAGAAGGAAATCCCACCTCCCATGTGTGTAACTTAACGTGCTTTTCATTGCATTGTGTAGCTATTTTCAAGATGTGTATTTTTTAATACATTTTCACCTCCTCAATGAGATGCTCTTTGTATGTCAAAGAAAGAAAGATTTGTCTTTATATAGTACCTCTCGCAACCACAATATATTTCATAGTGTTTTACACCCAATTAAGTACTTTTTTCCTGTATTCGCTGTTATAATTTAGAAAATGCAGCAGCCAATTTGCACACAAGTTCCTATAAACAGCACTGAAATGTTACTAAATCACCTGTTTTGGATATTGATTGAGGGATGAATATTGGCCATTGTACCGTCTACAAGATAAACTGTAGCAACTCACCATGGCTCCTTTGACAGCACCTTCCATAACCGTGAGCAGTATCACATGGAAGCACAAGGGCAGCAGACGAATGGAAACATCACCACCTGCAAGTTCCCTCCCAGTCACACACCATCCTAACATTGGAACTATATTGCTGTTCCTTCCAGTCCTACATCAAAACCTCGAGGCTCCTAACTACACTGAGGTGTACCTCCACCGCATGGACTGCAGTGGTTTAAGAAGGTAACTCACCATCACCTTCGCAAGGGCAATTGATGATATGTGGTAAATGCTGGCCTTGCTAGCGATATCACATCCCAAGAACAAATAAATAAAAGGACACCAGGGGAACTTGTTCTGATGACAGAATAACTCCAGCGGAGGCCAGGCTCGGCAAAACTAAGGTTTATTCTTGTTTGCCATGATGTACAACACTATCTCCCTAGCCTGGAACCATCGGGAACTCTGGCATAGGTCTGGATCACAGTATTTAAGGTCCCACTGATGAGCCTCTTTGGGAGGGCCTCCGCCCGCTAAATACAGGAATTTGTGCTCCATGAATCCCATGGGGAGATCAATTGATAATCGCCTGTAGGGACATGGGGGTTATACTACACCTCTCCCCCTAAGTCTGTTTCACTCCTGTCACTCCCATGATGATGAGCATGTTGAGGCCTCTTTCACCTTTGTGTGCCTCAAGTCCATGGCAGATGGAGCCGGATCGGGGGGGGGGGGGGGGGGGGTGAAGCAAACAGGTGACCTTTGTTTCCTCAAGGAGCGCCTTACTGCCATTGATGCAAGTTCATCATCAGTACTGACCACCGGGGGTAGACCAGTTTCTTTGGCCTCCTGAGCCTTCACTGTCAGGGGAAACGGCCCTACGATTCCCCGTCGACTGTAGCCCGACGCAGAAGACAAGCGCGACTGGGATTTGAGACTTGGATTCAACTGGAGCAGGCTGCATACCCTAAAGGTGGTCCAGGTGCTTTTTAAGGACTTTTTCTTGGACATCACCTTTATTGGAGACAGGTCCCACCTCCTCTAATACAGCTCCAGGAACCAACTGAAGCTCGTCCCTGACGTTTCACGAATGTACAGCATCTCCCGACTTAAATGCTCTCTCCGGTCTCATGTCATCCTCATTTCTGTTCTGATTCTCCTGTTTAGACTCCACATTTCCCACCAAATTGGGAAATAGCATCAATAGTTCAGCAGGGGCGACTCCCATCATGGTATGGGGTGCGGTGCAATAATCAAACAGAAATTGAGCCACCCTTGTCTCCATGGATCCAGTTGGTTGTTTCTTCATCCTGTTTTTGGAGGTCTGTAACGCCCACCCAGCCAGACCATTGGACGGTGGGTGGTAGAGCACCATCCCAATGTGTTTGATGCCATTTCACCTCAGGGGCACCTGGAATTCACCACTAGTAAAGGCAGTCGGAAACTAGGATCTCCGATATGTCATGAATACAAAAGCTCTGCTGAAGTTTTCATGCCGTCAGAGGGGTATCCTTGTATCCTGTGTTCAAGCCTTAATCTGTTTTGCAGATAGCGGTAAGGTTTCTAAAGGTTTTAAGGCCATGGTGACCTCTTCCAAATGGGCCAGACTTGTGGACAGCACGAGGTAACTCCAGGCGCCTGTATTGGCTATTCGTGCCCCAACGGCGGTGCTCGAGAGAGTATTCATTAGCTGCCATTAACAAGGCCCAATGTTGGATCCGGGGCGAAGCAAGGGAAGGAATTGCTGTATCCTCTTTGAAAAAGAGAAGGCGGTGGAGTAGTGGTATTATCACTGGACTAGTAATCCAGAGACCCAGAGTATTCTGGGGTCCCAGGTTCAAATCCGGCCACAGAAGATGGTGAAATTTGAATTCAATACAAAATCTGGAATTAAAAGTCTAATGATGACCATGAAACCATTGTCGATTGTTGTAAAAACCCACCTGGTTCACTAATACCCTTTAGGGAAGGAAATCTGCCATCCTTACCTGGTCTGGCCTACATGTGACTCCAGACCTATAGCAATGTGGTTGACTCTTAACTGCCTCCTCAAGGACACAGTAAGAAGTCTTACAACACCAGGGGCGGGATTCGCCGACCCCCCCGCCGGGTCGGAGAATCGCCGGGAGCTGGCGTGAATCCCGCCCCCAGCCGATTGGCGAATTCTCCGGCACCAGAGATTCGGCGGGGGCGGGAATCGCGCCGGTTGGCGGGGCCCCCCTGGCGATTCTCCGGCCCGGATGGGCCGAAGTCCCGCTGCTGGAATGCCTGTCCCGCCGGCGTGGATTAAACCACCTCTCTCACCGGCGGGATAAGGCGGCGCGGGCGGGCTCCGGGTTTCCTGGGGGGGGCGCGGGGTGATCTGGCCCCGGGGGGTGCCCCCACGGTAGCCTGGCCCGCATTCGGGGCCCACCGATCCACGGGCGGGCCTGTGCCGTGGGGGCACTCTTTTCCTTCCGCCTTCGCCATGGTCTCCACCATGGCGGAGGCGGAAGAGACCCCCTCTACTGCGCATGCGCGGGGATGCCGTAAGTGGCCGCTGACGCTCCCGCGCATGCGCCACCCGGCAATGTCATTTCCGCGCCAGCTGGCGGGGCACCAAAGGCCTTTCCCGCCAGCAGGCGGGGCGGAAATCAGTCGGTCGGCGGACATCGCGCCGCTTACGGAGAATTTTGCCCCAGGTTCAAGTCCAACAGGTTTGTTTCGAATCACTAGCTTTCGGAGCACTGCTCCTTCCTCAGGTGAATGAAGAGGTGGGTTCATTCACCTGAGGAAGGAGCAGTGCTCTGAAAGGCAGTGATTCGAAACAAACCTGTTGGACTGTAACCTCGTGTTGTCAGACTTCTTATTGTGCTCACCCAAGTCCAAGGCCGGCATCTCAACATCCTCAAGGACAATTAGGGATAGGCAATAAATGGTGGCACAGCCGGCAATGCCCACGTCCCATGAAAAAATAAATAAAAAAGGCCCAGCAAAGGCTTGTGGACTGTCACTATCACAAAATGCCAGCCATAGACATACTGGAATTTGTTCACACCAAAACTGCAAAACTCTTCCATTCAATTTGAGAGTAATGCCGCTCTGCATCCCCCAGGATCCTGCAAGCGTAGGTAATAGGTCTTTTCGTGCTATCATCCCAATGGTTCAAGAGGAATGTTTCCACCCCATAAACAGAGGTGTTGCATGTCAGTGTTGGCTCCTTAGAATTGTAATGGGATAGTATCTTTGATGTCAGCAGTTGATGCTTTACTTTTCCGAAGGCTTTTTTAGTAGCAGATGTGGTGATAGCAGCAGAGAGGACAAATTTGGTATGAGTTTCCCATCGTAATTTATCAATCCCAGGAAGGATTTCAGTCCTGTCGTATTTCATGGGGTAGGCGCCTCCTTCATGGCCTTGTCCTTGTCCTCCACAGGGTTAAGCCATTCTTGCCAACTCGGTACTATACATAAGTTACCTAACTCGCCTGAATTACATTTAAGGTGTACTCCTTCATTTAAAAAATGCCTCAAGACCTCCTTCAAGTTTGCTCCATGCTCCTGTTCTGAGACCCTGCAATTAATCCGTCATCCAGATCCAGGTGCACTGCCATCTGGGTAGTCCTTGGAGGATATTCTTCATGATACACTGAAATATGGCACATGCTGATGAGACTCCCAAAAACAGGCACATATATTTGTACAGGCCCTTATGTGTGTTAATCATGATATATTTATATGATGGTTAATCTGGTTCAAGCTGTAGGAAGGCGTGGCTCATGTATATTTTTGTGTAGGTCTGGCAGACAAATCCTCTATGTGAGGCGTGGGGTACCGGTTTTGAGACCCTGTTGACTGTGAGTTTATAATCCTCACAAAGTCAGGTTTCAGGATGGAACAACGGGTGCAGCCCACTCCCAAGAATTTCCAACCACCCAAGCTCAGTCTCCCCATTCTCGAGTAATAAGTATGGGAGTGATCATGCTCTGAAGTATTTTAGTTGGATCAATATAGATCCTGGACCTTGCTCTTTGTATTTTACCAATGTCCGCTTGGAAAACTTCTGGGTATTTAGTAAAAATCTCATGTAATCCTCCACTCTCCAATTAAAACATTTCCAACCAGTCCAATCGGACCTTCTGGAGTCAATTCCTGCTCACGAGACTTGGTCCTGATCCTCGCATGACAATGAGAGGAAGTCAGGCTGACTGCTGTCTGTAGGTTCCCGAGGTTATGGTAGTCTCCATAATTTGTAGAGGTTCCTTGGTATATGTGACTAGTCTGTCTCTGGTATCACTTAGGTTTAAGGGCAGAATACCTGTTAGGAGGTGTTTGAATGTCTGTTCACCAAGACAGAGAAGGCAGCTCCCGTATCTACCTCTATCTCTAACAGGTGACCATTCACAAGTAGCCTTATCCTTATTGGAGTGACTTTGATCTTGATGGATACAGTTCAACTGCATCGTCCCTTCATCTGCAGGCTGGTGTACCTGTAAGGTATGAGCCTGAGTTTGTTTGGGCTTTTTGCTTGGCTTCTTGTTTGGGTGGTATGTATATTGCTGATTCCGGCAGCCTTGCCAAGGTAGTGTCCTTCTGCAGCACTTAGAACAGTCCACTGGCTGACACTTGCATTCCTCCAGAGAGGCTTCTTGGGTATACCTGGGGTTATCTTGTTGTTTCTTCGACTGCCAGGGCATGCCGATGGAATATTGGCCCAATAATGGGCGATGCACTTGGGCGTGTTCACCTGAACTACAAGCTTCTCTACACAAGATCCCTCTCCCCAACCTGGGGACATTGCTGACTGGTGTCCCTTGAAGTTCCTGAGCCCCTTTTCCACAGCGTTCTCCAGGGGCAAGAGTATCTCAGTGACCTTTTTCAGGTCTAGGGTTGGGCTCCGCCAGTAATTTTGTTTGGGTTGTGACATTATTAATCCTACACACCAGTCTATCGCATAGCATCTCGCTTAGGGATGGGATGAATATGCAGTACTCTGCCAATTTCAGTAACCCACTAAGGAATTCCGTAACAGGTTGCCCCAGGGTTCTCCCAGCTGTTTAAACCGGTAATGTTGGACGATGATTGACTACTTTGGGTCATAGTGATTTTGCACTAGTTCTGTGAGCACGTCAAAAGTTTTGGAGACGGGGCTGCTGGGAAAGTTAGGCTTTTTATGATACTAAACAGAGCCCTGCATGCAGCCAGGATGATTATCTTCTGCTTCTCATCCCCTTTAATGCTGTTGGCGCAAAAGAAATAGTGCATGCACTCAACATGCCGGGCCCAGACTTCTACGATTGCATTATATGGCTCGAATTTGCCAAAGAACAGAATTTCCAGGGGGATTTCTCTCACCAGAGTTGTTTTCTTTATTTTAAAGGCTACCTGGAATCTCGTTCTTGCTCCTCATCATCAATGTAATAGCTCGAGCAGAGACCAGGCTAGGCAAAACTAAGATTTATTCTTGAACAGAAAAGAAGCTGCAGCCATGGCATACAATATTATTGTCCCAGCCTGGGACTATTGGGAACTTTGGTCCTGGACTGGGTCACAATATTTAAGGTCCCGCTCGTGAGCCCCTATTGGGCGAGCCTCCACCTGCTCAATACAGAAACCCATTACTCCATGAACCTCACAGGCAGATCAATTAATTATCCCCTGTGGCGTTCGTGAAGGTTGTAACAAGATATTTCACCTTAAATACAACTCTGCTATTCTCACCACATATATTGCCAGATCTGCTTAATGTTTCCAGTGTTTTCTGTTTCTACACCAGGTAACTCCCCTGCTGATGTTTGAATAGTTAAAAGGGATAGTTAATATCCACTAGAGGGGAAGATGGACCTCAGTTTAATGTATCATCTGAAAGGAATGACTTTGACATGCAGCACCCTCTCAGTATTACACTAAAGTGTCGACGTCAATGATGTTCAGATCTCTGGAATGAGGCTTGAACGCTCAACTTCTGACTCAAAGGAATGTGTGCAATTTATTTATCCATTTTCAAGTTTTAAAAAAATCTATTTGAAGTCTGTGTGTCCATGTCTCTCACTCTAGACTTTCACCTGTTGTTGCCTCTCTTAACTCTCGTTCACTGTGGAGGCCTGGAACTGTTTTGAAGGGCACAACGCCGGCCACTTCCTGAGCAGCTGGTGTAACATTTAACAGGAAAAGAAACAAATGGGGCATCCCCAGTGTGCATCAGAAGGCTGATGTGACACCAGGACAACTAATTTTGACCATTCTGTTCCTGGCAGAAAATGCATGCATCAATCTGCGGGCAGCATACACAAAGTTGCAAGATGGACTCTGCATTAGTGTTGTTTAAAGGGCCAGTCACTCAATAGATTCAGTTTGAAGAGCGCCTTTTATTACAATGTGTTTGGAAATACTCTGGAGTGTTCTGGAGGTGCTGTAGTGAGTTGGTTGATTTGCCAGAGAATGTTAGTTGCATTCTGACAGGGAAGGCAGCAGATTAGGTGACTGTCCCTGTCCACGTTTAGGCTTCAACAGGTTATACGTAGCAATTGCAGTGCCTCTGGGCCTGCAGCACATTAGGGGGATGGAGAAAAGGCTGGGAAAAGGATAAGCTCTGCGTTTTTCCTTCTGCCAACTTGGATTGCGGAGTCCCAGAAGTTGCCCAAGAGTGACAGGGAGTTGTCTATCAGCTCACCTAATGCATAGACCATAAGACATAGGAGCAGAATTAGGCCACCAGGCCCATCGAGTCTGCTCCACCATTCAATCATGGCTGATATGTTTCTCATCCCCATTCTCCTGCCTTCTCCCCATAACCCTTGATCACCTTATGTAGCGCACAATGACTTACGAGAGAGACGAGTAGAGATGAAGTCGATGAGGCTTTATTAAGCGTGACTTGTTCCCAGCAGTTCAGCAACAGAATGGAGCGGCGGGGAGAAGCACGGGTTCTTATACTCCGCCTTCAGGGCGGAGCCAGGGCTCAACAGCCAACCAGGACCCGGGATCTGTCAGCCAATAGCATCACGGCTTCACAGTCCCACATGACCCCTAATACATACCACCACATTCACCCCTCGTTAAAAATGAACCCGGCGGGGTGGTGGTTCGCATGGTGGTAGGGGTTTACAAGGCTGGTCCTGGGAGGAAATATTTTGGGCATGTCGTTACAATTTTAGCCCTACACTGGGCTATGTACAAGGTTTGTGAAACTATTTACAATATTCGTAAGAAAAAGAACATTTGCGTTACAGTCCAACAACATTCTTGGTGTCACACCGATGCCACGAGTCGAGCGGGCGGTCTGGTCTTCCTCCTCGATCGCCTCAGCCCCGGTGGTGGTGCAGGTGCTTGTTACAGCGTTGTCGTCTCCGGGAGCGTTTCGGTGTTTGTTTCTGTTTCACTCCTGGTCGGACACTGGAGGAGGACCGATCCTCCCAGGAAGGGGGCGGTCGCGGGGTGCGCCGGTGGCAGGGAGGGGATGATTGGTGTCGGGGGGGTGTGTGTGTTGCCGGCGGGCGCCAGGTCTCGCAGGGAGACCGTGTCCTGTCGGCCGTCGGGGTACGCCACGTAGGCGTACTGCGGGTTTGCGTGGAGGAGGTGAACCCTCTCGACCAACGGGTCTGACTTGTGCGCCCGCACATGTTTCCGGAGCAAGATGGGTCCTGGGGCCGCCAGCCAGGTCGGCAGCGACGTTCCGGAGGAGGACTTCCTGGGGAAGACAAGGAGGCGCTCATGAGGCGTTTGGTTAGTGGTGGTACACAGCAGCGACCGGATGGAGTGGAGAGCGTCCGGGAGGACCTCCTGCCACCGGGAAACTGGGATATCCCTGGACCGTAGGGCCAGTAGGACGGTCTTCCAGACGGTGCCATTCTCCCTCTCTACTTGCCCGTTCCCCCGGGGGTTGTAGCTGGTCGTCCTGCTCGAGGCTATACCCTTGCTGAGCAGGAACTGGCGCAGCTAGTCACTCATGAAGGAGGACCCCCTGTCTCTATGGATATATGCGGGGCAACCGAACAGTGTGAATATGGTGCTAAGGGCTTTAATGACTGTGGCCGCTGTCATGTCGGGGCAGGGGATGGCGAAGGGGAAACGGGAGTACTCGTCCACCACGTTCAGGAAGTATGCGTTGCGGTCGGTGGAGGGGAGGGGCCCTTTGAAATCCAGACTGAGGCGTTCAAAGGGACGGGAAGCCTTGATCAGGTGCGCTCTATCCGGCCTGAAAAAGTGCGGTCTGCACTCTGCGCAGATGTGGCAGTTCCTGGTGGACCTCCTCCACAGAGTAGGGGAGGTTGCGGGACTTTATAAAGTGGTAGAACCGAGTGACCCCCGGGTGGCAGAGGTCCTCGTGGAGGGCTTGGAGACGGTCTATTTGTGCGTTGGCACATGTGCCGCGGGATAGGGCATCGGACGGCTCATTCAGCTTCCCGGGACGGTACAAGATCTCGTAGTTGAAGGTGGAGAGCTCGATCCTCCACCTTAAGATCTTGTCATTTTTAATTTTGCACCGCTGTGCAATATCGAACATGAAGGCCACCGACCGTTGGTCAGTGAGGAGAGTGAATCTCCTGCCGGCCAGGTAATGCCTCCAATGTCGCACAGCTTCCACTATGGCTTGGGCTTCCTTTTCCACTGAGGAGTGGCGGATTTCTGAGGCGTGGAGAGTTCGGGAGAAGAAGGCCACTGGTCTGCCCGCTTGGTTAAGGATGGCCGCCAGAGCTACGTTGGAGGCGTCGCTCTCGACCTGGAAGGGGGGAGGGACTCGTCGATGGCGCGCATCGTGGCCTTTGCGATATCCGCTTTGATGTGGCTGAAGGCCTGGCGAGCCTCTGTCGACAGGGGGAAGGTAGTGGTCTGTATTAGCGGGCGGGCCTTGTATGCATACTGGGGGAACCACTGGGCGTAATATGAAAAGTACCCCAGGCAACGTTTCAGGGCTTTGGAGCAGTGGGGGAGGGGAAATTCCATGAGGGGGCGCATGCGTTCGGGGTCGGGGCCTATTATCCCATTGCGCACTACGTATCCCAGGATGGCCAGCCGGTTTGTGCTAAAAACGCACTTTTCCTCGTTGTATGTGAGGTTCAAGGCATTAGCGGTCTGGAGGAATTTTTGGAAGTTGGCGTCGTGGTCCTGCTGATCGTGGCCGCAGATGGTTACATTGTCGAGATACGGGAACGTGGCCTGCCATTCGGTCCATCTCCCGTTGGAAGACCGAGACCCCGTTCGTGACACCAAAAGGGACCCTTAGGAAGTGGTATAGAAGCCCGTCTGCCTCGAAGGCTGTGTACTTGCGGTCACCTGGGCGGATGGGGAGCTGGTGGTAGGCGGACTTGAGGTCCACGGTGGAGAAAGCCTTATATTGGGCAATCCGATTTACCATGTCGGATATGCGGGGGAGAGGGTACGCATCTAGCTGTGTGTACCTGTTGATGGTCTGGCTATAGTCTATGACCATCCTTTGCTTCTCCCCGGTCTTTACTACTACCACCTGTGCTCTCCAGGGACTATTGCTGGCCTGGATTATGCCTTCCTTCAGCAACCGCTGGACTTCAGACCGAATAAATATCCGGTTCCGGAGCAGCTGTACCGTCTGCTCCTAGTGGCGACGGGTTTGCAATCCGGGGTGAGGTTTGCAAACAAGGATGGCGGTTCAACTTTGAGAGTTGCGAGGCCGCAGATAGTGAGTGGGGGTATTGGGCCGCCGAATTGAAACATCAGGCTCTGCAGGTTGCACTGGAAATCTAATCCCAGTAATGTGGGCGCGCAGAGTTGGGGGAAGGATGTAGAGCCTGTAGTTTTTAAATTCCCTCTCTTGCACCGTTAGGTACGCGATGCAGAACCCTTTGATCTCTACGGAGTGGGATCCTGCAGCTAGGGAAATCTTTTGCGTACTTGGATGGATGGTTAAAAAACAGCGTCTTACCGTGTCGGGATGGATGAAAATTTTGGTGCTCCCGGAGTCGATCAGGCATGGTGTCTCGTGTCCGTTGATCAGCACCGTTGTTGTCGTCGTCTGGAGTTTCCGGGGCCGTGACTGATCCAGCGTCACCGAGGCCAGTCGTGGTCGTAGTGTCTCAGTGTCTTCTTCGGACCCCGTGGAGCCGTCGATGCTGGGGTCCTTTGTTGTCATCCAAGATGGCGGTGTCCATGAATCGCACGTGGTCGGGGGTGGACAAAATGGCCACCCCCATGCATCGCACGTGGCTGGGGGGTCACAAGATGGCGGCGCCCATCCGCCCCTCGTGGTGGCCGGGACCCAAAATGGCAGCGCCCACGGGTCGCACATGGGGCGCTGGGGGGGTTGGGGAGCGTTTGGGATGCGCTGGGCTCTTTCTTCTCCGGGGATTGCGGCGACCCCCCGGGACCGGCACACAGCTGCGAAATGGCTCTTTTTGCTGCAGCTCTTGCAAACAGCTGCGCGGGCCAGGCAGCGCTGCCGGGGGTGTTTCGCCTGCCCACAGAAATAGCAGCGGGCCCCCCGGGATGATCTGGCGTCTTAACCGCGCAAGCCTGTGAGGGAGGGGGGGGTGTTTGTCGCGACGGGGGTCCACGGAGCCCAAGGGGCTGCCGCGCGGTCGGGGCCGTAGGCGCGGGCGTTTTGCGAGGCCACATCTAGGGAAGCTGCAATGGCCCGTGCCTCTGAGTGTCCTAGCGACTCTTTTTCTAAAAGTCTTTGGCGGATTTGGGGAGAGTTCATACCTGCCACAAACACATCGCGAATTAACATGTCCGTGTGTTCAGTCGCGTTTACCGGCGGGCAGCTGCAGCCCCGTCCCAAAATTAGCAGCGCGGCGTAGAACTCCTCTAACGATTCTCCGGGACTTTGCCGTCTCGTTGCGAGTTGGTAGCGTGCGTAGACCTGGTTCACGGGGCGAACGTAGATGCTCTTCAGTGCTGCGAACGCCGTCGGGAAATCCTCTGCGTCTTCTATGAGGGGGTAAATTTCCGGGCTTACCCTTGAGTGCAGGACCTGCAGTTTCTGGTCTTCTGTGATCCGGCCGGGGGCCGTTCGGAGGTAGCCTTCGAAACAAGCTTGCCAGTGTTTAAAAACTGCTGCCGAGTTCACTGCGTGGGGGCTGATCCGCAGGCATTCCGGGGCGATCCTGAGCTCCATAGTCCTTTAAGTCACGCTTAATAAATTGTAGCGCACAATGACTTACGAGAGAGACGAGTAGAGATGAAGTCGATGAGGCTTTATTAAGCGTGACTTGTTCCCAGCAGTTCAGCAACAGAATGGAGCGGTGGGGAGAAGCACGGGTTCTTATACTCCGCCTTCAGGGCGGAGCCAGGGCTCAACAGCCAACCAGGACCCGGGATCTGTCAGCCAATAGCATCACGGCTTCACAGTCCCACATGACCCCTAATACATACCACCACACCTTATTTATCAAGAACCTATCTATCTTTGTCTTAAAGACACTCAGTAATTTGGCCTCCACACCCTTCTGCGGCAAAGAGTTCCACAGATTCACCACCCTCTGGCTGAAAAAATTCCTTCTCATCTCTGTTTTAAAGGATCGTCCCTTTTGTCTGAGATTGTGTCCGCTGCTTCTAGTTTTTCCTACAAGTAGAAACATCCTCTCCACGTCCATTCTATCCAGGCTTTGCAGTATCCTGTAAGTTTCAATAAGATCCCCCCTCATCCTTCTAAATTCCAATGCATCTTGCTGTGAATACTCATCAGCACTCTCCTGCTGTCCCTTCGAGGTCCCCATCTGAGCACTCTGCAGCAGAACTTGTCCGAGACCTCACCCTCCAAATACAATCCTTTAAAATAAATGCAGTCCCAGTGTCTTAGCTGATGGCTTTGAATGTCAGTCAGATCAAGTATCAGGAACTCTTCATCAGTGCTGTTGCCCTCTCACTCTCTCTCTCATTTACTCACTCGCTTCCTCCTTGAGCTCCTGTGACTTGATAGGTGGTAGTTCTTTGTGTCTGAAGGCAGGAAATCAGGAGGAGAAGGTTCGGGTGAGAGAAGGGGAGTGGGATGGGAAGCAAGCGGCCCATAGTCACAGAATCAGCAGCTTGTTCATGATGCTAGTAGCAGAACGAGTGTGCCCTGGGAGTAGAGAAGAGACAAAAGGGATGTGGTAGTCGGTATTAGAGGTATTACGGTACCCTGTAATGCTGTAAGACCATTGGTGTAGGAGGTACTGTTTTCAATGGTTAAGCCTGCCTCCTGGTTCCGCCCAGTAAGGCGGAGTATAAGAGCCCGTGTCTCCCCAGCAGCTGCCTTCTGTACCTGCGCTGCTAGGGGAAACATCTAGTGTAATAAAGCCTTCAATTGTCTCCAATCTCGCTTCTGGAGTTATTGATTGAGCATCAATTTATTACACTAGATTTTAAAGAATGGAGCTCCGAATCAAGCCGGAGTGTCTGCAACTCAGCCCCCACACGGCAAAATCAGCGGCAACCTTCAAGCACTGGCTGGCGTGTTTCAATGGATATCTCAGGACGGCCACAATTACACCCACAGAGGACCAGAAAATGCAAGTTCTGCACTCGAGGGGGAGCCCAGAGATCTACACTCTCATCAAGGACGCGGACGATTTCAAGGCCGCAATGAAATGCTGAAAGGACACTATATTCGCCTGTAAACCAGGTCTACGCCCGACATCTACTAGCGATGAGGCGACAAATTCTTGGGGAATCGCTGGAGGAGTTCTACCGTGCGCTCCTGGTGTTGGGGAAGAACTGTAACTGCCCGCAAGTTTCGGCCAGCGACCACACAGAACTTTTGATCCGAGATGCATTTGTTGCAGGTATGCTGTCCTCCCAAATCCACCAGCGATTGGTGGAGGAAGAGATACTAGGCCTCAAGGAGACACGGGCCCTTGCTAGCTCCCTGGATGTGGCCTCCCGAAACACCCACGCTTACGTCCCCGACCGCGCGGCAGCCCCTTGGGCAGAGTCAAACCCCCCACGACCGATTCCGATGCATCCCCATCCCCCCACAAACTTGTGCTGCGAGATTGCCAGGCAACCCCGGGGGGCCCCGCTGCTATTTTTGTGGGCAAGCCAAGCACCCCGACAGTGCTGTCCAGCCCGCTCATCCCTCTGCAAAGAATGCGGCAAAAAGGGCCATTTCATGGCAGTATGCCAGGCCCGGGCGGTCGCTGCGGTCTCCGGAGGCGAATCGGGACCGCCACCACGACCCTCTCCACGGGCCACGTGTGGCCAGCGGGTGTCGTCATCTTCCACCTTCGGGGCCACGTGTGGCCTCCGGGGGCCGCCATCTTGTCTCTCGGACACCATGTGTGATGGATGGGCGCCGCCATCTTGTGCACCCCCAGCCATGTGCGACCAGTGGGCGCCGCCATCTTGGCTGAACTCTCAGGACCCCGACTAGGATGACCACACATCGCCCGAGGAGAACATCCAACTTCTGCCACGACTAGCCTCGGTGACTCTGGACCAGTCTCAGCCCCGAACACTCTTGACTGCAACAACGACCGTGCTCATCAATGGGCATGAAACATCCTGTCTGATCGACTCTGGGAGAAAGGAGAGCTTAATACACCCCAACACGGTAAGGCTCTGTTCTCTCCCCGTTCACCCAGTTAACCAATATATCTCCCTGGATTCCGCCGGGTCTCATTCAGTGGAGATCAAGGGGTTCTGCATAGCGAACCTCACGGTCCAAGGAAGGGAGTTTTAAAATTACCGGCTCTACGTCCTTCCCCACCTCTGCGTTGCCACATTCCTAGGGTTAGATTTTCAATGCAATCTTCAAAGCTTAACCTTTAAATTTGGCGGCCCTATACCGCCCCCCTCACTGTCTGCAGCCTCGCGACCCTCAAGGTCGATTCGCCTTCCCTGTTTGCGAACCTCACCCCGGATTGCAAACCCGTCGCCACCAGGAGCAGACGGTACAGTGCCCAGGACCGGACCTTTATTAGGTCGGAGGTCCAGCGATTACTGAGGGAAGGTGTCATTGAGGCTAGCAACAGTCCCTGGAGAGCTCATGTAGTGGTTGTAAAGACCGGGGAGAAGCATAGGATGGTCATCAATTATAGCCAGACCATCAACAGGTATACGCAGCTTGACGCGTACCCTCTCCCCCACATATCTGATCTGGTCAACAGGATCGCACAATACAAGGTCTTTTCCACGGTGGTTCTAAAGTCCACCTACCACCAGCTCCCCATCTGCCCTAGCGACCGCAAATACACTGCTTTCGAAGCAGATGGGCAGCTCTACCACTTCCTAAGGGTTCCCTTCGGTGTCACGAATGGTGTCTCGGTCTTCCAACGAGAGTTGGACCGAATGGTTGACTGGTACAGTTTGGGGGCCACGTTTCCGTACCTCGATAATGTCATCATCTGCGGCCAGGACCAGCAGGACCACGACACCAACCTCCAAAAATTCCTCCATTCCGCAAAAATCCTTAATCTCACATATAACAAGGATAAATGCGTGTTCAGCATGGACCGTCTAGCCATCCTCAGCTACGTAGTGCATGATGGAGTTATAGGCCCAGACCCTGAACGCATTTGCTTCCTCATGGAGTTCCCCCTCCCTCACTGCTCCAAGGCCCTGAAACGCTGCCTGGGATTTTTCTCTTATTATGCCCAGTGGGTCCCCGGACAAGGCCCGCCCGCTAATCCAATCCACGGTTTTGCCCCTGTCGACAGAGGCCCGCCAGGCCTTCAGCCGCATCAAAGCGGACATTGCAAAGGCCACGATGCACGCCATCGATGAGTCCCTCCCCTTCCAAGTCGAGAGCGACGTGTCCGACGTAGCTCTGGCGGACACCCTCAACCGAGCGGGCAGACCCGTGGCCTTCTTCTCAAGCACCCTCCACACTTCAGAAATCCGCCATTCCTCAGTTGAAAAGGAGGCCCAGGCCATAGTAGAAGCTGTGTGGCATTGGAGGCATTACCTGGCCGGCAGGAGATTCACTCTCCTCACTGACCAATGGTCGGTGGCCTTCATGTTCGATAATGCACAGCGGGGCAAGATAAACAACAACAAGATCTTACGGTGGAGGATTGAACTCTCCACCTACAACTATGAGATCTTATATCGTCCCGGGAAGCTAAACGAGCCTCCTGATGCCCTATCCCGCGGCACCTGTGCCAACGCACAAGTGGACCGCCTCTGAGCCCTCCACGAGAACTTCTGCCACCCGGGGGTCACTCGATTCTTCCATTTCATTAAAACCCACAACCTGTCCTACTCCATCGAGGAGGTCAGGACAGCCACCAGGAACTGCCAAATCTGCGCGGAGTGCAAACCGCACTTCTGCCGGCCAGAGAAAGCGCACCTGATAAAGGCTTCCTGTCCCTTTGAATGCCTCAGTATGGACTTCAAAGGGCCCCTCCCTTCCACCGACCGCAACACGTACTTCCTGAACGTGATTGACGAGTACTCCCGGTTCCCATTCGCCATTCCCTGCCCCGACATGACCGCAGCCACCGTCATAAAAGCCCTCCACAGTATCTTTACGCTGTTCGGTTTCCCCGCCTACATACACAGCGATAGGGGGTCCTCCTTTATGAGCGACGAACTGCGTCAATTCCTGCTCAGCAAGGGCATTGCCTCGAGCAGGACGACCAGTTACAACCCCCGGGGAAACGGACAGGTAGAGAGGGAGAACGGAACGGTCTGGAAGACCGTCCTACTGGCCCTACAGTCCAGGAATCTCCCTGTCTCCCGCTGGCAGGAGGTCCTGCCGGATGCCCTCCACTCCATCCGGTCACTGCTGTGTACCACGACCAACCAAACACCTCACAAACGTCTCCTTGTCATCCCTAGGAAGTCCTCCTCCGGGACCTCGCTCCCAACCTGGCTGGCAGCTCCTGGACCCATCCTGCTCCACAAACACGTGCGGGCGCACAAGTTGGACCCATTGGTCGAGAGGGTCCACCTCCTCCACGCTAACCCTCAGTACGCCTACATGGCGTACCCCGACGGCCGACAGGATACGATCTCCCTACGGGACCTGGCGCCGGCTGGATCCCCACACACAGCCCCACCACCAATCCCACCCTCCCTCCCACCGGCGCACCCCACAGCTACCCCTTTCCCAGGTGGATCGGTCCTCCCACCGGTCCCGTCTAGGGGTGATGAAGCTGCCGAAGAGGCCGAAGCCACGCTCCCTGAGCCACAGACGCCCGAGCCGGTGGCTGCACCACCAACGAAGCTTCGACGATCGCAGAGGACGACCAGGGCCCCCGATCGACTAATTGCTTCATTCTGAACTGTAAATAAATTTTGTAAATGGATGTGATGTAACGAGGCAAAACCACTTTGTTGTATACCGGGTACCTCCATAACCTTAACCTCTACCACTGTGTAATGCGAGGCCGCCACCACCGCCGGACTCTTTTTTTAACAGGGGGTGAATGTGGTAGTCGGTATTAGAGGTATTACGGTACCCTGTAATGCTGTAAGACCATTGGTGTAGGAGGTACTGTTTTCATTGGTTAAGCCTGCCTGCTGGTTCCGCCCAGTAAGGCGGAGTATAAGAGCCCGTGTCTCCCCAGCAGCTGCCTTCTGTACCTGCGCTGCTGGGGGAAACATGTAGTGTAATAAAGCCTTCAATTGTCTCCAATCTCGCTTCTGGATGTATTGATCGAGCATCAAGGGATATGAACATACCATCATCCTCGATATCCTCAGCAGGGTTGGATGCCATGAGCTCTGTTGCAGCAGGCCCCATGGTGATGAAAACTCTTTCCTTCCTGGAGCTCAGGAGTTTATTTTAGGTAATGAAGCCGGACAAGTGATTGAAGTTATCAGTGGGGATGCATTTTGTAGATAGCGATCGTAACTCCATTAGATTCAAGATTGTTATAGAAAAGGAAAGGATGGGCCTTAGGTCAAAGTTCTAAACTGGGGGAAGGCCAATATTAATACGATCAGACATAATTTGGTCAGAGTGGACTGGGAGCAGACACGTTTAGGTAAATCCATGAACAGAACAGTGGGACACATTCAAGAATGAAATAGGGAAAGTAGAGCGCCAACATATTCCAATCAAAAAAAGGGTGGAACCAAAATATCCAGTGAACCCTGGATATCGAGGGATATAGAGACCTGGATAAGGAGATAAGAGGAGGCTTTCGGTAGATATTGAGGGCTCAAAATAACAGAAGCCCTAGAGGTGAATAGAGGTGCAAGATGGAACTGAAAAATAAAATTAGGAGAGCAAAAAGGGGACATGAAAGGATACTGGCAAGTAAAATAAAGGAAAATCCTAAGTGTTTTTTACAAGTACAGTAAGGCTCAAAAAATAACCTATGAAAGAGTAGGGCCCATTAAGGACCACAGTGGTAATTTGTGTGTGGAGCCGGAGGACTTAGGTAGCATTCTAAATTAATATTTTGTGTCAATGTTCACTTGTGAGAGGGACAGTGTGGGTATAGAAATCAGGGAGAAGTACTGTGATAACATTTATCAGATTAAAATAGATAGAGAGGACGTTCGGAGTGGACTGGCAGGCTTAAACGTTGACAAATCTCCAGTGTCAGATCAAATGTATCCCAAGCTGTTGAGTGAGGATAAGGAGGAAATAGCAGGGGCGCCGCAATAATTTTCAATTCCTCTCTGGCCACAAGAGATGTGCGGGAGGACTGGAGGATAGCCAATGTAATACCATTATTCAAGAAGGGAGGTGGGATAATCCAGAAAACTGCAGACCAATCACTCTAACCGCAATGGTGGGAAACTGATGCGACCATCAATTCACACGAGACGGAAAGTTGGAGTGAACAGTGGTTTTAATCAGCTAGAACTGTGCCTGCCTGCGACTGCTCTGTACTGAGTGCCGCCTACAGGCTGCAGATCTATATACCTCCCTCGAGGGGGCGGAGCCATAGGCGGAGCCCACAAGGGCACCAACATAATACAATGTAATGGAATGCAATACAATGGTGAATGGTAGCAGTAATACATTCACTCCAGAAACTATTGGAAGCAATTCTGAGAGACAGAGTTAATCTGCATTTAAAGAGGCAAGGATTAACCAAGAACAGTCAGCACGGTTTTGTTAAGGGAAGGTCATGCCTGACCAACTTGCTTGAATTTTTCGAAGAGGTGACCAGGTGTGTAGATGAGGGCAATGTATTTGATGTCGTCTACTTGTCTTCAGCAAGGCTGTTGGTAAGGTCCCACATGGAAGACTAATAGCAAAGGTAAAAGCCCATGGGATCGAAGGAAAATTTGGCAGAATTGACTGGGTAGCAGGAAGCAGAGGATTTTGGTTGAGGGGTGTTTTTCTGACTGAAAACCCATGTCCAGGGGTGATCCACAGGGATCAGTGTTGGGCCCCTTGCTCTTTATGATTTAAATAAATGATATAGACATGAATGTAGGAGGGTTGATCAGTAAGTTTGTGGAAGATACAAAAATTGGTGGGATTGCAAATAGTGAGGAGGATAGCTGTAGATTACAGGAGGATGTAAATTGGCTGATCAGTGGCAAATGGAATTCAATCCGGATAAGTGTGAGGTGATGAATTTGGGCAGAACAAAGGAGACAAGGGAATACATGTTGAATGGCAGGAGCCTGGGAAGCAACGAGGATCAGAGAGATCTTGGTGTGCATGTACACTGATCCCTTAAGGTAGCAGAGCAGATGGATACAGTGGTTAAGAAGGCATATGGCATACTTGTCTTTATCAGCTGAGGCATAGAGTTTAAGAGCAGGAAGGTTATGCTGGAATTGTAAAAAAAAAATGTTGGTTAGGTCACAGCTAGAGTAGTGTGTGCAGTTCTGGAATCCACATTATAGGAGGGGTGTGAAAGGATACAGAGGAGATTTACTAGGATGTTGCCTGGGCTTGAGAGTTTTAGCTATGAAGAGAGATTGGATTGACTTGGATTGTTTTCTTCGGAGCACAAGAAACTGAGGGGGGTCATGATTGAGATGTCTAAAATTATGAGGGGCATAGATAGAGAGAAAGAAACATTTCCCCTTGGTGGAAAGAGTAATGAGCAGGGGCATAGATTTAAGGTAAGGATCAGGAGGTTTAGAGGGAATATGAGGAAAATCTTCTTCACCCAGAGGGTGGTGGGAGTCTGGAAATCACTGCCTGAAAGGGTGATAGAGGCAGACACCCTCATTACATTTAAGAAGTATTTAGATGTGCAAATGGGATACCAAGACATACAGGGCTATGGGCCAGGTGCTGGAAAATGAGATTAGAATAGTTAGGTGGTAGCTGTTGACCGGTGCAGACGTGATGGGCTGAAGGGTCTTTTCTGTGCTGTAGACCTCAATGACTCTAAAGCATCCATGCAAAACAACATACCCCCAAAAAACTCCCCACCACGTGCTCTGCGCCCCTCTGTCTGTAAACTTGTCCGGCAATAAAGAGGACAAAATGCCAGTGATTGTGCAGCATTGTGTCTGAGTGACTAGTTTGAGGTATGTGATGGCAGTGAATATTAGGTGTGAGACTGGACAAATTTATAAGCGTGTGAGGGAGAAGTATAATATTTAAATATTAGGTGTGAGTCCTGTGTGCCAGAGAGTGCTGCTGGATGAGTGATGTGGATGTGGTTCATTGAGCAGCCTGTGTGTTTGGTGGTGTGGTTGGTCGGAGATAAAATGTGAAAATGCATTCCCTGACCTAGACTGACCATGTGAGGTCATTAGACTTATTATGGCACTATAGCCAGTTCCTCGGGTCCAGATGTTGTAAATTGACCTGTCTGATCATCTACTCCCACTCCCTCCTTAAGATGTTCCTCTTGGTGCCCCGTGGCATCATTGCATCTCTCCCCGTGCCCAGCTCCACCACCAATACCAAGTGTGTCACACTGGAACATTTCTGCATTCTTCAAATTCCATCATTTAAATTTCACCAAGATTATTCAGTGCTGTTTCCCTTTAAGAGAGACAGCCTTACATACTGAGTCAGCCAGCAGCATGTAGAAGAAGCAGATTGTGAAGTGGGTGCACACAGAATTGTGTGCTGCCCACCTCAGTCAGAACCAACTTGAGCAGGTTACAAATCGTAACCCCTGTGCCTAAAAGCACAAATTCCAAACCCAGATTCCTTCTATGATTCATAAGTGAGTGTAAAGTTATTTGCAAAAATGAAGTTGAAATTACAGTGAGGTTTAGATAATTTATTAAATTTATGTTTAACTTTGGACTAGTTAATCGATTATTCCATAACATAGAGGCAACAATTTGGACAATAATTGTACTTAAAAAAGGTTATATTGACAATTTGTCTATTAATGTATAAGGCTCTTGGATTTTATTAATGTTTTGCCTTTAGTTACTGGACTGTGAATGTCTGTCAGTTATTAAAAAGGTATTGAAGTCAGTCACGTTGCCTACTGAAGGTAGGCATTCATTACCGTTGCTCGTTTTAGTTCTTTCCCATAATTGTTGGATTGAATATTTGGACCATGCCGGATGTTTTTCTCAAACTAGAAGAATATCACAAACAATGAGAATTAAATCATTAAAACTAAGGAGGATAATTTAAGATAAGGTATGAGTGAATGAAGTTATGGTCCTGGGCAACTTGCCATGTTGTTCTCAACAAAGCTGTGTTAAGCTGCTGGAAAGTAGATTAGTCTTCATTCACAGGTAGCAGCTAAGACTCGACTCCTAACATTATTTAATACTTTACTAGTAACAATCCTTATTACAACATCAAAATATTTAAGCGTGGGAAGAGTCCTTTCCATCCAACAAATCTACCCTCATATTTCCCAATCTCTCTCGCTCTCAAAGAATCTACCTAATTGATTTTTCAACCCATTTGTACTGTTTGCTTTCCTTGTTAGCTTATTCCACAGTGCTGCCATCCCTTGGGCAAGAAACTTCTGCCTCAACGTCAGTGATATCCTGTATTAAATGATTCAATGACTCAGCCCTTTTGCTGGAGTAATCTAATACCATGTTGGCTAAGTATTACATTGTGATAGATATGTTCCCTTTTTTGAATTCTTGCTCACTTTTTAAAATGTTTATCCCAATTGAATTGCCTCTGCAACCCACAGGTCGAATTACTTTAAAAAAAACTAACTCTTCTGAATCTGTCTCCAATATTCTACAGGATTGACATTATTGGCTGTGAGAAACCTATTACAAATCGTTCAGAGTGATAACATTTTGAGCAGCACGGTGGCACAGTGGTTAGCACTGCTGCCTCACAGCGCCAGGGACCTGGGTTCAATTCCAGCCTTCGGTGACTGTGTGAAGTTTTCACTTTCTCCCCGTGTCGTGTGGGTTTCCTTCGGGTGCTCTGGTTTCCTCCCACAGTCCAAAGATGTGCAGGTTAGATGGATTGGCCATGATAAAATGCCCCTTAGTGTCAAAAGATGTGTAGGTTTGTTGGAGTTACAGGGATAGGGTGAGGGAGTGAAATGAAAATGAAAATCGCTTATTGTCACAAGTAGGCTTCAAATGAAGTTACTGTGAAAAGCCCCTAGTCGCCACATTCCAGCGCCTGTTCGGGGAGGCTGTTACGGGAATTGAACCGTGCTGCTGGTCTGCCTTGGTCTGCTTTCAAAGCCAGCGATTTAGCCCTGTGCTAAACAGCCTCCAGCCCAGGTAGGCTAGGTGGGCCCAGGTGGGCCTAGGTAGGGTGCTGTTACAGATGGTCAGTGCAGATTCAATGAGCCGAATGGCTTCCTTCTGCACTGTAGGGATTCTATGCCCATTTTAAGTTGCATCGTGCACAAGGAATTAATGGCGAGGCAGAGAGACAGAGAAGGAAAGAAAAATAAACAAATCCTGCACTCAGTATCCCACAGCCTCGTGGGACATCCTGCACAAAGTACCCAAAGATCTGCAGGTCGGAATCAACCCATTCAGTGACATGAAGACCCCTGGTAGAAACCCACGATCCTGCAAATGTCCTCCTCAAATCAAGGAACAGCCAACAGTATTCCACAGTATTTTGCCTATCTCTTATATTATCCATTGGAAACTTATAGGGTCATAAATTCATGTGCCTCAATTTCTGGGTGAATGGGCTATGATTGACAGGTTACTTATGTCTATTCATGTTAAAGTCAGTAAGACCCAAAATTAGTCTACCCACCCCAGTTGCATGATTCTGCCCTAACCCTCCAGTGCTAATCTCCTCTTCCCAACCCCATTGTCAAACTCTTCACACAGCAGAGAGTGGCAGCAGTTTTATTTGCCAATCACTTGGGATAGGCAGCCATCTTTTTCTTAAAGAAAGGCTGCCTCTTAAAGCTAAGGATTAAAATATTGGTGCAATGTGTTATGACCTTTGTAGAGACCTGTAACATTTTTTTAAAGAAAATAAATCCAAAGTCCCAGTTATTTACAAAAGAAACTAAGCCACAAGATTCCGCGGTTTGAAACAGAAGAATCCTTACTATACAAGAGTTAAACAAGGCAAACTCACTTTGCTAACCACCAATATTGTAAAACCCAGAATCACCATAAGGTAAATAGCAATCAACAGGCAAGTTCTGGTTGATTATAAACTGCATGTTAAATGGCAGCCAAAACTAAAACAGATTTAAATTGACCTAGCAGTCCATACAACATGTATGGCACCAAACCCTGTCACAAAGCCTTTCAAAACTCTGACTTCCTCACAAAGAATATCAGCTCTTCTCCTTCTGGGAAATAGTCTGATCCCAAGATGACTGCAGCGTACAAAGTTCCATGGGCATGGTCTTCACCAAAAATGGCACACATCTGCAGACCTCCTCAACTCAGAACGGCTTCAATCCTATCAATGTAATCTTCAAGTGACAGAAACAGTTGCAGCAAATTATTCGTGCTTTAGGGACCGAGCCTTTATCTTCTTCAGTTCATCTGTATTTGCACCACTGGACTCATCAACTTTACTACTAATTGGCTGGCTGAGTCCCTTTTTTTATTGCCTTAACTAGTTTCAACCTGCCCAGCGGTTTGGATTTCCAATCTCAGTTTCAGTTTGTGTTTCCTTCTTCGATTTCCCTTTTCAGTTTCTGTTTTCAGTTAGGGTCTACCTCCAAAACTACAAGTGTGGAAACCACAGATTCGATCACAAATGGAACTTCATGCAAAGTGAGCACCAGCTATAGAGAAAGATTCAGATGGATGGATATGTCACTGGAGATGTTAGAGGTGCAAGAGGAGAGGTGATATGGTCCCATGGGGAACCAGGAGATCCTCATCGACTACCCTTAGAAGAGAATGGGAGCAGGTGGCCAGGCAGGAACGTCAACTCCCAGAGACAGGCGCGAGGATCTGGCATCAATGCCACAAGATGTTTTGTGACTTCACACAGGTTGTTAAGGTAAAATGAATGCATCTTCACATGACATCTCTTACCCACTACACTGCCAACATCTCACACTGCTTAATGCACCCATCACTCACCCAGTGCTACTCCCTGGCACTTCGAGCTGACGCCTAACATCCAAATACTCTACCTTACCCTTACAGATCTTCCAATTACACACCCACCATTTGCTGCCTCTACATTCCCCAACTATTCAATTGAGGCAGCCACCTCGCCAAAACGTACATCACCAATCTTACACAAACACTGACCTACTTCACACTCTCTTGTAGGACCAAAGAACAGACCAGGAAGGGGACAAGGAAACTTGCATCTCTTACAGAGGAGATGGTTCTCTGCATCAAGGTGATGGCTGCAAAAGGGCCGACAGCATCCAACGTTGTTGAGAATTTTGAGGATGACAGCATCTTCCTGCTTTATGCCCAGAGAATTCTCATCCTGCTATCTAGCATGATGAGCAAGCTGCAAATGGTGTGGCCATCGACCTCTTACTTCCCACCCCAACTGCCTTTCCCTCACACCAACTTCTCGCATGAGTTCATGCATTAGGACACCTGAGAACGGCCTCCAGCTGAGCCAAAGCGGCTCCAGAAAGAGGAGAGGAAGCAACAGCACAGCACAGATGAAGAGGCCCCAACACATGATCTGACACTCACAGCTGCTAGTTCAGCTACTAGCATGCCATGTAACATAGAGTTAGAATCAGCACATGTTAAGTCACTGGGAACGAGTGGGCTGAAACGAAGTCAAGTGAAAAGATGGTTTGTTTGCCAGCTCACCAAGGGTGAGGTGACTGACATGTACTGTTGCATTTGAGGACATTGACGGGAGAACATGCAGAAGAATGCCAAATGGGCATGCATGTTGGATGCATAGTTAGCCTGCCAGTCAACCTCCTGTCACTCTCAAAGTACAGAAAGGAATCTGGCTCCAGCTTGGCATAGGACATGGTACAGTGCTTGCCCTCTTTTCAGCCTCTGCTCCATCTCCCAGTTGTGCTGTAGGCTCAAGGGCAATGCCATTACTGCCCTATACCTGTTGCAGCCTTTGTGAGAACAGGTGACTTAACCCCTCACGCATTCCTGTGACGATGCAACTAATTACTGACAAATAGACCAAAACACCTTCCAAACACTTCAGAGTATTTTCAGATACCTCCCAATTGAAAAGGTTCCAGAGGTGTAAATTGCCTGTTCTGTGCTGTACTGTTCTATGTTCTACCTGCAATTAGGGTGCCTGGCAACTTTAAGGAATTCCACTGCAATTCCCATCTTGCTGTTTTCATGCTTCTTCTTTTCAGAGTGTGTGATGCAGCTGTTGCCAGAAGCTACATTGACCAATTTTGGTATTCTTGTGATATAGCCAGTTTGACTGCGTGACATCAGGGGCGTCATTCTCCGACCCCCCCGCCGGGTCGGAGAATGGCCGTTGGCCGCCGTGAATCCCGCCCCCGCCCCCGCCGAATTCTCCGCTCCCGGAGATTGGGCAGGGGCGGGAATCCGGCCGCGCCGGTTGGCGGGACCCCCCGCTGGATTCTCCGGCCCGGATGGGCCGAAGTCCCGCCCAGGAATTGCCTGTCCCGCCGACGTAAATCAAACCTGGTATTTACCGGCGTGGGCGGGCTCTGGGGTCCTGGGGGGGGGCGCAGGGCGATCTGACCCCGGGGGGTGCCCCCACGGTGGCCTGGCCCGCGATCGGGGCCCACCGATTCGCGGGCGGGCCTGTGCCGTGGGGGCACTCTTTCCCTTCCGCCTCCGCTACGGCCTCCACCATGGCGGAGGCAGAAGAGACTCTCCCCACTGTGCATGCGCGGGAAACTGACAGCGGCCGCTGACGCTCCCGCGCATGCGCTGGGAAACTGACAGCGGCCGCTGACGCTCCCGCGCATGCGCCGCATTTCCGCGCCAGCTGGCGGGGCAACAAACGCCATTTCCGCCAGCTGGCGGGGCGGAAATCCCTCCGGCGTCGGCCTAGCCCCTCAATGTTGGGGCTAGGCTGCCAAAGATGCGGAGACTTCCGCACCTTTTTGCCGGCGCAATGCCCGTCTGATTGGCGCCGGCTTTGGCGCCAGTCGGCGGGCATCCCGCCGTTGGGGGAGAATTTCGCCCCAGGATTCAACAAGTTCAGAGACAGGCATGGGAGACAGCTGCATGTGTCCATATCAAATATGAAAGCATGTGGGCCATGCAGATAGCAGTCAGCTGAGCTGCTTGCCTCTTGGGGAATGAAAGTAAATCTGCACACACCCTGCACTGCGTGGACTAATTTTGCAGATCGATTTTTCACTAAACTCCTGGGGCACCACGGGCGAGATTCTCCACTCCCGCGCCGGTTGGGAGAATCGCCTGGGCCACCAAAATTTCCCGGGACACTGATCCGACCCCCTCCCGCAATTCTCCCAAGCGGCGGGAACGGTCCCGTCGAGTTCCGCGGGCCGCAGGCTGGAGAATCGCCGGAGACACCCAAAATGGCGATTCTCCGGCACCCGCGCTATTCTCAGGCCCGGATGGGCCGAGCGGCCAGGCCAAAACGGCGGGTTCCCCCCGGCGCCATCCACACCTGGTCGCTGCCATCGGGAACAGCGCGGGAACGCTGGGGGGGGTGGCCTGCGGGGGGGGGGGGGGGGGGGAGAGGGGGGAATCCTGCACCGGGGGGGTACCTCAAATGTGGCATGGCCCCCGCATCTTCTTGCGGGGCGGACTCAGAGAGGACGGCAACCACGCATGCGCGAGTTGGCGCCGGCCAACCCGCGCATGTGCGGGTGACGCAAGTTATGCGGCGCCGGCTGCGTCATCTATGCGGCGCCGCCTTTACGCGGCGACAAGGCCTGGCGCGTGTAGATGACGCGGCCCCGATCCTAGCCCATTCTCGGGGCCTGAATCGGTTGGGATCAGGGCCATTTCGCGCCGTCGTGAAACTCAACGGCGTTCACAACGGCGTGGGCACTTCGGCACGGGAGTGGAGAATCCCGCCCCACATTTTTTCAACCTACAAATGACCTGTTCATGGCTATCCAACATTCCTGCAACTATATGATGCCATGCTTTACCTCACATTCTGTGACCCAAATGATCATTAATTGCTAATGTGGAACTTTGGTGGTTAGCACTTTTGCTTCACAGCGCCAGGGACCCGGGTTCGATTCCTGGTTGGGTCACTGTCTGTGCGGAGTCTGCACGCTCTCCCTGTGTCTCCATGGGTTTCCTCCCGATGCTCCGGTTTCCTCCCACAAGTCACGAAAGATGTGCTGTTAGGTGACTTGGACATTCTGAATTCTCCCTCAGTGTACCCAAACTGGCATCGTAGTGCAGCGACTAGGGGATTTTCACAGATTATTATTTTTTAAACTTATTATGTAAGGACTTAATTTTTCCCATCCAATAAGTTGGAAATATTTCTGAGAAATTCAGGAGACTCATGGTAAATTTTCCTTGAATCTATGCTGATGATTGACCGATTGCATTTTTCTGACTGTTCACTCACTAACTCTAGTAGAATCATTTGGTAGAAGTCCTCATGTGTGAAACATTCTGGTACAAGATCTAGTAATGTTGCTGGTGCCCAGGAACTGATCTTCCTTAGCCAGCCATATCTCAAGAGTATATTTGCCTAAAATAATCAAGCCACTGGCAAAGGAAGACAAATCAAAAATGATTTAATGCTAATGCTGACATTAGTTAACATGTATGAATTAATCACGGACATCCATCACTGATTTGTAATCAGCAAGTGGAACTTGACAAATTTAATGGGCTTTTGCAAACAAACGACTGATTGGATAGATAAAGGAAATACATTAACTGTATTGCGCATGGCTCAAGGTGTCTCATGAGATTTGTTAAGAATATGTTCTAAGAGAAAATGTAACCACATGGAAAGACAGTTGTTTGATGTTAAGGAAATAAAAAACCTAGGTTGTGGTAATTGGGTGCTGCTTAGATTGAATAAGAGTTTGAAATAGTGCATTCAGGGGAAACTGATGGGTCCACTTTTATTCTTGGTGTATACAGGTGATTTGGACTTGAGTATAAAGAGCACAATTTTGAAATGTTCTCAATCCACATACAGGAGATTTGGTAAACAAGCAGGAGAAATATAAGAAAACTTCAGGAAGATTTTGGAGGTTATTGGATAGACTGAAACAGTTGCCAGATGCAACAAATAATTCTGATGTAAACATTCTGGGTGAAAAATCAAGGAGAGTATAAGCTTAATGGATAGATCTGCAGGGTTTTCGATCAACAGAGTTGGAACAAGGTCGATCAGGTGATGGATTGATGTCATCATCAGCAATTTGGGCAGTCTAACAGTCAGTCTAATCCAGCAGCCTGTGTGACAACACCTTTGCAATAAAGCTTTTGTTTTCTTTGTACCTTTGTGATCTGCAAGCTTCTCTTTTAAAATACCACAAAGAAAACCGGCGATGAGGGGGTTGACTCCACCGCAAAGAACTCAAAAAGAACAGGGGCGGGATTCTCCGACCCCCCCGCCGGGTCGGAGAATCACCGGGGGCTGGCGTGAATCCCGCCCCCGCTGGTTGCCGAATTCTCCGGCACCGGATATTCGGCGGGAGCGGGAATCGTGCCGCGCCGGTTGGCGGGCCCACCCCGGCGATTGTCCGGCCTGGATGGGCCGAAGTCCCACTGCTGGAATGCCTGTCCCACCGGCGTGGATTAAACCACCTCTCTTACCGGCGGGACAAGGCGGCGTGGGCGGGCTCCGGGGGGGCGCGAGGCGATCTGGCCCCTGGGGGTGGCCCCACGGTGGCCTGGCCCGCGATCGGGGCCCACCGATCCGCGGGCAGGCCTGTGCCGTGGGGGCACTCTTTTCCTTCCGCCTTTGCCATGGCGGACGCGGAAGAGACCCCCTCCACTGCGCATGCGCGGGGATGCCGTGAGCGGCCGCTGACGCTCCCGCGCATGCGCCGCCCAACAAAGTCATTTCCGCGTCAGCTGGCGGGGCACCAAAGGCCTTTCCCACCAGCTGGCGGGGCGGAAATCAGTCCGGCATGGGCCTAGCCCCTCAAGGTGAGGGCTCAGCCCCTCAAGATGCGGAGGATTCAGCACCTTTGGGGCGGCGCGATGGCGGACTGATTTGCGCCGTTTTTGACACCGGTCGGCGGACATCGCGCCGATTGCGGAGAATTCCGCCCCAGAAATCCGGTCAGTAAGAAAAAAAATAATTGATCCACTCATTCAAAAATATTTAAGACAATAAAAACATCACTAAACCAAAGCTGGCAATGGAGGGATGCCAAATAATAGCAGCAAGCGTCTAAGGAACAGAAATTTAAACACAGATTTTGGAGAAAACAGCATCAAAAAAAGAAGCTGCCACATGCTCTGCTAAGTTAATTGAGAGCAGGGAAAAGGAATAAGCTGGCTCAGGGATACCTTGTCTGAAAAAAATGTGAGGTAGTGCTAAAAAACCTTTGTGGCACATTTGTGCTTGGGCAAGCCTTCCCATAGAAAATGGCGGAAGCTTTTGGCACCAGGGGACCATGTGATGAAAGAGTCCAGCGCTGGAGCTCATACACTGAAAGATTTGAATACTTTGTCCAGGCAAATAAATTTTCAGCGGACATAGTAATCCTGACCTTCCTGAGCACAATGGAGAGAAATCCTTCAACCGTCTGCGAAGTCTGGTGCAACCAGAAAAACCAGGCTAGAAACCTTATGATGGGATTGCAGAGATATTGCAGGGCCAGTTATCACTTAAACCTTTGGTCATTGCCAAGAGGTTTAGGTCCCACAAATGTAACCAGCAAAAAGGTGATTCAATCACACAGTTTGCAGCTACTATGAAGAAATTAGCTGAACGCTGTGAATTTGGAGGTGTCTTTAACGACGCCATTAGAGACAGACCTGTTTGTGGGTTAAGAAGCAAAGCTATCCAGAAAAGACCATTAACAGAAAGCAATTTAGACCTAAATAAGGCTTTAGAAGTCACGTTCTCTATGGAACAAACACCTAAGGAAGCGCAACAATTATGTTTGAGCACTAAAATCCATAAAATATTGGCTGAAACCCAAACACCAACTCAGATTCAAAATTGCCGACTATGTGCAAAAACCAGGCACACAGCAACTGATAGCTGTGTCAAGAAGGCATACGGCATGCTTGCCTTCATTGGCCGGGGCATTGAGTATAAAAATTGGCAAGTCATGTTGCAGCTGTATAGAACCTTAGTTAGGCCACACTTTGATTATAGTGTTCAATTCTGGTCGCCACACTACCAGAAGGATGTGGAGGCTTTAGAGAGGGTGCAGAAGAGATTTACCAGGATGTTGCCTGGTACGGAGGGCATTAGCTATGAGGAGAGGTTGAATAAACTTGGTTTGTTCTCACTGGAACGAAGGAGATTGAGGAGCGACCTGATCGAGGTCTACAAAATTATGAGGGGCATAGACAGAGTGTATAGTCAGAGGCTTTTCCCCAGGGTAGAGGGGTCAATTACTAGGGGACATAGGTTTAAGGTGCAAGGTTTAGAGGAGATGTACGAGGCAAATTTTTTACAGAAGGTAGTGGGTGCCTGGAACTCGCTGCCGGAGGAGGTGGTGGAAGCAGGGACGATAGTGACGTTTAAGGGGCATCTAGACAAATACATGAATCGGATGGGAATAGAGGGATATGGACCCCGGAAGTGTAGAAGATTTTAGTTTAGACGGGCTGAAGGCCGTGTTCCTGTGCTGTACTTTTCTTTGTTTTTTGTTATTTGTAAAGATGCAAAATACAAAAATTGTGGCAAGAAGGGGAACATCGAATTTGTGTGTTGGAGAATTGTGTTGAATCAAGAATTATAAAGAGCAAGAACCAAGTGAAAAATCGAATAGGAGGAAGAGTATCTACATGATACAAAAAGGGCATGATGATCACAGCACCAGTGACCCAGGTTCAATTCTGGCTTTGGGTCACTGTCTGTGTGGAATTTGCACTTTCACCCCGTGGCTGTGTGGGTTTCTTTTGGGTGCTCCGGTTTCCTCCCACAATCCAAAGATGTGCAGGTTTGGTGGGTTGGCCATGATAAATTGCCCCTTCGTGTCTAGAGATATGCAGGTTAGGATATGGGGATGGGGGAGTGAGCAAGGGTACAATACTCATTCGGAGGGCCGGTGCAGACTCGATGGGCTGAATAGCCTTCTTCTGAACTGTAGGGATTCTATGATTTTATGAAAATGGACCAGAGTCACAGTCAGATGCTGAACACATGGGCCATTGCAGGCGCAACAAACCATTACTGGGTCACTTTTTTACTGGATGGACATTAGGGGCAGCACGGTAGCATTGTGGATAGCACAATTGCTTCACAGCTCCAGGGTCCCAGGTTCGATTCCGGCTTGGGTCACTGTCTGTGCGGAGTCTGCAGTGCGGAGTCTGCATGCCCTCCCCGTGTGTGCGTGGATTTCCTCCGGGTGCTCCGGTTTCCTCCCACAGCCCAAAGATGTGCAGGTTAGGTGGATTGGCCATGATAAATTGCCCTTAGTGTCCAAAATTGCCCTTAGTGTTGGGTGGGGTTACTAGGTTATGGGGATAGGGTGGAGGTGTTGACCTTGGTTAGGGTGCTCTTTCCAAGAGCCGGTGCAGAGTCGATGGGCCGAATGGCCTCCTTCTGCACTGTAAATTCTTTGATAATCTATGAACCGGTGGAAATAAAGGTGGACACTGGAGCAGCAGTTTTGGTCGTACCAGAAACTGTTTACCAATAGCAACCACAACATATCACCTTAAAACCTTCAAAGATAATACTAAAAACCTACTGGGGAAGTGATCCGTTCAGGGTCCGTATCGATACCAATGTGCAGTTTTGTCCCTGCACGTCATTAAGGGTAATTATCCAGCCCTAATGGGGAGGACCTGGCTGGAGGGAATCAAGCTAAACTGGGCTGCGGAGAATCTCATGTCAGAGTCCGAAGCAAATCTACTGAAGATTTTAAAGAAACATGGCATTATCTTTAATGGAAAGCTGGGAAGCACAAAATAGTTCTCAGCCATGTTAAAGACTGAGAACAAAAACCAAGCAAGATGCTTAAAGGCTAGATGAGTGCGGTATGCCATCAGGCCTAAAGTCGAGGCAGAGTTAGAGAAGCTGGTCAAAAAGGCGATCCTCAAACCCGATAAGTGATTGGTCCATGCCGAAAAGTACCTGTGATGAGCAAAGATTGTTCAGCACGAATATATTGCGACTTTAAAGTCACTATCAATCTGGTACTGTGTGCAGAGCAGTACCCAATGCCTTTAATTAGTGATTTATTTATTAGTTTGGCTGGAGGTCAGCATTCCAGTAAAGTTGACCTTAGTCAAGCTTATCCCCAGATAAATGTGGATCCAGAATCTCAAAAATATTTGACAATCATGACACATAAAGGGCTGTTCAGATATAAAAGTCTTCCATTTGGCATCATGTCCATACCTGGGTTGTTCCAAAGTGCCATGCATCAAATTCTTTTTCAAAAATAAATTTAGAGTACCCAATTCATTCTTTCCAATTAAGGGGCAGTTTAGTGTGGCCAATCCACCTAGCCTGCGCATCTTTGGGTTGTGGGGTGAAACCCACGCAAACACGGGGACAATGTGCAAACTCCACACGGACAGTGACCCAGAACCGGATCGAACCTGGGACCTCGGTGCTGTGAGACAGCAGGGCTACCACTGCGTCACCGTGCTGCCCTCATGCATCAAATTCTAAGCAGACTAGAAGGAGTCTAGTGCTACTTTGATGATATCTTATTTACTGGAAAGAATTAAGAACAGCATTTTCCAAATTTAGATGCTTCACTCCTGACACTAAAAGATTACGGACTACAAGTACGTAAGGATAAATGTGAATTCTTCAAATCTTCGATTGAATACCTGGGGCATGTCATAGATACAAAGGGACTGCACAAATCACCTTCAAAAGTGAAAACCATAACTGGTGAAAACTTGCACCTCTAAATGTAAATTAACTTTTTTCATTTTTGGGCTTATTAAACTATTACAGAGCCTATTCTTGAGCCTTTACACAACGTATTGTGTCAAAACACGATATGGTTCTCACAAGCTAAAGAGGCATTATTAAAGTCAGACGTCCTGATGCACTTTGATTCCAAGTTACCTTTGTAACTAGCTTGCGATGCATCACCTTACAGGGTGGGTGAGGAGAAGCCAATAGCGGTCTCAAGATCCTTGAATAAAGCAGAAATTAATTCTGCACAGATAGTGAAGGAAGCTCTTGGCATCATTTTCAGAATCAACATTTCTATCAATATCTATATGGCCGAAAACGTACTTTGCTAATAGATCATCGACCATTGACAATGATACTGGGGCTGCATACCAGTATTCCATCTCCAGCAGCGAGCCAGATGCAGAGATGGGCAGTACTGTTGTCAACTCACACCTATACGATAAAATATTGTAAATCAAATCTCCATAGGAACGCTGATGGACTCTCTAGATTGTCTTTATCCAATGAGTCAGTCAACACATAGTTCGTGCGATCATATTTTCTATTTTGAAAAATTGGATTTCACTCCTGTCACGTAAGAACAAGTTAAGAAGTATACCAGAAAAAATCCATTCCTCTCAGAGGTTATTGGCATGGTACTTCATGGCAAGACTGCGGGAGCAAACCCAAAGTTGAAGCAAAATGGTACCTGAAGACTCAAATTATCCAATCAGGCTGGTTGTCTCCTCTGTTAAGAGAGTGTGCCCTAAACCAGCTTCAATAATAATAATCTTTATTGTCACAAGTAGGCTTACATTAACACTGCAATGAAGTTACTGTGAAAAGCCCCTCGTCGCCACATTCCGGCCAGAGGGAAAATTTAGAATATCCAATTCACAGCACGTCTTTCTGGACGTGTGGGAGGAAACCGGAGCAACCGGAGGAAACCCATGCAGACACAGTGAGAACATGCAGACTCCGCACAGACAGTGACCCAAGCCGGGAATCGAACTTGGGAACCTGGAGCTGTGAAGCAACAGTGCTACCCACTGTGCTACCGTGCCGCCCCATGAAAGACGATAACCAGAAGCTATTTCTGGTGGCCAGTGCTCGCTGGCGAAATTGAGGAGCAGATGGATATGTGTTCGAGACCTGCAACCACTGGCACTATTACATCCATTGGAATGGCCAGAAAGGCCATGGCAAAGAGTTCATGTAGATTATGCAGACCGTTAGAAGGACAAATGTTTTTCATTGTGGTAGACGCACACTCAAAATGGCCTGAGGTCACCATTATGAAGACTACGTCCTCGGAGAGAAAAATAGAAAGACTGGGTGAGATTTTTGCAAGATTCGGTTATCCTGAACAACTTGCCAGTGACAATGGCCACAGTTCATTCCACACTAATTCACAAATTATCAAAGGGGAACAGAATGCAACACATCCAATCCACTCTTTATCATTCTGCCACAAATGGGTTGGCTGAATTGACAATTAAGTATTCATAGAAGGTAACTCATGAGCAAGGATCATTGTCAAAATGACTGAGCCAATTCCTGATGACATACAGGAATGCAACATATTCAACAACCCTAAGTTCTCCGGCATTACCCGTGATAAAATGTCAGTTATGCTCAGTGTTTGACTTGTTGAAGTCGCCTGAGACAAGAGATTGTTGAGAGGAAACAGCAAAGTCAGATTTTGAGACGTGAGAACAGGACTAAGCGTCGTGTTTTTCTGAAAGGTCAGGAAATATTGGCAAGGAACTACACTACCAGTGAGAAGTGGATACCTGCCATCACCTTGGCACAGACAGGTCCGGTCCAGGGGTAAGCCATTCAGGACTGGGATGAGGAAGAAATTCTTCTCTCAGAGTTGTGAACTTGTGCAATTCTCTACCACAGAAAGCTGTTGGGGTCAGTTCGTTGGAATATTCGAGAGGGAGATGGACGTGGCCTTTGTGACTAAAGGGATCAAGGGGTATGGAGAGAAAGCAGGAGTGGGATACTGAATTTGCATGATCAGCCATGATCATATTGAATGGTGGTGCAGGCTCGAAGGGCCGAATGGTCTACTCCTGCACCTATTTTCTATGTTTCTATGTCTCCCACACTGTTCAAATTCAGGATAATGTATTGTGGAGAAGACACATTGATCAACTTTTAGCAACTGGAGCTAGTTTGCCAGAGACAGTCAACCCAGAGTCTGCAACCAGCTGTGCCAAGTGAAGACCTAGACATTCCTGAGAACCTGACAGTACCAGAATCAAGTGTGGAAGACAGTACCCCAGCTGAGGAAGCTTCAATCAACACCGAGTCAACCTGCAAATACGACGTTGGCTCCTGTTGAGGATACAACAGATGACGTCCAAACAAAACCAAAAAAACAGAAGTTACAGTCAACATGAGAAAGCAGATGCCTCAGGCTTGCTGATAACCACACAGGAATTGATGTCCTCCGAAATGTCTAACTTAATGGCTGTTGTTAGTGTTATACTATGTATCATTGCAGGAATCTCTGATGGAAAGGGGGAGGGGGAAAGTGTTGTGTATTCATTTTTGTTCCTAGTTGGAACAAGGTCACTTTTAGAATTCAATCACGTATGTACTGATAACGTCATCGGTGGTTTAGACAATCAATCTAATCTAGCAGCCTGTGTGACAACACCTACCACAATAAAACTCTTGTTTGTTTTATACATTCATGGTCTGCGAGCTTCTCTCTTAAAAAAACACAAGAGAACTCGGGTTCAACAGGAGCATCCCCTGAAATTGCAAATATAATTGGGTAAAGCCATAAAAAAGTAAATAGAATTTGAGGCACTATTTATCAAGGAACAGGTTATGAGTATTGATTAATTTATACAGAACATTGATTCGGCAACAATTAGACTACAGAGTGCCCACCCCATTATGAGAAGCCATAGAGAATATTCAAGTTTGATTCACCAGGATGAGGAAGGACTTCCGATACCAAGACTAATTCTACTGGAGCAACAGAGCCACTTTTAATAGAGGTTTGCAAGTTCCTGAAGTGTTTTAGATAGAGTGAATAGGGGAGCACTAAGACTTCTCATGGAGACCAGTGATGTGGACGGGATTCTCCGAACTCCGATGCCGAAATCACATTCAGCGATCGGCTGGAGAATCCCAGTTGAAACTGAAATTGGGGGGCAGCGGCGATTTTGCGATTATCTGCCCTTCCAAAATGGCGTATTTGCAGAGTATGCCGCATAGACGGCTTCAGGACATTACCTGAGGCCCTCCCCCAATATTCCGCCCCCGATGGGCCAAGTACCCGACGGCGTGGGTCGCTCATGCTATTTGTTTTCGGGAACCAGGCATGGCAGCTGGGACTGAGTCCAGCGCCGCCACAGTCGGGAGGTAGTCGATCCGCAGGCAGGGGGTGCTTTGGCGGGGGCTGGGGGCACTGGCGGGGGGGTGATCCGGGTGTGGCGAGCCTGGCCAAAGGGGGACACTATTTGGCACTCCGGGTCCGCATGCGCAGCCATGGACCGAGCAGTTCTCTGGCCATATCCGCAGCTAGAGCTGGAGCGCTGCGTGCCTGCTAGCTCTCCACCAGATGGAGAATCGGTGGAGGTTATGCGCTGTTTTTTGGGAGTAAAACGCTACTGTTCCCACGCCGGCATCAGCACTCAGTCTCAAAATCGGAGAATCCAACCCTATTAATTTAAAATTTATCACTCGGAGAATGAGGAGAAAGACCAGGAGAAACATCTTTTCATGGAGAGTTTCTGGGGGAAGTGCTGAAGCCATTTGAAGGGAAATTGGATGAACAGTTGAGGAAAAGAAACACATAAGATTGTATATTTACAGCGTGGTAATAGTATTAGTTTTCTCCAGAAAGATTCTGAATGGCCTATGTTGCTGCAGCAACAGGCTGCTGCTGTTTATATGTCGCCTACGCTCTGGAGTCTAATGGTACTAACACAGTGCATTATATAATATTAAAGCTGTTTTAATATCGAAATATAATACATGCCTTCCCAAGCATGTTAATTATCGTCTGGTGCTTAAACTCCCCCTGCATAGCATTAAGCAAGCAATTCTGAAAAGTATGTACTTCCACACCACGACCAACGCTGTTGAAGTCAAGATTCATTCTCTATAATGACCTCCACTCCTTGATTGCCACTGTGCCAAAGTCAGTCAAGCTACTCATTGTTGATGACTTCAACAGAAGTGGTGCAGATCACAAGGCACAAAAACAATCATCGGAATAAAGGGAGTTGGCAGTTATAACAGCAATGATCCCCTGCTGAAGATGTGTGCTGAGAATGAGCTCTGAATGACCAATGCAGTTTTCTGCCTCCCTAATTGCCACAACACATCTTGGAATCATCCCTCATTCTATGCATTGGCATCTACACGTCTATATCATCAACAGGCAGAGGGACAGATCAAATTGTCCCCACTGCAAACCTGAGGTAGGATGAATTGCATACGCACACTGAAAACACGGGAGGAGGGCTCACAACGTTGCTTCTACACTCAGACAGTAAAAATAATGATAGAGAAAAGAAGGATTTACTGTATAAGACCACAGAGAAAAAAAATATCTGTTCACTTGGATTCCAGAGCCTAGAATCTCTTCACGGAAATTGGCAGGTCGAAAACCAATGCTGTATAATTCACTTTTCCAGTGCTGTTGATTTCACAAGATGATTGTGGAATGCAGAGGTGAGTCAGTCCTGCAGGTAATGGTACGGAACTTACAACAGAAGCAGCATAGATGGAGTCAGGCGTTCAATCTGGGTAGAGCTATTTACTGTGTGGCTGCTGGTCGGATGTTAAGGAGCAGACTGAGCTCTTCAGCTCAGCAAGGCAATATTACTAGTTCAACAAGTTAAGATGGCCGATGTCACATGACCCTCACCTCTCTACCAGGTCTTTGACAAAAGATGTGTCTTCATCATCTGGAATCTGGCAGGGTTTCAAAACTGCTAAAAACCACAGCCATTATGAGTTGAAAGGGAGGTTGGAATGGCCTTTATCTCAGCAGACCCTCAGTCTCCTGTTTTTATGCATGTTTAATTGCCCTTAATTGGAATTTTTTTTTTAAAGTAACAACAAATAAGTTATGCTTAAATATTATGTTTTAAAATGAAGTGAATTGAAATAGCTTGACAAGAAACTGCTGCAGGCATTGTCATTTTTAAAATTAAAGTCAGATGAACCAATTTGTGGAATGTCACAACTCACGGTCCATTGGAAACTGATTCAGTGAAGGTTAATTGTCAAATCCCAGAACAATCAAGCCGCGACAATGCTTCTTTGAGGATGAGAGATGTTTCCTTTAAGCATGTATCCCAAGGGGTCAATGGGAAACAAGTGCTCAGTTTTATTGACAGGACAGGTCTGCTGGCAAATCAATACTCAGAGCGGCTAATCTTGTTTTGTCTGGGAACAGGGAGAAATGGAAGCAGAACCAGTCAACTGGCTAGGTCCTGGCAGGAATCCTGATCTGGCCTGAAAAGGGAGTCCACTAAGAAGGATAGTGTGGTATTTGTAAATTATTTTCCTTATTCTCAAGGAGGTTTCTGTAGTTAGCTGAATCAAGGTGAAGCTTTTTCCTGCGTTTTTGCTCCCTTGTCGGTAAAACCCATGACTCCCCAAGCCCAACTCGAGGGAAACTTCCCTGAAATGCAATTCTGGCTTGGGCCACTGCCTGTGCGAAGTCTGCACGTTCTCCCCGTGCATGGTTTCTTCTGGGTGTTACGGTTTCCTCTCACAAGTCCCGAAAAGATGCACTTTTTAGGTGAATTGGACATTCTGAATTCTTCCTCTGTGTACCCGAACAGGTGCTGGTGTGGCGACTATTGAATTTTCACAGTAACTTCATTGCAGTGTTAATGTAAGCCTACTTGTGACACTAATAAAGATTATTATTATTATTAGGTGAGATTTTTGCTCTAGGAAAGTGGGTGCTAACTGGAGTCGGGCTTGCTACAGCCGGAAACAATGTGGAGTCAACCATAGAGAGCTGAGTGTAGAGGCGGGCTGTTTAAAAAATCCACCTTGGTGCTCTGGGACTTTGCCCCAGTTATAATAAAAGCAATAAGGCCCTCTAGCCCTTACATCGCACCCTGCATACAGTCCCCATGCCCCATCCATGTCAACACATGACACCCCATTCCCCTCATCCACTCCCATGACCCCTCGTATACTCAATGTCACCTTGTGCCCTCTGCCCACATTTCCTTGATCCCTCATACCCTCCATGCCAGTTTATTGCCAACTCATGTTAACCCATGAACTCCCATGTAGGCCCATAACCCTTTATCGCCCTGAAGCCAACTTGGTGGCAAATCATGCCAACCCATGCTTCCCCACCGCCATCCTTTGCCATTGCACCATCAATGACAATTCACCCAATATCCACAATGGGCAGACCTCCAGAATCCAGCTGAGATGAAATTTTAAAATGTTATAAGTATCTATTACAGACTTCACTGTCTCTAAGACAAAAACACTTTCATGCATAAAAGCCCATTCAATATATTTAAACCACTTTGAGTACTTAATCCATTATAAAACAAACCTTTGTATTCATAGCCCCATGGACAGCAAATCCTTTCAAAACTACGTGGAGCTGGCAAACTGTGAATTTACAGGCACCTGCTGTGATATGTGTGTGGAAGCAATCAAGCAATGCTAATACTATGATGACAACTCTCAGACTTATATCAACAAATATTCATTGAAATTGCAAGCACTGTTTTCTTTTCAATTGAAAGTCACAGCAAGATGTTTTTTAAAACAAATCTAAAGGGTGAGGGATTTAAATGACTTACAGCTTGACATGTTCCACAGACTTTATCCAGCTTCTTTACACACATTTATGTCGACTGGCAACCAACCTAAATGGTGCCTGAACCTCTTCAAAAGGCCTATCCAATGAACTCTGGTAGGTTTTGATCTTTTCCTTAAGTCCTTAAAGCCCATAAATCATGTTTCAGAAATCTGTGTGACAAAGATTTCTCCTGATTGAAGGCAGCTAAACTTCTAAATGTATCTCTTCTGCCACGAGCTGTGGATGTGTGAAATGCATCCTGCTCCCATTCCCCACCATCCTGCACGCCCCCATCCACCACAGTTCCCACCCCTGGCCAACGTGGTGGCTGCCAAGTTTGGGGACAGGAGTTCTGGAATCGAGCCTCCAGTTTCATTTTGGCTCAGACACAGAGCCCTTCCATCTCCAAGAAAATCCAGCCCTTAATTACATCAATTACTTTGTATGCTCACCTGCTTTCTGTAAAATAAAACCGCTTAAGGATTTCTACCAGGTCTACAGCATAGAAAAGGCCCTTTGGTCTATCGCGTCTGCACCGTTCAAAAACAACCATCTAACTATTCTTATCCCATTTTCCAGCACTTGGCCCATAGCCGTGTTTGCTTTGGATATCGCAAGTGCACCTAAATACTCCTTAAATGTTATGAGGGTCTCTGCCTGCACCACCCTTTCAGGAAGTGAGTTTGAGACTCTCACCACCCTCTGGGTGAAACGTTTTTTCCTCACACCCCCTCTAAACCTCCTGCACCTTACCTTAAAACTATGCCCCCTTGTCATTGATTCCTCCACGAAAGGGAAAAGTTTCTTCCCGTCTATCTATTGTAGTGATATCATGGTTGTGTTGTAATTCACCGACTAACCACTAGTAGTCTCACTAGTATATGAGTGAATGTTACAGTCAGCTGACCTCAGACTGGCTGGAGGAAGCTGAAGAGAGAGGTTGCTTGTGCATGATTTTACAGGTATTCATCTATTGTATTGTATATAGTTTATCCACAGTTAATGTTAATAAATCAGTTGTAGCTTTAGCTACAAGTGTTCTTATAATAAATCAGGCCATCCATCAAGAACATTACACTATGATCCTCATAATTTTACACATCTCAATCATGTCCTCCCCCCCCCCCCCCCCCAAACCACCTCAGTTTCCTCTGCTCCAAGGAAAACAATCCCAATCAATTCAATCTCCCTTCATAACTAGAACTCTCCAGCTCAGGCAGCATTCTGGCAAATCTCTTCTGCATCCTTTCCACAACTATCACATCCCTCCTATAATGTGGATTCCAGAACTGCACGTAATGCAACCTTAAAGGACCTGAGTGCATGCACACCAAAGTCGCTCTGATCCTTGGTGCTTCCCAGGGTTGTCAGTTCATCATGTAATCTCTTGCCTTGTTTGTTCTGTCCAAGTGCATCACCTCACACTTATCCAGACTGAATTCCATTTGCCACTGATCAGCCCATCTGACCACTCCTTTAATCTAAGGCTATCATTCTCACAATTTACTACTCCACCAATTTTTGTATCATCCGTGAACTTACTGATCAACCCTCCTACATTCAAGTTTAAATTATTTATATATGCCACAAACAGCAAGGACCCAAACACTGATCCCCGTGGGACTGCACTGAACACAGACTTCCAGTCAGAAAAATACCCCTCGACCATCACTCTTTGCTACCGGCCACTCAGCCAATTCTGGATCCAATTTGCCGAATTTCCTTGGATACCATGGGCTCTTACCTTCACTATCAGTTTCCCTTGGGGAAATTGCTGAAGTCCAAGTAGACTACATCAAATGGATTGTCTTGATTTGTAGTGCACGTGAGGAGAATATTGGGAGTGTCCCGATTCCCTTATATATTTTGTTATCTAGATTGCCGCTGCTGTTCTACTTTCATTTCTGATTGCCATTTCCATGCACTACTGTGCAATTTATAGTATACGTCCCATGTAATGATTTTTGGAGTTTAGAATACGCTGACACGTGTTTTCCTTAAAAGGTGAAGAATTACTTTTAATCACCTTTTTAGAGTTCAGTGGTTTCTATTCATATTCATGTTTTTGTTTCTGATAAGGTTTCTGTGGAAGGATTTGTGTATTCTTTCAATGACGTCAATTTCTCCTGCATTTTTTCCTGTCAATCTTGCCAGATGTGGGCCTATGACATTCTGTCCACATTCCCCATTTAAGCTCACTTGGGTGAGAATGAACTGCTTGTGCCTGTACAAGTATCACATCAGTAATTATCTTAAAGATGGAAAGAGGGGAATTTTATTTTATTTATCATTTCTCTTAAGGGTGTCCTTTCGTACCTCACCCAAATGTCCGTGTATACCCTTGTCAGTGAGTGCTTGCGCATGGTATGTTGCTAGTTTATCTCCGTTGGCTGGACAGATGTTTCATGATGCAGAGCAAGGCCAACAATGCGGGTTCAATTCCCGTACTGGCTGAGGTTATTCATGAAGACTATGCCTTATTAACCTTGCTCCTCGCCTGAAGTGTGGTGATCCTCAGATTAAATCACCGCCAGTCAGCGCTTCCCCTCAAAGGGGAAAGCAGCCTATGGTCATCTGGGACTATGGTGGCTTTACTTGCTTACTTTATGGTATGTTGCAGTTGGATTCAAACTGGTTTGTGTACACTCCAGCAAGGCTTGCCAAACAGGCTTATTGGTGGAACCATGGCTTTTTGTGATTTGTGATTTAGGTCACACTGGGTAGTGTGAGCCGGCTGGCTCCTAAAGAGAACCCTCCCCCTCCTTTTTGGCATCAACAGCAGAGCAAAATTGATCACATCAAAGGAATAAGTGTCCAGACTATCCTCTCAGGAAGAAAATAATGGAGAGATTTTTATTGAAGTTAACATGAAGTAAACAACATTAACATCTAGCTTTTTGATATCCATCTCTTGTGTAATATCGATATTTTTGTAAAACAAGTTAGTCTTAATTTGGGCGGCACGGTAGCACAGTAGTTAGCACTGGTGCTTCACAGCTCCAGGGTCCCAGGTTCGATTCAGGCTTGGGTCACTGTGTGGAGTCTGCACGTTCCCCCTGTGTCTGCGTGGGTTTCCTCCGGGTGCTACGGTTTCCTCCCACAAGTCCCGAAAGACGTGCTGTTAGGTATTTTGGACATTCTGAATTCTCCCTCTGTGTACCCGAACAGACGCCGGAATGTGGCGACGAGGGAATTTTCACAGGAACTGCATTGGAGTGTTAATGTGACAATAAAGATTATTATTATTAATTTAAACTGTTACTTTCAGGAGAGATGGAACACTTTGAAGATTCCGAAAATTCAATGAATAGCAAAGAAATATTGGAGCAAAAAGCTGCTTTTATACACAACTAATTCAGAAAAGATTCCAAGGGTACAGCCCTTCATGGATACCAAGGTGATGACTACATTTGTTTCTCATGTAGACTTGGTCAGAATATTTTGGATGCAACTGAATAAATGAAGCCCAAATGGAATGTGTGTAATATGATAACCTCATTCATGGCCAAGCATTTTATCCACACAGATCTCTGCTTCTTTCTTCCCTTTAGTCAAACGCTTGAAATATGCAACTCCATGCAGTGATTAATTGAAATCCCGATAGCTAGTTGGGGTATTTTAGTACTTTGCTCTCAATTAGATTGTAAGCTTGAATTTCGAGTTGATCAGCCATGGTTTAATGTGGTGAGTTTTGTCATTCCTCTGGCTGTGTGAAATTGTGTTGCCCTCCAATAGGAAGCTATTACATCCAGTTCAGCTTGTCTAAACTGCGTACGACATTGTGCAACAAAGCACAATGGATGCTGATCAACAAGAAAACTGTGTCCAGACCACCCTAACTTTCAACTTTGATGGTGATAGGTTTAGGAATAACAAAACACGGGGCGGAAAGAAAATCCAAACAATTGAAAATAGCCAAAAAGGCAAATGTAGTGTTGGTCATTCTATCTAGAGGCCGAGAACACCATGGCTAGAAGGTATGTTTCAGCGAATCAAACACCTGGTTATACCACATTTTGCAAAATATATTGGCCTTGAAGGGAGTGCAGAGTATAAACTATTAATGTGAACATTAATACTTTAGTAATTCTGTTGCCTCCCTCAGCTGCTGCTGGCCTGCTGAGTATTTCCCCATTTTCTGTTTTTATTAAGGTCAACAGATAAGATAGATAGAAACTACTTCTATTCAACCAGTCTGCAACCTCATGACCTGGCATATCCCCCACTCTACCATTACCAACAAGCCAGGGGATCACCCTGGTTCAATGAAGAGTGCAGGAGAGCATGCCAGGAGCAACATCAGGCATACCGAAAAATGAGGTGTCGACCTGGTGAAGCTACAACACAGGACTACTCGTGTGCCAAACAGCATAAGTAGCAAGTAAAAGGCAGAGCTAAGCGATTCCACAACAAACGCATTAGACCTAAGCTCTGTAGTCCTGCCATATCCAGCCGTTAATGGTGGTGGACAATTAAACAACTCATTGCAGGAGGAAGCCCCACAAATATCCCCACAATCAATGATGGAGGAGCCCAGCATATGTTTGTGCAAAAGACAAGGCTGAGGCATTCGCAACAATCTTCAGCCAGAAGTGTCTAGTGGATGATCCATCCCAGCCCCCTCCGGAGATCCCCAGCATCACAAATGTCAGTCTTCAGCCAATAAGATTCACTCCATGTGATATCAAGAAACGACTGAAGGCCCTAGATACTGAAAAGGCTATGGGCCCTGACTATATCCCAGCAATATAACTAAAGACCTGTGCCCCAGAACCTGCCGTGCTCCTAGTCAAGCTGTTCCAGCACAGCTATAATACTGGTATCTATCCGGCAATGTGGAAAATTGCCCAGGTGTGTCCTTTACACAACAAACAGAACAAATCCAGTCTACTCTCCATCATCAGCAAAGTGATGGGAGGAGCATCAAGAGTGCTATCAAGCGGCACTTACTCAGCAATAACCTGCTCACGGACGCTCAGTTTGCATTCTGCCAGATCATTCAGCTCCTGACCTCATTACAGCCTTGGTTCAAACATGGACAAAAGCACTGAATGCCAGAGGTGAGGTGAGAGTGACTGCCCTTGACATCAAGACAGGATTTAACCGCATATGGCATCAAGGAGGCCTCACTAAGGCAGCACGGTGGCGCAGTGGGTTAGCCCTGTTGCCTCACGGCACCGAGGTCCCAGGTTCGATCCCGGCTCTGGGTCACTGTCCATGTGGAGTTTGCACATTCTCCCCGGGTTTCGCCCCCACAACCCAAAGATGTGCAGGGTAGGTGGATTGGCCACGCTAAATTGCCCCTTAATTGGAAAAATGAATTGGATACTCTAAATTTTTTTTTAAAAAAGGAGGCCTCACTAAATTGGAGTCAATGGGAATCAGGGGGGGAAACTCCGTTGTTTGGAGTCATATCTGGCACAAAGGAAGATGATTGTGGTGGTTGGAGGTCAATCATCTCAGCTCCAGGACATCACTGCAGGAATTCCTCAGGGTAATGTCTGAGGCCAAACCATCTTCAGCTGCTTCATCAACGACAATATCCAAACTTGGGCTGACAAGTTGCAAGTTACGTTTGCACCAAACAAGTGCCACACAATGACCATCTTCTACAAGGGGGGATCTAACCACCGCCCCTTGACATTCAATGGCATTACCAGTGCTGAATCCCCTGCAATCAACATCCTGGGGGTTACCATTGATCAGAAACTGAACTGGATCAGTCACATTAATAGGTGAAAGATTTATACGATCTGAAGAAAAAACGGAGTATACTAGATTAGTCACATTAATACTGTGGCTCCAGGGCAGGTCAAAGGCTAGGAATCCTACAGCGAATAACATCCCCTGACTCCCCAAAGCCTGTGCACTATCTACAAGGCACAAGTCAGGAGTGGAATGGAATGTTCTCCACTTGCCTGGATGAGTGCAGCACCAACAACACTCAAGAAGCTTGACACCATCTAGGACAAAGCAGCCCACTTGATTGCTACCAGTTCCACTAACATTTAAACCCTGCACCGCCGGCGTACAATGGCAGCCATGTGCACCATCTACAAGATGCACTGCTGTAACTCACCAAGGTTCATTCAACAGCATTTTCAAAACCCACGACCACTACCATCTAGAAGGACAAGAGCAGCAGATACCTGGGAATCCCACCACGTGGAGCTCCCCTCCAAGTCACTCCCCCACCCCCCCCACCCCTCCCAAACAGCACAGTGTACCTACACCTCAAGGACTATAGCGGTTCAAGAAGGCAACTCATCACCACCTTCTGAAAGGCAATTAGTGATGGGCAATAAATGCTGGCCTAACCAGCAACGTCCACATCATGTAAATGGGGGGGGGGGGATTTCATTGTCAAAAGCAAGCTGATACAATGAACATTTATTAAGCGGTAATGCGGATGTTCCTCATGGTTAGGTAAATGAAACATAAGATTGTCCCCATTGTATATTATTTTAGTATAACAGGTATGGAGATGTTGTGTTGAACTTAAATAATTTTTTTTGAGATGGTGAAGCATCATCACAAAAGATTGTTTTCTTTGAGAGCAAATCACAGAACAATATATACCAATAAAATATTAATATCAACAATAAAAATCAGCAATGTTTCAAAATATGGAGATATAAAAACATGTATTTTTGCTCCTTTAGATTGATAGACCATGGCATGGTGCTGGGATGATTCGAAATTGATAACTGCACCTTTACCAAACATCCCTCCAACACTGCTGGTGCATTACTTCAAGCAAAGTGAACATGATTGCATGGCACTACTCTTCTTTAAAATGAAGACCTGGAGAAATTACTTGTCTTTCTCTGACTATTTAATCCATCAATGTCCTGTTTAATAACTTTGCCATTTGACTATCCATCAGGTTGCAGGTTTCTTGGGCCCACACTTGTACTCCTGATAGAAGTGCTTTTGATAATGGTACTTTTATAACATAAGAACATAAGAACTAGGAGCAGGAGTAGGCCATCTGGCCCCTCGAGCCTGCTCCGCCATTCAATGAGATCATGGCTGATCTTTTGTGGACTCAGCTCCACTTTCCGGCCCGAACACCATAACCCTTAATCCCTTTATTCTTCAAAAAACTATCTATCTTTATCTTAAAAGAAATTTCTTTAACCTAAAGAAATTCAGCTCAACACAACTTAAAATTTTAATAGCGCATCTAATCCTCCCAGTAAACAATATACAAACATCACTGTGACGCCAGACAAGAAAGTTTATATCCTCAAGAAGCACCGTTAGTCTTTAGGCTTTAATGTACTAACAGTTTTATTCTCAGATGAAACTATTACACCCTCAGTTTTGGAATGCAACATTGAGTGGAAGCTCTGTGCATTAGAGTTACACTGGTATAAAGACTCATTTGTCTGGTTACTTATTGATGTTAGCACAACATAAAAACAGCCACAGTATTACATTGAGACTGTTATAGTTTTATTTATCTCCCTGCTTCTAGGCAATTGGGCGCCAATGTTGTAAAATGACATCTAGAAGACAGATTCTAAATTCGAATATTCAAGTAGTGCAAAGTTCATCACCACAAAGTTATGTTAGCATTACTCAGAGCCACATCACATCCAAGTGTAACGTCACTTTTGCATGTTTCATGGATTTATAAATACACTAAACCTTTGATGTTATATCAATGAATCATAGCGACCTTTGTGGTAAAGTTATTAATAAAAGATAAAGGAAATTTAGATGTTTACTAAATAATTTACTAATGCTCTATGTGCTGAACTATCTGCCCAGTTTTTGCTGTTATGACCTTTCAAAATGTGCACCCGGCATTGTATCTGTTGAATGCTAATCTATTGTGAACAGCCAGCAGTCAGCATTTTGCTAATTGCTATATTTCTGAAAGAGATTGGATCTGTACTGACGATTTACACGAACAGCACATTTGTATTGAAATCTCATTCATCACTCTTAGATTCTCCTTTTAAAATGAGAGCAAAGACTGTTTTTTGTTTGTGTAGAGACACTCTGGGTGTGAATTTGCATGGGAGTTCACCCACTCATCCATTGTACCTTCAGACCGGAGAAAACTGTGTCAACAGTGCTCACATGCTTTTCTGTGATTTCCACGACACTGTCACTGAAGATGTGGCGAACAAGCAGGAGAGTCTCCACCTCAATTCACCACCATTAGTTAGAAGTTAGTTCACTCTCAGAACCTGAATAATGTCCTCAAATATATTCACAGAATGTTTTCATTTTCAAAATTGATAATAATCTTTAAAATATTATAACGGCCGTTACAACGGTGATTTCGAAGAATCTTCCTGATAAACGATTAAGTATAAATTACAGCCATTGAGAGGATTTACTATTATTTCAAATAACTTTGTTTTGAAATGTTTGCACTTCCTCAAACAAGTTGTTCAGAACTGAATTTTGTGATCAGTGGCAAAGTGATGGTGCCCACCTCACCTCTGACGTAAAAGAAAGCTGCCCATAAATATAGAGCTCTCTCTGGTGTAGATTACCCATCTCCTTATGTTAATTTGATCTCTGGTGTATTGCAGCAGTGATGTTATCAAGCAGGTTAAGCAGCCATTCGTGTATTTTTCTATGATTTCTTTGTTCATGTCATGTCAGGGCCAATGATTATTGTCCATCCCTAATTACTCTCAAGAAGATTGAGGTGAACTGCTCTGGTGGTATGCACCCATAGTGCTGTTAGTGAGGGAGTCCAGGGATTGACCTAACAATAGTGTGGGGACTGCAATATAGTTCACATATAGTTCACACACACACACACACATGCTCCCCCACACACACGTTAATTCACTCTCTCACCCCCCGCCCCCCCCCTGCCACCCACACACACCCTCTCCCACACACATACATATTCACTCACTCTCCCACTCACACACTCCGAGTCTCAGGGTGCTCACTCACTCATCCTCACCCACTGTGAATGGGTGTGTGTATGTGCTGGTGAGAGTGAGTAAGCAACCTGAAACTGAGAGTAAAGTGGACACACACTCACTCTCTCATTCCAACACACACACTCAACCCCTCGTTCTGTCTGTACCTCAGTCATACACAAACTCACTCACTCTCACATTCCTCACTCAAACACACATGCACACACACACATACATACGCCTCTCACTCCCAAACATACTTAAACACTCACACACACTCTCACTCCACCCGCACCCACCAACACAAACCTTGGCACAAACCTGGCACTTACATTCCTCCTATTCCCCTGGAAAGAAAGCTCTTTTTCCACAGCAAACCCACCGTCACGGGTGTCCCTTCCTTTTCCAACCGCAGACTGATTCTCTCCCATATTTGCTGTTGACAGGCTCGCACCTGAATGGGAGAGGAAGGGTCTGAGAATGGAATAGCTGCTTTACTCACCTGTCTGGCATTTTGAAAGTTGGCTGAGGGGGCACATAGGAACTTCTGCAGAGATGTCCAGTGGTTGAGATAATTGGCCTTTGACAACCACAACTATCTTCCCTTGTGCTCGGTATGACTCCAACCAAAGGAGAGCTGTTTACTTGATTCCACTCCTTAAAGACACAATTTCACGTATTTCAATAAGCCCTAACTTTGTTCTTGGGTTTTTACAGTGCAATTTGAGTATTAAAAGTGGAAGTTCACATCAATTCAAGTGATTTCTAAATATTTCCAACTCTGGGAATTTCTCTGGAGGAGATCTGTTATTTCCACATTTTAATTGAACCCGCACATATGCCAGAAGTGGCTGTCAATGTCACAGTTGGTAACAACAGTGAATTCTGATCAATTCCCTCTCACTAAAATCGCAAAATGCAGGCCGGTGTGGTTATAAACCTAAAGAGGAGCGAATTACATTGAGTCTTCCCAATCTCCCACAGTAACTTCAGTGGAATTCAGTGAACTTCAGAGGAAACCAGAGCTGCACCATTTATCCGGGCTGTCTGCTAATCTGAAATTGCAGGACCCCTGTGGACTTTCCAATTATACATACTACAGGTTAAATATACGAAAGCATTCCAAGACTTGTTTAACACATGAGAAGAAAGGCATGTTTTTGGAGCTGATACAAACGCACAAAATGAGCATCTATTGGGGAAATAGTGTTTTTGAATATGTTGACAAAAATTTATAATAAAGAAAAACATCAGATTGAGATTAAAACAGGAATTTACAATTTAAAATAGTTAAGGTGAGACCTTCTTACAGATGTAAATCACTCATTTTGCATTTCTTGTAACCTAATGCAAAGCCATGATAGAGCCAAATAGAACCATTTTAAAAAATCTCTTCCTCGACTGAGAAGATATTAGTTTAACCATAACACTTTGCCAGTCTGTAAAGAGTTAATTGCTGAAATATAATTTAATTGTTTTGCCACATCATTTAATATTATGATTCATTGGGTAATCAGAGTAGACTAGTAGTGTTTATTTATTCATACGTATGTTGTATTAATTTAAATGACATCTGTAACTGCTTTGCCTGATCCATGGTAGTAGAAATATTTGGTCTTCATCAACTATGGAGGAACCTATTTTTATTGACTTAAAATAAAAAACAGTCAAACTGCTTCTGACTAAAATGACAGCAAAATACTTCAGTTAAATAAGAGCAGTTTGAGGATAACACTGTGTTAAACTCATTAAGAAGATTGTATAAAAAACTTGTAAGAAAGACATTTAGTAATTTCCACTGAGGAATGTTTTATTTTCATTCTTTAATAAAATGGGACGACCATTTTATTCTTGATAAAACACCAGAAAAATTGAGATTTTTCCACCAAGTTCAGCTGAAGTTACACCATCCAATTCTCCTGTAGACATTTATCTCTAACTGTCTGCGATTGTGCATGATTAATAACCAATATTGGCAAACTAACAGACAGTGACCAGCACCATGGAGTCAAACACTTTGAGGGAATTAACCCCCTACCCCCTCAGGAGGGGGAATGAGCGGAGAAATTGGCAGAAAGTTGAAGAAAAAAGCTAGAATCGAAAATTAGGAGGAGTATAAGCTGCAAAATATTCAAAAATATGAAGTGGAATTGCTTTTGCATTTAGAATCTGTGGTGAATGTTTTCTTGTTCCATATTCTCTGTAATTGTGCGTTGTCTCTTGAGCTGCAGTCACTGTACAGAATATAAATAATTGTACCTGAGTAAATAAATAACAAACCTGGACTTTTTGCATTGTTCATTGCTCATATGCAAAAGAAAGAAAAACATTTATTTTCTTGTAAATAGTTAATGAAGCGATTTGGAAAAGCAAATTAAATTGAATAACAATAACTTCTTAGCATTTCTATTGGTTTTAATATTGTAAAATAGTTTATTTAAACTTTCTCCATTAATGGAGACTATAAGCAAGTTAAATAAATATTTAATTGAACTTCTGGCCACTTGATTAAGATATGTAAATGAAAAACATATTTTATATCGTGCAATCTAGTTCTTCAGTCCCAATTGTGTGTAATGCTAGTTTTCTTTTGTTATTGTAGCATTTTTTGTTTAGAAAATACAAAGCTACATTTATGTATGTTAGGTTCCTCTTTTTAAGTCACCAAAATATGTGCCCAACTGTTGCTCGATAGAGGCCTTGGTTTCACTCAAGGAAAATGTCTCAAAAGATTATCCATCCTTTTGCATCTTGTTGACTGCACAAATCCCACCATTTCCATTGCTGCATCCTGGAGAATGGTTCTTGCCAAAGCTCTTCTGGTGTTCTCTTGTCAACCCTATCTGCAGAGTTTTGAATCTGTTGGTATTTTCCACTGCTACCTCATCATCTTTATGCTCATTTAAATTCAGTCGTGACATTAAAACCCATTTAGTCCCTTTGCGAACTCTGACCTTCAGTATTGGCACTATCAAATGATGATCAATGTCACAGTCTGCTCCTAGATATGTGTTACAGTTTTTAATTTGTCCATTTGGGGAGGTCCAGATGTACACCCGCTCTGATGATTCTTAAACCGTGTGTTGTCCAGAACCAAATCATGTTCCTCGCAAAAAGCCCAAAGACACTCTCGAACTTCATTAGCCTCACCTAATCCAAATGGAGCAATCATTGTCTGGAACCTATGCATAACCCACGCACCAACCTTGGCTTGAAGTTATCCTTAACTAACAAAACGTTGGCTGGCACGGTGGCGCAGTGATTAGCACTGCTGCCTCACAGCACTGCGGACCCAGGTTCGATCCCGGCCCAGGTCACTGTTCGTGTGGAATTTGCACATTCTCCTCACGTCGCTCCTCCACAACCCAAAGAAGTGTAGGGTAGGAGGATTGGCCATGTTAAATTGCCCCTTAATTGGAAAAAAAAGAATTGGGTACTCTAAATTTATATTGAAATTTCAATATAATCACCTTCAACACACCATGATAAAATCTTCTGCGTCAATCGTTGTATGTCTGTAAGCTTATATTGAAGTGGTATCTCTTGGTTTTGCATTGAGGCCTATAAAAATGACCCTATAACGGAATGGTTCATATATGATTAGGACTCCAGCCACACAGCTATTCAATACAGGCCATGCGCATCTCCTCCAGACTAAACTATGGTGCATCCTTACAGTGTTGTGAAGTCTTGACCTTCCCAAAGTGCTTCTGCCAAAATACATATCCACGCGAGTTCTCTACATTTCCCTAGTAATCAACTGCACTTTGCCAAGCTGAAGCATACTGCACACATTCCATGTTTAAACTCTTACAAAGTTGAACTGATGTCAGGTGACCACTTCCCTGACCCATTGGTACTGATAATAATGTTTCCTCTCCTTTGCTTCCAGTAGCGCATTTTCCAACCCTGTCATGGTTGCTCAGCAGTGAACATGGTTCACTGGACAACATTTGAATCAGTAATAGATCTGTTTTGCATCCATTGTCTATAATGCTGTTTGGGTAAATAAGATGGTCAGGTTCCTCATTTTTCCATCCAGCAGTGAGAAAGCCATTCTCCAGTTACCCTGGATATCTGCCTTCCTATTGCCTCAAGTTGGCTGTTATCAATTTAACTGTGGTCATCCACTAGCCAACAGCCAGAAGGACCTGCGACTGCCCAAGTCTTCAATGAGAACAGTGGATTTGTAGACTATGTTCTCCCGCCAGAGGAGAATTGCACGAAGCAATTCAGTATCCCTCAGCGTGCAAATTTATGCATGGCGAAGAATTCAAGGAATTCATGAGCAAATCCCGCTATCGGGCCATCATTTTGAGTGGGTGGCCTGATTCCAAAGTCTTGCGGCTGACCACCTGTAGCACCGTCAATATGACGCGAGGCAGGTTGAGGTAATGTCAATTGAAGGCTTTATTAAGCAGAACTTTATCCCCAGTAGCGTGGTTACAGAATACAACTGCTGAGGGAAATGGAGGGAAAAACTGGGTTCTTATACCGGCATTTCTGGGTGGAGTCCAGTAGGTGGCAGATCCTATCAGGACCTGGCATCCCTCCACCAATAGCCTGACGACACGTGGTGTACCGTATTACCCCTAATACATACCACCACACCACCCTACCGCACTATAAGTCAGCCCCCCCCCCCCCCCCCCACATTGCAAAACAGCTCCCCACCCACAGATTTTCTGGTTACCACCCCTTCCCCAAGTACAGGGGTGACCTAACCTCCCCCCTGGATTTCCTAAATAGGGAGACTCCCATGGGAACCCTCTAAATAGGGAGATCCCCCCCCAGGGACCCCCTAACTAAAGGAACCACCCACAAAGACCCCCTAAAATGGGAGACCTCTCCCAGGGACCTCCTAATAGGATACCCTCCAGGGGCCCCCTAACTAAAGAATTCTCGCACAGGGTCCCCTAACTAAAGGTATCGCCCCCACAGAGAGCCCCTGAATTCGGAGATTCCCCCAAAACCCTCTAACTAAAGGAACACCCCCCTCCCCGACATAGACCACCTAACTAAAGGGACCCCCCACAGGGACCCCTAACTAAAGGGCCAGGCCACAGAGCACCCCCCCTCAGAAAACTGAAGCTAGAGAGCAGTCCAGACAGTGACAGTGAAACAAATTACAGTTATAGACTTACCTGGAAGCACCACGGGCAAAATTCTCCTACCCGCCCCGCCACATTTCTGCCCCGACCGTCCGGCAGGAGTCTCCGTAACACCGGCCGGACAATGGGGTTTCCCATTGTGGGGCAGCCCCACGCCGTCGGGAAACCCCCGGGCGCCGGCAAAACGGAGACTCCCGCCGGCGGAGAATGACGCCCCACGTATCCATTACTGGAAGGAGAACATCTATAACCTGAGTTTAAACCCCTCAGATCCTGTAGCTGCCAGCCATTCATTCATTTCTCATAGTGGACTGTGATTGACAGCTTCCACAAACACAGCTGTTAGCCTTGCTTCATTCATCTTCTTCACTCTAAATGCTGTAACCACAATGGGCTGGATTCTCCCATTCCCAGCTGCGTGTTTCTCGGCGGAACACCATTCACTGACAGTGTGATTCTACCTTGACAATGGGACCAACCCATTCACCATAAAACCTGCTGGTGGAAGTGCGCTGCCAGCAGGAAAGGTGATTCGTAAAGACCGGAGAATTCTGGCCAATGTTTACAAACATCAACCATATCAAAGTGAGTTAAGTGCATTCCAATCACGCCCCTTCATACTTGAGTGTTTTTGAAATGCTAAGCTGGAAATTGATAGCACTTAACTCTCTTTGGTTGATGTATGCAAAGATTGTTTAGTTAGGGGATCTCTGTGGGGGACCATTTATTTAGGGAGTCCCTGGGGGGGGGGGGCATGGAGTGCATTGTGTGGGAGAGGGAGGATGGCCCTCTGATGGGCTTTGGCCCACCACGAGGCCTATCATGAACACCGCCCCCCCCCATCGGCCCCCAAATTTGGGGAGACCCCCAGGATCCCCCTCATCTACCCTGTACCTTTCAAGCCCTCCCCATGGGCCCAGCCCCTGGCAGTGCTAACTGGCACCCAGACAGCCTGGTACTGTTGCTAACTTTTGGTTGGTTCGTAATTTGGCTCTATTTAATCATGTTTGCTCAAGAGTCGCCAGGTATCTTTCGACACCGCCACAAGGTTCAGAACCGAATACTGATCAATGACTCGATACACCAGTTAGTAAGTTCAAAAGCAATGCTCATTTATTTACACACAGTCAAATCTACTCATGCATAAACTCTACAAATTAAACTACCACTATTACGAAAGCTTATACTTAGCTTTGGGCGCCCACTCAGTCAGAGGAACAATGGCCGTTGCTCGGTTCTGAGGCTGCTGGGTTGAGCTGTTTACAGGGTAGCAACTAGGAGCGTCTATCTCGTAGCGTGCGTTGACTTGGAACTTACTTGGTCTGGTGCAGCTGCTAGGCTGGTCTCTTCGGTGAGAGCCAAAGCCAAAGGAGAGCGTTCTCCCTTGGGGGATACCTTTTATACCCAAAAGGGCTTCGCACTCTTTTGTGCGGGCCTTGAACTTTGCCTCAACTAATTGGGTCTTTCCCAATCATCGGTATCGATTTTCCTCCAATAGAGGGGTGGTTCCCTGACCGCTGGGCGTGTCCTGGTGACTGTCAGTCAGCTTTGTCTTATCTTCTTCTGGTGCCGGGGAGTCTGTCATAACATTGTGTATCTAAATGTTTCCCTTTTGTCCCCGGAGATGGCTCATTAGTATGTAAATCGTTTGGTAGTTTCTGTCCTGTCTGAGCGTTTAAGGTTCTAATCAACAGACAGAGCTTGCACCTGCTTGTTTCTTAGCATTGTCCAATTTTCCCTGCAGGCTTTGCAAGTGTCCATTTTGTAATCGGGACGTGGCCATCCCAGATGACTACAGTACTGCAAGCCTGACACTCTGGCAGTGCCCCTGTCACCATGGTAGTGCCACCCAGGCACACTTCCAGGGTGCCAAGCTGGCAGTGCCAAGGTTCCCAGGTGCCAGGGGGACTGTCTGGGTGCCATCCTGCCCTGTCCCCAATCACCCAATGGCCAACAGGATCTCCCTCTAAGTGCCACCTCGGTGGAGGGAAATTCCCAAGGTGAAAAGAAATGGCAAAGTGCCATTGGATAGCAGGATGTTTCTCGGAGCTGCAGCCACCAATAAACATTGAACAAAATGTATCTTTCCGCGACCTTTAACTGCAGTCGGCTGAATTGTGCCCAAGGTCTCTGTCATAAAGTAATATGTATCTGTATTGCACTCTGATGAGTTTCAGTGAGAAGCTCAGTTTTACTGAATTCAGATCAAAATATTCCATGATTGTTCTGGTTTCACTCTAACAACTAAAATGTACATTAAAGACCCAATTTGGGGGAAAAGTATCTTGAACGTATTATTTTCCCAGCCCCAAAGATTGTGAGCCGATGCATTGTGGGAGAATTAACACGGAATGGGAATACACAATGGACTTCAGACCACCAGGAAGTGCAAAGGACCAGAGCAATCTGAGCGTGCAAGTCCAAAGATCCCTGAAGGCAACCAGACAGATAGATAAAAGAGTTAAGAAGGTATATGCAATACTTGCCTTTATTAGCCGAGGCATGGAAGATAAGGGGCGAAATTCTCCGGAAACGGAGCGGTGTCCGCTGACTGGCGCCCAAAACGGCGCAAATCAGACGGGCATAGCGCCGCCCCAAAGGTGCGGAATGCTCCGCATCTTTGGGGGTCGAGCCCCAACCTTGAGGGGCTAGGTCGGCGCCGGACGAATTTCCGCCCCGCCAGCTGGCGGAAAAGGCCTTTGGTGCCCCGCCAGCTGGCGCGGAAATGACATCTCCGGGCGGCGCATGCGCGGGAGCGACAGCGGCCGCTGATAGCTTCCCACGCATGCGCAGTGGAGGGAGTCTCTTCTGCCTCCGCCATGGTGGAGACCGTGGCAGAGGCGGAAGGGAAAGAGTGCCCCCATGGCACAGGCCCGCCCGCGGATCGGTGGGCCCCGATTGTGGGCCAGGCCACCGGGGGGGACACCCCCTGGGGCCAGATCGCCCCGCGCCCCCCCCCAAGACCCCAGAGCCCGCCCGCGCCGCCTTGTCCCGCCGGTAAGGTAGGTGGTTTAATTTACGCCGGCGGGACAGGCATTTTAGCGGCGGGACTTTGGCCCATCCGGGCCGGAGAATCGCACGGGGGCCCCGCCAACTGGCGCGCCGCGATTCCCGCCCCCGCCAAATCTCCGGTGCCGGAGACTTCGGCAACCGGCAGGGGCGGGATTCACGCCAGCCCCCGGCGATTCTCCGACCCGGCAGGGGGTAGGAGAATCTCGCCCCAGATGTGGAGATGCCGGCGTTGGACTGGGGTGAGCACAGTAAGAAGTCTTACAACACCAGGTTAAATTCCAACAGGTTTGTTTCGATATCACTAGCTTTTGGAGCGCTGCTCCTTCCTCAGGTGAATAAAGAGGTATGTTCCAGAAACATATATATAGACAAATTCAAAGATGCCAGACAATGCTTGGAATGCGATTAAATCTTTACAGATCCAGAGATGGGGTAACCCCAGGTTAAAGAGGTGTGAATTGTGTCAAGCCAGGACAGTTGGTAGGATTTTGCAGGCCAGATGGTGGGGGATGAATGTAATGCGACATGAATCCCAAGTCCTGGTTGAGGCCGCACTCATGTGTGCGGAACTTGGCTATAAGCTTCTGCTCGGCGATTCTGCGTCGTCGCGGGTCCTGAAGGCCGCCTTGGAGAACGCTTACCCGGAGATCAGAGGCTGAATGCCCTTGACTGCTGAAGTGTTCCCCGACTGGAAGGGAACATTCCTGCCTGGTGATTGTCGCGCGATGTCTGTTCATTCGTTGTCGCAGCGTCTGCATGGTCTCGCCAATGTACCACGCTTCGGGACATCCTTTCCTGCAGCGTATAAGGTAGACAACGTTGGCCGAGTCGCACGAGTATGTACCGCGTACCTGGTGGTTGGTGTTCTCACGTGTAATGGTGGTATCCATGTCGATGATCTGGCTTGACACAATTCACACCTCTTTAACCTGGGGTTACCCCATCTCTCGATCTGTAAAGATTTAATCACCTGCTAATGCTCTCATTCCAAGCATTGTCTGGCATCTTTGAATTTGTCTATATATATGTTTCTGGAACATACCTCTTCATTCACCTGAGAAAGGAGCAGCGCTCCGAAAGCTAGTGACATCGAAAGAAACCTGTTGGACTTTAACCTGGTGTTGTAAGACTTCTTACCATGGAAGATAAGAGCAGGAACATTATGATGGAGCTGTATGAAACGCTCATTCGGTCACAGCTAGAGTACTGTGTGCAGTTCTGGTCACCACACTATCGGAAGGATTGCACGAGAAAGGGTGCAGAGGAGATTCACCAGGATGTTGCCTGGGCTGCAGCACTTCATCTATGAAGAGAGGCTGGATAGGCTGGAGTTATTTTCCTTAGAGGAGGGAAGACTGAGGGGTGACCTGATTGAGGTGTACAAAAGGAGACATAGATAGGGTAGATGGAAATAAACTAGGGTGCATAGATTTAAGGTAAGGGCAGAAGATTTAGAGGGGAATTTTTTTTGTGTGCGCAGACATAGTGGGCCGAAGGGCCTCGCTCTTTGATGTAAAGTTCTACAACTCATTGACTCAAAATTGTTTTCAATTAAATGCATTCATATAAGTTGTGAAGAAGAAAATTAAATGCATGCCAGGTGAGTAGATGGTACACTTCCACTGAGACTCTGCATGTGGTGGGGATTCACTCTGAGTTTGGAAAAATGCCAGCAACGCCGAAAATCACCCCCACTTGGCCATTAAATATACATATTGATTGTTCAACACCATTCAGTGGGCAACTGATCCTGTTCTCAGCCCAGGAGGAAAATGCCTGATGCGGGAATGCACTGGTGAGCTATCCTGCTGGACTTCCACTCTTTTCCTGGCCTCCACCTGCCTCCAAGTCCGCCACCATAGGACCAGGAAATCTCCACCCATGCAGTGAATAACATGACACTTTGGCTGCTCTATGCTTTAGGAAAGCTTCACATTTGCTTAAGAACCCTATTGCACATTGTGTACTCGCTGCATGGAAGTCATGCGTTAAGAAACCTAAATCCTGGACTTTGAGAAATCTTGTCATCTGAAAGTAACGCCAGTGTTCTCTCTTGCATATTGCTATTTATTGGGAAGATATGAAATCTGTCAGTTACCTGCTTTGTATTACTGTGGAATGCAGACTCCCTAATGTCTCAAATATATTCTCCAAGTAACCAAAATATCGGAGGAGGGTACCTATTGTCATAGGCTAGCTAATTTTCAACACATGCACATTAGTAAATATTTTTGTTGAAGGCCAAAAAACAAATTTTGAATGGCATCCGTAAATTAGAATTTATACCCTTAAAAAACACAGGCCATAGGAGCAGGAGAAGGCCATTTGGCCCCTCGAACCTACACCACCATTTAACTTCGATCATGGCTGACCTTCTACCTCAATGCCACCTATCCGCATTATATCCCTATCCCTTGATGTCTTTGATATCTAGAAAATATGCTTCTTAGTCCATTTTCACTTCAGTCTTTAGATAGGTGAAAAGATCCATATTGTAGTTAGTGGGTGGAATTATCACTGAAAAGATATGTAGATAACTATAGCGAAGTAGATAATTAGGTGGCTGACTTGGAGGTCATGATAAGATGTGTATAGTGGTGCAGAGATTGAATATGTACTGAGCGCCATGCCCAGTAAAGGCATGTCCTATTCATAATTTGAAATATAGACTCTGTTCATATAGAAGCTGCTAGAACTGTTTTATTTGCTTAAAATGGACATTGAAAAACTGTTCAAGTAGCTGTCAAGAGGTTAGATAATTTTGTTTATTCAACACAGATCATCAAGCTTCCAGGAAGTTCTGAATTTAATAATCATGAATGGTGGACCTTTCTCTGTACTAGTGAATGGTGGACCTTACTCAGGTTTGCAGTTCAACAAAGTAAAGCTGACAAGACTAGTTACTTACTAGTTAAGGGTGAAAGCCCAACCTCAATTTCCTATGGTATATTTATGTCCTTTAAGTGATTCTGGGTAGACAATGGTCATTAACCATGTGACTGAAACTGGCTTCTGATGCTGAGATCTTTTATTATCCCATGGCTCAGAGAGACCAAGGCAGACGTAGAAGAACACTGACAAGCTAACAGCTGTGGAGAAAGGTTGTATCATCTTAACGTTTTAAGCACCATCCATCATTAGCCAGGACTGAGAACCAGTCTCGGAAACTACCCGCAGGTCATAAAAGTACTTACCTGTTCCAAATTCAAAGTTTATCTGAAAAGCAGCCTCCTGGAAATTCAATGACAAAAAAATCCTGTAACCTGCTGTGAACCTTTCACTTTACAGGACTCTTACTGAATCTTTCAATCATCAAATCTAAGAAACCACAGGCCTGCCACGTGGGAGACTAGAAATTATAAATCATAGACTGAATTAACTGTAATCCGTAAAAGTGCCCTATCTTCATGTGTATCCAATTTGTGTGTATGTGTGTGTGTAGGCGCGTGTGAGACGGAATGTGTTCCATTGGGTTAATTTTGGAGAGTAAATAACGTTCTTTATTTTATACTCACAATAGTTTGCTGCTGACCTATTTGATTGGAATACACATTCCAAAGTGTTAGAAAATACACACCTCCTTTAATATAGAAAGCACTTATTGCAAGTACGAAGCGAGCAAATACATTCTGTTCATGCAATGAACATCTGAGCCGATAGATGTTAACACAAAAGTAAATGTCCAAGTAGTTGGCTGAGTATTTGAGTAGATAATGAGTTTCTAATGAGATTAATAATGAAGTGGATGAATGGACAGTGACAATATTGCTTGGTTAGAACTGTTGGATGATTTGGATATTGGATAAATAATAAATAGCTGACATGACAGGTGGAAGGATTGGTGAACAGTCAAATAAGTAGAGAGTAAGGTAAGTTTGTGAATGTATAGTAAGATAACTGATAAAGTGAATAGATGAATATATGGTAAAATGTGTGATTGTTGAATAAGGGGGCTCCTTGATTATGAGAATGTTAGGCAAGCAATGATATGAATAGATGAATATTGAAATGGAATATTGATATTGAAGGCAAAATGGATGAGTTGGATAGGATAAGAGTATTATGGTAGATGAATTATTTTCTTCTTTACATAGGAAAGACTATTTTTGTCCTGTCTTGTAATCCCATAATCATGATGCAAAAAGATTGCCAATGTTTATATATCATTTACTGAATTTTTTGAACTTGCTATTCCTGTAAATGTATTTTAAGATCTGACACTCTCATTAATTATTTGTGATCTTGTCTAATAGGATGAATGTATTAATATTTTAATGTTAAAAAAGGACCAGAGAGAACCAATTAAATCTCAGTGATTGGTGAGGCTAATAGCAATTGGTAAAAAGAAAGCTCATTATTTGTCTTTGCTTTCACGTTACTTATGTTTTATGCAACATTTAACGTAAATTGAACTCTTCAGTTTGATGCATTTTTTCCTGAAATATGTTGGTGATTTAGCTATTTTTAAAAATGGATTGTTTTCAATCATTTAAAATCCATTCTGTGATCTGCTATGTGACAATGTTACAGCTTAATGCATTGGGAGTTTCATATTTTCACTTCTGGTGAGATCAACATGTTCATTGGGCACGATTTAACAATCATGTTGCGCCCGATTCGGTGACGCGACAAAGCCGTTGAATCTTGCGAGAGGCCTCTCGTGAGACTCGTGATACTCGAAACGTTTCACGAGGTTTCATGAGATCTCATGAGATGTTGTGATTCAGCCGGCGTCTGGGTACTAACAGCCTCACCTGGGAGACCTTGCCAATGCGCTGTTTAGTACTGGTTTCCACAAACCTGGACCAGGCGTAATAGTATCTGGAGGGTTCTCCCATGCCATAAGAGGCCCCTGTGTGGTCAGGCTCTGAGTAGGGTAGTACCCTGGTACTCCCGCTGACACCTGGACACCATAGCGTTGCCAGTCTGGAACCTTGGCACTGTCATCTGGGCACCCTGGCAGTGCCACCCTGGTACTGCCAGGGTCCCCAAGTGGCACTGCCAGGCTGGCGGGGACACTGCCAGAATACCAGGCTGACAGTGTAAATGTGCTCGGGTGCCAGGTTCCCTGTGCCAACGATTGGGCCCAGGGATCCCTTGCCCATAATAGGTGGGGTAAGAGGGTGGGGGCTCGAAGATCCCCAAGAAGTACATTGGGTGCAGTGAGAGGGTCCGGAGGTCGCTATAGGGGCAATGAAGGCAGTCAAAAGATTGGGGTGGCATTTTAAAATGGCACCTTAATCCACGAGTCATCTTCCTGCATTGGCGAGCTGAGCTCATCAGTGCAGGAAATGAGGTAAGTAAGGCCTCGGTGGGGTATTTCCCGCCGAGACCAAAAAAAACAGCAAAGTCCTGTTGTCTGGCGCAATGTTTCTCAGCACTGCAGATGCCAAGAAACACCCCGCCAAATGCGGCCAAAACTGGACTCTGTTTTTGTCCCGTTGAATCGCGCCCATTATGTTTGAATATGAGAAAGATCTTTGCCTACTGTGTTCAGGATAGGAATATTTCAAATTGATAATTTTTTTCATATTTCAGTCATCTCTATAATGGCTACTTGTCTTCATCCTTCCCAATCTACCTGTCACAGGTGCATCCATCCTTGACAGTACGTGTGGAGATGAAGACCTGTCTTCAAATTGAGCATACCCTCTATCGTGCTGTTGGCCATCAGCAGCAGTAGAGGTTTACTCAACCACAGTCTGTAACCTCATGACCTAGCTATCAGCCACTTTACCATTACCATCAAGCTAGGAAGCCGACCTGGTTCAATGAAGAGTGCAGGAAGGCATTCCAGGAGCAGCACCAGACACGTCTAAAAATGAGCTGTCAGCCTGATGAACCGACAGTAAAGGACTTAGATACATAGATACATAGATACATAGAAGATAGGAGCAGGAGGAGGCCTTTTGGCCCTTCGAGCCTGCTCCGCCATTCATCACAATCACGTCTGATCATCCAACTCAATAGCCTAATCCTGCTTTCTCCCCATAGCCTTTGATCCCATTCTCCCAAAGTGCTATATCCGGCTGTCTCTTGAAAATATTCAAAGTTTTAGCATCAACTACGTCCTGTAGTGAGGAATTCCACAGATTCACCTCACTCTGTGAGGCCTCTTTGCCTCCCTGGTGCCAGGGTCCAGGATGTCTCCGAACGGGTAGAGGGCATCCTGAAGGGGGAGGGCAAATAGGCAGAGGTCGTTGTACATATTGGTACTAACGACATCGGCAGGAAGGGGCATGAGGTCCTGCAGCAGGAGTTCAGGGAGCTAGGCAGAAAGTTAAAAGACAGGACCTCTAGGGTTGTAATCTCGTATTACTCCCTGTGCCATGTGCCAGTGAGGCTAGAAATAGGAAGATAGAGCAGCAAAACACGTGGCTAAACAGCTGGTGTAGGAGGGAGGGTTTCCGTTATCTGGACCACTGGGAGCTCTTCCGGGGCAGGTGTGACCTATATAAGAAGGATGGGTTGCATCTAAACTGGAGAGGCATAAATATCCTGGCCGCGAGGTTTGCTAGTGTCACACGGGAGGGTTTAAACTAGTATGGCAGGGGGGTGGGCACGGGAGCAATGGGTCAGAAGGTGAGAGCATTGAGGGAGAACTAGGGAATAGGGACAGTGTGACTCTGAGGCAAAGCAGACAGGGAGAAGTTGCTGAACAGCGGGTCTGGTGGCCTGAAGTGCATATGTTTTAATGCAAGAAGTATTACGGGTAAGGCAGATGAACTTAGAGCTTGGATTAGTACTTGGAACTATGATGTTGTTGCCATTACAGAGACCTGGTTGAGGGAAGGGAAGGATTGGCAGCTAAACGTTCCAGGATTTAGATGTTTCAGGCGGGATAGAGGGGGATGTAAAAGGGGTGGCAGAGTTGCGCTACTGGTTAGGGAGAATATCACAGCTGTACTACGGGAGGACACCTCAAAGGGCAGTGAGGCTATATGGGTAGAGATCAGGAATAAGAAGGGTGCAGTCACAATGTTGGGGGTTTACTACAGGCCACCCAACAGCCAGCGGGAGATAGAGGAGCAGATAGGTAGACAGATTCTGGAAAAGAGTAAAAACAACAGGGTTGTGGTGATGGGAGACTTCAACTTCCCCAATATTGACTGGGACTCACTTAGTGCCAGGGGCTTAGACGGGGCGGAGTTTGTAAGGAGCATCCAGGAGGACTTCTTAAAACAATATGTAGACAGTCCAACTAGGGAAGGGGCGGTACTGGACCTGGTATTGGGGAATGAGCCCGGCCAGGTGGTAGAAGTTTCAGTAGGGGAGCATTTCGGGAACAGTGACCACAATTCAGTAAGTTTTAAAGTGCTGGTGGACAAGGATAAGAGTGGACCTGGGATGAATGTGTTAAATTGGGGGAAGGCTAATTATAACAATATTAGGTGGGAACTGAAGAACCTTGATTGGGGGCAGATGTTTGAGGGCAAATCAACATCTGACATGTGGGAAGCTTTCAAGTGTCAGTTGAAAGGAATTCAGGACCGGCATGTTCCTGTGAGGAAGAAGGATAAATACGGCAATTTGCGGGAACCTTGGATAACGAGAGATATTGTAGGCCTCGTCAAAAAGCAAAAGGAGGCATTTGTCAGGGCTAAAAGGCTGGGAACAGACGAAGCCTGTGTGGAATATAAGGAAAGTAGGAAGGAACTTAAGCAAAGAGTCAGGAGGGCTAGAAGGGGTCACGAAAAGTCATTGGCAAATAGGGTTAAGGAAAATCCCAAGGTTTTTTACACGTACATAAAAAGCAAGAGGGTAGCCAGGGAAAGGGTTGGCCCACTGAAGGATAGGCAAGGGAATCTATGTGTGGAGCCGGAGGAAATGGGCGAGGTACTAAATGAATACTTTGCATCAGTATTCACCAAAGAGGAGGAATTGGTAGATGTTGAGTCTGGAGAAGGGTGTGTAGATAGCCTGGGTCACATTGAGATCCAAAAAGACGAGGTGTTGGGCGTCTTAAAAAATATTAAGGTAGATAAGTCCCCAGGGCCTGATGGGATCTACCCCAGAATACTGAAGGAGGCTGGAGAGGAAATTGCTGAGGCCTTGACAGAAATCTTTGGCTCCTCGCTGTCTTCAGATGATGTCCCGGAGGACTGGAGAATAGCCAATGTTGTTCCTCTGTTTAAGAAGGGTAGCAAGGATAATCCAGGGAACTACAGGCCGGTGAGCCTTACTTCAGTGGTAGGGGAATTACTGGAGAGAATTCTTCGAGACAGGATCTACTCCCATTTGGAAGCAAATGGACGTATTAGTGAGAGGCAGCATGGTTTTGTGAAGGGGAGGTCATGTCTCACTAACTTGATAGAGTTTTTCGAGGAGGTCACTAAGATGATTGATGCAGGTAGGGCAGTAGATCTTGTCTATATGGACTTCAGTAAGGCCTTTGACAAGGTCCCTCATAGTAGACTAGTACAAAAGGTGAAGTCACACGGGATCAGGGGTGAGCTGGCAAGGTGGATACAGAACTGGCTAGATCACAGAAGGCAGAGAGTAGCAATGGAAGGATGCTTTTCTAATTGGAGGGCTGTGACCAGTGGTGTTCCGCAGGGATCAGTGCTGGGACCTTTGCTGTTTGTAGTATATATAAATGATTTGGAGGAAAATGTAACTGGTCTGATTCGTAAGTTTGCAGACGACACAAAGGTTGGTGGAATTGCTGAAAGCGATGAGGACTGTCAGAGGATACAGCAGGATTTAGATTGTTTGGAGACGTGGGCGGAGAGATAGCAGATGGAGTTTAATCCGGACAAATGTGAGGTAATGCATTTTGGAAGATCTAATGCAGGTAGGGAATATACAGTGAATGGTAGAACCCTCAAGAGTATTGAAAGTCAGAGAGATCTAGGAGTACAGGTCCACAGGTCACTGAAAGGGGCAACAGAGGTGGAGAAGGTAGTCAAGAAGGCATACGGCATGCTTGCCTTCATTGGCTGGGGCATTGAGTATAAGAATTGGCAAGTCATGTTGCAGCTGTATAGAACCTTAGTTAGGCCACACTTGGAGTATAGTGTTCAATTCTGGTCGCCACACTACCAGAAGGATGTAGTGGCTTTAGAGAGGGTGCAGAAGAGATTTACCAGAATGTTGCCTGGTATGGAGGGCATTAGCTATGAGGAGCGGTTGAATAAGCTCGGTTTGTTCTCACTGGAACGACGGAGGTTGAGGGGCGACCTGATAGAGGTCTACAAAATTATGAGGGGCATAGACAGAGTGTATAGTCAGAGGCTTTTCCCCAGGGTAGAGGGGTCACTTACTAGGGGACATAGGTTTAAGGTGCGAGGGGCAAGGTTTAGAGGAGATGTACGAGGCAAGTTTTTAAAAATAAAACACAGAGGGTAGTGGGTGGCTGGAACTCGCTACCGGAGGAGGTGGTGGAAGCAGGGACGATAGTGACATTTAAGGGGCATCTTGACAAATACATGAATAGGATGGGAATAGAGGAATACGGACCCAGGAAGTGTAGAAGATTGTAGTTTAGTCGGGCAGCATGGTCGGCACAGGCTTGGAGGGCCGAAGGGCCTGTTCCTGTGCTGTACATTTCTTTGTCCTTTGTCTTTGTCCTTTGTGTAAAGAAATGTCTCTTTATCTCTGTCCAAAATGGTTTACCTCAGGCTGTGACCCCCTGGTTCTGGACACACCCATCATTGGTAACATCTTCCCTGCATCTACCCTGTCTAGTCCTGTTAGAATTTTATAAGTCTCGATGAGTTCCCCCACATTCTTCTGAACTCCAGCGAGAACAATCACAACCTAGTCAATCTCTCCTCATATGACAGTCCCGCCATCCCTGGAATCAGTCTGGTAAACCTTCACTGCACTCCCTCGAGAGCAAGAACATCCTTCCTCAGCGAAGGAGACAAAAACTGCACACAATACTCCAAGTGTGGCCTCACCAAGGCCCTGTACAATTGCAGTATAGAATCCCTGCTTCTTTACTCAAAACCTCTTGCAATGAAGACCAACATACCATTAGCCTTATTTACCACCTACTGCACCTGCATGCTTACCTTCAGCGAATGGTGCACAAGGACACTTCTTGCATATATAACTGCGGAAGCAGCATACAATAGACTGAGCTAAGCCATCCCAGAAACTACAGGTGAGGTCTAAGCTCTGCAGCTCTGCAGATCATAAAAGCATAAACATTGGAGCACAAATAAGCCCATTGAGTCAGCTCCGCCATTCAGTAAGATCATGGCTGATCTGATATAATCCTCAACTCCACTTTTCCGTCTTATCCCCATAACCTTCATTCTCTTACTGATTAACAATCTGCCTTTCTCAGCTTTGAACATACTTAATGACCCAACCTCTACAGCTTTCTGTAGTAAAGGGTTCCACAGATTCACTATCTTCTGAGAGAAGAAATTCCTCCTCATCCCTATCTTAACTGGGTGACCCCTTACTTTGAGATTAATGCCCCTGTGGTCCTGGTCGTTACCACAAGGGGAAACAACCGCTCAGCATTTTCCTGTCAAGCCCCTTGAAAATTATATATGTCTCAATAAGGGGTAGTCTCTTATTCTTATAAATTCCATTGAGTAGAGGCCCAATGGATTCAACCTCTCCACATAAGAAAATCCCTCCATGCCTGTGATCAATCTCTTGAACCTCTCTGGGCTGCCTCCTTAAATAAGGGGACCAAAACTGTTCACATTATTTCAGATGTTATCTAACTAATGCCCTGTATAGTTTTAGCAAGATATCCCGATTCTTGTACTCCATTTCCTTTGAAATTCTATTTGTCTTCACTATTACCTGCTGAACTTGCTTGCTAGATTTTAGTGATTTATGCACGAGGACCCCTAAATCTCTTAGTGCTGCAACTTTCTGCAGTCTTTCTCCATTTAAATAATATTCAGCTCCTTTATTCTTCCTGCCAAAGTGCACAAGTTTACATTTTCCTGCATTATATTCCACTGCCAAGTTTGGCCCACTCACTTAAGCTATCAATATCCCTCTGTAGATTCTTTGTGTCAGCCTCACCACTTGCCTTCCCACCTATTCTTGTGTCATCCACAGCTAGGCAATAGTGCATTCACTTCCCTTGTCCAAGTCGTTAATATATATTGCAAATACTTCTGGCCCCAGCATTGACGCCTGTGGGTGGCTCGGTAGCACAGTGGTTAGCATTGTTGCTTCACAGCGCCAGGGTCCCAGGTTCGATTCCCAGCTTGGGTCATTGTCTGTGCGGAGTCTGCACGTTCTCCCTCTAGCTGTGTGAGTTTCCTCCGGGTGCTCTGCTTTTCTCGCACAAGTGCCGAAAAAAATGGGGCTCTGTCCCCACACAAGCGTAAAAACGCAGGCGTTTTCACTCTGGACTTCCCTTAAGAATATCCTGAGTAATTCTCCTACCTGCAGGGGGCTGGCATGGCCCTGGAGTGCTTCTCGCAGCTCTGGCTGTGGATACGGAACCCCGCACATCCGGTCAGGAGTCTGCGCATGCGCACAGTGGCGGCCTGCGGCGATGGGCCGCTGTGGACCATCATCAAAAATGTAGGCGTCCCCAAGATTGCACACGCCCGCGGGTCCGTGCCGCCCGATCGCTCCTCTGGCCGTCCATGAGGCCCCCCCCCCCCAGGTGATTGATCCCCCCCACCAGAATGGCCATGGACTGAGTCCGCAGCCGCCACCCTACGTTCCCGATGGCTGATAGGTGGTTAGAACCACGCCTTCGGAAACTCAGTCAGTTTTGCGCGGAAAATCACGGGGGGGGGGGGGGGGAACGGACCTCTGTCAATTGCCCCCTACTTGCGTCGTGTAGATCGCACGCAAGCGACTCTTGAGTGATTCTCCAGGGATTGGAGGATCGCTTCAGCGGCACTGGTCTGGATTTCCGGGTAAACGGCCATTCTCTGCCCCCGCGCTGAACACGATTTCGCTGGAATGTGGCGACTAGGGGCTTTTCACAGTTACTTCATTGCAGTGTTAATGTAAGCCTACCTGTGACAATAAAGATTATTATTATACTAGTTAGATTGCCATCCTGAAAATGCTCTTATCACAACTTTCTGTCTTCTATCAGTTAGCCAATCCTCTAGCCAAGCTCATATACTACAGACTCTTATCTTATTAAATAGCCTTTTGTGTGGTACCTTATCAAACGCTTTTTGGAAATCCAAGTATATTACATCTACTGGTTCCCCTTTTTCCATCCTGCTCATTACCACCTCAAGGAATTCTAAGAAATTTGTCAGGCATTATTTCCCCTTTATGATGCTATGCCCACTCTGCTTGATTATATTATGTATTTCTAAATGCTCTGTTATTATATCCTTTATAATAGATTTTAATATTTTTACAATGACATAAGTTAAGCTAACTGGTCTATAGTTACTTTTTTTGCCTCCCTCTCTTTTTGAATAAAGGTGTTACATTGGCAGTTTTCCAATCCTCTGGGACTTTTCCAGAATTTAAGGATGCTTGTAAGATTACTACCAGTGCATCCACTATCTCTGTAGTTACCTCCTTCTTACCTCCTTATCCTAGGATGCAACCCATAAATGAAATGAAAATTGCTTATTGTCACAAGTAGGTTTCAATGAAGTTACTGTGAAAAGCCCCTAGTCGCCACATTCCGGCACCTGTTCAGGGAGGCTGTTACGGGAATTGAACTGTGCTGCTGGCCTGCCTTCAAAGCCAACGATTTAGCCCAGTGTGCTAAACAGCCCCACTAGGTCCAGTGGACTTGCTGAACTTTAGCTGCATTAGTTTCCTCAGCACTTTTTCTCTAGTAATAATTATTGTATTTACTACTTTCCCCCCCATCTTTTATCCCTTGATTATTTTGTAGTTTTGGAATGTTAGTCATACCTTCTATCGTGAAGACTGTAGTTGATTGTAGTTTAGTCGGGCAGCATGGTCGGCACGGGCTTGGAGGGCCGAAGGGCCTGTTCCTGTGCTGTACATTTCTTTGTTCTTTGTTCTTTGTTCTTTGACTGGCGCAAAGTATTTATTTAGTTCAACTGTCATTTCCTGGTTCCCCATTATTATTTCCCCAGTCTCATTCTCTAAGGGGCCTAAGTTCATTTTGGTCTCTCCCTTCCTTTTTTTTATATGGTTAAAGAAACTCTTTCTGTTACTTGTTAGTTTACCCTCATAGTTTATCTTCTCCCTCTTTATTATTTTTGGTCAGCTTTAGTTGGCTTTTAAAACTTCCCCAATACTCTGGCTTACCAATAATCTTTGCCATATTTGTATGTTTTTATTTCAGTTTAATAATATCGTTAACTTCCTTGGTTGACTAATCCCATTCCTAGAATGCTTCTTCCTCACTGGGATATATCTTGTTGTGAGTCATGAACTATTTACATAAGCATCTGCCATTGCTGGTCAACTGTTTTTATTCTGTTAAATGCCTTCCCGGACCATTCCAGCAGGTTCGGCCCGCATTCCTTTGTAATTACCCTTATTTATGTTCAGCACAGTTGTTTCTGGCCCATGTTTCTTATTCTCAAACTGAATGCTAAATTCTATCATGTTATGGTCACTGTTTTTACTCTGAGATTGTTTATTAAATCTGCCTCATTACACATTACCAGATCCAAAGTAGCCATATCCCTGGTTGGATCCACAACAACAAGTTCTAGCAAACTGTCATGAAGACACTATAAATTCTTCCTCATGGCTACCTCTGCCAATCTGATGTTCCCAATCCACATGAAGATTAAAGTCACCCATGATTAATGCACTGCCTTTTTTATATGCCCTCATTATCTCCTGATTTATTCTCTATCCTACATTATAGCTACAGTTAGGGGCCTATAGACTGGTCCCATCCGTGTCTTCTTCCCCTTGTTATTTCTTACCTCCACCAATGTGGATTTTATATCCTTGGATCCAAGGTAACTTCTTGCTATCCATCTTATTCCATCTCATACTAACAAAGCTACATCACAGCCCTTTCCTTCCTGCCTGTCTTTAGGCAAAGTCACGTACCTCTGAATATTTAGTTTCCAGCCCTTTGTAACTACATCTCTGTAATGGCTAAAATGTCCTACCCATTAACCTCAATTTGTGCCATTAATTCATTTATTTTGTGCCAAATACGACATGCATTTAAGTGAAGAGCCATTCATTTTCAGTCATGGACAATTAACTGGAGGAGTATTTCCATCCTCAATGATTGAGGGGAATCCATCACATCAGTGTAAAAGTCCAACAGGTTTGTTTTGATGTCACTAGCTTTCGGAGAGCTGAGGAAGGAGCAGCGCTCCAAAAGCTAGTGACAGCGAAATAAACCTGTTGGACTTTAACCTGGTGTTGCAAGACTTCTTACTGTGCTCACCCCAGTCCAACACCGGCATCTCCACATCAGTGTAAAAGACAAGGCTGAAGCATTCAGCTGGAAGTACTGAATGGATTGGATTGGATTGGATTTGTTTATTGTCACGTGCACCGAGGTACAGTGAAAAGTATTTTTCTGCGAGCAGCTCAACAGATCATTACGTACATGAGAAGAAAAGGGAATAAAAGAAAATACATAATAGGGCAACACAACATATACAATGTAACTACAAAAGCACTGGCATTGGATGAAGCATACAGGGTGCAGTGTTAATGAAATCAGTCCATAAGAGGGTCATTTAGGAGTCTGGTGACAGTGGGGAAGAAGCTGTTTTTGAGTCTGTTCGTGCGTGTTCTCAGACTTCTGTATCTCCTGCCCGATGGAAGAAGTTGGAAGAGTGAGTAAGCCGGGTGGGAGGGATCTTTGATTATACTGCCCGCTTTCCCCAGGCAGCGGGAGGTGTAGATGGAGTCAATGGATGGGAGGCAGGTTCGTGTGATGGACTGGCGGTGTTCACGACTCTCTGAAGTTTCTTGCGGTCCTGGGCCGAGCAGTTGCCATACCAGGCTGTGATGCAGCCTGATAGGATGCTTTCTATGGTGCATCTGTAAAAGTTGGTAAGAGTCAATGATCCATCTCGGTCTCTTCCTGAGGTCCCCAACATCACAGATGTCAGTCTCCAGCCAATTTAATTCCCTCTATGTGATATCAAGAAATGGCTGAAGTACTGTATACTGCAAAGGCCAAGAGCCCTGACAACATTCCGGCAGTAGTACTGAAGACTTGTGTTCCAGAACTAGCTGGCCATTTCGCCAAGACTGTTCTAGTACAGCTACAAAACTGGCATCACCCAGCAATGTGGAAAATTGCCCATATGTCCTGTCCACAAAAAACAGCACAGATCCAACCCTAACCACCCCAACAGTGATTATCAGCAATGTGATGGACAGTGTCATCAACAGTGCTAACAAGCGACACTTAACCAGAAACAACTTGCTCACTGAAACTCAGTTCTGGTTGCAGCAGGGGGAAATTAGATCCTGACCTCTTACACCCATAGTCCAAACATAGACAACAGAGCTGAGCTCAAGAGGTGAGGTGAGAGTGATTGCCCTTATAGCATGGTGCATTTGATGGAGTGCATCATCCAGGAGGTTTAGCAAAACTGAAGTTAATGGCAATCAGGGGAAAAATCCTCCACTGGTTGGTGTCATACCTAGCACAAAGAAAGATATGTGCTGACCGGGGGTCAGTCATTTCAGTCCCAGAGCATCACTGCAGGTGTTCCTCAAGGTAGTGTCTGAGGCCCAACCACCTTCAGGTGCTTCAATGACCTTCCCTCCATCTAAGGTCTGAAGCGGGGATGTTCGCTGATGGCTGCACAATGTTCAGCACTATTCGTGACTCCTCAGATACTTAAGCAATGGATGCCCATACACAGCACTGACCTGGACAATATCCAGGCTTGGGTTGATAAGTGGCCTGTAACATCTGTGCCACACAAGTGCCAATATATGACCACCTCCAACACGAGAAAATCCAAACATCGCTGTTTGACATTCAATGACATTACTATTACTGAATCTCTCTCTATAACCATCCGGGAGGTACCATTGACCAAAAGCTGAACTGGACCAACCATATAAATACCATGGCTTTAACAGCGAGACAGAGGCTCGGAATCCTGCAGCGAGGAACTCACCTCCTGACTCCCTAAAGCTTGTCCACCATATGGAAGGCACAAGTCCGGAGAGTGATGGAATACTCTCCACTTGCCTGGATGAGTGCAACTCCAGCAACACTCAAGAAGCTCAACATCATCCAGGGCAAAGCAGCCCGCTTGATTGGCACCCCAGCCTCAACATCTGCTCTCTCAACTATTGATGCACAGTGGTAGCAGTATGTACCATCTACAAGATGTATTGCAATAACACACGAAGGTTCCTTGAACAACACCTTCCAAACCCCCAGCCTCTATACCTAGAAGGACAAGGGCAGCAGATGCATGGGATAACCACTACCTGAAAGTTCCCCCCCAAACCACTCAGTGTCCTCACTTGGAACTATATCCTGGTACCTCCTCCCCAGCCGTACTGTTGATATACCGACATCGCATCGACTACAGCAATTCAAGACAGCAGCTCACCACCATCTTCTCAAGTGCAATTAGGGATAGGAATAAAAATACTGGCCTGGCCAGCTGTCATGATATTCAAACACACATCACAACACACACATCATGATAGACAGACCAACAGACCAATTAGCACACATAACACGACAGCCAATCACAGACAAGAGCAGACACAGTATAAGACAAGAAACACAACACCTGGTGGCCAGTCCATCTGGAGACAGGACAAGGCCAGGACCTGATTAACAAGACATTCACGCGGTCACCACGTGCTGAGTACCAAGTCAGATGTGTAAATAACTAGTTGGAATAAAACTGCGTTGTACCAATCGCAACCGTGTTGGTTCGTCTGTACCTCAGAGCACCCAACACCACATGGTACCAGTGAGTGAATCGATACTTATCGGCAAATCTGCCATCCTGAGCCATGGACACCCACAACAAACCGCAGCCGTTGCAAGTAGCTGGGAACCTGGGCACCAACTGGAAGCTCTTCAAGCAGCAATTCGAACTGTTCATGCGAGCCAACGAAAAACAGGGCGCCTCGGACGAAACAAAGATTGCCATGCTCCTCACTACCGCAGGTCAGCACGCCATCGATGTATACAACTCCTTGGTGTTCGCGGAAGGTGAGAACAAATCTAAATATGACACGGTCCTCCTCAAGCTCGACCAGCACTTCAATGTTGAGGTCAATGAAAGCTTTGAGAGGTATATCTTTCAGCAGCGCCTACAAGGTAAGGATGAGCTCTTTCAGTCCTTCCTGACGCACCTCCGCATACTCGCGCAGTCCTGCGGTTACGGCACCACCTCAGAGTCCATGATCCGGATGCTAAGGTCAGGCCTTTAATTTTCAGAAGCCAGCAGCTTCTGAAAATTAAAGGCCTGACCTTAGCATCTGCAGTTGAAGCCTGTGTCCTGCATGAAAATGCGACCAGCCGCTACGCCCAATTTCAGGCGACCAAATCGGCACGGAGGGGGTCCCAAGCGATCGAATCGGCAAGCCAGGACGCCCACGAGGCCGAACGCATCCAGGCAATCGAGTTTCTCCCGGCCCGCGGCCCAGGCGAGGGCGGCCGCTTCACGCGCTTTTTGAGGCCTCCCGCGTTTGTGCGCGCCAAAACCTATGGCAACACTGAGGGACGTGCTGCGCAGGCGCCACTGACGCAAGACCGAACTGCGCATGCGCAGTGGCGTAACGAACGCCATGACGTCATGACGTGCGGTAACTGTGGAGCTGCACATTTAAAAGGGCAATGTCCTGCAAAAACTCGACAATGCCTACGCTGTGGCAAGGTGGGCCACTACGCTGCCTACTGTCGAGCGGCTCAACCTGTGGATCTTCCACATCTCCGACAACCTCGCAGACACGTGCGGACCATCCAGCCTCCACATCACGACATCCAAACCGACGACACAGATGACCAAGACGCCTTCCGGGTTGCGGTCATTGATGCGAACCGGGTCAACGCCATCAATCCGGCCGATGAATGGAGTGCCACCCTGACGGTCAACCGATCGCCGATCACTTTCCGCCTGGACACTGGCGCCTCCGCCAACCTCATAGCATGGTCAGCATTCTATGCCATGAAGGTCAGACCACCAATCCAGCCATCCCAGTGCAAGATGGTCGACTACAACGGGAACGTTATCCCGGCCATGGGATCCTGCCAGCTCCAGGTGACACACAAAACACACACGGCCACACTCTCATTCGAGATAGTTGGCTCATCGAAGGACTCCCTGCTGGGCGCACAGGCATGTAAGGCTCTCCACCTTGTGCAACGAATTCTCTCTCTCTCTCCAGACGGCACGTCTGACTTCCCGGATGCAGAGTTCAACGCACAGCTCCAATCGCTCCTCGCCCACAACCAGGAGGCATTCGAAGGCATGGGAACACTGCCATACACCTACCGAATTTGCCTCAAACCGGACGCCATCCCAGTCGTTTACGCACCTCGCAGGGTTCCTGCGCCACTTAAAGACCGCCTCAAGCTGCAGCTGCAGGATCTTCAGGACCAAGGGGTCCTATCCAGGGTCACGGAGCCCATGCCATGGGTCAGCTCCATGGTGTGTGTCAAGAAGCCCTCTGGCGAGCTCCGCATCTGTATAGACCCCAAAGACCTCAATAATAACATTATCCCATACCCAAACGGGAGGAGTTCACCAGTGAAATGGCCCAAGCGAAGATATTCACAAAACTGGATGCTTCTAAAGGATTTTGGCAGATCCAACTGGACCCGTCCAGCCGAAAGCTATGTACCTTCAACACCCCTTTCGGCAGATTCTGCTACAACCGGATGCCATTTGGCATCATCTCAGCATCCGAGGTCTTCCACAGAATCATGGAGCAGATGATGGAAGGCATCGAAGGGGTGCGCGTATATGTGGACGATGTCATCATCTGGTCCACCACACCGCAGGAGCACATACATCGTCTCCAACACGTTTTTGCCCGCATACGGGAAAACGGCCTGCGCCTCAACCGAGCCAAGTGCGCCTTTGGCCAGACCGAGTTGATGTTCCTGGGGGACCATATCTCCCGGTCAGGGGTCCGTCCGGATGCAGACAAGGTGAGCGCCATCACAGCCATGCCGCAGCCGGCCGACAAGAAGGCTGTCCTACACTTCCTTGGAATGGTCACCTTCCGAGGGAAATTCATTCCCAACCTTGCCTCCCACACAACGGCTCTGCGCCACCTCGTCAAAAAATCTACAGAGTTCCAGTGGCAACACACACACCAGCTGGAATGGGAGGAGCTCAAATGCAAACTCACCACGGCACCAGTGTTGGCGTTCTTCGACACGTCTCGTCCCACCAAAATCTCAACTGCTGCCAGCCAATCCGGCATTGGAGCAGTGCTCCTGCAGAGGGATGACACGTCGTCATGGGCCCCGGTTGCCTATGCATCGCGGGCCATGACCCCCACAGAGCAGCGCTACGTGCAAATCGAAAAAGAATGCCTGGGCTTGCTAACCGGTTTAGACAAGTTCCACGATTACGACTATGGTCTTCCACGGTTCACGGTCGAAACTGACCACCGCCCCCTGGTCAGCATAATAAACAAGGACCTGAACGAGATGACCCCTTGCCTCCGGCGCATCCTACTTAAACTCAGGAGGTACGACTTCCAACTGGTCTACACTCCAGGGAAGGACCTCATCGTGGCAGATGCCCTATCCAGTGCAGTGAGCACGCCGCCAGATGCGGAGGGGTTCGTATGTCAGGTCGAGGCACAGGTGGCCTTGACAGTGGCAAATCTGCCGGCTGATGACTCCAGTCTGGCCCGCATCCGCCGAGAGACAGCGGCCGACACCCTTTTACAGCGAGTGATGCGCCACATGACGGGAGGATGTCTCAAAGGGCAGTGCCCGCAGTTCTATAATGTACGAGACGACCTAGCCATCATTGATGGGATCCTTCTGAAGCTGGACCGGATTGTGATTCCGCACAGTATGCGCCAGCTGGTTCTCGATCAAATACACGAAGGCCACTTGGGGGTCGAGAAGTGCAGACGGAGGGCCCGAGAGGCAGTATACTGGCCGGGCATCAGTGACGATATTGCCAACATGGTGATCAACTGTACAACCTGCCAAAGGTTTCAGCCGGCGCAACCTCCTGAGACGCTTCTGCCCCATCAGCTGGTGACGTCCCCCTGGGCGAAGATGGGTGTCGACCTTTTTCACGCGCTTGGCATGGACTATGTTATCATAGTGGACTACTTCTCCAATTACCCAGAAGTCATACGCCTGCACGATCTCACGTCGTCTGCTGTCATCAGGGCCTGCAAAGACACCTTTGCTCGCCACGGCATTCCGATGACTGTCATGTCGGACAATGGGCCCTGTTTTGCCAGCCATGAATGGTCGTCCTTTGCGGCCTCGTATGGCTTCACACACGTGACGTCCAGCCCTCTGCATCCCCAGTCCAATGGAAAGGCGGAGAAGGGCATTCACATTGCCAAGCGGCTCCTCTGCAAGGCTGCTGCTGCCGGATCGGACTTCTACCTCGCCCTGCTGGCCTATCGCTCGGCCCCACTAGCCACGGGTCTCTCGCCAGCACAGCTGCTGATGGCTCGCGCTCTCAGAACCACTGTGCCTGCCATCCTGGCACCAACAATAGACCATGCTCCAGTACTGCATAGGATGCAACTGCAGCGCGATCGCCAGAAGAGATTGTATGACACACGGGCAATTGATCTTCCCTCCCTGGCCCCTGGAGACAACGTCCGCATTCATCTACCAGACGGTGGCTGGTCAGCACCTGCCGAAGTTCTCCGACGCGTGGCTCCCCGCGCGTTCCTGGTACGCATGCCGGATGGATCCGTGCGTAGGCGCAATCGCCGAGCCCTTCGCCTACTTCCACGCTCGCAACGGAACCATACACAGACGCCATGTCCTCCACTGGTTCCTGATAGCGACTTTGTGGAGCTGCCATATACCATGCCCCTTCTGTCGCCGTCCGTGGCCAGGCTCACACCTCAGCCGGTGGTTCTCAACCCACCCTTGAGGTGGTCAACCCGAATTCGTCGCCCACCTGCTAGACTGGACTTATGAGACTGTTCACACGTTACATTTTAGCAACTACTGTATTGTAACATGTCACTGTTTTATCGTTCCAGGCCTCGTTTGATCGGTCCAAATTTCAACGTTCTTCTTCTTTTGTTATGGTACAACCTCGTTAGCATGTCACACCTGACATCGCCCCTTGTATATAGTTACGCCACATGTACATGCTGTAAATATCACGCACACACACCTTTAGCTGCACTTAGGACAGGACACATTTATATTTATAACCACGTAGGCACATAATCTTGTAAAAAAGGAGGGATGTCATGATAGTCAAACACACATCACAACACACACATCATGATAGACAGACCAACAGACCAATTAGCACACATAACACGACAGCCAATCACAGACAAGAGCAGACACCGTATAAGACAAGAAACACGACACCTGGTGGCCAGTCCATCTGGAGACAGGACAAGGCCAGGACCTGATTAACAAGACACTCACACAGTCACCACGTGCTGAGTACCAAGTCAGATGTGTAAATAACTAGTTGGAATAAAACTGTGTTGTACCAATCGCAACCGTGTTGGTTCGTCTGTACCTCAGATCACCCAACACCACACCAGCAAGACACACAGCCCATGAAAGAATAAAAAGTAAGTCGTCTTTTCCATGGTTATGCTCAAAGTAATGTCTGAGGAATCACTCTGGTTGTCAGCTTATCTTTATTGTACTCATTCTCTGTTACAACCAATAGTCACACACACAGGCATATATATAAACTGTGAAAATGTACCTTAGCGTACACAACACAGAAGAGTGACAGGAAGCAAGCTTTATCTACTTTTGCTGTTTCGATGTAGCCATTGTTCTGTAGGATATCATATTGGTGGTCTACTGTTTATGCTCCTTTGTCTACGATGTGTATCAGATGGTTAATTCTTCAATAGAAATGGTAGCTACCATCCACTACATCTCAGCAAAAAACAGAAGAGAAATGAGAGAAGAAGAAAAGCTCAACAGTGAATGAAAAAGGCATGTGACATATTCAATTGTTCAATTGTTTGCTGTTTGTCTGTTTGTGTCCATTCACTCTTCTTTGTCATGTATGCTTTTAGTCAAGCTTGGGGTGTGGTTAGAGAAACAGAAAATAAACTGCAGGCAAAAAGCTGGAAGCATGAAGAGCAGACATTTTTAAAACATTGTAAATGTTCAGAAACTGGTGCGTAATCTTCACATGTCTCCAAGGCATGAAAGTCAATTGGTGACTAGATGGAGAATAGTTTAAATTTACCAGCTCCAGCAACTTTCCTTTCTTCACCGGGATATTTACCGCTACCATGGGATGCATAGATTTCCTTGCTTGCAATGGAGTTGGACAGTCTGATGTAGCAATGAACTGCAAGAAGGTGATACTTGCATTTTGTTTTGGAGTGGAATGCCTGCAAGTATTCGAGGAGTTCACAGAAGACACATCTACATTTGATGCTGCGATAGGTTGAAAAATTCTTCAGGCCAAAGAAAAGTGTGATGATCAAACAGTATTCATTCAACCAGAAATACATGGGAAGCAATTAACCCTTAAAAGAATATGTGGCAATGTTGGGACAAATTTCTTCCACATGTAAAAGCAGTACATTGACCAATGACACTGACCAATGAACTATTTACTGACCAATGAACTATTTACTGACCAATTAATTGAAAATACTTCAATTCCATGGATTGGGGACGTCACCCCATGGGGGATGCTGATTTAACCTTGGAAAAACCATGACCATGTCAGATTCGAAGAGGTGATACAGAAATGCATGCTCAAACTCAAGGTCTCAGGCACAGATAACCCAAGCCGGCTCATGTGCAAGGGTTACAGACAAAGAGACTTCAATAGTCTCATTAATACGTGCCCCATCACTGTCAGATATCTCAGAATGTTGTGGAGGTACCATGTGTTCCCAACACCGTGTCCAGCTCAAAGGAAAACTGGTAACTCCTGCCGAAGGTGTTCATGTTTGCAAAGATGTGCATGTTGTTGAAGAAGAGGATTTCATTGGTTCAACACATGGGGCAGTCAATTCCTAAAAGTGACGCACAGCATATGCATACCATCATGGTGACAAAGGATAATTAAGGAATTCTAAGAAAAGATTATGGGCATTTCAGTGTCATTTCCATGTTTGCATGGAAGTATCTATTGTGTGTAACAACCTCTACGGTCATGAATTTTCATAACTTTCTCACTCCTGTGAAAGACACTCATCAAGCTTACAACAACACGCTCATTCCAACTTTGAGAACTATAGCACTTCCAGAGCACTACTAAAATGACACCATAGCAGCATAGATATGTTCACATGCTATATAGCCAAAGGCATGATGGGCGTAAACCTTTTGATAAGCTTGGCTTCAAACTTGAAGACCACACTGGAGTACACATTAATGTGATCAATTAGACTGTCTATACCCAACAGTATCCTTCCTTATTTACCCGATTTTGGACCTTGAGGGACTGTATGGAGTTTGCACTTCCCATGTCTGCGTGGGTTTCCGCTGGGTGCTCTGGTTTCCTCCCACAGCCCAAAGATGTGCAGGTTAGGTGGATTGACCATGCTAAATTACCCCTCAGTGTAGGTTAGGTGGGGTTGCGGGGATAGGGCAGGGGAGTGCGCCAAGTAGGATGTTCTTTCAAAGGGTCGGTGCAGACCCAATGGGCTGAATGACCTCCTTCTGCACTGTAGGAATTCTAATTTTATGACTCTCAAGTCAACACAAATATTCTGCCAATTTGGGATGGTCACCATTTACGATCCATGCTAAAGTGTCACAGGAGCTGAAATGACTAAAAGCAGATGGTATGATTGATGAATTGACTCATTACCATGGATATCAAACCTAGTCATTGCATAACAGAAAAATGGCAAACTTCGGTGTCTCAGCAATGATCACCAAGAGTTGACTACATTGTTATCCAGGTCAGGAGCTGGTCAACAACTCCTACGTATCTACGGGTGTCTGATTATATTGATCAGTACAACTTCAAGGTCAGGTATTTTGCTGGGTCATGCAATTGATTAACTAACATGCTTAGCTGCAGTACATTCACAGATGACGTTAGCAATAGTGAAGTGATTCGCAACATCAAAGACTACTTGATCACTGTGATTTTACGCACAACCGCAAATCTTGCTGCATGAGCAGAGTAGAAGCAGAATTAGTGACAGGCTGCATACTGCAGAAAGTAAGCCAGTACCAAAAAACTGAGTGGTCTGGTTAGAAAAAAATGAATAACCAACCCCGTATTACAGAGTACATAATGAGATTGCACTGTTTGCTGAAAATTGTGTTGCACAGGAACTCAAACGGTTATCCACAAAGCGTTACAGCAACATATATTAACCGTAAAGAACAGCTGGGTACAATTAAAATGAAGCAATGGTCCCATGAAGAAGTCTGGTGGCCAGCGATAGCTCCATAGATGAGTTCATTGGAAATTGTAGCATGCACAGGGGAAACTCTTTTTTGCCACATACCACGCCTCCACAACTGAACCTTTAACCAACAAAACCATGGCAACAACCCAAAGTAAATATTTTTTCAATAAGTGCAAGCAGCCCCGAGCAAATGGTGTTTTTACTTGTTGTTCATGATCTACCTAACAAATGGCTGGAAATCACAACGATAAAATTCCCCAACCATGACTTCAGTCATTGACATTCCAGACAAGTTGCTTACAAAATGGGGTTTGCCAGAGACTATCATCACAGGCAACGGACCACAGTTTTGTTCCAGGTAGTTCACGGAGTTCCTAGGAAGCTATGGAATTCATCACCAGCTGACATTGACAGCCTGCAATCAAATGGTGGCATCAAACAGTTTCTCAGGGTGGTCAAGTGAAGAAATTGAATTCTTTCTGTCCAGTCTGGTCTCAATCAAAAGCTGAGTTCGGATTTAGAAATTCCTTTAGTTTATTTCAAATAGCTTGCAAGCTTACACTTGATCCACTTCAAGAGACCCATGTCTCTTGAAACTCCCAGAGCGAGTGAGACAAAGGGAGGCAACACATGTGGTCTCATATACATTCATGCAGTATCAACTTCCACATACACGAATACAAGATTCCGATAGGCCCTTTCCTTGACCTGGTCATATAATCTAACTGCCACTGATTCTGATAGGCTCATTACACATTCCTTTCCTTCCTCTGGGCCTCTGCCTCCCAGCATCCTTTGTAGCATCCTTTGTGCAAAGAGCCAGTCCTGATAGCCACCCCTCCCCCTCTCGCCATGCTTTGCCCATCTCTTTGTTCATTTCTTGCAGCCCGAATTAATGTCCATAATGCACTATTCTAACTGGTCATCCCAGTCTAATGCTCTTTTCTTTAGTTCAATTCCTCATTCTCTCCTTTTATCATTCTATGATAACTATTATGCTGCTCCGAACCAACATTCCCTTCCGCTACCCGCCGACAATAGGACACCGGTGGCGTTGTGGCAGGTGCATTGGCCTGACGTCTGGGTTTCGCTACACCTCCGTTCCGTGCAGGTGGAGAACAGACATGTTATATGTTCTTTCACCTCTGCCACGAGGGTCTCTATCGCTAGAGAAATGTGCGGGTAGGTATTCCCCCTAATGGTCAAAAAGTGTGCTAACAACTCGCCAGACCAACAATAGTCCTGTTGCTGTCTTGGTCCAAATTTGGAGTTTGGTTCGGCATACAACTCCCAGTGTCCATTATGATGCCATTAGACGTGACTTGGGGGGGATAAGGTGGAGAAGTAGGCTGCAAGTGTTGGGCACACTGGATAAGTAGAGCTTGTTCAAGGATCAGCTACTGCGTGTTCTTGATAAGTATGTACCGGTCAGGCAGGGAGGAAGGCGTTGAGCGAGGGAACCGTGGTTTACCAAAGAAGTGGAATCTCTTGTTAAGAGGAAGAAGGAGGCCTATGTGAAGATGAGGTGTGAAGTTTCAGTTGGGGTGATGGATAGTTACAAGGTAGCGAGGAAGGATCTAAAGAGAGAGCTAAGACGAGCAAGGAGGGGACATGAGAAGTATTTGGCAGGTAGGATCAAGGAAAACCCAAAAGCTTTCTATAGGTATGTCAGGAATAAGCGAATGACTAGGGAAAGAGTAGGACCAGTCAAGGACAGGGATGGGAAGTTGTGTGTGGAGTCTGAAGAGATAGGCGAGATACTAAATGAATATTTTTCGTCAGTATTCACTCAGGAAAAAGATAATGTTGTGGAGGAGAATGCTGAGCCCCAGGCTAATAGAATAGATGGCATTGAGGTACGTAGGGAAGAATGTTGGCAATTCTGGACAGGCTGAAAATAGATAAGTCCCCGGGTCCTGATGGGATTTATCCTAGGATTCTCTGGGAGGCCAGGGAAGAGATTGCTGGACCTTTGGCTTTGATTTTTATGTCATCATTGGCTACAGGAATAGTGCCAGAGGACTGGAGGATAGCAAATGTGGTCCCTTTGTTCAAAAAGGGGAGCAGCGACAACCCCGGCAACTATAGACCGGTGAGCCTCACGTCTGTAGCGGGTAAAGTCTTGGAGGGGATTATAAGAGACAAGATTTATAATCATCTAGATAGGAATAATATGACCAGGGATAGTCAGCATGGCTTTGTGAAGGGTAGGTCATGCCTCACAAACCTTATCGAGTTCTTTGAGAAGGTGACTGAACAGGTAGACGAGGGTAGAGCAGTTGATGTGGTGTATATGGATTTCAGCAAAGCGTTTGATAAGGTTCCCCATGGTAGGCTATTGCAGAAAATACGGAGGCTGGGGATTGAGGGTGATTTAGAGATGTGGATCAAAAATTGGCTAGCTGAAAGAAGACAGAGGGTGGTGGTTGATGGGAAATGTTCAGAATGGAGTTCAGTTACAAGTGGAGTAGCACAAGGATCTGTTCTGGGGCTGTTGCTGTTTGTCATTTTTATCAATGACCTAGAGGAATGCGCAGAAGGGTGGGTGAGTAAATTTGCAGACGATACTAAAGTCGGTGGTGTTGTTGATAGTGTGGAAGGATGTAGCAGGCTACAGAGGGATATAGATAAGCTGCAGAGCTGGGCTGAGAGGTGGCAAATGGAGTTTAATGTAGAGAAGTGTGAGGTGATTCACTTTGGAAGGAATAACAGGAATGCGGAATATTTGGCTAATGGTAAAGTTCTTGGAAGTGTGGATGAGCAGAGGGATCTAGGTGTCCATGTACATAGATCCCTGAAACTTGCCACCCAGGTTGATAGGGTTGTGAAGAAGGCCTATGGAGTGTTGGCCTTTATTGGTAGAGGGATTGAGTTCCGGAGTCAGGAGGTCATGTTGCAGCTGTACAAAACTCTGGTACGGCCGCATTTGGAGTATTGCGTACAGTTCTGGTCACCGCATTATAGGAAGGACGTGGAGGCTTTGGAGCGGGTGCAGAGGAGATTTACCAGGATGTTGCCTGGTATGGAGGGAAAATCTTATGCGGAAAGGCTGATGGACTTGAGGTTGTTTTCGTTGGAGAGAAGAAGGTTAAGAGGAGACTTAATAGAGGCATACAAAATGATCAGGGGGTTGGATAGGGTGGACAGTGAGAGCCTTCTCCCGTGGATGGAAATGGCTGGCACGAGGGGACATAGCTTTAAACTGAGGGGTAATAGATATAGGACAGAGGTCAGAGGTAGGTTCTTTACGCAAAGAGTAGTGAGGCCGTGGAATGCCCTACCTGCTACAGTAGTGAACTCGCCAACATTGAGGGCATTTAAAAGTTTATTGGATAAACATATGGATGATAATGGCATAGTGTAGGTTAGATGGCTTTTGTTTCGGTGCAACATCGTGGACCGAAGGGCCTGTACTGCGCTGTATCGTTCTATGTTCTAAACATCCCCGGGTTAATAACCTGCATCAATGTCTGGTCTGAAAGACCGTGCCGCAATTCATTACATTCCGTACATAAACACCTCATCACATTTTTACAGCCACTGGTTCTCCGTCCGGGTTCCTTCCGGTTTGATGGTCGCCAGTAACGGGATGTCATCTTGGTGAGTGGTGATGGGCCGAGTCTATCGGCATCATCCGAGCCATAGTCATCTTACAACACATATTAAGGCGTCCAATGATTATACATTATACAATTATAATAACAAGTATTATCAATCCATGCATCAGGTAAAACCCCATGACCGAGGTATGAGAGCTGACTCTGAGCTGAATCCTACTGTAGAGTTTATATCCCCCTTCTAGTTGTACTGACTAGCAGCTATCCCCGATCCTTGTCATGTGTATGTAATGTTGTGATTTGTAAACTGTGTACGGAAATCAACTGTAAATTCATCCATCCCGCAGACCAGTGGCAATAGACTCTTTGTATTGTTCTTGCCTCAAGTCCAATCACCATGAACCATAGCTGTTGCTACTCAGGAAGGTAACACAATAGCTATATCCATGTGTTCCACTACCTCCAAGGCATCTGATTACCTTGGGGTAGCAGTATCGTAAAAGCTTCCTCATGTCCCTTAGAAACAGTGCACAACTCAGTCCATCAGCGACCAAAAACGTTTTCATCCCTCACGGGTATTATTATTATTATTTCTTTTAGGAAGTGCTTTCTGTTTCGCATTGGAATGGTACATTATGATATCATGCACTATCCACTGATTATCTTGCTTTATGAATTGCAGAAGCTTCAATCAATCCTGTTTTTATTCCTGACTTCCTCGCACTAACGTCTAACATTGTACTGAACCATGTAGTCTGCCAGCCCCGGCTTACATGAGACAATGCTCAGTTTTCTTCAAATCCCTTTTGTCCGTTATCATTTTCCTTACAGCATGGAGTGTATACTTGCCATTATTTGTTTGTTTGTTTTTCTACTTTGCAATAACACCACTTGCACATTCAATACAGTCAACTTTTGGGGTTACAACCCAATTGAATCCATACATAAACAGTCCCTAACAACTTACAGGACATTTAGTCCGTAATAACTATTACACTCTCCAATGCAATACTGTTTGCTGCCTTGGTTACAAATTTCCCGCCGTGGCATCAAGCTGCCAAAATTCCTAAACTATTGTCATTTAAAATGCGGGGGTTCCTCGTCAGTCGCTGCCGTCTGCTGAGACGCTGAATAACTCCACCGCGTAGTACATACCCCGTGGAGACCACATAGAACATAGAACATAGAACATTACAACGGAGTACAGGCCCTTCGGCCCTCGATGTTGTGCCGACCTGTGAAACCACTCTAAAGCCATCTACACTATTCCCTTATCGTCCATATGTCTATCCAATGACCATTTGAATGTCCTTAATGTTGGCGAGTCCACTGCTGTTGCAGGCAGGGCATTCCACGCCCTTACTACTCTGAGTAAAGAACCTACCTCTGACATCTGTCTTATATCTATCTCCCCTCAATTTAAATCTATGTCCCCTCGTGCTAGACATCACTATCCGAGGAAAAAGGCTCTCACTGTCCACCCTATCCAATCCTCTGATCATCTTGTATGCCTCAATTAAGTCACCTCTTAACCTTCTTCTCTCTAATGAAAACAGCCTCAAGTCCCTCAGCCTTCCCTCATAAGATCTTCCCTCCATACCAGGCAACATTCTGGTAAATCGCCTCCGCACCCTTTCCAATGCTTCCACATCCTTCCTATAATGCGGCGACCAGAATTGCACGCAATACTCCAAATGCGGCCGCACCAGAGTTTTGTACAGCTACAACATGACATCATGGCTCCGAAACTCAGTCCCTCTACCAATAAAAGCGAACACTCTATGTTCTATATGCACCATATGGCTTCTTAACAACCCTCTCAACCTGGGTGGCAACTTTCAGGGATCTATGTATATGGACACCGAGATCTCTCTGCTCATCCACACTACGAAAAATCTTACCATTAGCCCAGTACTCTGCCTTCCTGTTATTTCTTCCAAAATGAATCACCTCACACTTTTCTGCATTAAACTCCATTTGCCACCTCTCAGCCCAGCACTGCAGCTTATCTATGTCCCTCTGTAACTTGTAACATCCTTCCGCACTGTCCACAACTCCACCGACTTTAGTGTCATCTGCAAATTTACTCACCCATCCTTCTGCGCCCTCCCCCAGATCATTTATAAAAATGACAAACAGCAGAGGCCCCAAAACAGATCTTTGTGGTACACCACTAGTAACTGGACTCCAGTCTGAACATTTCCCATCAACCACCACCCTTTGTCTTCTTCCAGCTAGCCAATTGCTGATCCAAACTGCTAAATCACCCTGATACCTCCGTATTTTCTGCAATAGCCTACCATGGGGAACCTTATCAAACGCTTTACTGAAATCCATATACACCACATCAACTGCTTTACCCTCATCCACCTGTTTGGTTACCTTCTCAAATAAGGTTTGTGAGGCACGACCTACCCTTCACAAAACCGTGTTGACTATCTCTAATCAAATTATTCCTTTCCAGATGATTATACATCCTATCTCTCACAAACCTTTCCAAGACCTTGCCCACAACAGAAGTAAGGCTCACTGGTCTATAGTTATCCGGGTTGTCTCTACTCTCCTTCTTGAACAAGGGGACAACATTTACTATCCTCCAGTCTTCTGGCACTATTCCTGTAGACAAAGTTGACTTGAAGATCAAAGCCAAAGGCGCAGCAATCTCCTCCCTAGCTTCCCAGAGAATCCTAGGATAAATCCCATCCGGCCCAGGGGACTTATCTATTTTCACACTTTCCAGAATTGCTAACACCTCCTCCTTATGAACCTCAAGCCTTTCTAGTCTAGTAGCCTGAATCTCAGTATTATCCTCAACAACATTGTCTTTTTCCTGTGTGAATACTGACGAAAAATATTCATTTAGCACCTCTCCTATCTCCTCGGACTCCACGCACAACCTCCCACTACTGTCCTTGACTGGCCCTACTCTTACCCTAGTCATTCTTTTATTCCTGACATATCTATAGAAAGCTTAAGGGTTATCCTTGATCCTACCTGCTAAAGACATCTCATGTCCCCTCCTGGCTCTTCTTAGCTCTCTCTTTAGGTCTTTCCTGGCTAATTTGTAACTCTCGAGCGCCCTTACTGAACCTTCATGTCTCATCTTTACATCAGCCTCCTTCTTCCTCTTGACAAGTGTTTTGACTGCTTTAGTAAACCACGGTTCCCTCGCTCGACCACGTCCTCCCTGCCTGACAGGTACATACTTATCAAGGACATGCAGTAGCTGTTCCTTGAACAAGCTCCACATTTCCATTGTGCCCATCCCCTGCAGTTTTCCTCTCCATCCGATGCATCCAGTAGCAAATCCAATATGGCCTCGCCTCTCGTTGGCCTATCTACATACTGTGTCAGGAAACCCTCCTGCACACATTGGACAAAAACGGACCCATCTAAAGTCCTCGAACTATAGCGTTTTCAGTCAATATTTGGAAAGTTAAAGTCCCCCATTTCAACCACCCTGTTGCTTTCGCTCCTATCCAGAATCATCTTTGCAATCCTTTCCTCTACATCTCTGGAACTTTTTGGAGGCCTATAGAACACCCCCAACAGGGTGACCTCTCCTTTCCTGTTTCTAACCTCAGCCCATACTACCTCAGTAGACGAGTCCACATCAAACGTCCTTTCTGCCACCATAATACTGTCCTTGACTAACAATGCCACCCGTCCCCCTCTTTTACCACCTTCCCTGAGCTTACTGAAATATCTAAACCCCGGAACCTGCAACAACCATTCCTGACCCTGCTCTATCCATGTCTCCGAAATTGCCACAACATCGAAGTCCCAGGTACCAACCCATGCCACAAGTTCACCCACCTTATTCTGGACGCCCGTGGCATTGAAGAAGACACACTTTAAACCACCTTCATGCCTGCCGGTATACTCCTGCAACTTTGAAACCTTACTCATGACCTCACTACTCTCAACCTCCTATATACTGGAGCTACAATTCAGGTTCCCAATCCCCTGCTGAACTAGTTTAAACCCTCGCGAAGAGCATTAGCAAATTTCCCCCCCAGGATATTGGTACCTCTCTGGTCCATGTGTAGACCATCCCGTTTGTAGAGGTCCCACCTTCCCCAGAATTAGCCTCAATTATCCAGGAATCGGAAACCCTCCCTCCTGCACCATCCCTGTAGCCATGTGTTCAACTCCTCGCTCTCCCTATTCCTCGTCTCGCTAGCACGTGGCACAGGTAACAACCCAGAGATAATATCTCTGTTTGTCCTAGATCTAAGTTTCCACCCTAGCTCCCTGAATTCCTGCCTTACATCCCTATCCCTACCTATGTGGACCACGACTTGGGGCTGCTCGTCCTCCCCCTTAAGGATCCCGAAATCATGATCCGAGACACCACGGACCCTGGCACCTGGGAGGCAACACACTAACCGCGAGTCTCTCTCGTTCCCACAGAATCTCTAATCTATCCCCCTAACTATGGAGTCTCCAATGACTAATGCTCTACTCCTCTCCCGCCTTCCCTTCTGAGCAACAGGGACAGACTCTGTGCCAGAGACCTGTACCCCATGGCTTACCCCTGGTAAGTTCCTCCCCCCCCACCAACAGTATCCAAAGCGGTATACTTGTCACTAAGGAGAATGACCACAGGGGATCCCTGTACTGACTGCTTCCTCCCAGCCCCTCTCACCGTCACCCATCTATCTTTATTCTTCGGAGTAACTACATCCCTGAAGCTTCTATCTATGACCACCTCTGCCTCCCGAATGATCCGAAGTTCATCCGGCTCCAGCTCCAGTTCCCTAACACGGGTTCTGAGTAGCTGGAGATGGGTGCACTTCCCACAGATGAAATCAGCAGGGACACTGACGGCGTCCCTCACCTCAAACATTCTGCAGGAGGAACATTGCACTACCTTCCCTGCCATCCCCACTAGATTAAAAACAAAGAGCTCACCTGTTCTTCACTCTACCCCTTAGGTTAAAGGAGGTGGAAGGGTGGGGGACACTACAAGTGTCGTGTCTATGGTTTAGAAACTGCCCAACTTAAATACAGGTAAAAATAAAACACTTAACCAGCAACCACTGCGCCCGACACAAAAACAGCAATCAGCTGTTATTGGCCTGCGCAAACAATTTAAATCTTTAGTACTTACCCAGCAGTCACTCTGTCCTCACTCCGACCGGATTCACTGGAAACTCCCTACAGTAAGTTTTTTTTTAAAAATGTACTCCCCTTCTTAGCAAGCACTCACTCAGCAACCTCTACTCCATGCACGATAACACCTGAGGGAAAAGAAAAGAAAAACTACTTACCAGTCACCAGCCAATCACTTACCTGCAGGCTGTGATGTCACGATTCAACTTCTTTCTACTTCTACCTGCCCTCGAGCCTTCCTCTTGATCTTTACAGCAGTTGTTTTTTTTTGGTTAGAGGAGGGGGTAGGGAGTTTCGGGTTTAAGTGTCACTTGACAACAGGTCCTCCACAAACCACCTTCAAGTTAGGGTGACCACAATGCATGTATGCAAATTTCCCCCGCAACAGACAATCGGCAGCTCCGCTCTATTGTCCTCTGCTGGATGCTTGCCTTCACTTGAACAAACCACCTTCAAGTTAGGGTGACCACAATGCACATATGCAAATTTCCCCTGCAACAGCCAATCAGCAGCTCCACTCTACTGCCCTCTGCTGGATGCTTGCCTTCACTTGAACAAACCACCTTCAAGTTAGGGTGACCACAATGCACGTATGCAAATTTCCCCTGCAACAGCCAATCAGCAGCTCCACTCTACTGCTCTCTGCTGGATGCTTGCCTTCACTTGAACAAACCACCTTCAAGTTAGGGTGACCACAATGCACGTATGCAAATTTCCCCTGCAACAGCCAATCAGCAGCTCTGCTCTATTGTCCTCTGCTGGATGCTTGCCTTCACTTGAACAAACCACCCTCAAGTTAGGGTGACCACAATGCATGTATGCAAATTTCCCCTGCAACAGCCAATCAGCAGCTCCGCTCTATTGCCCTCTGCTGGGTGCTTGCCTTCACTTGAACAAACCACCTTCAAGTTAGGGTGACCACAATGCACGTATACAAATTTCCCCTGCAACAGCCAATCAGCAGCTCCGCTCTACTGCTCTCTGCTGGATGCTTGTCTTCACTTGAACAAACCACCCTCAAGTTAGGGTGACCACAATGCATGTATGCAAATTTCCCCTGCAACAGCCAATCAGCAGCTCCGCTCTATTGCCCTCTGCTGGATGCTTGCCTTCACTTGAACAAACCACCTTCAAGTTAGGGTCACCACAATGCACGTATACAAATTTCCCCTGCAACAGCCAATCAGCAGCTCCGCTCTACTGCTCTCTGCTGGATGCTTGTCTTCACTTGAACAAACCACCTTCAAGTTAGGGTGGCCACAAAGCACAGATCATCCATCAGCTAACGTGCAGTTTGAGATGTCTGACCGGAGGTTTCACTGTTGAGGAATAATTTGATATTTCGATTTGTTTCTAACCTGTAAGGTTTTCCTTCTGGGCTCTGTCATTTAATTCCATCAAATATGTAGCCAATTGTATCATTAGTTCCCCCCCCCCCCCCCCCATACTGTCTAAAACATTCTTCTCTGGAGTGTAGTTCTCGTTCTTCGTCTGTGTTATTTTTGCTTCATCTGAAAACCAAATGAACAGGTCAAAGGCGGAGAGGGCCCTATTCCTTAATCTGTATCTTTCTATTCTTGTTTGGATGTTCCAGAAGTACCCTCTCCAGGACTTCCGGATTTCCATTTAATTCACTTTTTTTTCTTTAACTGATTTGTTTTCCTGATCATACATCATACAATTAAGGCCTGTTAAGCCTCCTCCTCCTATCATTGCACCCCTGAGTGAGACTTGAAGAATCTCAAACTCCTCTCTTACTAACTCAGTGATCTAAGTGGGTTGAACTTTCCCTGATACACGTCGGATAGTGCGACTACATGTACTTTAATTCCTTTAATTTTGATTACGACCGTATTTTTATGGAAGTAATTTCCAATCATGACATTTTCACTTTATCATCTGTCCTATCGATGCTGCTAACAGGTTTCAATTCCCTGGCATCCCGCTCCACTGATTCCATCATACTAGTAAATGCAGTTATCCCCTGCCACTCACAACCAAACATTCCTTTTCCCTTGTCCGAGCGGTTTGGTGATATGATCTATCCTGTGGCATGACATCATTGCAGTGATAGTCTCGAAACATTGTTAGGCTAATTTTACGTCCCCGGGTCATCCCAACACCGCTTCAACTACATACTCACTCACTAATTGGTACCACAAGTTTCTCACTTATTCACAATCCTGACATCCATTCCCAATTACTCCGTCGTCAGCTTGGTTTTCTCTGCAGTAATTACAATTTATCATTATCACGCCATCCCATGGTCAAAAGCTATCATGTGGTCACAAACTTCGATCATCAGTGTTGCCTGATTTTTCACAAAACAATCATGACAACTGAATTCCCCAAATTTCCCTGGGAGCCGAAGCATTTCCCCATTTCTGTTGTTCTAAATGCAATATCAACTCACCTGAATGCTATATCTGCCATTCTCCTAGGTTTCATATGATTACTCCCTGTCCAAACTACTGGGCTACAGAACGTGCCACATCCTTGACACGATGTTTCAGTACGTTCACAATGAATCATTTTAACTGGGGTCCATTAATAACAGCCCTTGACCGATCATCCCATATTCTCAATTCCTCACTAATTATGTTCCTTCGTTTGCTGCCGCTAGGTTGCCTATGGATTATAATAATCCCTCTTTTATCATTTAATTGGGTCGGATGTTTTAGTTCTGATACAATTCCTTTGCTCCAGATGCCACTGATTCCCTAATTCAACGTCCCCCGTGCTGCTATTAGCTTTGATTAAAAAGTACACATTACTTTTGCTGCTCCTAGGAAGAAGAGGGCCTGCATACTCTAGTGACCATTCTTCCATCAGTGTGTCAGTTTTTTTCTATGCCACTCCCTGTTTCTTTACTCCCTGTTTCTCCATCATTTTCTTTCCTGAATTTTTTTTTAAATGGATGCCCCCCTGGCTTGTCCCTCATACTCCTTAACTTTACTACCATCCGTATATACCACCCAAGCATTTACCAACTCTGTTCTGCTAACTGATTTATCAAGTTTCTGTCCCTTTTTAATGTTATGAATAAACATTAAGGCAGGGTTTTAAATAATGGTTTCCCATCTTTCCCATTGAGCTGTGTTCGCGCCTTGTTGGCAACTCTGTCTCTTGGTCAACTCTGTCAATTCTAAAACTTCATTTGTGACATAAATTTTCTTTCCGGCTGATAAATTTTCAATCTCTGCTTTCCTTTTTGTTATGGCTGCCAAACCTTTTGCGATGTCCGAAAACTTTTGGTCAGCCCTTGACCAATTTCTTGTCAATGTTTGATAAGTGTCGGAGCACTATGATTAACAAGCACCATACCATGTCCATTTGCGTACAGATCAAATTTAATGCTCAAATCGTCCTCTTCATATCTCTCCTCTAATGGCCCGGATGTTGCTACAGCTCTTTTTAACTGGTGCAACCTCCTCTTCGGCAGGAGCTAGGGAATGTGATTGGAAGCAGCTGTTTAAGGGTAAATCCACATTTGAAATGTGGGAGTCTTTTCAGGAAAGGTTGATTAGAGTGCAGCACAGACGTGTCCCTGAGAAAACCAGGGATAGAAATGGCAAAATTAGTGAAGCATGGATGAAGGGTGGAATTGTGAGACTAGCTAAGATGAAAAAGGAAGCATACATAAGATCTAGGTGACTTAAAACTGATGCAGCTTTGGAGCAATATCGGGAAAGTAGGACAAATCTCAAGAGATATGGACAGTGTGGGTAGCAACAAACTTTTTCCAAGAGTGTGGGGGTGTCAATTACAAGGGGTCACGATTTCAAGGTGAGAGGGGGAAAGTTTAAGGGAGATGTGTGTGGAAAGCTTTTACGCAGAGGGTGGTGGGTTCCTGGAATACTTTGCCAGCGAAGGTGGTAGAGGCAGGCACGATAGCATCATTTAAGATGCATCTAGACAGATATATGAACAGCGGGGAACAGAGGGAAGTAGATCCTTGGAAAATAGGTGACAGGTTTAGATAAAGGATCTTAATCGGCGCAGGCTGGGAGGGGCGAAGGGCCTGTTCCTGTGCTGTAATTGTCTTTGTTCTTCACTGTTCCACCTAAAATCCCCTTTTAACGTTTCATAAATGGGTCTAGCACTACTGGTCTCAAATACCCCAAAATTTCCATTTTACAATTCTAAATATACCAGCAGGCTTGCTAACTACCTGAAGTGGGCTATTCGTTGATGCATATGTGACTTCTTGAATGATTCCGTGCTGTTCTAACTCTTTGATCATTATCTCCAGCTCGCATTTGGCACCTTGGGTCAAGGGCTATTTCTTTTACGGCCTGATTCGTCTCCCTGGATTGTGTGCTGGAATTGTGTGCTGATTAACCCTGTGTCATTCTTTCTATTGCTAGATTTGCTTTCCTTATTTCCTTTACGTTATCAATTGGTTTTAATATCTTAATTTCTTTTGTTTCTGCATCTATTTTTATTAATCTTTCCCTGCCATCAGATTCTCATTTCCTGATACTTCAAGTAATACTCCTAATCTAAGCTCCTGTCCCATATCTTTATTCCCTAAAGCTCTGCCTGCAATGTAGTTAACATTCTAAACTTTATTTCTTCTGCTCGTGACTTTCTTGAAACTCAGCGGGCACTAGGACCCAGTGGAGCTGTGCCATATCACTTCCACCGACTACCTCCTAATACTGGTCTCATTGGTCCCTGTGTTTCTAGCCCCTTACTGCCACAATGCCCCTCTCCACTATCCCAATATAACGCGAGGGCATGTTTTAATTAATTAAAAGCGGTATCCTGCTACAGTCCCCATTCTACCTGCTCTCGGGACCGCCTACCCCCCTGGGGGCAGTGCTTGCAGTGTCCCCTCAAGTTCTGAGTGCTTATACACCAAGGCCCTACAGTTGAAGAATAGTCCCTAGTACTTGCCTAACCCCTCTTTAACTGATTTGGGGTTTGGGCATCTCTAAAATGGACTTCTTCCTTTCTACTGGGATCTTCCTTTCCCCCTGTGTAATCTTAAAATAAAGTTTAAAAATCCATAGTCTTTGCTATATGAAAATCCCCAAATCTTAAATTTGATGTGTAGTGAGTTTACAGAGAAAATACTGAAATCTCTACAATTTGGAACTCACCGAACAAAATTTTTAAATGTAGGTACATCATGGCTGCCTCTAATAAAGGAGCACATGGACTCAATTCGCCAAATGCCTAGTCTTCGCATTTCAATTTTAGATTCCTTGTTCTCACCTCTTTTTTTTTTGAAGCAGCCAAGACTATGCCGAGTTCAACTAATCATTTACAAATCCCAATTTATACATTTTGATTTTGCTTTTTGTTTACTTCCTGAGAATTGTGTTCTAAATAACTTCCACAATGTTAATCATTATTAATGATTTTCAAAAGAACTTTCAAATACTTACCCCGTTTTAAATCTCATTTTTAACTGCCCCTGTATACCTCCTAATTGATGTGCAACTTCGTTTTGCAAAACACAACATTTTAAAAACTAGGTATACTCGAGGAAGTTTACAACTTCTTATTAAACACACGCACTCATTCATCCACTGAGATCCCCACTCAAGTTTGAATTTGCCAAGAAAACACAATCCTGAAATTCCCTAATCATTTCCACATCTTTGGTTCCCCCTAGTGGCCATTCATCTCCCAACTTTTTCAAGACATATCTCCCCCTAACAAAATCCAACTTCAATCAATTCTAATTGTATGGCATTGAATTGTCTCCAGAACATTCCCTCAGTGGTCTTAACTGAATTGTCTGTGACATTCCCTCAACCTGTTAAAGAACTTAACCGAATTAAAGTGTAATTCAATACAACCAATTTAATTTTCAATATGCAAACTGAATTACGAGGCACATTCCCTCAGGCCCTAGCTGAATTGTCCCCTCAAATTCCCTCAGTTTAATAGCCCTCAATCGTAATTATATCGATTGAAATTAGTTTTCTAATCCGCCAGACTGACCTTTGATTTCATCGAGACGACCTTACCTGACCACCTGACCATGTGCAAGTGATTAAACATCATCAGACTACAAGAAAGAGGAAAACCGACATGGTCATTTTCCAGCTACTCACGTCGTGGGCCTATTTCCTCTCTCTCTGTCCGAGATCAGTTTAATTCTAATTTCGCAGATGACCGGTGGTCGCCTGTAGAAATCTCTCCGCTGCCACCAAATGAAGAAATTGAGTTCTTTCTGTCCAGTCTGGTCTCAATCAAAAGCTGAGTTCGGATTTAGAAATTCCTTTAGTTTATTCCAAATAGCTTGCAAGCTTACACTCACTCTGATGAAGCAGGAGATCCATGTCTCTTGAAACTCCCAGAGCGAGTGAGACAAAGGGAGGCAACACATGTGGTCTCATATACATTCATGCAGTGTCAAGTTCTACATACAAGAATACAAGATTCCGATAGGCTCTTTCCTTGACCTGGTCATATAATCTAACTGCCACTGATTCTGATAGGCTCATTACACATTCTTTTCCTTCCTCTGGGCCTCTGCCTCCCAGCATCCTTTGTAGCATCCTTTGTGCAAAGAGCTAGTCCTGATAACCACCCCTCCCCCTCTCGCCATGCTTTGCCCATCTCTTTGTTCATTCCTTGCAACCCAAATTAATGTCCGTAATGCACTATTCTAACTGGTCATCCCAGTCTAAAGCTCTTTTCTTTAGTTCAATTCCTCACAAGGACAATCTGCGAGCTAGAATATTGGAGGAGAAAACATTTCAACAATCCATTCATATCCTAATTGATATATGTTGATCCATCCCATAGCCTCTCACTGGAAAGAGACTGACTGAACTTATGACTACGGGGTCATAGGTTTCACAAGCTGCTTGAAATTAAAAAATGAAAATCGCTTATTGTCACAAGTTGGCTTCAAATGAAGTTACTGTGAAAAGCCCCTAGTCGCCACATTCCAGCGCCTGTTCGGGGAGGCTGGTACAGGAATTGAACCGTGCTGCTGGCCTGCCTTGGTCTGCTTTCAAAGCCAGCGATTTAGCCTAGTGTGCTAAACCAGCTCCAGTGCTAAACCAGCCCCAACAAGTGAACATGAACAAGGAAACCATTTGAAGTTGGAGATTGGGTTCAAATCAAATGGCCAAATCACAACCACAAACTCACATCATCTCATCAGATCCAAAGCAGAAAGCAGATCAAACGGTTTCTCCGTGACAACACTTATCTGTTGGATGGCAGCACAAGATGAAATGTGAGACACTTGGTAACGATATAGACCAGGATCATTTTGGGGGCAGTGATTATGAGAATACACTTCCTTTTCCGATGTTTGACTGTTGATGTTGAGCATGTGCCATATGGAGGTGATTATGAAGAACCACAACCTCAAGTTTGTAGATCTCAGCTCCATCATCAACAATTTATCTTTGTACATGATATCTCAAAGATTATTTCTGTTCTTGGAGAAAACGGGCACGCTTAACTCTAAGAAATAACTCAATGCACATATGTTCATTCTTTAGGGTGGTTTAATTCAAAATAAGTCATTGAATCTGACATAAAAACTGGTGTGGCATCTGATGCATAAAACACAAGAAAGTTGGCATGTAAACAGCAATTAGAACACAGCAGAAATAGATAAGAGAGAAATGCCATACTCTAACTTACCATGAGCATGAGTACTGCATATAATTTCATTATAATGGCTTGCACCTGGCAATATACGTCACATATGTTAATTTTCACTGAGGCAACTAATAGATGTTTTAATATGTGACCAGTTTAGGTTCAATAGTGAATCATGCTGCTTTCTTGTCCTCTTGATGTTTCTGTCTTTCCCAGCCTGTTATTCTGAGTGGTAGCTGTAAGTTATATCAAACGTTGCATTATGATCATTTCATTTATTTCTAGATTATTTTGGTCAGTAGCCTTTGTAATGGCTGGAGAATCTTGAGAAGCTTCACCATTATTAAAGATCATCACTGAACATTCAGTAAGAAACAGCTGAGTCTCCAGCTACAACCTCACTAATGTGTTTGACTGGGGTGGGGGAGATATTACCGATGGAAACATTGCTGGTCGTTCCAGCCTGTTAAACAAACCTTTGTTATTTACACAAATGCAGTCATTGTTTCCTGATATACTGTACAGTAGAACACAATTGTTCACATTTTTTACAATAGAGTATGTCAAGCGTACATCCAGTACAAAGTTCTTTACCTCGCAGAATTTTAACAGGTTAAAGCACAGGGGAATGTACATGATGTAATACCATTCACATCGGAAAATCATTACCTTTACTTAGCACAATTACTTTACATTTCTCTACCTTGAACTTCCACTTGTCCTCCGCAAATTGCAGCTGCACCTTGAGATCTGCTTTTGCTCCTATGTCGTTAATTTAATGTGTTGTCTTACAATAGGCAAGTACTAACCCCTTCCCACAACAAAGGCCTCTGAATAAGTTTAAGCCGTGCAGATCCTTGGTTAAGCCTGAGACTTTCCTGAAACACGTTCAATTCTGTAATTTAAGGCTGCTGACAATTGCTCTCCAAACACATTCTGGATCCCACACTTGGGAAGGTGAACTGCTCTGTTGGGATATAGCTCAGGCAGCAAAGCTGAAATTTACCCACATCATGTTGCTGGAAATATGAACAGAAAGCTACAGCAAGATCGAATTCCAAAGAAGAGTCATTCTATGAAAGAAGCAAAAGATATGTGTAATTATTGTCGGTAATTATTGATTCGCGCATTGATTTACTCAACTCCTCTAGCCCATGCAAGGTATATAATTTCAGGATGATTTTCTATGTTTACTAAATTAATTTTGTATCAAATTTCCAGATTGTTAAAATAATTTCACATTCACAACCTATCTGACTATGTGCATTTGCTTGAATTAAGCCTTTTTTTTAAATCCATCTAACAAGTGGATATCAAACACATAAAAATAATCATTACTTTTTCAGAACTGTTTCCATATTGATGTTTCCTCACTCCAGCCCAGTCAGAAGGACAATACTGATGCCTCAAGAGTCCAATACTGCACTGACATCAAAATCCAGAAATCAGACTTGAGATGAAAGGAAAAACACATTGGAAATCTGAAATAAAAACATTTTTTTAAAAATGTTGGAAATGCGCAACATATGAAAAGAGAGAAGGCAGGTTATGCTTTTAGTTCCAACTGAAGAGTTTCTACCTCAATTGTTTCATGTTTTTTGCCTCTTTTCAGATGTTTTCTGCATCTCTATTGCTGACCAGTCTAACACTATAAATATTGACATACCTATCAATAACCTTACCATTGAAAAGGATAAGGGAAAACTGGAACCAAGCTTTGCACAGATGGGATGGGGGCAGCAGCAGCAATCATACCCGGCATCACTGGGCAAAATTTGCAGATAGATCCATTTGAGAATGCTCACCTTATAGCCTCGGGAATCTGCCCATTTTTGCAATGCAAAGCAATATCAGGTGAACCACCCAAAACCTAGTTAAAGCAGAACCCTGTTTGACAGGGCCGCACGGTAGCACAATGGTTAGCACTGCTGTTTCTCAGCGCAGTGGCACAGGTTCAATTCCAGCCTTGGAGAGCTGTCTGTGCGGAGTCTGCACCTTCTCCCCATGTATGCTTGCATTTCCTTCGGGTGCTCCGATTTCCTCCCACAATCCAAAGTTGTGCAGGGTACGTCAATTGGCCATGCTAAATTGCCCCGGAAGTGTCCAAAGATTAGGTGGGGTAATGGGGATAGGGCGGGGAAGTAGGCAGGGTGCTCCTTCGGAGGGTGATGCAGACGCAATGGGCTGAATGGCCTCCTTCTGCACTTAGGGATTCTATGAAAAGGACATTGCGCTCCATGATGACAAATTTGTTTGTTAAGCTGCTGGAACAATGATCATTCACAGAAAAAGGGAGACGTCTGCTTCCATGTTTCCTGATGCTTCCCTGGGGGCCTTGGTTCAGGAAATCAGGGCAAGGAGGGAAATATACTTACTGGTTCTTGTTTACCCACGACCAATGTCAAACAAGCTGGGAGAGAGGTAGTTGAGAGGGTCAGTGACAGGAACCTTCGAACCTGGATTCAATGCAATAATGTTACAAACACATAATTCCTAGATGCATATGTTGTGGAGTATAACTTTTAGTTTGGAGATTGAAATTTTAAAATAGTAGATAAATGAAAATACCAGGGGCGGGATTCTCTATTTCAGAAATGAAGTGTTAACGCCGAGACTGAACCAGTGGACTTCTATGACAACTAAATTTGGAACAATTTATGATCGTTAATGAGCTAGTACCAGGGCCACGTGGAACTCCATCGATTCCAGTGAAAAACAGTGTCCATTTCGACAGGTCAGGATTGCCACAGGAGAGGCTGACAAGTTGCAGCCGCATGTGAGCACTCCATTCCCCACACACGTTCATTCCAACCAACAAGATGGCAGCATGAAGAGTAGCACCCCGGTGTTCAGACGCAGAGTTCAAGACACTGCTGGACGCCATGGAGGAGAGGCGGGTCACCCTGTTCCCCAGGGAAGGAGGTGCCAGCTGCCACCGTACACCAGGCAGAGGCCGTGAGCACCGTGAGCTCCACTGCCAGGACCTGCCAGCCGTGCCAGAAGAAGTTGCACAACCTCCTCAGGGCAGCCAGGGTGAGTAGGCAGCACCATGCCCCCGGCGCCAATCCCTGTCCCACACATCCGTAACCACCTTCCCCCCCCTCCGACCGGAGGGTGACCAAATCCCACCCACCAGAAGACTACTCGCACCCCACCCTGAACCACATGCCAGCACTCATACCGCCTACCATGGTCGGGTGCACTGGCCATCAGCTGCCCACCCTCTGTGCTGCACGTGCCGATTGCCTAACACTGAGTGCTTTCTATCCCCCCCGCTCCCCGCCCCCCATCCCCCCGGGAGAAGGCGGTGCCTAACTGCAGAGAGAAGAAAAGACCGGAGGGAACCGCTGGCCTGCGGGCTCTCACCGTCGTGGAGCAGCGGCATTGGACCTGGTCGGTGGGCCTGGAGAGAGTGCAGTTGCTGAGGGCGGAGGTCAGCATTGGGCAACCAAGTCAGCTCCCGCTGAGTTGTAGTGTCCCGATAGTAAGTGTGGCACGGCCCCACACCAACCCGTCACCACTCCCATGCCACCACCTCACCACACCAACCCCATAGCACCCACATACCACCCCCACACCATCCCCACACTAAATCCATACCACCCACACACCACCCCCACACCATCCCCACACCACCCCCTCATCACCCCCACACCACCCCCTCACCACCCCACACCACCCCACCTCCTCCACACCACCCACCTCCCCACAAGTGATCCAATCATGTGTCATGCCTTGTGTCTTGCAGGATCACCCGGAGACGAGGCAGGCCCTCCTGGTAGCCCCCAATCCCAACCCCAAGCAGATTCCAACAACAAGGCAGCAACGGATAAAAAAGAGAACCCCCACATGCATATTAGTGAAGAGGCTTCTGGGGCACCATCTGGTGCGCACCACATACATGCAGCAGTAGGAACCCCCGAGAGATGGACGGTCGCAGGGTGGCCCAACCCCAGGAATTAGCTGCCGTCCAGATGGGTCTCAGACTTCTGTAAAGGACGGTCCCATCGAAAATGGAGATGCAGATACAGAGCCAGGGACTACATGGGGGGTTGTCAGCAACACTCCAGTACCAACAGATGTAGTTGGAGTAGTCTAACCAGCCCAATATCACATGGGTGGTGTCCACGGTGGAGGCCTTGGGGGAGAAGGTATTGGCCATGGGTCAGGATGGTGGCACAGTCACTGAGTGATGTTACACTGTCCCAGAGGAGATGGCCCAGCCCCTCTGTTCCATGGCCGCGAGCATGGAAACCCTGGTTAAGACATGAACAGGCCTCCAGTACTGGCAATGCCAGGTGTCGGGCAAGCCCAAGGAGTTCTCTCTGGACGTACCCCCAACCCACAGAGAGACCCAGCAGCTATCAGGCACCCCGAGGGAGGAGGAGGTGAAGGTGCCCCTACCGATGACCACCGCAGGGGAAGTATCGGAACATAGAAATGCCTTGGACACCCCCCTCCTGTCACATACGATGGACAGCAGGCAGAACAGGGTGGCACCACTCCACCTGGGACATCCGAGTGACTGCAGGGCCCATCCAGGCCCAGTCGCTACAGAAGATGGCCAAAGGGGACCCAGGTCACAGGGGGGGAATCGCAGCAGGCCGCCTCCACCCTTGATGTACTGCTTGGGGATCCACCGAGACATAGAGTTAGAGCCCATAATGCCAGAAATGTAGAAACTAGTTAAGTTAGCATGGGTGCAGGACACATGGTAGCATTAGGAGCTCGGGCACAAACTGTTACAGAGATGTTCACCTGTTATGTTCAAAATAAACACCTGTGCACAAAAGTTCCAACCTGCCTCAGTGCTCTTGCAGAAGAGTGTGAGGGATGGCTGAGCTGGGCTGGCTGGAGAGGACGCTTGGGTTGGGGGGGGGGGGGGGGGGGGGGGGGGGGGGGTAGTGGAGATGGGCAAACAGCGGGGGTGGGCACAGGCCGGGGCCCCCAGATCACAAACCTCACATTGTTCTGGTGCCCTGTCCTTCCCTTTCCCCCGTCCCTCCCCCCCCACACTCCCCCACCGCCATCTCCACCTTCGCCACCCCAAGACTTTGGTGTGATGGAATGGGCAGCTTGCGTGCAGGGATCACCCAGTGGACGGTGACAAGTGCTATCGTGGGCAGGAGTCTGACCAGAGTTCATCGCAGAGTGAGTTGTCATCACCCTCCATACCTTGGACCAGACCCACTGTTACTGCTAACCCAGGGTTCCCCACCCTGCAGTGAGGCAGGTAGGAATCATGGCGGGGAGAGGGATGGTTGCTGGGGGAGGCTGTGCAGGGAGGCTGGTCATGGGGGAGGGTGGTCAACCCGAGGGCGGAGGCGGCGGGTGTGGTGTGGGATGGGATGTTTGTGCCATCGGCCAGGCTCCCGTTTTGATGCACCTGGAGGCGATTACAGTGTCCCGTTGTGCGGCTAACCTTCGCATCCTGCTCGTCGGACAAGGCCTGACATTTATCTCCCTCCTCCAGCACATTGCCCCTCTGCTGTACGATGTTGTAGAGGACGCAGTAGGTGAACATGATCTGGGAGACCCTCCTAGCACTGTCCTCGAGGGCCCCCCCAAAACGGTCCAGGCAACTGAACCGCATCCTCAGGATCCCGATGCACCGCTCCATCATGCCCCTGGTCGCCGCGTGGGTGTCGTTGTGGCGGGTCTCCACATCAGTCTGTGGTCTCCGGATAGGCGCATCAGCCATGACCGCAGGGGATAACCCCTGTCTTCCAGTAGCAAACTCCCTCACCTGGGCATGTGCCTTGATGGTGTCTGGAACCATCGAGTGTGCCAGGATGAAGGCATCGTGCTCACTGCTCTGTATCAGGCACAGACGTGCATGGTATACATCTCATGGTCACACACCAGCTACGCGTTTATCGAGTGGAACCCCTATGGATTTGAGGAAGGCCGGCCTGTCATGGGCGGTGTTCATAGGGGGCCATGCATCCCGCCGATCACCCTCTGGACCTGCGGTATCCTGACGATGGTGGCGAACCCGGCTGCCCGGGCATCCTGGTGGGCTCAGTCCACAGTGAAATGGATGTATTGTGCTGAGCGGGTACATAGGGCCTCCGTAATGGCTCGGATGCACCTGTGCACCGAGCTCGGTGAGATACCCGACTGGTCTCCACTTGGCACCTGGAACGACCCAGTGGCGTAGAAGTTCATACGACTGTCACCTTGACGGCTATCGTGAGCGGGTGTCCTGCTCCATACCCCTGCGGTGCCAGGTGCACCATGATCTGGTAGATATGCCATACAGCCCCCCTGCTCAGCCGGAATCTTCAACAGCATGCCCGGTCCAGCACGTCCTTGATGACAGGCACTGCCGGTACACACGAGGCCTGATGCGGCACCTCCTTCTCACCTCCTCTTCGGCCCGTTGGGTGGCCAGTCTCCACTCTCACCGACTCCCACCTGTTCCTGTGGTGCAGGCTTCACTGCTGTTGGGTCCTCCTTGAACAGCTTCTAAACACACAGCCTGAGTGCTTCCCCCCCCGGGCTGCAGCGGCTAGGAAGAAGGCCATTCCTGGTTGGATTCCGAAGTCCATTGGCTGCAAGGGTGTAAGGCAGACATGTTAGAATAGTACATATCCCCTTACTCAACCAGGTCCTCCGGGCTACAAGGTGGCCCCGGCCTGCACTACAACCCTTTCCCCCTCATGTCCCCCCCACTCCTCCTCCAGCCCCACACCCATCCCCGTGGCATTCTGCCCTCCGCACCGCACCCTTGGCCCCATCGGTGCCCGGCACCCGCAGGGGCCTCTGGCCCCAGCACCCGCCCCTGCTTGCAGGGGTACCGGTGACTGGCCCTACCCATACCAGTGGTATGCTCTGTGGCCCCTGTTCGGTGCCCTCCTGTGGTGGCTACTGTGGGTGGGCTACATGATGCCATGCCAGTGGGTGGTGCCCAGTTGTGGGGTGGTGGAGTTTGGGGTTGGTGGGGCGGGAGCACCTACACGGCCGCTGTCCCTCTGCCATGGACAATGATGGGTGGTCAGTGGGGTACACAGCAAGATGGCTACCCTGTAGGCTGTGGCAATGGTGGTCCATGCCCGACTCCACAGTCCATCCCGCTGCTCCCTCCCACCCCCCCGACCCTGACAGACCCCCCCACCCCCTCCCTCTGTCCTGCCAGCAGCAGGACCGGCAGACCACGGTCCTACCTCTGGGAACATAACCTACCTCCTATCTCCCTCAGCAGCCAGGGTGCCTGTTGCCATTAGCGAACCGCGCCGTTAGTAATTCCTCCTGGCAGAGGCGGAGCATCGCAGAAGCCCAAGAGACACCAGATCGGGCTCGTTAATGATGTGCCAACGGCATTTACTGTACCCGCGGAGTAGAATGCATTGATGCCGCAGCCGAAGCGCCAGAACATGGCATTCCACCGAGCACCTGGCACCGGCCACGATTTGCGGCTCAAGTGAGACTCTCGACCCAACTGTGTTCTGCAATCCTGGTGGCGCCTGACGGAGAATCATGTGCCAGGTTTGAGAAGTTGATGAACAGGCGTAAAGTAATTGCAAATCAAAATATTGCCAGCAACTAAACAGCTACCTCCGTGAACTTCCTGGTGGTGATGGGATGTCAGATGCTCGGTTTAAAGTGTTCATATGGTTTCCCAGAACAAAGGGGCGATTTGGGAAAGGATTCTAATGACCCAAACCTTCCGATCAAGGTTGGAACCCCTGATTCCAACACCGATCAGACAAAAATAATTCCCACTTACCTTCTTCTGATTTTTTCTGGGCTATCTTCGAAACTGACTCAGTGCAGGAAACCATGGAGGCTTCACTCCCATTTTACAATGCTAGCTGCTGTAAGCAGGATAAGTAAAGAGTTGAAATCACAGAATCATAGAATTTACAGTGAAGAAGGAGGCCATTTGGGCCATCGAGTTTGCATCAGCCCTTGGAAAGAGCACTCTTCTTAAGCCCATACCTCCACCCTATCCCATAACCCAGTAATCCCACCTGACCTGTTGGACACTCAGGGCAATTTAGCATGGCCAATCCACCTAACCTGCCCATCTTTGGACTGTGGGAGGAAACTGGAGCACCCGGAGGAAACCCATGAAGTCACGGGGAGAAAGTGCAAACTCCACACAGACAGTCATCCGAGGCCTGACTTGAACCCGGGTGCCTGGCGCTGTGAGGCAGCAGTGCTAACCACTCTGTGTGGTAGTCACCACTGTTGTATTGTATATACTGCATACGATGGTATTACGGTAAGGCCCTGTACTACTGCCTGCTGGCTCCGCCCAGTAGGCGGAGTATAAATGTGTGTGCTCTCCGAGCTGCAGCCATTTCGGCAGCAGCTGCAGGAGGCTCCACATCTCTGCGTAATAAAGCCTCGATTACACTCTACTCTCGTCTTGTCGTAATTCATAGTGCATCAATTTATTACGCAGAGATTTTACAATGATGGATCTCCGCATCAAGCCTGATCGCCTGCAGCTGCACCCTCAAACAGACAATGCCACGTCGGCCTTCACACATTGGCTAGCTTGCTTTGAAGCCTACATCGTGTCATGATATTCAAACACACACATCATGATGGACACACCAACAGACAAATCAGAACACACAACACCACAACCAATCACACACAAAGACAGGAACCATATAAAAGCACGAACACGACACCTGGTGGACAGTAGGTCTGGGGACAAGGACATGGACACGACCTGTTTCAACATCACAAACAGGGAATCCCCACGTGCAGAGTATTAAGACAAAACTGTACATAGAGAGTTTAAATAAAATAGCGTTGTACCATATACAACTGTGTTGGCTCATCTGTGTGTCAGAATGCCCAACACCACACATCGGATCTGCAACAGACCCACCCTCAGAGGCACAGAAGCTCCAGATCCTTTACACGCGGCTGAGCTCCGATATCTTTGCCCTCATCCGGGACGCACCGACCTACGCTGAGGCCATGGCGCTACTGAAGGAGAATTACACTCAGCAGACTAACAAAATCTATGCCAGGCACCTCCTGTCCACGCGGCATCAACTCCCCGGTGAATCTGTGGAAGATTTCTGGCGTGCCCTGCACGTCCTGGTGAGAGACTGTGATTGCCAGGCCGTTTCGGCCGCTGAACATTCTGACCTGCTACTTAGAGACACGTTCGTTACGGGCATAGGGTCGGCCTACATCCGCCATCGCCTCTTAGAAGGGGCTACCCTCGACCTCGCGGCGAGCAAGAAACTAGCGCTTTAGCTCACAGTCGCCTCACGCAATATACAGGCATATGCCCCCGACCGCATGGCCCACCCCTCCTGGGCATCGTGGACCCCGCCAATGAACACCCCACCATGGACCCCATCAGCGACCTCCCCCAGCCAACCTCAGGCCTGCGCTACGCGGCAGCCACCCAACGCCGGGGAACCCAAGTGCTACTTCTGCGGACACTCAAAACACCCCCGACAGCGCTGCCCGGTGCGCAGCACGCTCTGCAAGGCCTGCGGGAAGAAAGGACATTTTGCTGATGTGTGCCCGCTCGGTCGCCGCTATTGTCCCGGCACTCCCCATGTGCGACCCGCGGGCGCCGCCACCTTCCTCGCCTCAGACCACGTGCGGCCCGTGGGTGCCGCCATCTTGCTCCCCTCACAACACGTGCGACCCGTGGGTGCCGCCATCTTGCTCGCTTCACAACACGCGTGGCCCGTGGACGCCGCCATCCTGCCTGCCTCAGGACACGTGCGACCCGTAGGCGCCGCTATCTTCCCCGCCTCAGGACCCCTGCTCGTCGGGCACCTAATCTGGCCACTCATCGCCTGCAACCGCCGCCGACCAGCCACGTCTGGCCTCCATCACGATCGACCAGTCCCGACCGCACAACCTCGCGACCGCGTCGACGACAGTGAAGGTTGACGGACACAAGATATCCTGCCTTCTGGACTCCGGGAGCACTGAGAGCTTCATCCACCCCGGTACGGTAAGGCGCTGCTCCCTCACGGTACACCCCATCAACCAGAGAATCTCCCTGGCCTCCGGATCGCACTCCGTGGAGACCCGGGGGTATTGCACCGCCACCCTCACCATCCAGGGCGTAGAGTTCCGCAGCTTCCGGCTCTACGTCCTACCCAATGTCTGCACTGTCTTGCTACTCGGCCTGGACTTCCAGTGCAACCTCCAGAGCCTAACCCTGAAATTTGGCGGGCCCCTACCACCCCTTACTGTATGCGGCCTCACGACCCTTAAGGTCGACCCACCTTCCCTGTTTGCGAACCTCACCCCGGATTGCAAACCCATCACCACCAGGAGCAAATGGTACAGCACCCAGGACAAGACCTTCATCAGGTCTGAGGTCCAGCGGCTGCTGCGGGAAGGTATTATCGAGGCCAGCAACAGCCCCTGGAGAGCCCAAGTGGTAGTGGTGAAAACTGGGGAGAAAAACAGGATGGTCGTTGACTACAGTCAGACCATCAATCGGTACACGCAGCTCGACGCGTACCCCCTCCCACGCATATCTGATATGGTCAATCAGATTGCACAGTACCGGGTCTTCTCGACAGTGGACCTGAAATCTGCTGACCACCAGCTCCCCATTCGCAAGGCGGACCGCCAGTACACCACGTTGGCAGCGGACTGCCGCCTTTACCACTTCCTTAGGGTTCCCTTCGGCGTCACTAACAGGGTCTCGGTCTCCCAAAGGGAGATGGATCGAATGGTTGACCGGTACGGACTGTGGACCACTTTCCCGTACCTGGATAACGTCACCATCTGCGGCCACGACCAGCAGGACCATGACGCTAACCTTTCCAAATTTCTCCACACCGCCAAACTCCTCAACTTAACCTACAACAAGGTGAAGTGCATGATCAGCACGAACCGAATAGCCATCTTCGGCTATGTGGCTCAGAACGGAGTTCTAGGGCTTGACCCCGATCGCATGCACCCCCTCATGGAACTCCCCCTTCCCCACTGCCCCAAGGCCCTCAAACAATGCTTGGGTTCTTCTCGTACTACACCCAGTGGGTCCCTAACTATGCGGACAAGGCCCGCCCACTCAACCACTCCACAGTTTTTCCCCTGATGGCCGAGGCTCACCCGGCATTCAACTGTATCAGGGCCGACATCACCAAAGCCGCGATGCACGCAGTGGACGAGACGCTCCCCTTCCAAGTCGAGAGCAATGCATGAGAGGTCGCTCTGGCCGCCACCCTCAACCAGGCAGCCAGGCCTATGGCATTCTTTACCCACACCCTCCATGACTCCGAAATTCGGCATTCCTCTGTCGAAAAGGAGGCCCAAGCTATCGTTGAGGCTGTGCGGCATTGGCGGCATTACCTGGCTTGCAGGAGATTCACTCTCCTCACTGACCAACGGTCGGTTGCCTTCATGTTTAACAATACACAGCGGGGTAAGATCAAAAATGATAAGATCTTGACGTGGAGGATCGGGCTCTCCACCTACAATTTCGAGATTTTGTATCGCCCCGGTAAGCTCAACGAGCCCCCCGATGCCCTATCCCGAGGTACATGTGCCAACACACAAGTGGACCGACTCCGGACCCTGCACGACGATCTCTGTCACCCAGGTGTCACCTGCTTTTATCACTTCATAAAGGCCCGCAATCTGCCCTACTCCATCGAGGAAGTCAGGGCGATCACCAGAGACTGCCAGGTCTGCGCGGAGTGTAAACCGCACTTCTACCGGCCAGAACGTACGCGCCTGGTGAAGACCTCCCGCCCCTTTGAACGCCTCAGCGTGGACTTCAGAGGGCCCCTCCCCTCCACCGACCACAACATGGACTTTCTTAATGTGGTCGATGAATATTCAAGATTCCCCTTCGCCATCCCATGCCCCGATATGACGTCTGCCACCGTCATCAAAGCCGTCAACACCATCTTCGCTCTGTTCGGTTTCCCCGCCTACATCCACAGCGACCAGGGATCCTCATTTATGAGCGATGAGCTGTGCCAGTACCTGCTCAACAGGGGCATTGCCTCGAGCAGGACAACCAGCTACAACCCCCGGGGAAACGGGCAGGTGGAGCGGGAGAATGGGGCGGTCTGGAAGGCTGTCCACTGGCCCTATGGTTCAGAAATCTCCCGGCCTCCCGCTAGCAGGCGGTCCTCCCCGACGCCCATCACTCCATTCTGTCGCTCCTGTGCACTGTGACTAACGAAACCCCCCATGAACGTCTCCTTGCCTTCCCCAGGAAGTCCACCACCGGGGTTTCGCTTCCAACATGGCTGGCAGCTCCAGGACCTGTTCTCCTCCGCAAGCACATGCGGCTCCATAAGGCGGACCCGTTGGTCGAGAGGGCACAGCTACTCCACACGAACCCGCAGTACACCTGCGTAGCATATCCCGACGGCCGCCAAGACACAGTCTCCCTCAGGGACCTGGAGCCGACCCCCCCCCCCCCTCTGCCCCGGCGCCACCCTCCCTTCCCCAGCGCACCCCACCACAGCCCCCATTCCAGGACGATCCGTCCTCCCCTTGGTCCCACCCAGGAATGAAGATGAGGTCGACACGCTCCCGGAGTCACCGACGACTGAACGGACGCCTGAATCGCCACCAGAACTGCGGCACTCGCAACGACGGATCAAGGCGCCCGATCGTCTAAATTTGTAACCTTTCTTAAATTTTAAACAACCTGTATGTAAATAGTTTTCCACCCCCCCCCGCTGGACTCTTTTTTAACAGGGGGTGAATGTGGTAGTCACTACTGTTGTATTGTATATACTGCATACGAGGGCATTATGGTAAGGCCCCTGTACTACAGGTACGGGGGTAGATCCCTGCCTGTTGGCTCCGCCCAGTAGGCGGAGTATAAATGTGTGGGTTTTCTGAGCTGCAGCCATTTCGGAAGCAGCTGCGGGAGGCTCCACATCTCTGCGTAATAAAGCCTCGATTACTCTCTACTCTCGTCTCGTCGTAATTGATAGTGCATCACTGTGCCACCGTCCCAAAACTTTTTTGTTAAAGCTATAAAGGGATGGTAAATTGGTCATGGGGACAGGAAAGGAGACAGAGGATTGGGGAGAATTCAGATGGTGAGGTCGGATAAGGTCAGGTAGGCTGAGTCTTAGTGAAGTAGGGTTAAGGAGTTGGGAGGAGCCAGGTGTTGGGGAGTTGGAGGTTACTCAGGTGGCAGGATGCAGTTCAGGTTGAGAAAGTCAACTAGTGAACTCGGGTCAGTTTGGGTCAGGAGAATCGTGGGTCAGGGGGGAGTCAGGGGTGTATAGTGGTGATGAGGGGGGAATTAGTGATTCAGTGGATTTTTATGTCTTACATTTCCTCGGTAGCTTTTCAGGTAAGTAAGTCACAATCATCTGAAGTCTCTGACTCGAGCTCAGAGCTGGACACTTTTTTGGTGTAAGCCGGGAGGGCAGGGGAACTGATGATCAGAAATTCAAACTTCCCGAGCAATTCCCACAGAGTCATTGTGTTGGGACTTCCAAGTAGCCCCATAGCACATCTTGGGGTCACGCACAGTCTCCAATGAGCCAAAGCCCAGAAGATCTGGGTTATTTAGGTTATATCTCTGTCTGGGACATCCCAGAAATGCCACATTGCCATGGGGGAAGATTACCGAGACGTTTGTTTTTGGTTTAATTTGTGTGATTTCTCACAGAAACAATCAATTGTGGTCAGACTGGACACAGTTTTGAGGTAGGCACAGAGAGAGAATCTTTCAAGAGGAGCTCTAATACAACAGTAACCAGTAGCAAACAGCTATCAGACACCAGGGGTATTTCTGATTTGAAGTCACGAAGCAAGAATGCAGTGAGGCCCATGCTTGAACTGGGGCGTCGACAATCGTGAGATGGAGGGTTCACCTGCCAGATGCTAATGAAAGAATCCCAATAAGTCTCATGCCTCTGAGAACAGGAACACTGAGCAAAATCTGAGTGAATTCTTGAGAGCTGTCCCAGGAGAAGTGAATCAACACTTAAAATCCCAGAAAATATTGAGGAACTCTTGGGTGGAAATAAAAGTAGAACAAAGTGTGTGCTGTTGAGGACTTTGTGTTTAAAGTATAAGTGAAACACAGAGTTAAATTAGTAGTACTTGCTCTGTTTAATTCTTGTACAGCAAAAGTTTATTGTTTAAATTCTGACATCTTGTGGCAAAATTTATTTTTAACTGCTACTGCTCTCTACTGAGATCGTAACAATAGGTTGAGTATTTTCCCAAGAGCCCCAATGTGATCATAGTTCTTTGTCTCCTCATCTTTCTCAATAACAGCTAGCAACATTTATTCCATTCATTAAATGATAATGGACAATCATGATCTATAGTTCATTCAGAATTTCATTATCCCATCAGCTTGGCTCAACTGCTGAAACATTTACCTTGCAGTCACAAGATATTAAATTCAAACTCACCTAAAGGCTTTTGATAATTCAGCTTTCATGCAGTGGTGTGTTGGGAATGCTCAATTGTTGGAGGTGCTGATCTTTGGATGGGATGATTAACTAGTATTGTTTCCCTATTGAGGTAGATGATAAAGGACCCATGGAACTGCTTAAAGAACAAGAGGCGCAGACATTCTTCCCAGAACCGTCGATTTCGGCGGCGTGAGAGCAGCTGGTTAGTCAGTTTCAGCGGGAGCATTGCGGAAGGAGGTTGCTGGGAGGTAAGTCAACCTTTAAAAGCACTTGTCTTTGCAGGGGCAGGCCAGTCGATTTCGGCGGCGTGAGAGCAGCTGGTTAGTCAGTTTCAGCGGGAGCATTGCGGAAGGAGGTTGCTGGGAGGTAAGTCAACCTTTAAAAGCACTTGTCTTTGCAGGGGCAGGCCAGTCGATTTCGGCGGCGTGAGAGCAGCTGGTTAGTCAGTTTCAGCGGGAGCATTGCGGAAGGAGGTTGCTGGGAGGTAAGTCAACCTTTAAAAGCACTTCTCTTTGCAGGGGCAGGCCAGTCGATTTCGGCGGCGTGAGAGCAGCTGGTTAGTCAGTTTCAGCAGGAGCTGAGAATTTTTCTTTCTTTTTTTTTAAATTAGTTTTTTTAGGCGGGAACAGGAAGTCGACCCGCGGACGTCTGGGAAGACCCTCCCCAATAAATTCTGGTGGAGAGGAAACCCTTTGGTCTGAGGTAAGTACCATATTTTTATTATATTATTATTATTTTTTATAAAAATTTAATTTAGTTGTTAGCCAGATCTTGGTAGAAAGTTAGAGGAATGGCAGGGAAGGGAGTGCAATGTTCCTCCTGCAGGATGTTTGAGGTGAGGGATGCAGTTAGTGTCCCTGCTGATTTTACCTGCAGGAAGTGCTGCCATCTCCAGCTCCTCCAAGACCGAGTTAGGGAACTGGAGCTGGAGTTGGAAGAACTTCGGATCATTCGGGAGGCAGAAGGGGTCATAGATAGCAGCTTCAGGGAATTAGTTACACCAAAGATTGGAGATAGGTGAGTAACTGTAAGAGGGACTGGGAAAAAACAGTCAGTGCAGGGATCCCCTGCGGTCGTTCCCCTGAGAAACAAGCATACCGCTTTGGATACTTGTGGGGGGGGGGACTTACCAGGGGTAAGCCATGGGGTACGGGCCTCTGGCACGGAGTCTGTCCCTGTTGCTCAGAAGGGAAGGGGGGAGAGGAGCAGAGCATTAGTAATTGGGGACTCTATAGTCAGGGGCACAGATAGGAGATTTTGTGGGAGCGTGAGAGACTCACGTTTGGTATGTTGCCTCCCAGGTGCAAGGGTACGTGATGTCTCGGATCGTGTTTTCCGGGTCCTTAGGGGGGAGGGGGAGCAGCCCCAAGTCGTGGTCCACATTGGCACCAACGACATAGGTAGGAAAGGGGACAAGGATGTCAGGCAGGCTTTCAGGGAGCTAGGATGGAAGCTCAGAACTAGAACAAACAGAGTTGTTATCTCTGGGTTGTTGCCCGTGCCACGTGATAGTGAGATGAGGAATAGGGAGAGAGAGCATTTAAACACGTGGCTACAGGGATGGTGCAGGCGGGAGGGTTTCAGATTTTTGGATAACTGGGGCTCTTTCTGGGGAAGGTGGGACCTCTACAGACAGGATGGTCTACATCTGAACCTGAGGGGCACAAATATCCTGGGGGGGAGATTTGTTAGTGCTCTTTGGGGGGGTTTAAACTAATGCAGCAGGGGCATGGGAACCTGGATTGTAGTTTTAGGGTAAGGGAGAATGAGAGTATAGAGGTCAGGAGCACAGATTTGACGTCGCAGGAGGGGGCCAGTGTTCAGGTAGGTGGTTTGAAGTGTGTCTACTTCAATGCCAGGAGTATACGAAACAAGGTAGGGGAACTGGCAGCGTGGGTTGGTACCTGGGACTTCGATGTTGTGGCCATTTCGGAGACATGGATAGAGCAGGGACAGGAATGGATGTTGCAGGTTCCGGGGTTTAGGTGTTTTAGTAAGCTCAGAGAAGGAGGCAAAAGAGGGGGAGGTGTGGCGCTGCTAGTCAAGAGCAGTATTACGGTGGCGGAGAGGATGCTAGATGGGGACTCTTCCGAGGTAGTATTGGCTGAAGTTAGAAACAGGAAAGGAGAGGTCACCCTGTTGGGAGTTTTTTATAGGCCTCCTAATAGTTCTAGGGATGTAGAGGAAAGGATGGCGAAGATGATTCTGGATATGAGCGAAAGTAACAGGGTAGTTATTATGGGAGACTTTAACTTTCCAAATATTGACTGGAAAATATAGAGTTCAAGTACAATAGATGGGTCGTTTTTTGTACAGTGTGTGCAGGAGGGTTTCCTGAAACAATATGTTGACAGGCCAACAAGAGGCGAGGCCACGTTGGATTTGGTTTTGGGTAATGAACCAGGCCAGGTGTTGGATTTGGAGGTAGGAGAGCACTTTGGGGACAGTGACCACAATTCGGTGACGTTTACGTTAATGATGGAAAGGGATAAGTATACACCGCAGGGCAAGAGTTATAGCTGGGGGAAGGGCAATTATGATGCCATTAGACGTGACTTGGGGGGGGATAAGGTGGAGAAGTAGGCTGCAAGTGTTGGGCACACTGGATAAGTGGGGCTTGTTCAAGGATCAGCTACTGCGTGTTCTTGATAAGTATGTACCGGTCAGACAGGGAGGAAGGCGTCGAGCGAGGGAACCGTGGTTTACCAAGGAAGCGGAATCTCTTGTTAAGAGGAAGAAGGAGGCCTATGTGAAGATGAGGTGTGAAGTTTCGGTTGGGGCGATGGATAGTTACAAGGTAGCGAGGAAGGATCTAAAGAGAGAGCTAAGACGAGCAAGGAGGGGACATGAGAAGTATTTGGCAGGAAGGATCAAGGAAAACCCAAAAGCTTTCTATAGGTATGTCAGGAATAAGCGAATGACTAGGGAAAGAGTAGGACCAGTCAAGGACAGGGATGGGAAATTGTGTGTGGAGTCTGAAGAGATAGGCGAGATACTAAATGAATATTTTTCGTCAGTATTCACTCAGGAAAAAGATAATGTTGTGGAGGAGAATGCTGAGCCCCAGGCTAATAGAATAGATGGCATTGAGGTACGTAGGGAAGAGGTGTTGGCAATTCTGGACAGGCTGAAAATAGATAAGTCCCCGGGACCTGATGGGATTTATCCTAGGATTCTATGGGAGGCCAGGGAAGAGATTGCTGGACCTTTGGCTTTGATTTTTATGTCATCATTGGCTACAGGAATAGTGCCAGAGGACTGGAGGACAGCAAATGTGGTCCCTTTGTTCAAAAAGGGGAGCAGAGACAACCCCGGCAACTATAGACCGGTGAGCCTCACGTCTGTAGTGGGTAAAGTCTTGGAGGGGATTATAAGGGACAAGATTTATAATCATCTAGATAGGAATAATATGATCAGGGATAGTCAGCATGGCTTTGTGAAGGGTAGGTCATGCCTCACAAACCTTATTGAGTTCTTTGAGAAGGTGACTGAACAGGTAGACGAGGGTAGAGCAGTTGATGTGGTGTATATGGATTTCAGCAAAGCGTTTGATAAGGTTCCCCACGGTAGGCTATTGCAAAAAATACGGAGGCTGGGGATTGAGGGTGATTTAGAGATGTGGATCAGAAATTGGCTAGCTGAAAGAAGACAGAGGGTGGTGGTTGATGGGAAATGTTCAGAATGGAGTACAGTCACAAGTGGAGTACCACAAGGATCTGTTCTGGGGCCGTTGCTGTTTGTCATTTTTATCAATGACCTAGAGGAAGGCGCAGAAGGGTGGGTGAGTAAATTTGCAGACGATACTAAAGTCGGTGGTGTTGTCGATAGTGTGGAAGGATGTAGCAGGTTACAGAGGGATATAGATAAGCTGCAGAGCTGGGCTGAGAGGTGGCAAATGGAGTTTAATGTAGAGAAGTGTGAGGTGATTCACTTTGGAAGGAATAACAGGAATGCGGAATATTTGGCTAATGGTAAAGTTCTTGAAAGTGTGGATGAGCAGAGGGATCTAGGTGTCCATGTACATAGATCCCTGAAAGTTGCCACCCAGGTTGATAGGGTTGTGAAGAAGGCCTATGGAGTGTTGGCCTTTATTGGTAGAGGGATTGAGTTCCGGAGTCGGGAGGTCATGTTGCAGCTGTACAGAACTCTGGTACGGCCGCATTTGGAGTATTGCGTACAGTCTGGTCACCGCATTATAGGAAGGACGTGGAGGCTTTGGAGCGGGTGCAGAGGAGATTTACCAGGATGTTGCCTGGTATGGAGGGAAAATCTTATGAGGAAAGGCTGACGGACTTGAGGTTGTTTTCGTTGGAGAGAAGAAGGTTAAGAGGAGACTTAATAGAGGCATACAAAATGATCAGGGGGTTGGATAGGGTGGACAGTGAGAGCCTTCTCCCGCGGATGGATATGGCTGGCACGAGGGGACATAACTTTAAACTGAGGGGTAATAGATATAGGACAGAGGTCAGAGGTAGGTTCTTTACGCAAAGAGTAGTGAGGCCGTGGAATGCCCTACCTGCTACAGTAGTGAACTCGCCAACATTGAGGGCATTTAAAAGTTTATTGGATAAACATATGGATGATAATGGCATAGTGTAGGTTAGATGGCTTTTGTTTCGGTGCAACATCGTGGGCCGAAGGGCCTGTACTGCGCTGTATTGTTCTATGTTCTATGTTCTATGTAGAACCAGTATTACATTGAAAAAAAACACAGCCAAGCAGTTTCCTCTGAAATGTGTGGATTCTGCTTCTATTACTTTGTTCAAAGTTCCGTAGAAACCTGCTTACTATTCTGATGAAGCTACAGAGATGCAGTAAGAACAGTTCCGAGGAAATGCCTGGCTATAATTAACTGCCCATCGATCTTATTATTCTTCTTGCTTTGTGAAAATTGCCTGCCAATGCACACTAATTATATGTGAAGTGATAAATAGAAATTACACCTTCTTGCTTGGATTTAATTTGATCATATGTTTTGTGAATGTGCTCCCTGAACACTCAGGGATGGCACTGGTGTTCCATAATACGAATTGGAATATTCCTCATGGAATATTAATACAAAACCCTTTTAATAATGAGAGTACTGCTTTTCAATAATTAGGTGGTCCTCATAGAATATCAATATTTCTAAATATCCCTGGAGTAGGCCAATAATCGCAGAAGGTCCACACAAAAAACATATGAAAATAGCTGCTTACTTCAGTGTCAACTTCCTTGAGAGTTGATGGAAAGGGAAAACATTTTTAAGAGAAGGAAAGATGGATTATCTCTAATTTTCCTGAATAGTCCAGCATATGAGTGCTGTATTTACACATTAATTGCCCATTAAATTCACCACAGAAAGTTAAATCTTATAAATAATATCAAAAGTACCCTTTTAACAATATGATAATTGTTAATATCTGCCAATCAACCTGAGTTTGCCCAGAAAGTAAACAATTATAAGTCTGAGTAATTGGATTTGCACCAGACTGTCTGCCTGTGTTCATTTCTGACTCACGGCCTAAACTCAAGTGAATTCATTGGACACAATGGGCCACACTCCTATTAATGCACAAATTGGCCAGAAATTTGTAGTGTGGGAGATATATCTCATGATTTGCAAATTGTCACAGATTGCTGGCCAATTTGCATTCCTCCGCTTTTAGCTTTATCTCACACTTAACTTCCATATGACTTTCATGTATGCTGCCACTGCACATTAATTGCCATTAAACTCGCCATAGAAGGCTAATTTTGTAATTAACCTCAAAATACCCTATTAACAATAAGATAATTGTGGGGTGGCACAATGTTACAGTGATTAGCACTGCTGCCTCATGCTGCCGAGGGCCCGGGTTCAATTCTGGCCCTGGGTCACTGTCCGTGTCGAGTTTGCACATTTTCCCTGCGTCTGCATGGGTCTCACCCCCACAACCCAAAGAAGTGCAGGGTAGATGGATTGGCCACGCTAAATTGACCCTTAATCAAAACTCTTTTTTTAAACAATGGGATAATTGTTAATGACATCCAAACGGACTTTCTTGTCCAGAAAATAAACAAAAATAAGTGTACTTTTCTTCTTCCTTCAGGTTGTGAATTGTTTTAAATGATTTTTAGAACAAATTTAACATTTTGTAACTTAATTCCTTTCTGTCTCTACTTTTTCTTAATCTAATGGATCTTTTCCTCTCATTATTTCTCTTTCTGTGTCTGCTTTGATATTGAATTAACCAGCTCCAACTCACCTTCCTTCTCAGCTCTTCCTCTGTTTATCTCTCCATCCCCACTGGTCACTGGTTAAGGTGATACATTATTTGTCTCATTGTCCATCAAGGTCCCTGCTGACTTCATTTGCCATTATCAGTTTGTAGTATTAGGGTGTGCAGGACTTTAAGGATTATTATGAGACAGGGGAAGCAGTACTGTCCATATTATGATGTTTAGTGCAATAAGAATTTTGCTGGAAGTCAGCATGAGTCAGGACTGTATTCTGTATCTATATGTACATTGTTATGTTTTATTAATAAACAGTTATTGTTCCTGTACCGATAGTTTAACACAAGGATCATTACCAGAAAAAGGCAGACATCTGTTCATGTTTCCTGATTCCTCGCTGGATTGGGTGGGGCCTTCATGGATAACCTCAGGATCCGTTAGTTCAGTTGGCTGCATGGCCAGTTCGTGGTGCGCAGTGATGTCAACAGCACAGGTTCAACCCGCACCGGCTGAGGTTATCCATGAAGGCCCTCCCTTCTCAACCTTGCCCCTTGCCTGAGGTGTGGTGACCCCCAGGTTAAATCACCACCAGTCAGCTTCTCAAAAAGGGGAGAGCAGCCTATGGTCCTCTGGGACAGTGGCGCCTTTCACTATTCAACCATACAAGCCTCTAAACCTTTTCATGAGACAATATACAACTTTACAACACAGGTCACACTTCTAACAGCATTTTAAAGAGAAGTCAGAGCACAAAGCCAACTTAGATTCAATTCTCCAAGCTTAGGAAAATAACTAGCTGGCCAAAATGATTCATTCAAAAGATTTTCTGCAGAACTGCTGAAGTTTAAAATGGATCCGTAACCATGACAGGAACCCATCAAGCCACAAGTACGGGTTAAAAAAGAACTCTGTACTCACCTGTGCTGAAAACAACCATGGATGGTAAGTCTCACTGTCAGACAATTACGGCAGATAGAAGGGACAGACCAGATGCAAAATTGGATGTTATGAAGAGGACGATATTTAAGATACCTTATAGCTTCAGGCCTGAATAAGAGGCAGACCAAGTGAATATCCTATTATATATTCAGTAGGTCCAATAACCAATTAAGTAATTGTCAGATTTGGACTGACTTAGTGAGTGGGAAGGAACATGGTAGATGGAATATAGTGTGGAAAAGTGTGAAATAATCCACTTTGGTGGAAGGGAAGATGTGCAGAGTATTTCCTAAATGATAAGAAATTAGAAATTGTACATCTACAAAGTGAAAGAGCATTCCCTCCAAAAGGTTAGGGATAAGCCCAGGCTATTCGAACAATGAAGACAGATTGTCACAACACCAAGCAAATACAACACCAAAGAGCGCCAGAAGCAAACCAGATGTTGACACCCGAGCATTGAAACAGCAAGCACTCCAACTTCAACTCCAAATCAACCAAGTCAGCCACTCCTCCAAACTTGAAAAAAATCTGAAAGTCATCAAGCCTCCAGACCATCTGAATCTGTAAAGTCAGAGATTTGAGGGGAAAAGACACAACATGTAAATATTATCTTAATACATTTGGATAAAGACATGAGGGGAGGTGTAGTTATTATGCTGTTTGGGACTGTAAGGATTAATGTGGGATTGGGGAATCACCCACGTCATGATCTAGAGAGTCACAAGAGTCACAATCTAGAGCGTAGTGTTGAATCTGGTAAAAAGTCAGCAAGATGATAACACCCAATCAAGGCTGGATCCTATAGACGATAACATCGGTTTCATAGAATTTACAGTGCAGAAGGAGGCCATTTTATATATATGTATAAAGTTATGTTTTATTAATTAACAATAACATTAATAAACAATAAACAGTTATTGTTCAACCACACAAGGCTCTGGACCGCTTCATTGGACAACACACAACCTTGCAACAGAGCTCATATTTCTCACAACTTTCTGGGCAAACATTTTAATCTCCATGAATAAATCTAATTTATAGGACATTCTCTGGCCCAATCTAGCCCATAATGTAGCTCTACAAGAATGTAAATGTGTAATGATGAATGTAAATATCAGCATATCTTGAAAAACATGAATGCAAGATCTTTTATTTCATTGTCTTTATTTATAACTTTTCAATTAAGTATTATTTACACTAGGTTAGAGATTCACATCACACATCAAGTAGTAGAGTAATAAACATTAACCATTGTACAATACAATAATATCAGTATCATTTCTATTGACATGGTAACTACAAAGTGAATTTACTTGTGAGACAGAAATTTGACCTTTGGTTCTACACAATCATATCATGTGTCTCCCTCAGATCCTGTGAGATTTGAAAGACCTGGACCGAAATCTAACATGGATTCCTACTAGTAGATTTGTAAGCACTCATCACCTTGCAGGTAATGCCTGGAAACACCCATTAGATTTGAAGCAGGATGATCTCATATTGAAAGGTTTCTCAGTTCAGACACACTAAAACTTCCTTCCAGCTGCTCACAAGTTTGTCTTTTGTGACCAGTCTTCTTCTCTTTCATTTGCTGCCTCGTCTTCCTCAAGGAATGGTGTCTCATTATGGGTCCTTAGATGTTTCACCCCTGCAAATATGAAAATGATACAGTTTACAGACATACCCAATAATGGTTTTTCATCCTTTTTATTGGACGAAGTCAAGCACTTAGAGTAAGGCTTTTGATCTTCTTAACGTTAGTATCTTATCAGCCAAAGTTCTATTAGAAGGTACAACAAAACAAACACATTCAGTAGGTTTCTCCATTTCAGAGACTAAGTGCTGACACCGGGACTGAATTGCTGGTGTTCTGCGGTCATGATGGGGGTGCCAGTCCCAGAGCAACACAGGACATGCTAATGTACGTGGAACTAATGTAATTCCAACGCATGCCGGTGTGTGATTCACCGGGTTCGGGATTGGCACTCGAGAACCTGACCAGCTCCAGCCGCATATATGCACTGCACTCCACTCCCAACACTCCCATCCCAGCCATGGAACACCAAAATTCGCCGATGCAGAGCTGGTGACACTGATGGATGCCGTGGAGGAGAGGCGGGACTCCCTGTTCCCCGGGGTGGGAAGGATGTTGCCACCCACTAACATCAACGAGGCCTGGGTGCGGATGGTAGAGACTGTGAGCACCGTGGACCCCACTGCCAGGACCGGGTAGCAGTACAGGAGGAAGCGGCCCGATCCCCTTCAGGCAGGCATGGTAAATCACCACCTCTGTGCCCCTGGCAACACCCCTGCCCACAATGCACAATCCATCAACCCCCACCCCTGCCCTCACGCGGCCCCCACCAGGTGGACCAGTACGCCATGCTGGGTGAGGATGCACAGCCCCCCAAGCCAGCCAGGGTGAGTCACTACCACCACCATGCCCCTGGCACCAACCCCCGCCCCACACATTCATAGTCCACTCCCGCCTCATGAGGACGATCGGACCCCACCCACCAACAGGCCGCTCGCACTGCACCCTGCACCACATGCTGACACCTATACTGTCCGCCACGGTCGGATGCCCTGCCCACATCTGACTGTCGCACACTGTGCATTATCTGTCCCCCAGGAGAAGGCAGCTAGGAGGGAGCAGGAGAAAACCGGAGGGAGGGCTCACCGGATCATCGCCCCTCACTGTCAGAGAACAGAGAGCGATGGACTTGGTCGGTAGGGTTGGAGAGTGGGCAGTTGCCGAGGCAGAGGTCAGCATCGGAGATCCAAGTGAGCCCACAATGAATTGCAATGCCCTCATTGCACGTGTGTGTCAAACACACACATACACACACTCTGAAGTGACACCGGACAGCTACGCGAGCACCCAAACACCAGCCTTGAGCACTTGTCTGGGGACGAAACTGACCTTCTGTCACTAATATCACCTCCACCTCCACCTTCCCATTAATGTTGAAAATAATGACACTCTTAAAAAACATTGTACAGGCAGATGCTGTGGTTCTGTGAAACAGTGCACTCTGCATGCTGCTCAAAATATATTTTCAGGTTCTATGCCTCATTAATGAAAATAAGTCATGTTGGACAACAACAACTTCCATTTCCCACAATGAGAACAGAAACATCAGTAGAATCGTTACTATTAGCACACATCCCAACTAATGAACAGCAACAGCAGATGTCTAAGGGTGGACTATTTACACCTTCTTGATCAATGCAACAAAAAAGATCTGGCTTCATCAAGCTCTGCATCGAGGAAGTGGAACCCTTTTGCAGTTATTGCACCTGCACCGCTTGCAAACAACACGTGTGGAGTTAATGGCGTGCCACACCCTTGGGTAGCCGCTGTCCCAGTTAAGCCTTCTGCTTGCTCTCCCTGTTTCTCTTTGGAAAGGGAGTATGCACTATATTCCCCTCTCTAGGCATACAGAGCATCAGCAACATTCCTGAGACAACAGTAGCTGGTGAACTGGAAAATGTTGGAGTTGTCAACTCTTCCAAGTTGGAAGAAGCTTGGGATGAAGACGTTGAAGAGCATGGTCACTTTTGGAACCATCAGCAATGCCATTCTCACCCAACTCTGCCTGCAATAGGTGGAAGATTTCAGTGAGGACCTAATTGGTGAAACACAGAGAGTGCACACGTTTTCCCATGATAATAATATCAAATTAAGATATAAAGAGAATTACTTCCTTAAGACCCTGCATGGAATGATCTCCTTCTGAGAGCTCTTTTCTGCCTTCTCCTCCTCCCAATTCCAGAAATGTTTCCTCCTCTGTTTTATCACTGCTGATTCTTCCAGTCATGCTGTAGGCCCATGGGGATAGCAACTCCAACACCCATGTCTGACAGCATGCGTTATGAGCAGACCCTTTAAGTGAGCAGCGAAGTCTTCATACATTGCTCAACATTCCTTGTAGCCTTCACCAACTTTACAAGTCAGTTCAAACCACCAACACTTCTCTTAATCCAGAAATAGCCATCAGAAATCAATCCGTTGAAATCCTGAAAACGTTCGATGATTTATTTACATTATTCTGATGGCTTGGTTCTTCCCCGAGGTCGGATCCTGCATATCGACCCAGTACCCCGCCTTTCGCCTCTTGCCCAAGCCTCCCGCAACACTCCCACCTCTGGCACCCCAAGGGTTTAGTTGGACCGGATGATGGAATTGGCCAGCTCGCACGCAGGAATCACTCAGGTGGTGGAAAGTGCTACCTTGGGCAGGAGTCAGACATTGTCAATCGACACGGAGCACCAGAGCTCATCACAGGGCAGGTCATCATCATCCTCCATCCCAAGGACCAGATCCGCTATTACTGCCAACCCCGGGCCTGCACCCACAGGTAGGAATCACGGAGGGGGTTGGTGAGAGGGGGGGGGAGGGTGGTGTAAGATTGGTAGTCATGGGATGGGGTGGTCAGCTGATGGGGAGATGCGGTGGGGGTGTGGATGGGATGTCCGTGCCGTCGGCCAAGCCCCCTAGTCGGTTAACCTGGAGGCGAGCATCCCATGCGCACTAGCCCAGGTACACATGTTGTGCAGCCTCCTGTGCCTGCCCGGAGCACATGCCCTGCCCATCCTGGCATTTCTCCGCAACTTCCTCGTTCGAGGATTCTGGTGTTCATCCCCCTCCACCAGCACATTCCCCCCTCTGCTTGCGATGTTGTGGAGGATATAGCAGGCCACCACAATGTGGGAGACTCTCCTAGCGCTATATCGGAGGGCCAATCCAGAGCGTTTGAGGCACCTGAACTGCATCATCAGGATGCCGAAGCACCGCTCGATCACGCCCCAATCGCGGCGTGGGTCAGGGTTAGGGTTAAGGTCATTGTAGCTGGTCTCTGCTTGATCTGTGGCCACCTGAGAGGCGTCATCAGCCACAACCAGAGCAGATAACCCCTGTCGCCCAAGAGCCAACCCCTCACCAGGTGACAGGAACCTTCGAGTGTGCCAGGATGAAGGCGTTGTGCACACTGCCCCAGTATAGGGTGGGTGGCGTCCGGTGATGGGTGGGGGTGGGGATGGTGGAGTGGAGGGAGTGGTTGCTGGGGGGGTTGTTGGTGGGGCAGAGGTGGGGTGGAGTGAGGGGTTGGGGTGGGGGTTGCACCCATATGGCCGGTGTCACTCTGCGCAACCACAGGCCATGGTGGGCGATCTGTGGGGTGCACAGCAAGATGGCTGCCTTACAGGCTGCGCCATTGGCTTTCCGTGCCTGGACACCACCTTGGTCCCAGGTGTCACACGAACTCCATGGCCCATCCCTTGGTCACTCTCTAACAACCCCTCGCTAACCCCCCCCCCCCCCCCCCCAGCCCTGGCAAACGCCCCCCCACCGCCGCCAGCCCTGCCAGTGGCAGGACCGACAGCCCACACGCCTCTGGGAACATGTCCTACCTTCTCTCTCTCCCTCAGCAGCTACAGCGCTTGTTTCCTGATTTTTAAAACCACAAGTGAAAACCGCCATCGGTAATTCCTCCTGGCGGAGGCTGAGCATCACGGGAAACACAGAGAATATCGGGTCGAGCCGTTAATGATATGCCAGCGCCGTTTACAGTCGCATTAACGAAAGCATTACCGCCGCTGTTGAGGTGCCGAAGCATGGCATCCACAATTTATGGCTCACGCGCAATTCTCCACCCACTCGCGTTTCCCAGTTCCGATGTCGCTGGATAGAGAATCCCGCCCGGCTTGTTAGTTACTGTTTACAACCAGACTCATCACTTTCTTCTCTCACTGCATCAGTGTGATCAAGTGAACAGATCAATGAGGCTTTACATTTCCAGATGTGTTACTATACATTAAGCCAGTGAAACAAATTACCCTATAGCATCTTAATTCATGAAAGGCTATTATGTTCCAGTCAACTGGTATAAATCTTTGACTCTAGTAGTACATGATTCAATTATTTATATGAATCCATATCTTTAGGACAATCATGGATTGTCCTAAATTATCAAAAAATATTATTCATTATTTTTTTTGTCATCATCAAGCTGAGGCCAGTTTGACACAAGAAATCTTTTCGACCTTTTACATTCAATGTTGCTATCAAGTTATCTCAGATGAATCATAGCAGGAACCGGATGGAATGTCAAACCTGCTCTACCATTCTGATCTTTAACCTCAGTGTCAGATGATGCTCCTTTTGCAGCTGTGTGCAGTGTCCACTTCCATTGCTCTGGTGTGTGTGAGATTTCCAATGTAGTGCCTAATTATCTACAACAAAGGAATCTCCGTTGGTTAAATTTGCATGTTTTCTATTCCTGGGGGCCATCAAATATCACTCAAATCATGTACTGATTACTGAGTTGAGAAGAAAAATATCCTTAAATTCCAAAAATAATAACTCATTAAATTCTAGCTCCAAACACTGAGCATTGAAAGTCAATAACTGCAAAAACTCTGACCAATTGCGATTAACCAATTACTGCCACCACTGCAGTAATATAATCCTACACCGTTGAGATAATGTATAATACATAGCCTATCTGATTTGATCTCATGGTTCCAGCCACTTACCAATAGCAATTACAAAATCACTATATGGAAGTGATTAGTCTGTGCTCAAATATATCCCGTTTCTCATATGCTCATTTAGATCTTAAATAGTGTTGTCAGGACAAGACTTTATCTATATGTGACAACAGTTTTTTGGCAATAGAAAAGTAGCAAATTGTAAATCTGACACAAATGTGCCTCAATAAAACAATGGGCCAATCAAGGTATTTTTTTACGTTGTGTTAAGTAAAAGGCATGAACCCTATTCCATTTAGACTTCAATAACAGGTTCATTTAAAAAATGACTATGTTGCCATGTAGGGTCATGCTGACTTTTTAACATATTTATACTTTGGTTACAATGGACGCGATTTAACGGGACAGAAACAGTATCCCGTTTGGGCATCTTTAGCGGGGTGTTAACGGCACTTTGTCATTTTCTTCTGGCCTCAGCGAGGAACACCCCGTACTTTCATCATTTCCTGCACTGGCGAGTTCAGCTCGCCAGTGCAGGAAGAGTATTCGCAGATCGTGGCACCACTTTTAAATGCTGCTGCAATCTTTCAAACCCCCTCAGCCATCACACTGCAGCCTCCGAACCCCCGCCCCCTCCTCTGCACCCAACTTACCTCTTACTGAGTCCTCGAGCCCTCCCTCACCCCAACTCTTAAGGGCAAGGCACCCCTGGGCCTGACCCCTGGCACAGGCAACCTGGCACCTTGGGAGGGACCCTGCCAGTCTGACAATTCCATTCATGCACCCTGTCAGTGCCAGTCCATTTACTGCTGGATTACTCAGATCAGAAGCTTTTACAGGATCCAATCGGAAAATGAGGTATTGCTCCTCAAGCTTCTGTTGAGCTTCATTGAATCAGTGTAGGAATCCAAGGGCAGAAAGGAAGGGCAGAGAGGTTCGAGTAAGTGGCTGTCTGAATTCAACATTGAGTTCAACAACCTGCATAATTTTTTAGAAAGCAATCATTGGTGATCTTTCTGCTATTGCCATTTGCACCTCCCTAGACCCATCTTTAGTTTCTTCACTTGTCCCATTTCCATCTCTCTTGCCTTGCACAATCCTCAATTTTGTCATTTACTCTCTCCTACCTCCCACTTGTACTTGCTTAAAACATGTTGGGCTGAATTCTCCGTCGGCGGGATCTTCCGTGGCGTCGGCAGCGCACTCACACCCGCGGATTTCCCGAAGGCATGGGGGTGGCCACAATCGGAAATCCCATTGGCTTTCTGACGGGACGATGGATCCCGTTGTCAGCGAGGGCGTGTTGCCAGAAAACCGGTCTGGTGAGACGCAGAATTCCGCCTGTTGTATCTGAAACTTTTTCCAGTCTGGTAAAAAGATATTGAGCTGAAACATTAACTCTGTTTCTCTCCTTCACAGATGAAGAACTTTATTACTCAGAAGCATGCTATCCAGTGACCAGACCAAGAATTGTGTGAATTTCCCCAAATGGCATTGTGGTTCGAAACCCAGTTGTGTCACTAAATGTTGGTTGTTTTTAATAATTTATATTTGTGGGTATTAGAAATAAGGCATAGGCTGAAGTATGGTTAATTTGTGTTTCTGTATTTGAAAGGGTTAATGACTTCAGTTGGGTTTAAATGCATGCATGGTAATGAGGGTTTACGATGTGAAAGCAAATAGGTCTTAAAAGGAAAACTAGGATGCTGCTTAGGATAGAGAAAACTTTTGAATTAGTTTTAATCTGGACCCAGGAGAAGCTGGACACGACCAGGGAGCTGCTGAAAGCAGACTTCCCAAAATGGTCGGCACAGTAGCACAGTGGTTGGCACAGTTGCTTCACAGCTCCAGGGTCCCAGGTTCGATTCCCGGCTTGGGTCACTGTCTGTGCGGAGTATGCGCGTTCTCCCCGTGGCTGTGTCGGTTTCCGCCGGGTGCTCCGGTTTCCCCCCACAGTCTAAAGATGTGCCAGTTCGGTGGATTGGCCATGATAAATTGCCCTTAGTGTCCAAAAAGGTTAGGTGGGGTTACTGGGTTACGGGGATAGGTTGGAAATGTGGCCTTAAACGGGATGCTCTTTCCAAAGGCCGGTGCAGACTCGATGGGCGAATGGCCTCCTTCTGCACTGTAAATTCTATGATTCTATGATTCTAAAAGAACAAAAGAAAATCCAGAAACGAGGGAGTTGGGACAAGGGTATGTCTCAGGAAGACAGTTAATTTAAAGGAACAAAGAACAAGAAGTTGAACAAGGCCCTGTTCGGTAAAGTTAAAGTTAAATGCAGAGAAAATGCTCTGTTAAAGAGACCCCTGCAAGAATCAGCTTTAATGTTGGCTTTGTGAGAAGCCAGGCATCCGAGGTAAATCAAAAGTTTGGTGACATCTCAGCTTGTGAAGCAGTAGTGTTCTATTGGTATGGCTGGGTACCTGAGAGATTGTGTGGAAGCTTGAATGCATGTGGTAATCCAAGGTGGAGGAATACTGAAAGGAGAGACTGACAATCTGGAAGTGGACTTTTGGTGAAGGCATTTGAGAGAAAGCGTACTTTGGGAGAAGATTCCAAGGCATGTTTTTCCTGGAGTGTGGAAACACAGAGTGGAAGTCAGAGTTCCAGTGGGACCAGCTGGCTCAGTGTAATGAATATCTCAAGGGCTTTGATGAGAAATCTGCAGAAGTTGCCCTGGGTGGCACCTGTCATTTGGTTTCAGAATGTGATGTGTCTGACCACATTTCACCTATTGGTTTACATTTACTGTGTACTTACTGAGAACATTAGAGTCTAAGCTCTAAATTGTAACTTGTGTAATCCTTATAAATCTGTGTACATCTGTAAAGATTATCGGTGAGGTGAAGGAGTATTGTATTAGAGTTCATTTTTTTCTTGTTTAATAAATGATTTATTCTTTTGTTCAGAGTTAATCAGCTGCCCTGTGACTGTCCATCCACATCTCTGAATAAGAAGTTACAATCTATTGAGCCAGGGTCCAGCTCCGAGACCTGGCCATCTAGTCGTAACATCAGCTCGGATTGTAACAGTTGGAGAATTGCTTCTCGCCAAAGTTGTGAAGTTCTAAATCGACAATATTAGATCATACATAACAAAAATAAGGCAGATTTTGAGACTAATCTAAAAATGTTAGCAATACGATGTCTAAATAAGGATTAATATTTGAAACAACTTCAGAAACTTGCACAACCTTAATCTAATAATTAATGCACCACATGAAACTGTAAGTAATTTTATTAAACCTGTCAAACATTATGTATTTTTAAATTTGTAAAGCATAAAGATTTCTATTGGGAGCAAATGGATTGCATAATAAAATATTTATTGCTGCAATTTCATACAAATAATAAATTTAACTTGGTTAGAATTTTCAACAATACACACAACATACGCAATGAAATATTTAGTGAATATAGGTTTCATTTCACTTTTAAAAATATATTTTACTAACTCTCAGATGTCCTACTAAGCAAAATAAGCATTGGGTTGACTTGCGATACACTGGAGCGGAACTTAGTTTCAGTGCTTGGATCCGACCCATTGTTTGGTGGGAGAATTGTATTGCTTCTGTTGAGGATGCTTGATGGTGTTTAACCACAATCAGGGGTGGGATTCTCCGCAATCGGCGCGATGTCTGCCGACCGGTGCCAAAATCGGCGCAAATCAGTCCGGCATCGCGCCGCCCCAAAGGTGCGGAATCCTCCGCATCTTGAGCGGTCGAGCCCTTACCTTGAGGGGCTAGGCCCGCGCAGGACTGATTTCCGCCCCGCCAGCAGGCGGGAAAGGCCTTTGGTGCCCTGCCAGCTGGCGCGGAAATGACTTTCCCGTGCGGCACATGCGCAGGAGCGCCAGCGGCCGCTCACGGCATTCCCGCGCCTGCGCAGTGGAGGGGGTCTCTTCCGCCTCCGCCATAGTGGAGACCATGGCGAAGGCGGAAGGAAAAGAGTGCCCCCCACGGCACAGGCCCGCCCGCGGATCGGTGGGCCCCAATCGCAGGCCAGGCCACCGTGGGGGCACCCCCCGGGGCCGATCGCCCCATGCCCCCCCCAGGACCCCGGAGTCCGCCCGTGACGCCTTATCCAGCCGGTAAGAGAGGTGGTTTTATTCTCGCCGGCGGGACAGGCATTCCAGCAGCGGGACCTCTGTCCATCGTGGCCTGAGAATCGCTGGGGGGGGGGGGGGGGGGCGCCAACCGGCATGGCGCGATTCTCACCCCCACCAAATATCCGGTGCCAGAGAATTCGGCAACCGGCGGGGGCGGGATTCATGCCAGCCCCCGGCGATTCTCCGACCCGGCGGGGGGTCGGAGAATCCCGCCCCCCAGGTCCTTAACTGGGCAGCATCAGTCCTCCCATATGATTAAGACCCCTGGAGGGTAGTGATCCTGCCTCTTTGAGCAGCTAGCAAATCAGAGGCATCAGCTCTCCCTTGCTGGCAGCAGCACTGGGAGTGGTGGTTGCTGCTGATAATGCTCTGAAGCTTCACCAGGGTCATTGCTGGATCCCTGGAGGTAAGTGAGGTGGAATGGGTGATCGCAGGGAGGGGGTCACTGATGAGGGTGGAGAAGGGGTCAGTTGCAAGAGCAAGGGCTGACTTCCAGCAAGCACCCCCCTCCCTCTCCCACCTGATGCCAGTTCCCCTTCCTAGTCACCACACTGGCGCCTGTCCGGGTACAGTGAGGGTGAATTCAAAATGTCCAAATCGCCTAACAGCACATCTTTCGGGACTTGGGGGAGGAAACCAGAGCACCCGGAGGAAACCCAGGCAGATACAGAGAGAATGTGCAGACTCCGCACAGTGACCCAAACCGGGAATCTAAACCAGGTCCCTCGTACTGTGAAGCAACAGTGCTAACCACAACGCTACCGTGCCACCCATGCTGTGCATCTATGGAAGCTAAAGAAATTCAGCATGTCTGCATCGACTCTCACAAACTCCCACAGATGTGCGATATAGAGCATCCTATCCGGCTGCATCACTGCCTGGTATGGCAACTGCTTGGCCCAAGATCACAAGAAACTGCAGAGTGTGGTGAACTCAGCCCAACACATCACACAAGCTTTCCATCCCTCCCATTGATTCTGGCTACACCTCCCGCTGCCTCAGGAAGGCAGACAACATTGTCAGTAACCCCTCACACTCAGGCTTTGCCCTCTTCCAGATCCTTCCATCAGGCAGAAGATAGAGAAGTCTGAAGACCCGCACATCCAGACATAGGAATAGTTTCTTCCCCACAGCTACTAGACTCCTCAACGACTCCCCCTCAGACTGATCTGTTCCCTGAAAGAACATTATTCACGACGCCCTATGCTGCTCTTGCTCATGTATTTGCTTTGTTTGGCCCCTTGTTCCATACTGTAACCAATCACTATTTGTCAATGTACTTTGTCGATTATTCTTTTTGTCTACTGTGTACGTACTGTGTAGGTTCCATTGCCGCAGAAAAATGTTTTTCACTGCACTTTGAAACATGTGACAATAAATAAATAAATAAATCATCTGTCAACCCAGCCACTGCATTACCACATCATCTCTGGGTTTCCCAACCAAACAACATTAGCAGGCATTATGACAAATCACATGAGAAGATTTCAGTATTTGAAGAAACTCTCCAAACATGAAATTTGGTGCCACTTTCAGTTGGGAGAACAGCAAAAGGAATTGGCAGGTTGCACCTTCTTCTATTATCACCTCTCTGGATAAACTGTTAAATGACACAGGAAGAATCCCATCACTGAAACAAAGAAGGCAGCAGCAGCAGTGTTCAATGCCAGTAAGTGGTTTAATGATCCTAGCAGAGCAGGAAAGGGGAGTACAATTGCATATTTAGCCTCACCCTGATGTTGATAAAACTTCAATCCAACACTCAGGCTTCTCAAGCTTACTTCAGCATATCACTTCCCACACCAACTTACCTTGGAGGTCCACCCATCCATCTCAATCCATACCTCTTCACTTCTGTATCAGTTCCTACTTGCCCTCATTGTTATGCAATGCCATGCCTTTCCCTCGTAGTCACCATCAATGAATGCCCTCCATCTATCTATTTGCCACATTCCACTCATGAATATGCTTTCCCTAGCAATTGGTCTCATTGGTCATATTCCTCATGGGTATCATTAACCATGGTTTAAGCCTTGTCTTCAGTAGCAAGCTGTAATGCTTCAAGATGCGCAGAAATTAAAGATGGCGGATTGTCACTGACCATGATATACTGATCGGTCAAATGCCCTACGTCAGGAACCTTTTACACACCTGAATAATTATCTTTTCATGTTTGCACACCAGCTGTACATTGATGGAGTGGAAACCCTGTGATTGATGAATACTCACGTGATGCCTTGATTACCACCCTGTTGTGCAATCAATGAGGTGCTGCACCTGTGGGAAGCCAGCCATAGCCACAAACATGAGCACCTGCTCAATCTGACTGGCATCATTGCAGGAAGTGTACATAATCGCCTGCCTAGTTGGCAAAAGAGCCTTCAGTCACCTGTCTGGTATACGAATTGCGAGATCCTGTAAATGTCTCCAGCAGAGCCCCAGAAGGATCCAGCAGTAATAACAACACAACTTATATTTAACTTCAATGTAATAAAATGTTCCAAACCAGGGACTGGTTTAGCACAGGGCTAAATCGCTGGCTTTGAAAGCAGACCAAGGCAGGCCAGCAGCAGGGTTCAATTCCTGTACCAGCCTCCCCGAACAGGCGCCGGAATGTGGCGACTGGGGGCTTTTCACAGTAACTTCATTTGAAGCCTACTTGTGACAATAAGCGATTTTCATTTCATTTCATTTCAAGGTACTTCGCAGGAGCATTATAAATCACAATTTGGCACCAAACCACCTAAGGAGATAATTGGGAAAGTGACTAAATACTTGTTAAAATAGGACGATTTTAAGGAGCCTCTGAAAGGCAAATGGCGAGGTAGAGAGGCAGAGAGGTTTAGGACAGGAATTCCAGAGCTCAAGGCCGAGACAGCTGAAGGCACAGCCACCAAAGATGGAGCAATTAAAATGGAGACATTCAAGATGCTAGAATTAGATGAGCTCAGATATTTTGGGGCTGGAGGAAATAACAGAGAAAGGGAGGGGACAAAAACATGGAGGGACTTACTAACAAGGGTAAAAAGTTTTAAATTGAGGTGTTACTAAGTGGGAGCTAATGTAGACCAGGGAGCAGAGAGGTGATGGGTGAACAGAATTTGACACGAGTGAGAAGATGAGCAGCAGAAGTTTAGAAGGCTTCAAGTTCACAGGTGGTGGAATATGGGATACCAGCCAGGAGTGCTTTGGAATAGTCAAATCACATAACAAAGAACAAAAGCATGGGTGAGGGTTTCAACAACAGATGAGCTGAGGCTGGGTGGATTCAGGCAATGTTGCCAGAGGTGAAAGTGGGCAGTCTTAGTGTTGGCATGGGGATATGGTCAGAAGTTCATCTCCGAGTCAAGTATGACATCTAGGTTCACTCAGCATGGTTTCTAATTAGAGGGATAGAGTTTGTAGCTAGGAAATGGAGTTCATAGCAGGGACTGAAGACAGTGGCTTCCATTTTCCCAATGTTTAATTGGAAGGAGCTTCTGCTCATCGAGTACTGGATGTTAGATCCTGTAATAAGTCCACAGAGGCAGACGTTACTTCACCAGAATCCCTTTTATTAACAAAACCAACAGCAGTGCAATATGTCCATTCAGTTTGCTGTCTACAATGGGAGTGCAGAGGATCGGACACTCCCTGTTATAAACAAAGTAGAGGTTCCCTGATTCGCCCACTAATCAGGGAACTCGTATACCAATTGGCCAATCTCAAAGGACTGGTCTAAATCATTATAGATTAGCAGTCTGATAATTTAGCAACAGTTGAGGAGTCAAGAATGATGGTGGAAAGGTAGGTCTAGGTGGCATTAGTGTACATGTGAAAACAAATACTGTTTTTATAGACAATGCTGACAAACAGCAATATGTAAATGGGAAATAAGAGGATATCCTTGGCAGACCCCAGAGATTACAATGTGGAAGCAGGAAGGGGAGAAAATGCCAGTGATCGCTTGATCCAGAATCAGATCGGTAAGAATGCAGTGATCTGAGAGCATTCCCACCCAACTGGACGTCATTGGAAACATGTTGCAGGGTGATGGTGCTCCAGGAGAGGAGGCCTGGGGGAGGGGGAGAAGGGGTGGGGTTGGCCTTCTAAGACACTCGACACCTGTGTAGGAGTAGCTGGCGGGCATCCCACAACACACCTCTTGTCCCAAGCCTGCTCCCATCTGCCGAAAAGTAGTGGCCGGGACAGGACATGGCCCTTAAATTACAATTAATTGGACACTTAAGGTTGTCAGTTGGGTTGAGGGCGGACTGGCTGCCCTTGCCCTTGCTCAGCATCCATAAAAATCACGGTGAAGGTGGGTAGGGAGGAGGAAAGGCACCTGCAGAACTTTACAGGACCCTCCGCCTGCAGACCCATTCATGGGAAAGCTATGAAATTCTGCCCATTGTTTAATAATAATAATCGTTATTATCACAAGTAGGCTTACATTAACACCTCAATGAAGCAGGGTCCTGTGTAGCTGGCCCTGGGTCTCAGGGTGTCTTGTCCCCCTCTTGCTTAGCCATATGTATTGGTTTTCATGAATATCTGGCAGAAACTGGTGGACCAAGGTCTCCATGGCGATTGCCGCCCTTCGATGCGCTGACATGTCGGCACCAAGACAGACTCCTCCAACCCCCATTCTAATCTGGTGATGGTCTCTAACCCTCCCTGATAATAATCTTTGTTATTGTCACAAGTAGGCTGACATTAACACTGCAATGAAGTTACTGCGAAAATCCCCCAGCTGCCACACCCCGACGCCTGTTCGGGTAGACTGAGGGAGAATTCAGAACGTCCAAATCACCTTGCAGCACATCTTTCGGGACTTGTGGGAGGAAACTGGAGCACTCGGAGGAAACCCACGCAGGCACTGGGAGAACATGCAGACTCCGCACAGTGACCCAGGGACCCTGGTGCTGTGAAGCAACAGTGATAACCACTGTGCTACCGTGCCACCCATTTGTGATGGTTGCAGAAAATTCCTTGTTTCTTTGCATTAAAAGGTCTCAATTCTTAAAAATAAAGCAAAGATTTATTATTTTTCAATGGCAGTACCTGTGTATTGAGAATAAGAAAGCAATGAATAAATATCAAAAACCCCAAACCCATCTACTCCCTTTATGCATAGATTCAATAGCTTTGAGAATCAGCTTTGGGGATACATAGGCGCGATTCTCCACCCCCACGCCGAAGTGGCCGCGCCGTCGTGAACGCCGTCGAGGTTCACGACGGCACGGAACGGCCCCGGTCCCGACCGATTCAGGCCCTGACAATGGGCCAGTATCGGGGCCGCGTCATCTACCCGCGCCAGGCCTTGTCGCCCGCGTAAAAGCGGCGCCGCATAGATGACGCGGCCGGCGCCGGATAACGGACGTCATCCGCGCATGCATGGGTTGGCCGGCGCCAACCCGCGCATGCGTGGTTGCCATCCTGTCCAAATCCGCCCCGCAAGAAGATGGGGGACGGATCTTGCGGGGCCGCGGAAGGAAGGAGGTCCTCCTTCAGAGAGGACGGCCCGACGATCGGTGGGCACCGATCGCGGGCCACCCCACATTCCAGATGAAGCCCGGTGCAGGATCCCCCCTCGCCCCCCCACAGGCCACCCCCCCCAGCGTTCACGCACCGCCCATGACTGTCGCGACCAGGTGTGGACGGCGCCGGGGGGAACCCGCCGATTTGGCCTGGCCGCTCGGCCCATCCGGGCCTCAGAATAGCGGGGGTGCCGGAGAATCGCCATTTTGGGTATCTCTGGCGATTCTCCGGCCTGCGGCCCGCGAAACTCGACTGGGCCGTTCCCGCCGCTTGGGAGAATCGCGGGAGGGCGTCGGACCGGCGTCCCCGGAAATTTCGGCGGCCCAGGCGATTCTCCCAACCGGCGTGAGAGTGGAGAATCGCGCCCATAGCGTCCACAAATATTTAAATGGACTGTTGATCTCAAGTGGAGGTTCTAGTATAAGCCAGCTGGCTCCAAAGTGATACTAGAATATAAGCAAAATGCTGCGGATGCTGGAAATCTGAAATAAAAACAGAAAATGCTGAAAAATCTCAGTCAGTCTAGCCAACATCTAGATGAGAAAAACAGAGTTAACAATTTGAGTCCAAATGACCTTTCAGAGTGAAGAAGAGTCATATTGAACTCAAAACGTTGATTCTGTTTCTTTCTCCACAGTTGCTGCCTGACCTGCTGAGATTTTCCAGCAATTTTTGTTTTTATTCCAAAGGGTTTGACAAGATTAAAGTTGCTTTCACACTATATATGGGTCCTGTACTAGCACTGCTGGTTGCCAACACATGTAAACATCCAGGCTGTCAGGAAGTCATGTTTATTTTGTTATTGCAAAGCTGAAAAACTGTTTTTCAATATTAACAACTTGGATTGATATTGTGCATTTAACACTGCAGAACATCTCAAGATGTTTCACACGAATGTATTAAAACAAAAAGTGGCACCAAGTCAAGAAAGGAGAACAAAGGATCACAGAATTGTTACAGCATAGTCGAAGGCTATTTGGCCCATCGTGTCTGTGTCAGCTCTCTGAAAGAACAATGGACCTAGTACCAGCACGGTAGCATAGTGGTTAGCACAATTGCTTCACAGCTCCAGGGTCCCAGGTTCAATTCCCAGCTTGGGTCACTGTCTGTGCGGAGTCTGCACGTTCTCCCCGTGTGCGTGTGGGTTTCCTCTGGGTGCTCCGGTTTCCTCCCACAGTCCAAAGATGTGCAGGTTAGCTGGATTGGCCATGCTAAATTGCCCTTAAGTGTCCAAATTTGCCCTTAGTGTTGGGTGGGGTTCCTGGGTTATGGGGCTAGGGTGGAGATGTGGGCCTGGGCAGGGTGCTCTTTCCAAGAGCCGGTGCAGACTCGATGGGCTGAATGGCCTCCTTCTGTACTGTAAATTCTATGATTCATTCTGCCACCTGTGTCCCATGACCTTGCACACTCTTCCTTTTCAGATAATAATCCACTTCCCTCTTGTATGCCTCAATTGAACCTGCCTCCACCGTGCTCTCAGGCAGCACACTCCAGTTCTTAACCATTTGCTGTGTGAAAAGGTTTCTTAATATCTCCACTGCTTCCTTTGCCAATTACCTTAAATCTGTGTTCTCTAATTTTCGATCAGTGGGAACAGATTTTCCCCATCTACTCTAATCAAGGCTGATTTTCAATAAGTCTTACAAACTTTTTCTGACCTTCTCTTCTCCGAGGAAAACAGCCACCTGGATGCAATATTCCAACTAAGGCCAGAGCAGTATTTTGTACAAATGTAACATAATTCTCTTGCTCTTGTACTCTGTGCCCGTATTAATAAAGCTGAGGGTACTGAATGCATTATTAGCCGCTCTCTCAACCTGTCCTGCCACCTTTTATGATTTATGCACATATACACAAACAGGTCCCTCTGCGCCTGAACCCCTTTTAGAACTTTACCCTCTATTTTATAATGTCCTTCTCTGTTCTTCCTGGCAAAATTAATCACTTCATACTTCTCTGCATTGAATTTAATTTGAGTTTATTTGTCCACCCAGTCCAAGAACTTGTCAATGACCTTTTGAGGTTCTACAGTTTCTGCCTCACAGGTCACAATGCTCCCAAGATGGAGGAACAAAAATTGAATCAGTCCTGAAACCAGGGGCGGGATTCTCCAAAATGGAGGCAGAGTGTTCACGCCGTCGTGAACGCCGTCGAGGTTCACGACGGCGCGAAACGGCCCCTATCCCGACCGATTCAGGGCCCGATAATGGGCTAGAGGCGGCGCCGCGTCATTTACATGCGCCAGGCCTTGGTGCCGCGTAAAGGCGGCGCCGCATACATGACGCGGCCGGCGCCGCATAACTGGCGTCACCCGCGCATGCGCGGTTGTCGTCCTCTCCGAGTCCGCCCCGCAAGAAGATGTCAGACGGATCTTGCGGGGCTGCAGAAGAAAGGAGGTCCTCCTTCAGAGAGGACGGCCCGACGATCGGTGGGCACTGATCGTGGGCCACACCCCATTTGAGGCCCCACCCCGGTGCAGGATCCCCCCTCTCCCCCCCCCCCCCCCACCGCAGGCCGCCCCCCCAGCGTTCCCGCGCTGTTCCCGCCGGCAGCGACCAGGTGTGGACGGCACCGGGAGGAACCCGCCGTTTTGGGCTGGCCGCTCGGCCCATCCGGGCCTGAGAATAGCAGGGGTGCCGGAGAATCGCCATTTTGGGTGTCTCGGGCGATTCTCCGGCCTGCGCCGCGCGGAACTCAACGGGGCCGTTCTCGCCACTTGGGAGAATCGCGGGAGGGCGTCAGACCAGCGTCGTGGGAAAATTTGGCGACCCAGGCGATTCTCCCAACTGGCGCGGGAGCGGAGAATCGCGCCCCAGGACCTTTATGCACAATTAACCCATACCCGTTCCTTCCGATCTGGTTACATGCCTGTTGAGTGGCCACAGCCCTCAGCATATGGCCCAAGCTCATGAATGTAGCACCACTTGTAGCTAGCCTGCACGAGTGAAACCAAGCCTGCATATCTTTAAGGGGAGATGTGTTTGGGCTGGATCGGATGCTGGAACTGATTGTTGGAGAAAATTTGTGCAGCAAGAACACTGAGTAATGACATAACTTGGCACTGAGCATTCTCCAACGTTTCCAGACACAGAACTGGAAGTCTTGGTGCAGAAGGTGGACAGGAAGAGTGAGGCCATGTATCCGCAGGAGAAGGTAGTTGGAGCATGTAGCCATTGGGGTCAATGCCAACTGTGGACATGTTTGCAGTGCCAAAAGAACATAATGACCCCATGTGAATGTCAAGGTCAGTGAATGCATTTTCAAATGGCATATCCTTACCAACTGAACAATTAACCTCAGGCACTGCTCTACTCATCACTACCCATTCACTCAACTATCAACAATCTATCAATCACAACTCATACGGGCATTCATATTTTCACCATGTCTACACACACTTACAACGCTGCAAGACTCACACTCCACAGCTTGTGCGTATGGCCAAAACATGAGCAGATCACATTGTACCAAACGCATTGACAGAATTTTCTCTCTCTTGCAGGACAAGGTGATACACAATTTCAGGCAGTGGTTACTTTGCCAGCAGGGAAGAGCCACAGCTGATGAGCTAACCCCAAAGGAGAGGATCGTGCTCTGCATCATGGAGTGGCCATGGCCTCCAGTGCTGAAACAATTGAAATAACAATATGTTCCTCTATAATCCTCATTCCTACATACCATGTCTCCCTCATTTCACAATCACATCTGATTTAAGAACAGTGGATGGTTTAAGCATGCACCTCTTATTTTCCACCCTGTCCCTCACCATCTGCTTTAAGATACCCACCTGGCTAGGCAGTGGTACAAGAGTGTGAAATGCAAGAGGAAGAAGAGGCTGATGACTGAACACTGCCGTCCAATTTCACACTTGCAACCAACAGCCCAGATACTACCAGTGGATGTACATTAGAGGGTAGCATTGAGGCAGGATTTGTATGTGGTGCATAACTGGCCAAAAATGCCAGAGGAGGGGGGAAGCAATGCCAGCTAACCAGAGAGCAAGGTCATAAAAGTCATGTATGACTTTATGGGGTGGCATGGAAAATGGCTGATGGTATGCACAATGAGATGCTTGGTACATTGACAGGTCTGCCCGAATGCTAGGAGTCACCGTCAAGGAGCATAGTAACGTCCTGCATCAACCTAATACAGGCCTTTGCATGGATCTTGGAGTTCATCCTTTCAATATGGAAGTGGTGACCAACTCAATTTTCACACATTGCGGCGCTTAACAGCCAACCCAAGCAGAGGCCACCAGATATCTATGTGCTGCAGTGGAAGTTCAGACTGAAGTCGTGAGGTCACCACTTCTTGTCATGCAGGCTCAGCTTGGTGCCATGCAGGCTCAGCTTGGTGCCATGCAGGCTCAGCTTGGTGCCATGCAGGTTCAGCTTGGTGCCATGCAGGCTCAGCTTGGTGCCATGCAGGCTCAGCTTGGTGCCATGCAGGTTCAGCTTGGTGCCATGCAGGCTCAGCTTGGTGCCATGCAGGCTCAGCTTGGTGCCATGCAGGCTCAGCTTGGTGCCATGCAGGCTCAGCTTGGTGCCATGCAGGTTCAGCTTGGTGCCATGCAGGTTCAGCTTGGTGCCATGCAGGCTCAGCTTGGTGCCATGCAGGTTCAGCTTGGTGCCATGCAGGTTCAGCTTGGTGCCATGCAGGCTCAGCTTGGTGCCATGCAGGCTCAGCTTGGTGCCATGCAGGCTCAGCTTGGTGCCATGCAGGTTCAGCTTGGTGCCATGCAGGTTCAGCTTGGTGCCATGCAGGCTCAGCTTGGTGCCATGCAGGCTCAGCTTGGTGCCATGCAGGCTCAGACTGCTGCTGTCATTACTGTGAACACCAGTGTTCAAAGAGGCTTGCAGAGTCTCACAGCAGTCCAGCAGTCTTTTAGAATCATAGAATTTACAGTGCAGAAGGAGGCCATTCGGCCCATCGAGTCTGCACCGGCCCTTGGAAAGAGCACCCTACTTTAGCCCACGCCTCCACCCTATCCCCATAACCCAGTAACCCCACCTAACCTTTTTGGACACTAAGGGCAATTTATCATGGCCAATCCACCTAACCTGCACATCTTTGGACTGTGGGAGGAAACCGGAGCACCAGGAGAAAACTCAGGGAGAACGTGCAGACTCCGCACAGACAGTGACCCAAGCTGGGAATCGAACCTGGGTCCGGGAGCTGTGAAGCAACAGTGCTAACCACTGTGCTACCATGCTGCCCTTGTACTGCTGTCTGATAATGTCAACCAACAGGCTGGATTACTGAGTTGCCAACCTGGGAGAGCGGCAGTGGCTCTATGGAACATTAACATGCTGTCCAATATTAAAATAACAGCAATTGCCTTCCCATTAATGCTACTCCACCAAGTGCCCAAACAATTGCCTGTCAATCAGCCAGTCCTGACTGCTGTCATTTATGCTGAGGCGGCACAATGCAAAACTAGTCCTTCCAGGGCCAGAGACGCTCATGGGCATCCTGCAAGACCACCTGTAGTCTCCTACAACTGAAAATCAGTCTTTTGCCAGTATGCTGCAGCCACTGGGATTACGCTTAATAGGAGCACTGACGCAGGTAAGGTGATATGAAATACAAGCACAGGGGCATGTACAAGAGTGATTTATTGGCTTTTGTATGAAATGTTGGATGTTTTGTTTAATAAAGTTGGTTTGGAATCGTTGCTTTGTGAGGTACCCTCAATAATGACGCTTAGAGTGTAAACGGTAAAGAAGGCTTTAATAGACTAAGAACTATGCTAGAGCTGAAACATGTGCTAACTGCTGCACAGCCCACAAGACAGCCCCTTATATATGGCTCACAGATGGGCGGAGCCAGAGGTGGAGTCCCCAGGGTTCCAAGCCCGGTCTTAAAGGGGACATCACCTTACATGATGACAAGGCAGTAACTGTTCATCACACTTTGTGCTTACCTTTTTTTCTGTGTTGTGGCCAAGTGTATCGTGACCAGACTTCTGCCGGGACAGTAAGTGCCAGTGTGCTGACAACTTCCTCAAAGGAGCTCAAATGTCCCACTTTCCAGCTTCTCCTCTTGCATGAAGGATATCAGAGATTTCTGCCAGCACTTCACCTTTCTGCACAGCATCAGTGTCTCTTCTCTTCATTTCCTCCCACTTTACCTAACACTCCATTTACTGTCAGCAAATCCCCCTCGGTTGCAGAATGTCACCCACTCGCTGGCCTTTAAGCAGCAGTGTGGACCCTTCCGCATGTGCAAAAATCTTTCTCACTGATATCCAGAGCTGGGGCTAATTTTCCCCAAAACAGATTAGTTCTGAAGAAGAAGGCTTTTTACTGCACTGGTTGGTTCATCTCTCAGTACCCTGAATGGCCATACGATCAGAACACTCTGATTGGTCAATCAAGGATTCCACTGGGGCGACCAGTCAGACAGAGTCTGTAACCCTGGGTTCTAGATTCCCCAGCCAGCAGAAGCAACCACTCGGTGTTTGACCCTGTCAAGCTCGTTAACTACACATGATCAGCTATGTGTGCTTAAGAGAGGATTTAGTTGGAGTGATAAGGTCAAAAATAGCAGTTGATGTCAAATCAGTGCAACATTCAAATTGACTTCATAATCTGTAAACTTACAGTGTACACTCCTAATGGTCACGGCAATGCTTTCATCACTGATGTGCTTAGGATAGATTATGCTGGAAGTACATGAGCGCGGTGCAGACAGCACTTTGCAACCAACACGACAAACTGATGATAGTACAGACACTACTCTAATTAATTTCCTTCGGCATTAGAAAAAGTTTATGTTGGCTGGGAATCTTCTCAGAGATCCCCCTCTTCCGCAGCCATAAACTTTGCAGGAAGTTACATTGGTAAATAATAATAATAATAATCTTTATTGTCACAAGTAGGCTTCCATTAACATTGCAATGAAGTTACTGTGAAAATCTCCTAGTCGCCACATTCCGGCACCTGTTCGGGTACACTGAGGGAGAATTCAGAATTTCCAAATTACCTAACAGCACGTCTTTCAGGACTTGTGGGAGGAAACCGGAGCAACCGGAGGAAAACCCACGCAAACATAGGGAGAACGTGCAGACTCCACACAGACAGTGACCCAAGCTGGGAATCGAACCTGGGACCCTGGCACTGTGAAGCAACAGTGCTAGCCACTCTGCTACTGTGCCGCCCAAGTTTCCGCCACAGTTTAGACAAAATTACAGCAACGAAATAGGACTACCCTCGAAGAAATTTCGCTTTTTTGGTGAATGATGCTAAACATAAGTCTACAATTTGCTTTTGTTAGCAACTAAGTAAACTTATCACTTATTGCTTGAACGAACGGTTATTTGTCCATGATTGTACGGTTTACGACTTACCTTAATACATTCTTTTGGTGACAATTACTTCGATTCTTTGCATTTCACTAACGTTGCTGGTGAAACTAAACTGCACTCTCAAAATAACTCTCAACTTAATGAAAACATCTTTCATTGAGAACTAGTTTAATTTGAAAGTGTTATGCGAAGGTTTTCGCAGATTAGGAGATTTAGCAAAGCAATATCATTTCCTGCAGTGGGTCACATATTGATTTTGTAAAACACGTAAAGGATGAATGTGTTCCTTCCTCTATAAAGAAGCCAAGTTCTGAAAATAAAATGGCAGGATTGCATAATTTTGCTTAACATGTAACAGAAAGTCTACCTGTCATGAGTGGTGGCTGGTGCTGAAAGGGAGTGTCTTTCCGCCGAGGTTTCAAAGTTTGCTCATCTGTGTCTGTTTCTGTCTGTCGCTGGTGTGAACTTCTCGAGGACAAGTGAGGCACATCATCATTACAATTAAGGGGAGCTACCTGTTCAGATCCTGTAACTGTGATAAAAATAACTGTTCAAAGCCATGTGATGTAGCAGTCACTGCAATGACAACACATTTTCTCAATACTGAGTTACAGATAATGTTTTGGTATGTTGTGACCTGCGTGGGAAACCTGCTTTCCTTTAGGAAGAGCAGTGATTATCCTCACAAGCTAATAGTCTATTATGCAACTGAAAATAAAATCATTGTCTGTCCCTTTCAGAGAGTTTAGAGTCATTTTGTTTCTTACTTTAGAAAATCATTGCAATAAGTTCTGTTCAGTTCATTTAAGAAGGTGTTTCTGCACAAGACTTAGTGATAAAACTTACCGCCTCACGTCTGCTGAAAGGGGAAAAATGTTTCACGTTTGAATATAATAAATGCACAGTAACAAAATCATTAAAGTAACTTTTATTTGCTTCTTAAACTTCCTGACACATTTCCCTTCTCAATGCTAAATGAAGCTTGGTATTAGTAGGCAAGGATACAGTGCCCAACATACCGATCCTCTGTTATGCCTGAGGGAAATGTAACTGGTAAACTTTAGTGAGAAGACCTGGTTTTAGGCTTAATTTCCATTTTTGCTCCATTGTTCAGATAAGTGAAAGAGAACCCCACCCTCGGTGTATGTACTAACTAAACTATAAACACTGGGACAGAAAAACCTACAATCAGCTGGTGAATGCCGAAGGACCCAGTCACTGATGACAGACATTCTTTAGTGACTTTCAAATGGTAGCTGACTACCAGTACGGGTGGGTACTTCCAATACATTAGGGTCTCTAAGGAATGCAAGATATTAAGTAGACCATTGACACGTATTGCAATTAATCAAATGCATTCTCAAGTGACTTTCTGCATAACATATGTCATATGGCTGGTTGCAATTGGTTCGCTAAACATTCTGCACACCGCAGCATTGCTCTATATTGTACCATGTTACAACCATGAGGTTTATAACATTTATGCTTTAGGACTGTGTCTACAACTTACGGTTAAAATTAAGGGGGTCATGTGACCTGTTCTGAAGTCTGCATGTCGGGGGGTTTGATTGTAAGACATTAAAGGAGCCCAGATTGTTTTACTTGGAAGATGGGGTTTACACTTGGAGACAATTTTTACAACCAGCGAGAAAAGGCCAAAGTCCCAGAACAATGTTGAGAAGTTTGTGTTGTGTTGGGTTGTCCACCTCCCACCAAGATAAAAAGTGTGTTGGTATCTCAAGGATAGTTAACCAGCATTTCATAGAATCATAGAATTTACAGTGCAGAAGGAGGCCATTTGGCCCATCGAGTCTGCACCGGCCCTTGGAAAGAGCACCCTACCTAAGCCCACATCTCCACCCTATCCCCGCAACCCAGTCACCCCACCCAATCTTTTTTGTTTGGACACTAAGGGCAATTTATCATGGCCAATCCACATCTTTGGACTGTGGGCGGAAATCGGAGCACCCGAAGGAAGCCCACGCAAACATGGGGAGAACGTGCAGACTCCGCACAGACAGTGACCCAAGCCGGGAATTGAACCCGGGACCCTGGAGCTGTGAAGCAACTGTGATAACCACTGTGCTACCATGCTGCCCTGTACCTGGATATAAGGCACATATGATCCATATTGCCATGGAGATGGGCTTTGAGAGAGGAAAGGTTTCTAAGATATTCCTGAAACTCACAGACATAGAGGCCGCCTGCCATGGTCTGGGAAAGAGGCAGCAGCTCGAGGCCAAAAGTCTCCATAGATGTTCACCACCATCTATGCGGTTGGGAGTTCGCACTCGATTGAAAATATCAAACTCATGAGGCTGGAAGATTCACTGAACTTGGACTAGAGAGATATCACAGAAAAATCCCTCACCATGAAATACAGTTCTAGGGTTAACCCCATTGCAGGGGGGAGGAGGGGGGCCCCATTATGGGGGAGTAGGAGATGATGCTGGGGAGGGATTGATGCTCCAACCAATGCCGGTGATGATGAGCATGGGTGAGATAATGTCCTGATATCAGTGATGATTGGGTGGGAGGTTGAGTCATCCTGATGCCTGTGTGTGTGTGCGGGGGTGGGGGGGAGGGGTTGACTTGAATATTGAGTGGTGGGGCAGGTTTCCCCTCTGTTTTCTAGGGTTGGGGTTGTTCCCCTTGTCTGTCGGGGGTCCCAATGTCTGTAGGAGGCGAGGGGGGGAACCTTTATTTTGACTTTAAGATTGCAGCGCCCTTTAAAAAGGCATCACAATCACTGTGGAGCCAGGCTTGCAGCCTTTATCAAGCCCCACCCCACCAGAATGACGGTGCAAAAATCTCTCCCCTGTTTTTGTTTTGATAAAGTGTCAGGTGATCTGAGTGAAAACCTGACTGAGTTTCCCCGGAGAAACACACCGGTTTTCAGTCAGAACCTGACACTACCATTTTTTATGATAATTCCGCCTGACGTGTTTAGTCAACAGTGCATTTAGTCGGTTTGTTACAGTAAAAGTCTTAAAATATAAAATCTTGTTGCTTCATCTTTTTCAGCTATTAACTGTGAGTTGAAATTTCTATTAAAAGTTATTGGTCTCAGTGGTGATCGTAAAAAAAAAGAGTATAAGTATTCAATGTTTCTTTGAATCTAGCATCCATTTCATCTGCAGCTGAAGCACACATGAACTTTGCATTTTGAAAACACTTGTGTAAAACTGGAAAGAATTCTAAAAAGAGGTGAAATCGGAATTCCTGGCTATGTGGTCATCAGGGGCGTCATTCTCCGACCCCCCGCCGGGTCGGAGAATGGCCGTTGGCCGCCGTGAATCCCGCCCCCGCCCCCGCCGAAGTCTCCGCTACCGGAGATTGGGCGGGGGCGGGAATCCGGCCGTGCCGGTTGGCGGGACCCCCCGCTGGATTCTCCGGCCCGGATGGGCCGAAGTCCCGTCCAGGAATTGCCTGTCCCGCCGGCGTAAATCAAACCTGGTATTTACCGGCGGGACCAGGCGGCGTGGGCGGGCTCCGGGGTCCTGGGGGGGGGCGCGGGGCGATCTGACCCCGGGGGGTGCCCCCACGGTGGCCTGGCCCGCGATCGGGGCCCACCGATCCACGGGCGGGCCTGTGCCGTGGGGGCACTCTTTCCCTTCCGCCTACGCCACGGCCTCCACCATGGCGGAGGCGGAAGTGACTCTCCCCACTGCGCATGCGCGGGAAACTGACAGCGGCCGCTGACGCTCCCGCGCATGTGCTGGGAAACTGACAGCGGCCGCTGACGCTCCCGCGCATGCGCCGCATTTCCGCGCCAGCTGGCGGGGCAACAAACACCATTTCCGCCAGCTGGCGGGGCGGAAATCCCTCCGGCGTCGGCCTAGCCCCTCAATGTTGGGGCTAGGCCGCCAAAGATGCGGAGACTTCCGCACCTTTTTGCCGGCGCGATGCCCGTCTGATTTGCGCCGGCTTTGGCGCCAGTCGGCGGGCATCCCGCCGTTGGGGGAGAATTTCGCCCCAGATTTCTCAGATGTTTGATATTGGTTGAGGTTGCTATTGGGGTGAAACAAAAAAAGCCTAAATAAAACTAATGGAGTGGTGTTATGGTTTCGGCCTGTTGTGCTGGAGCAGGGAACAGTCACAGGACACAGAATTCATGGTGGGAGAAGTAAAGTTCTCTTTGGAAAGGTTTGTTTTCCAGTTGGCAGTAAGAAGAAAATTCAACTCCAAAAGCTCTTGGTGAAGCAATGTGTGAGGTAGCAGAAAGAGACTGAATCCTGAAAGTGATTAGCTCAGGGATGCCAAACATCTGAATGTTGGTATCAGAGGACGATGCAACTGCGTGTTCTTGGTGGGTTGGTTGAAAAGAAACTCTGGAGAGCCAAGCCATCAGGATTGATGTAACCTGAGTAAGAGATGGTTCATGGATTATACAACTTGTCGGTGCCGGGGACCTCAGATAGAACATGGCTGTTGGTGAAAGGGGCTCGAGGGCCAAACCCATTTATTTGGAAAAGTGAGAGATCCTGCCTCCCGGAGGCTAAGTTGGACAGTCTCTAGGATTACATGTGGTGCATCATCTGTGCAGGGAGTGAACGAGTGCTTTCAATTCTGTGGCAGTATCTTTGGAGTGAAGAGGTCTTGTGATGCAGTGGGTAGCATCCTTGCCTCTGGGATCAAGTCCCACTTCGAGGTGTTATGGCCAAAGAATGTGCGTTCATATTTTGGCCAAACAGGTTGATTATCAGCCTGCGAAGTCCTCCACTTGCCTGGTGGCAGGCCTGATCATCCATACTATAGAAATCAACAGCAAACCACTGCAGTACTTTGCCAAGCAAAGTCCATGTTGTGACTTCCATCTTAGGACATAGTACCTGAAGGAAAAAGAGGATCTTTGGGGTATTGATAATTTACAATGAAATTCATCTTAGAGTGAAATACCAGTGGTCTGTTAATGCATGCTCAATTTTATGTTG